>NC_134290.1:7146431-7771431 GCF_949628215.1 Phalacrocorax aristotelis | reverse complement strand
AGTAAGTATATATGGAAATTCTAGGGTGCTGATTCCACTAAGTTAGACTTCCCACTTGCTGTGTTGGCATTGAGATACTTACAGAGAAAAAAATATATGGGCTGTGAAATGTTGTATAGTTTCTAAGGCCCTCTTTTTGTGGTGGCTTTTGGTTGGTTGGTTTGGATATGGTGTTATGTTCCTGATAATTCTGTTAATGGTCCAAAATATACAGTTTACCTTTTAGTAATAATCCTTAGAATAATTGTAGAATAATTCAGGTAAGAAAGGACCTCTGGAGGTCATCTAGCCCAGCATCCTGCTCAAAGCAGAGCGACTATGAAATAGTAGAATAAAATTTTAAAATAATAAGGTGTATTGCCATCTTCATGGCTTATTGCAGAGGAACAATTGGGACTGTTTTCTGGATTTGTAAGGACTTGTAAACTCTCCTTAAGTGCAGTGTCACACTTAAGGGGCAGGAGAGTTCTGTATATGGGCAATTTGACCAAACTTCTGACTTCTTTTAATTAAAAAAAGGAGGGGGGGGAAAGCTTTTCAAGAAATTAGCAAACATTTTTCTTTGAGTTTTGTATTAAAAAGGCAGATGGTCAAAACTTCATTCCATTGTGCAATTACCTATTCATATTCCACTTATGCCAGTAGATTTTAACTTCTAATTTTTGCACTTCAAGCTGTGGGGTGTCATTTTGGCTGTCTGATGTCTCAGTCTTTTTTGCAAACAAAGATATTTTTGAAACTGTCTCTGCAGATTCTGACTCATAAGATCTCTTTCAACTGGTATTCCTCATATGCCAGGTCTTTATTTCACATCAGTGTAAGAATTTTTTCACATAAATGTATGCATTCATTCTTAGTTACGGTTAATTTTTGTGCTGGTAGGACCAATATTGTGTATGCATCATTTTCAAGAACTGGAAATTGCAGGAGTAATCAGCCCTGGAATATTGCCAAACCCAGCTTAATTCCAAGGGAGTACCGAAAGAGGCATAATCATAATGTCTCATTTTAGAAGAACTAGAGGCAAATCATTTTACAGCTCAGCTGTTTTATTTCATCTGAAAATTAAGTTGATTTTTTTCCTGGATACTGGTGTAAGAATTATGAAGTTAAAGATCAAAGCATAGAGAATTACAGCATTTGAATATTGGATCAAGAGTAGTATTTATTTGATTTGGGAGATTTTTCTGTGATTATAAAAAAGAAAATTCCTAATTTGGGTTTATCTTGTGTACTAAGACGACAGCAGACCCCTCCTTTTACTGCCACTTCTTTTAAAATGTCTGGTTTTACTGTATCATAAATATTCTGTTTATTGAGGAAATGGCTGTTTCTGGCCTAGTTTCACAGGTTGACCACCTCTTCTTTCAACTTTGGTTTCTTCTTCCAAGGGATGTATAAAGAAGGAGAATGAATCACAGACATCAGCACAAGTTTGTTGAGTTCATAATGGGTAATTGTCTCTTACAGAAAAGGTTTCTGTTCAGAGCAGGTCCGTTTTTAAGAGCAACAAAAGTCAAAGCCAGGTGTCTCAGTTCTTCATCCTGCAGGATATCTTATTCTGTGGAGCTTATACATTAAAAATAAAATATATAATTTTCATCCATCTGAAGAAGTGAGCTTTAAACTAGGATTTAGGCTAGGGAACAAAGTATGAAGCAGAAACCGATCACGTTTGGGAGCAGTACATGTTGGAAAGTATTTCATTCTTTCTCCTCCCAGTGCTTGGTTACAAACTGGCTTTAGTGAACCTTATGGTGCCACTGGATGCATTGCGAGCACCACTAGGCAACAGGTAGGGTGCTTTGATCTGTCTTCTATGGTTTTATGTGAATTAACATGATACAGGGCACTGCACTGTGTGTCATAATGGGCTTGTGGCAGACCTAAAAATTGTCACTCCAGTACATTCAGTAAGTCTTACATTATTTTTGCGATGTGTCATATGTTTTAAAGCTTTCAATTTGTGATCCCAGTTTGTTCTTCATTCATGCTGTTTGTCTGTAACACCAAGTTGTTCCAAGGAAAATGTTAGTGCCAGAAAATGCAAATGGATCTGTATGATCTAATTTGAGCTGCTTGTGTCTAAAAGCATCTCAGCCATGAAACACAATGGTACATATCTATGAGTCCTCAGAGAATTTGTCTAATTTTGACTGGCATTTTAAAAAACCAAATGTTTCATAACAAGTGCTATCCAGAGAACGTGAAGGCTGAAAGAGGATGCAAGTAGAGAAAGTTACCCCATTCCCCGTTTTTTTGTTGACTAGCCTCTACTGTTTTTTGAAAATAAGCTTATAGTTACTGAGAGTAAACATTCTGAAAACGAAGGGAAAGGATTCTTTTCCCAGGCACCTCCAAGGTCCCGATGCCCAGTGCTTCTGGGCAGATTGCCTTGAGTCTTTCTGGACCGTGGTAAAGATGATACAGAAGAGATCTTCAAAAGAAAAGTGAGAACTTACCGTTCTTGTGCTTGCTAATAATCACATACTGGAAAGAATAATCTTTATGGTTTGTTGTTGCTTCCTTCTTCAACACACGCCATCTCCTCCAAGCTGCACGGGCTATAAATTGCTTTTCTGCGTCACCCTCGGTCCCCCTAGCTGACACCTCCTCCACAAGCTGGGGAGAGCATCGGCTCCTCTTACGTCTCCCTATTTTGGTTGCAGTTGGTACCTTTTTTCTCTCAGATAGCTGATCAGGTTCTCATTAAATTCTCTGCATTTCTTTTCAGCTGATAGAAGCTGGACTCTTTAAACAGTTAAGGGCTAAGGAGCAATTCTGTAGACTTGAAAGAATGTTTATTTTTTTCAACTCGTCATTTGGCCTGTTAAAAAGTATGGGTTGGAAGGGATCACCGGGGAAAGACACGCAGTCATCTTCTGAAATAAGTAGTTTCCTCCAGAAGCAAAATTCAATAACATTACTTGATATACAAAGTAATATCTTAGAATTTGGAGTGTCTTATTCCTTAAACTTAGACTTCCCAGTTTGTTTTATTGGATTTAAGTTCACAGTGTCTGCGGAAGTAGACTGTTGGGTGGGGTTTTTTTAGGCTTCTTTTAATTTTAGCATAGAGAATCTGGGTGTTAATTGTGTCATTTTGGTTATAAAACAGCATCTCAAAGCTCAAATATATATAACATCAAGTAAAATGTTGCCTGAAACTCAGGAGTATGTCCTGATCAGTTTGTCTGCAATGTAAAATTTTATTAAGAGTAACCGCACCTTCAGATGAGTGATACATTTGCATCTAAATTTCTTTCTTGTTGCTGCTGAAATGGTATTATCTGGGTTGTGCATGTTTTCTCCTTAGAGCCATCACATTCATGATAACACTGAACTTTTTATAAGCAGTGTCTCCTAAACGCAATAGACAAATTTGCTTTTCTGCTGCACCAGTTCCTGTTTCCAAGCTTATTAGACTATGTTTCTAGCTAGAAACAAGGCGGGTAATTGCAGGTAATACAGTATATACTGTGCGTAGAGGTAATGTGCTATAGTTGTAGCAAGTGGAAAACACTGGCTTCCAACAAACAGGGTAACGTGCTGGTGTCTGTTGGGTCACGTGTGCGGCAGCAAGTGTTACCCAGGGGTATCAGGGCTGTGGAGGTAGGTGTGCTGCACTAAGACTGCCAGGGGCTGCAGTTACAGCTCTTAATAGAGATGCAACTTTTTCTGTGCAGAAAATGGCAGAAGTCGATAAATACTCTGCTCAGACTGTTCACAAGAATGCGGTAGCTTGTAATGTGAGATTGGGGTTGAAAAAAATTCATAACAAGCATCAAGTTGAAAAAACCTCTGACCTAGCACGGACAGTAGGTAACAAAGTGAGAGCAACGATTTGGATTTGTTTGTGCCTTTCCTAGAAGTGAATCAGCGTGCCAAATGTTACGTGGCCACTGAGTGACAGCAGAAGGCAGAGCCCAGGACTGATAGCATAGCCCCTGGTGCAAGGCGTGAAATTGTGAAGCTACAGAGGGAATTTGTGGAAAGCAAAACATATGCCCCAGCCAAGGAGGAGGAAATGCCCTGTGGTTTCTAAGAAATACTATTTCCTCTAGCACTCACCTTGCTGTTAGGAGCATGTGCCTTGCTCCTGGACTGGACTGAAAAATATAAGAACTCAGCTTGCCTCTGGGCATGGATGTATATATCTACCTATAAAGTGTAAGAACTACTACCAGTGAATTATGAGGTTGTGGAAACATCTGTAAGATTAAAAGCAGGAAAATTCTGTTTCTTGTAACTCACAAACTCAGCCCTTGTTTTACTTGAGTGTTACAAACTGAGAACTTTACTTTGTCTTGTAGTGGTGCATTGTAATAGTTGGAATAAATTGGAGTTGGAAGTTGGAGGCTTCTGCTGCTGATTTCACTCAGCATTAAAACAGGCCACTTAGTCAGCAGCAAAGGTGTGATAGAACTAGAGAATGGCAAGGGCTGCTGGTATGGCTGGGGAAACACCCAACCTGTGAGAAGAGATGCAAGCATTGTAGGACTTCTTCAGTAGCCAAGTATCAGGACTGGTGGATTATCCTTAATGTCATTACTTTTATAGTCTTAAGGCAGCATTCAGCAGGCTTAGAAGGGATACAAGAAAGCATGCAATCTCTTCACACACACACACACACACACACACCCCCCCCATTTCATTGGTACTTGGTGTGTGCTGCCTGAAGCAAAATAGATGTGCTGGTAGTTTCCACCAGCGTGTTCTGCTAGGTGGGTTTGAGGGGGTGCGTGGGTGTTTGTGTTTTCTACCTGTCCTAAGCTTTTTCTCTCTTTAAAAAAAGGAAAAAAATGTAACCTGCTGTCAGGTGAGATCTTGGTAAGCAAAGTTGATACATCACTGAAAGCTGTATTAGTTCAGGATAGTGAATGCAGAAGTGGCCAGCACTTAATTATCTAGACACAATGTATTATTTCAGTAGCTAGCTAACTTCAGTGTATAACTCAGTACAACTGCAAAACAAAAGGTGCAACAGCACTATATGCTGGAGCATATTAACGTTGGTCTGCTACTTTCGTAAGAGGGAAACAGTACATCGAAGGATCTTCCCTTTCAGGGGAAAGAAGTGGGTCAGCTGCTGCCGCTACCACCCTACATTTGCAGCAGATCTATGAAATAAAAATACTTAGGAAATGAGAGGTCAGAGCAGAACACAGGAAAAACACCATGGTCTGCCCTAGTCGGTTGTACATTGTGTTTGAACTTTACATTAACACACATCAATTTGCCAAAGGCTTTCTCATGTCTGGCCCTATGCTTGCTTATTTATACTTTTTATTTTGAATGTCTTCCAAAGAAAGAGCTGAAAAAAAGAAAGGGACTTCTATTAAACTCAGGAAAAGAGCAGCAGAGTTGATGTTTCCCTTGTATGCTTGGGAGATAAAACGTAGTCCCCAGCAGAATTCCTTGTGTTTGCATAAGTGTTCCTAAAAATTTTGTGCAACCTGAAATAAGAATAATGTCGAAGCAATATGGAGTTACTAAAACCAGGGAGTCAGTTCCGACCTCTAGAACCAGTTATTTGCCCCAGAAAACAGTGCTTATTTTATAGAGAATTGTTCTGACTTCATAGCCATTTTCCATGTTTAAGTTTAGTCCCAGTTTTATGTTGACCAAATTTAATTGGTAGATTCAAAAACGCTATTGCAAATAAAATATTCATTATTCAGCCAAGGGCTAAAGGAATGCTGAAATGTTGCACTTGTTCTGTTGCAGGATCAGCTGAAGCAGTGCTTCTCCAGGCAGCCCCCAGGAGTGAAGGACACAGACACGCTCGTGCAGGAGCCCGACAGCCAGTACGGCACCTGGAATGAGCAGCGGCACAGTGGGGACAGGTAAGGGTGAGCAAGGCCCCCTCTGCCACACATGCAGGCTTTCCCTAGCTGAGTAATGAGAAGAAACTGCTGTTTTGGGTGTGTGCGTGCGCATGTGTGTACATGTATGGCTTTTTTAAAGTTGCATGCTCAGTTTCAGTGACTATACGGTTTCTTTAGTAAGTGAAGAAATATTTCTTCAATATCTGCAAATTGCAGTAAAGTTTGAAATTTGAGCTCCATCCTTGGGTGAGAATGCAGTATCACCACTTTTACAAGCAATGACAAAACCAGCTTGGACTGGAATAGATTTAACAGATCCACTAGTATGTGAAACACAAGTTAGATGTTATTTTTTAGGGCTAAAACGGTAGAAGGAAGATATGGGAAAACAATTTTTCTCAATAAATACGCTAAATGGCTTTGACTAGATTAACGTAGGCAGTAAAACATTTTTTTATGCTTTGTATTTATGTGTTTGTAATTATAATTAGAAATGTACATTTTCACACTGAGAAAGTGGTTACCTGCTTGTGTGCTCTGCCTCTGACAGGTAGAATGAGAGTTCTAGGAAGATTTTGCTAAAACTGTCTGACTACTTTATCTGCCTGAGAGGGAGGAAGTGTCTGATTACTAACACTGCCTTAAAAGCTGTGCTACTAGATAGGCTGAATGGCAGCAGCTGTTTGAAATGGGTGCTCTGAAGGCCAGGCACCTGCTCCAACAGCAGGATGATGTGCAGTGCACCACTTAATGTGTCCTGATAAATAAACCTTGGGGTACAGTGTCCACACCTCACTAACTCGGAAGCATATTAGTGTGGTGAAGTGGAGGATGAAATGGAATATCAGTTGAATGAAAGATAGTATTACTGATGTTTTTTTGTTATTAAAACGATTTAATGACATAAACCTAAAGCACTGAAGTATAAGGGTTTTTATAATTTACACCTGTTGTGTAAATTATAGCTTGATCTAGACTGTTTGAGCCAATATCTTATCTGCTCAGTGTAGTATGAAAAGAGCATTTTTCCTGTTTTTTTTTTTTTAATGCTACGCTTATTGAGATCTTATAGCAGACATTAACGTCAATCATGTTTGGTGTGTTCTACACTTGAGAACTGTACATTATAAATATTTTAATGCTTATGAAATCAGGGTAGCTTTCAGCTTGAAGCTCAGCGAGCTAAGTGACATGCCAACAGTGGCATCCAAACCTTCCGTGAAATTAACTTTGATTTCAGTATGTTATAGATATTTCCTGAAATCAGTTTCTTAACAAAGGTGCTTGTCTCAGCTCCAACATAGACAACATTTGAATGTTATCTTGAACACGGAGGATTCTTCCAGGTTAGAAAAACTCCACCTAAAAATTCTGGCTTATTGAATTACTGAACTCTCAATCCTCGTGTCCTAGAATGAAGTAGAAATCAGGCCAAGTGCAGGCACTCTCCTCTTCTTGCCATGGGTGATTTGAGCACACCTCTGTGTTTGGCCGCTGCCGAGGCAGTCACTTCATCCTCTGCTCGGCCCAGAGGCAGGAACTTACAGGAGACTTTGATAATTCCGCTTTCCTGTTTTGCCTGGCTCACTTCCCTTAGATTTTATATCTTGCCAGCCGTACAGCCCGTGGTGTTGCATTCCGCACGTACCCGATACACCCTCGCAGCCAGCGTTTGCCATAAGCTGAACCATGGCTGAGAGAGCAACGGGGGAACAGGCACCGTGACTTGCTTACCTGCTTCGTGGGAGGGCATCCGGGGAGCAAACGGGGAACACAGCGGCGGGGGGCAAAACAGTGTCACCAGCCTCCTGCTGCTGTGTGGGAGGACCTTCTAGTTTCTGGCATTTTCCAGTATTTGAGTCGTGAAGTGATTATTTTAGCCCCTTTAGGGAGTGTTTCATTAATGCAGCTGTGAATGAACTCACTTTCTCTAAGAGAGGAATATAATTTTAAAATAAAACCCCATGACTACATGGCAACAGGATAAATGTCCTCTGGCTAGGTAAGCTTCTAGGGAGGTGAAGGAAGGACTGTTTTCAATGAGAACTTAGTCACCACTAGAATAAGAGTAAGGGGCTGTTCTTGGTTGGTTACAATGGGCTTTGGCAAATAACTTCTTAGAATGGAAAGAGATGGTTTAATTTGGAGGCATTAACTGGATTTCTCTCAGCTCATCTGAAAGATTTTATTTCTTCTCAAGTGCTTTAGTAAACTTTTCAAAGTTGACATCATAGAAAAATCTTACTTTTAGATCAGAACACTCTTCATAATGAAAAACAATTCTCTTTTACAGAAAAGGGGCTGAATTTTTAGATGATGGATCAATACACCTCTGACTTCATACGGTTTTAGCTATTTGTTTCTTCAAATTCTTGAAGCTAGGCTACAACAAAGTTTTGGAAAAGAAAACCCACTATAGGGTTTAATCTGTAACAGATGAGAGTCTGCAGTTACAGAATGTAAAGGGGCATTTTTTAACGGACATTATTATTTGTGTGATGCCCTAGGCAAGCAGTGAGAACTGCCTTTTGATTCTGGCTCCTCAGCAGTGTTGTTGTAAAAAGTGGGATTCCTTTACTTGTTGACTCCTAATTTCACATGATGAAGCAACACATTCTTTACAGTCTCTTAGCACTGGCTTGCTAAAACTAATTCACTTTTAATTGCAATTAAATTTAAGATGGATCTTATTTTATTGCATATTTGTGATAACCATTCCGCTGATGTTTGTGCGTGCTATGTGAAGCATAATTTTTCAGAGAAGCAAGTATCTGTAAATGACACCTGTTGAACATTTTTGGTAGCTTAAGGATATGCTCATAAAACTTTCAATCTTAATGAAGTAATAAAAAAAGATGCATAATACATCTTGGTAATGAGAACTGAAAACATGTTTTAAATGTCAATATTTGACCAGTATTCTGAAGGGAATTTTCCCCCTAAATTGCTGTTCAGATGGGAAGAATGGGCTGTGTGTATCAGTGTGCTTGTACTCGAGTCACCCTTGCTGCGTTTGGTGATTAGCTGTGCTGCGGTGTTTAGTGTGTAAGGATGCTCCACCTGTGCAAGAACTCTGAAGGAGAATCCTTTAGAAAGGTTTGTGAATTAGAAGCCACCAATCAGAGTAAATTCATCTGTATTTCCGTCATTGCTTACTCCCAAATGTTTCAGCTGCAAAACTGCACCGAGTTGTATTAGCTGGAGCCCTAGGATGTAGAGGGAAAGAGGCTTCCTGGAGATATGCAAATCAGAGAGGATCCTTTCAGTATATATTTTCCATAAAAGGTGATAAGTCTGCAGATTGCCTTGTCTCTGCGTTCTTCCATATTCTAGTGGATCTAAAGCCCAATGTTGCAGATACCAAATATCATTCAAAGCAAAAATACTAGACGAAAACTTCCCCCGGAGCTCATTAGTACCATTTCTTAATTATCCTGGGGCCCACTGCTGAAGGAGGGAAGTGGCATTCAGTCACTGGAAACCCTCTGTGCAGTGTTTGCTCTGCCAGACTGGAAACCATATCATGTACTGCAGCTTGACAGAAAGCTGTTATTCAACAGTAGACTCCTGAGTATTTTCCTCCCAAAATTGCTGTCGCTGTGGACTGTACCAAATACTAACGTCTGTTGTTTAAAAAAATGTGTGTATATTCATCCATACATGCTCAGATTTTTATGGGTTTAGAACAGTTTTCCTAGATATTTGCTCAAGAAAAGGAGCTTAGTAACAAGGCTCTTGTTAAGCAGAGGAAAAAAAACCTGAACTCCTTAAATGCTTTAGGTTTTGTTTTTTAAACTAAAGACTAAAATTAGAAGCAAGACAGCCCTATATTTATTGACAGTAGAGTCTTTACTGTGTTTCTTACCATCTCCTGCTGCTTAAAGGAATACTCCAACCTCAGTGACAAAGGAAGGCACATAACTGTGTGCAGCTTTCAGTCTGACAGTACAAGTCATTTTTGTTATTCTAGACAAAGGGTTTATTTCTAGGAATAGACTGGAAGCATCACACCACTGGGGTGCAGGTCCTGCTGCCCTCGGTGCTCTCCCCAAGGCACCCCAGAAAGCCTCCACTCGTAGAGCCCTGCCTTAGGGTGCCACCTGCTGCCCGCCTCTCCCTTCAGCGCACTCTAACATCCATGGAAGAGAAAAACCTCTGGCTGCCTGGATGGGCACCTCTCTCTGAAATATATCCTGAAATCAGAGGGAAACTCTTTAGGAAAGTGGTTGGTTCAGAGAACCAGTTCCACCGTTGCATGGGCAACTAACTCAGATAAGTTTCCATGCTACAGGTGAGCATGGTGGAGCACAGGGCGCTGTCCCTACTGCTGGCTCCACTCTGGAGGCATTGGCTCAGCCTCTCCACTGCAGAGCTTTCTGCAGTGATTTCCAGCCCTCTTCTTGCCCCTTTCCAGTCCCCTTCCCTGCGAGTTCACTCTTTGCATGCTTTAAAGTCACCCACTGTGAAGCCAGCAGACCTCCTGCCTGACAAGTGAATCGATGAGCCCTTAGCACTTCTATGTGATCATGTTGTTGCTTAAAAACTGCTGAACTTCCCAGTAGGATCTGATCCACCTAAACCAGCAATGTTCTCTCTCCTCTTTCACATTTTGGCAATTACGGTTCACTGGGTTATTGTTGCTTGTGTTCCTTGTCTCTTATGGACCAAAATTAGAGGCAATAAGAGAAACCATCTAATACATTTTAAGTGGAGGAGCTGTTGATCTTGGGATAGCACCAACAGAGACGCTTCTTTCTGTCAGGACACAAGGGATGCAATTTTTTAAAATCCAGCGTCTATTAGCATCTAAGTGCATCCCAGAATGTTTAAATCTTCTGCAGTGCTGAAGATGCTTCAGTTTCCATAGAGTTGTGTGAAATGGAAATCACTCACACCTGCTGCTTGGTATGCATGGAGCACAAACTGTGTTGCAGGAGCTGCCACGGTGGCTAGGGCCAGTCCCAATACACTCACGTTTTCTTCGGGTCCAGAGATGTATAATGTACATGTAGCCTTGTGATTTCAGAAAGTGTGCATAAAACTTTTGTATCTACCATATATATTAAAAATAGTCATGTATTAATAATAGAATAATATGAATTGCCCCCCTAGGGAAAAGATGGGAACATGAACAACAGAGATGTTTGTAAGGTGTGTTCTTGAAAGGACTGCAAGTAGCTTGTAGTGTCCTGCAGGAATTCACTTACAGTAAAAGAATACTTATTGTTCTGTATTTATAAGCATTTATGTGCATTTAAGGTAGTTTTGGATGAGCAAGAAGAAGAATCTTTTAACAGTTATCTTTGCCTGAGGCCTGCAGACAGGGTATTGCCCTTTACAATGTTTTCAAATGTATACAGTGCCAAAGTGCAAGGTCTGTTGCTGTTATATATCAAATGGGCAAATTGCTTAGGGCTTTTAAGCAGCTTCCTATTTCCCTCATCGCATTTGCATGTATGTGTTTGAAGGGGCCTTTGTGCTGGGGAAAAGAAACCCCAAGCAATAAAACCATGTTACAATCAAATTATTACACTTTAACTGCGTACTTGCATTATTCAATACACTGTAAATCCAAGTGGGTAAAAAGGTGTGATAGTGACAGTGATCCACACGCTTGCTGCTGGTACCTGGGGCCCCCAAAGATCTTTGTTACTTGCAGCCGTAGTTTCAGTTCTACCTTTATCACCTGCTGAGTAGGTGCGATCCAAACTATCCTTGCATGTATTTTTTACCCTGAAGCCTCATAGATTTTAATTTTCTTAATTTGCAGCTTTGTTCCTGAATCTCCTTCCTTGGAAAATGATGTCATTTCAACGAGAAAGCAACCTCCAAATAGCCACCCATCTTCACTGTCCTCTCAAACGGAACCTGCCTCCCTGGTTGATCACCATGACTTCTCAAAAGACCAAAGGAGCACAAGTTTGGACCATTCCAGCACTGACATGGATTCTACTGATGGGACTGATTTACCTCCTCCAGGAGACACCTACCCTGATGAAAAGACCACTGACTTCTCTTTCATTGATGTAAGCAACCATGATGGGAAACAGAAGTTGTCCTTCTATGTTAACTATATTGTTACCTGCGTTAATCACTGCAGAGCAGGATCTTCTGGGAACTTTGCACTCAATCTACCTCTGCCTTGTCTTTATCACATTGGATTTTCCCAGATGCTTTCCTGCCTGAAAAGTTTGAGATCAAAGCTACAAAGTTCTTCTAGTTTCTGTAATGCTTAAGTACTGAGAGATTCCAAAATAGCTGTTGTCCTTGGATGATGTCTGCCAATGGCTTATAACATTGCTGTTTCTCTTTCTGCTCCTCAGTGAGCTGTAACAGAAGACTTAAATGGCTCTATTAACACTGGAAACGTAACTGCTGTGAGATGAGCCATGCATGTTTAAGGCTATAAAGACATTTACTAATATTTTTCTTATTTAGAATTGGTCTTTTTCTGTAGTAGCTTACAATTGCATTTTAAAGCATTTTTCTTCATACTTAAGAATCTTGCAGCTAGCATAAGAACAGCGATTTCTGGCCAACACAGTTAGATGAGGTTTAGCATTTTTTGAAAGCACTAACGCAACTGTAGATTTTCAGTATAACATCGAGGAAGTACTGCTTTTTCTTTAGAAGGAGTTGGTCCAACTTTTTTTTATGTGTAATTATATAATGTCTAGCGACAGATATATTGGTAAGTGCAAGATTCCCAACTTACATGAATCATGCACCTGCTAGGAAGGCCTCAGATTTACTGCCTTGCCTGTCAAAGTGCCAGAACGCCTTCTGAATTGAGGAGTAGGCTGCTCTGTAAAACGTATGAAGGATGCAAGCAGGTTTGTGCTGGAGGCAGTTTGGTCTGGTGCAGCAGAATTGGCTGTTAAAATCACAGCTGCTTCCTGCATAGGCTGTTCAAAGTGCCTCCAGCCGGCTCTGTTCTCCACTGGTGTTGCCATCTATGGGGAACTGCAGAAACCTGTGTTTTGCTGAAGTAGGTGCTGCTTTCATCTTCCAGCCTGCTCTGGCTCTGAAGCAGAAGCCAGGTTTGGTTGTCCATTGCTTTGAGATCCCTAACTGCATGTGCCTTGGCCTTGGCATCGGTTAATAATCCTTTGGCAGGATATCCCAAGTGTACTTTTTGCTCTATAAAGGAATCGTCGTAGCCCAGAACAGCAGAGATGGCATTTTATCTCTGTCTGTCAGTAGTGGAGATGGCAGTGGAGACGGTCCTGTATTGTGCTGTTCCCTGGGCAGGTAAAGGTGCCTCTTTAAAACACTAATAGCTTCAAGTATGGCTGGCAATATGCTGTTTTCACAGAATCACAGGGTGGCAGGGGTTGGAAGGGCCCTCTGGAGCTCATCCCATCCAACCCCCTGCTGGAGCAGGCACACCCAGAGCAGGGGGCACAGGACCACGTCCAGGCGGGGGGTGAATGTCTCCAGGGAAGGGACCCCACAGCCTCTCTGGGCAGCCTGTGCCCCTGCTCTGGCACCCGCACAGGGAAGGGGTTTGTCCTCATGTTCAGGTGGAACTTCCCGTGTTCCAGCTTGTGCCCGTTGCCCCTTGTCCTGTCGTTGGGCACCACTGAAAAGAGTCCGGCCCCATCCCCCTGACACCTGCCCTTCAGATATTTATAAGCATTGCTAAGGTCCCCCCTCAGCCTTCTCTTCTCCAGGCTGAACAAACCCAGGTCTCTCAGCCTTTGCTCATAAGGGAGATGCTCCAGCCCCTGATCATCTTGGTAGCTCTAAGGAGTTTGAATGAGTAGTTTATTCCTGACCTGAAATCTCTTGAAAAGAAATAAAAGACACATCTTCAGAAGAAGAGGAGGAGGCTTGGTGGTGTTTGCAGATAGCAGGCAAGCCTCTAGGAACAAATTGCTTTAAATAAATCAATAAATTACAGCTCCTTCTTTTGCTCTGTAAATATTATTCTCTTAGTGTCATGAGCAGGAATGGATGTGTTTGAAATGACTGATCACAGAAATTTTCTGGATGCCGCGACACTTAACTTGCAGTCTCCTTATTGCTGGTGAGCAGCTTGAAATTTTGGTGGAAGGCAGCCTGTCAGAACAATGAAATTACAGCATTCTGCTACAAGAGAATTTTGTATAGTTGCTCTTTTTAGATCCCAGTTTTCTTATTGGCCTTCAGCTGTTACTGGCTAGCAAGGCCTATATTCTTGAAACACTCTAGGAACCAAAATCCTATTTACTGCAGTTATTTTTTTATTAATTCAGTGAAAATAATTCATGCAGATCAGACATCCACAGCCAAGAGAGATCAAAGAACCAGCATTGTACCCAGTTAGCCACAGTGTAGTGTATCCTTATCATAAATTCTCTTTAGTATAGTTTTAAGTAACTACAAGAATAATCATCAGGCCAATATGTACAGTTTAATTAAACTGAATGGGTTAATGCGTTAAAGTAGGTTGGCAAATCATTATGGAGGAGATGACTTATTTTCAGGCTGACTGAAAGTAAAGGCTTTGTTTCTTTTTATAGCAAACCACTATTCTGGACTCCAGTGCGCTGAAAACTCGTGCACAACTCAGCAAAAAGAGACGCCATCGGGCTCCTATTTCCCACTCTCTTAGAAGAAGCAGAGGGCTGGAGTTTGAAAACAGATTTTCTTCGATGGAAGAACCAGATAATACCTGGATGTTTAAAGATTCCACAGGTATTCCTCAACTATCTGAAATAATTATCTGTAATTGCCTTGGTGGTAGGGGCAGGAATTTCTGAACGGTATAACATACCTGAAGCTGCATCAAGGTTTAACAACAGCTTCCTTTTCCCACCTCTGGGTCATCCTCTAAATCAAGTCTTCCCCTCCATATTTTGGAGCCTTTGGAGTGAGGGAAGCTGCAGTAACCAGATCTACAGAATACCAGGGTGAAGCAGAGCTTTGATGCAACTTCCTTCAGCTTCTGGCTGCTGACTTAAGAGAATTTTGTTCTCTGAGAAAATGCCGAGTTTAGAAACTGCTACAGCTGGATGCATTCTCTAGCACGTTCCAGCCTCTCTGTTACTGATAAGAGCAACTGTAATTGTTCATATTCTGTAGGTGCTCATAAATTTGTTTCTTTCTAGCATCTGTAACTACTAGAGGACTGAAGAGGCCTAGTTATGGATAAATCAACTCATTCAAATCTATTCTATTAAAAATGTCCCCCTCCTGGCCTGTTCTATCCCTTAGGATGCAATAGGGAAGCGCACTGGGCATTGAAGATCCTTGCTCATGGAGTTGGATGAATGGCTTAATGCACGCACTCATCATAGCTCCACGATTTGGTACCCATGGCACTTTGGTGCTATGGTGATACATGTTGCAGATACCCTTTTGATATTCCCTGAGGGGAGGAATTGCTGGCATTGAAACCTGTTCTTTAGAGAGATGTTGGTGATGTTTTTGTAGCTGGAGTGACCTACTAAAAAAGTCAGTTTTGTGACCTGCCATTTCTGATTTCCCTTAAAGCCTATGAATACGGGGAAGAATGTGTGATCAAACTGATCTCTTTCGTAGCCTCCTAATCAGTGGAAAGACTGAGTGGTGGTTGCTTTGGTGCAGGTCTAACAGACCTAAAATATTGTGAAGACCTACCTTGATAAGAAGCGCTGTACTGGAAGCTGGAGTGTAATTAATAACTAAAGACCCAGTGCACGTAAAGCCAACCATACCATTGCATCTTCCCCTGTAGCAGGCAGACTTCTGCTACTCAGCCTCTTTGTATCAAAGCCCTGCTTTGAGCAGGGAGTGGACCAGGTAACTTTCAGATGTCACTTCCAATCTAAATTAATATCAATTGATCACAGAACATGAGATGTTTAGAAGCAGCAACATCCATTAAATTAGGAGTACCTTCTGCTCTCCCTCACCTCTGTCAGCAAGAAATCTTTCTATTGCTGAGTACTTGGTATGTTTGTTGCTTCGATCTCTGAAGCATTGAACCCAGTCCTGTGCTGTGCTGATATTACTGTTAATACATTTTTGAATGGAAGGGAGAGATCTAGAACGAAGTATAGATGAAAAGCCTGCTGACTAATGTTTTTTTCCCCTCTGCTTTTTTTTTTTTTAATAATTAGAAGAGAAGAAAACTATGCAACAGGAAGATTCTGATGAGGAAGACAAGACACAGCATACTGTGAGATCGTCTTCTGTACAAGCTCAGAGACTTCCTGTATTTCCAGGGATGGACCACTCTGTTCTCAAGGTGAACATAGGCAACTGACAACGTCTGTGGGCAGTGGGTGTAATGTGTAGATAACTGCAAGGTTTTTCTTTCTCACTTTCAACTTGTTGGTTAGAAATCCTAAGTGATTTGGGAAAAAATTAGCTTTGCAATACCAAAAGTGCTTTCAAAACTGCGTAGGTTTATAAGGAATCCCTTCACTGATTTCAGGCATGGATATTTTTGCTTTCATAAATCTGAATTATTTGGTTTGCTGCCTTAAAAAGGAGCTTTTTCTTTATTTCATTTTTTAGGCCCAGCTGCGGAAAAGACAAGAGTCTGAAAGTCTTGGTGAAATCAGTTCTGCTCAGCTGTTCAAATCCCCTAAACCACAACTGCAGCTTGGAACTCCCGGTAGCAGAGTGCTGCCCTCCAGTGTAGAGAAGGAGGACAGGTGAGAGACTTCCACCAGTCTCAATAAAATGCTGATAGTCATTTGCGGGCGGGGACCTGCAAGTAGGCTTCCCAAGGCTGATGGGGAAACTGTATGTTTCATTTCTTTTTTTGTTTCTATAAGGAGTTTTCATAATTCAATTAATTTTTTATGTCTTAGGTTAGAAGAAAAGTCTCCTCAGTGGCTGAAGGAGCTGAAATCAAGGAAGAGACAGAGCCATTATGAGAATCAGGTTTGAAAAGGTACCTTCTGACAGAAAGCGGAGCTTCGCTAAGTGGAAGTATGCAGTGATTTTAAAAACACGCATGGAAAACGTTGCCTTAATGTGTCAGTATAACAACTCTGTAAGCAGAAACATTAAAGCAGACTTACTATGAAAGGCCCACCCAGGAATGTAAAGTAGTTCTGTGTTGAGGCAGAGCAGGTTTCATGGAAGTCAAATTTTCCTTCACAGGTGATACAGTTTCACCAATTTTCTGCAGATAATTTTATTTCAACAACACTCGGTCTGTTTGTGCTGCCATTTCATAGCGCTTCTATGAAGTGAGAATATTGAGTAACGGGCTTGCACGCATTTTGTAAGCCTTGGTATATGTTGTTTCAGCAGTATTCTGGGCAGCTCTTGAGCGTTCAGCCCATTAGATAGGACGAGGCCAAGATAGCACTACAACAGTAATACGCATTTGTGGGGGCTGTCCTGTTACAGACACTGAGAGGGGTCTGACTGCCTTCTTGACCATGTCATACCATTACTTCAACTGCTTCTGTTTTTGTTTTTTTTTTTCTTTCCAGATAGCGATTCTAACTAGAAGAAGCTAAAGAAGTTTAACAGAAGCCTTAATTCATCTGAACCTAAAATTCACATGTCATGTTGCTGCTGTTTGCTTCCTGCCTCAACTGCTATGTGCATGGTGCCTTCCTGTTTTGTGGAGAAAGCTGCTTAATATTCATAGTCAAATACAAAGCTGTATCTTTTCAGATACGGGAGGATAGTCACCTTAGACCTGCCTGGAAGAGGAACCGGTGGTTCGTAGTTAGTACTTCAGAAAGTCTTGAAAGATTGTAATGTTTGATCTAGGAGAGCTGTGCCCCAGAAAAGTCCCCTCACTGTTGAACAAAGACTACATTTCTACGTAGGTGTTCGGCAGCTCCGAAGTATGACTTCTGGTAGACGTGTCGGGTGTAAGGCTGAGCTTTGTGTTTGTTTATGAAAATAACAATTCTAATCAAATTTATCTCTTTTTTTTTTTTTTGTGAAAAAATAGTAAGCTCCTACTTAGAATGAAGTTTGTGGGAAGTGAGAGTGAAAGAACAAATTATGTTTACTGCCATATTGAAAAGGAAACTTGATTATTTTTTGTATAATGTATTTTTGATTGGCTTATATTTACGTGTGATCTGCTGACCTAGCAGATTAATATAATTTTTAGATGAACAAAATGTTAACTTTTGTCACTCTTTAAATGGTATATTCTGTGTTTTGTCAGCATGTGGAACAATTGCTTCATTGGAATGTCTTTCCTAACAAGGATCAAGCAATAATGTCAACCAGTTCTCTTTGAAAAAAAAAAAAAGGAAAAAAAAAAGTAAATACTGTTTTTATAACAAAAAAAAGGAAGGGAAGAGGGAGGACGTTACTCATATCAGGGTTCCAGTTAATTGTTGAATGTCACTTTAATAGCAGTTTGGATAGTCCCACTTCATATTTTTATTCATTAATCTGTAAATACCAGGTTTAAGTTTTTATTTTTATGCTGATTTTGTGGGATAACCTAAATGTGATCTTCAGTTTCTCAGATGATTTACTTTTCTTCTTTTGGTAAGACCAATGTTATAATATAGTATAGATATCTCATGCATAACACGGGTGTTAAGAATATCACTAATATCTCAAATATGTTAATATCTTTGAATACAGATCCTGAAATCAACGAATATGTCCGCTTAAGACATACTTTATTCTTTCCCCAAATAAGTGCTCTTTTCAGTAAACTTTAAAAATGTAGCCCAATGAGGAAGGTTATTCTGTCGTGACAGTGTTCCTCTCGACTCAACTAAGAAAGCAGCAACATGGAAAACCAAGGGAGGCGGGAGCGCTCTCCCCGCGGGTGCCCTCCTGCAGCGCCGGCGGCCCTAAAGCCGCCTGGGGCAGGACAGGAGCAGATGCTGCTCCTTGCATTGCGCTTCCCGTGTCCTGCTGACGGGCTTCTTTAGATATTAAAGCACCAGCACTTGAACTAATTTTCCTTTTTTGTTGGGTTTGGTGTTTGTTTTTTTTTTTTAATTACAATCAGCGTTTTGCAAAGCTTGATTTACGTGGGGTTACCACAACGGTGCATCTGCTAGCCGGAGTGGCATGCCTGGTCTGCTGTCTATCAAGCTTGTAGCTGCCAAAACCATGTGCCAATTCCTCTCATGGAGGAGTCACAGACGAGGTGATTTTTAGTCCCAGTCTGCTCGTAGGAAATAACAGCAGTATGTCAGGAGACAAGTCCCATATGCACATCTCTCTCTCTCCCAGATTTAGTTCCGATAGCTCCCTGTACTTAATGGAGATGAAATGAATACGTTTCTCTTATGTAAAAAAACTTTACTTGCCGCTTTGCCCTATTTCACATCAGAGCTGTTGCCACCGTTACAGTTTTACAGCACCTTCTGATACCAGTTAAGAAATGATCACCCAAGATTTTGACCCTGGGCGATGGGAGGTAGCTTCCATTTGAAGGCGGTTCACCGCTATTAAAGAGCTACTCCTAGCCTATTTTAAAATGTTGCACGTATTTTCTTCCCTCTTCTTTAGATGATGGCAGAAAAGGCAGCTCTCTTAAGATAAGCTTTGCATACGTATCTCTTGGGATACTTCTTTAATGGCAGCACTCCAGGGTACCATCAGTTACCACGTGCGAGACGCGCGCTTTGGTCAGCCCTGGGCAGCAGTGTTTGTAGGCGCGAGAGGAGAATTGCGATTGCTTTTCTTACTCAGATGAAGTGGGGCTTACTTTAAACAGTATCTGAAAATCAGGTGAATTCCCCTCACTTACGAGAATATTTACACAGGCTTGATTTTCAAATTCAGCGGGTTGACAGTGTTGCGTTACCAATAGTTGGAGGATTTACTGGTTCTTGGTCTAATAAATGAAGGCCAGAAATTCTGTAACTGCGGTGTTTGCTCTGTGTTTGAGGAAACTGAGGGGATTAGTACTAGGTTTCCACAAAGCCCTTTGAATGTGTATGCATTTCCACGTCTGCTTGGACAATGCACTGAAACTTACTGTATTTAGTAGTTTAACCTACTACTGAGAAATATTTAATGCTTAAATGTCTAACTAAAAAGCATCTTTAGAATGTTGTTGAATGGGAAAGTGTTTTTTCTGCTCTGTCACTTCTTTATATTGTACATGGATTAAATATCTATTTCTTTCTCTTCAGGTTATCACTATGTAATAAAAGATCTATAAATATGTATTTACTTCTTAAATGATAGAACATACTGTAATACACTTTATACAATTCTATTTTAATTCCAAATAATGCTTGTTGAATTTTTTTATGCTTTTACTTTTGTTGCCATGTACTTTTTTTTGCTGTTAATACGAGACGGGAGTGAGCTCTTAGCTTCAGCACTTCCTTCAGGTATGTTTTTCATTGATTACCTGCCGTAGAGCAGGTTTCAGCTCTTGCCCTAACGGTGTCTGAGTAATAACAAACGCGATGGAGACCGCGGAGTGTGGTGCCCTCGTCCGTTCCTCTCCAGCTGCTCATCTTTGTGTGCTGATTTAAAAGGCTGCATCAGTAGAGAAGTGTTTTATAAAAGTGAAAGTACATGGTTTGTGGGATTTAGAAATACTTCTTTTCTGATTGCACTTTTCTCTCGTTATTACCAGAAATCCTCCCTCTGTTTTAGTTTGTCATTTGGGGATTCCACTGCTGCTCTGTTTCTTTTTATTTGGAATCCCCAGTTGCGGATTTCTTCCTTTTTATTTTTTTGGTTGCAAATTCACCTCTTTAAGGTCTGTGAGGCTTTAATTTGAGTTCTTGAGTTTGAGTAGCTGTTCGGAGTCTTGCTGCTTTGGTTTTACTTCCTGCAGAGAAAGGTGCAGCGTTTCTGTTCTTCAGCCTTTGAAGTCTGAAACGTTTTTATAAAGTGGCCCTATAGGAATTAACCCCCACCTTTTTGCTTGTACAGAAGTTTGCTTTACCCTTTTGTTTGTTTGCAGACAGTTATCGGCCAACTGTTAAATGCACTGTGTGTCAAACTTATCGATGCAAACTGTTAATCGTCCCATTTCATCTGGAGCAGCAGCATCAGTTAGTTTATAACCTTTAGTTCTTGCGCAAACACACTGAAATATGCCTCCTGTCTTAGGTATTCAACTGAGGATGTGGTTTGATGTCAAGGTGTTAACTGGAGAGCTGATATACCAAAGCAGCTTAGTGGGGATCAGGGTAGTTCTAAGACAAATATCACATAAAAAGTTTAAAATGCAGTGCTTTAAAAGTCCATGCCCCAGCAAAAGGCACTTCTGTCTCTATACCTTTTTCCCCTTAATATGAAAAAAAACCTATTGCTGATACAGCAATATGGTTGCCCTTAGTGTTATTGCATATAGGAAGCAAGAGCACCTTTGGCAGACACTTAGCTTCACCCTCTGGAGCGGGAGGAACTTCATATCCAGAACTCCTGCGGTCCCAGCCCAAACGTGCTCTCTGTGTGTGGTACCCCGAGTGCGGTCAGAGCGAAGCCGTGGGGGAGAGCCCCATCGCCAGCATGGACTAGGCTGTATCTGGTTTGTGAAAAATTGTAAAGCCAGTTGACTCTGGTATTCTGGGTTATGGCAGCGTGTTCCACACGTGGTGTGGTGGAAGGGGGCTTGCCGGCCACTTGCTGCCGATGCCTGACTTGGAACAGTAAAACCACCCCTTCTCCTGGGCGGGGGAGGCGCAGCATGCCGCCGTGCAGTGTGGCTCTTCTGCAGAAGGCACATACAGGTACCGGAGCTCCTGGCACTGTGTTTTCAGTGCTGTTACTGCAGCTGCTGAGCCATCCCCTTGAATGAAACAAACTATTCCAGTAAAAGCATAGTGCTGTCGCCAAAACTGTGCTCGCATGAAGGAAGGCGCTGGCTGTCAGAGATCGCTGTCTTCGCCTTCCTGAGGGACACTTGGGCAAGCCCGCGGTGTAGATGCAGCAAAGCAGCCCGCCCCGCGTCCCCACGTGTGAAGGATGTGTTGGACAAGTCACCCAGCCACTGCCTTCGGGGTGAGTGCCAGGGGCAAGGTCTCACTGTCCTCAAATAGGAGTGCTGTGAAGGAAAAGCAAACGCTTTCTCATCAGCTTGAGCTCTGTGCTCATGAGAGCCGTCAGCTGTTTTTCCTAGATCTTCATGTGAATTAAAGGAACAAAGGTGGGCTTTTTGGGAGGATGGGGCTTTTGGGCAGAAACCAGCCTCCATGGAGCTTTGTGGATTTGGGGATGCACTGTTCTGAGGCCTCTCACCAGGAGCCTCTGGTCCGACCTAGTTGTGCTCGCCCAACAACAACGCGAGCGGAGCTCCCGTTCTGGTGGGCGCCCTTTCCGCGGTGGGGTTAAAGAGCTGGTCCCGGTGCGCACCGTTCCTGAGCACGCCCGGCCGCCCGTGTGCCCCCCTCCCGCAGCCATCCTCTTTGCTCAAAGTATTTTTGCAAAAATATAATCTGAAATAAGTTATGATTCTTCTGGTGGGATTTGGAGGAGGAGGAGAGACAAAATCTAATGGCTTATCGATCTTTCTGTATTAAACATGGTGGTATCAAGCCTGTTTTTAAAGGAGCTATTGTATAGATTAAAATTTTATATTGTTCCACATAGCCTTATAGAATATGTAAATATGGGTCACAATAAATATATTGTGCTATAGAAAATATTTTGTACTACATAGTTTCCTAAGTAATAAAGATAATCTGGCTGTTGTGTATTGTACTGTACCATTAAGATTCAAGTTTAGCTTTACCGGATATTAAGAAAAAAAACCCCTGTTTTCTAACGCTATGCTCTAAGCGTTTCCCAAAGGGATTTAAGATGCTGACAGCAAAAGGAAATTGATTTCTGTTAGGAAGACAAATCAATGAGATCTAGTGCCCCCTCTGTCATGTTTTTGCAATTGCCTTATCAACGTGCAAGCTCCGTGAGTTTGGGAACGGAAGATTCACGGGCACTGCAGCCACTACAGCGTTAAGTGTAATGGGGACGCTGGCAGGGAACGGACGGGTAAGAAAAATTCTGTATTTCTAATCTGTTGAAAACAGATGCTGTTGTGTTTGGTAAAAGAAACTAATCCCTTCCATGCTCTCCTTGGAGTTCTTCTGTACAGAAGTGATTTTAGATCTTACAGCCAAGCCAAGTTCCATATTCAAAGAAAAGATGAAAACTGGGAAAGGAACTGCAATAAAAAATGGCCTATATCAAACCGCTGTCTGTGCTGGGGTCTTTGTAGGTACAAAATGTAATTTGACTAGTGACAACAGATGCTACTGAGCTGTGCTGAGCTGCCCGTTGCCCTTCATCTCAGCTTCACATTGCTGAGACCCCTATCCCACCCCACCTCTGCTCCCGCTTGTTGGAGCTGTGTAGCATCCCGCGGGCGGGCTCCCATCGGGAAGGCAAGGCTCCTTTGGATGTGATTTGTCTCGTCCTTCATCAGAAACTGCAGCAATAGGCAGTGGTGAGAAAGAGCCCGCTGGAGACGGAGCACAGCGCTGCACCAGATACTGCATGGGGTGTCTCTGTCGTACCGGGCGTGCTGCACCGCCCCTGCCCTGCGCCGGGGCAGAGCCTCCCCCGGAGAGCCGCCAGTGTGGCTCTACGTCAGTGACGGGATGGGGATGAAGAGCCTTGCCATAAACAGCTCGGATGTGTGGTACGGCACAGCCCGTTGCAGCAGGGAGCTCCAGCTGGGTGCTGTCGCAGACCGGACAGGTTTCTGGCCGTCTGCCAGTCAGACAAGCCTCAACTCTGTCCCACCTGGCCAAGCGGAGTAGCTTTTTGGCAATTTCAGTAAATGTATCGTGTAGTTCTTAGTTTGAAGACGAGGCCCACGGAGCAGGTAGAAAACCCTGCAGGAGCAGTACTAGACGGAGATGTGCGTAGGCCGAAGGTAGCTGAGTGTTCTCTGAAGAAGCGGGAATTGGACCCGCTACCAGCAAAGTGGAGCGCTCTCAGCGTGGCAGCTGGTGTGGAAGGACTCTGCTTTCCCCAACCTGTTAGATCATGCTTTGCCTGTAAAGATGGATGAACCCATGTATGAGGCACTTGGCTCCCAAAAGACCCCGTTAGTCTCCTTGAGCCTGGGGCAGCGTGTGTGCAGTGCTCCCGGCAAACACGCAGGGCAGGGAGATGAACAAGGTGCAAAGAAAGAAAAGCGGTTTGATGGAGAAAACTCTTCTGATAAGGGTCAAAGCTGAGGTGAGAGCCCAAGTTTTAGGTGCTGCTCCTGCTCTCCTGGCGTGGAACCGGCTGTCCCCGGCTTCCCCGCCGCGCTTCCAGCGGAGCTCCTCAGAGCTGCCACCGGCCCCGCCTCTCGTCTTGCATTTCAGCCCAAACAAGCTGTAAATATTTTGCATGTTTTTTTTTGCTTTGCGCTGTGCTTGGTTTCTAAGCTAAACCCTCCCGTTAACTGCTGACGGGAGAGTTTTCCAGAGAACCTGGCAAGAAGCAGCGTGAACATGCTGATGGGAATTTCGATGTTAATCTTCTGTAAATCGAGTGGCACATTTTTAAGGGACAGCCGGGAGAAATCTGAATAACGGTTCCATAGCACGCTGCGAGCCCGCGCTATTGAGATGAAATCTCATGGATGGAATTCAGTAGACGCAGCTGCTGTATCAGCGTCCAAATAATGTGCTGTTCTGTTCAGAAGCAACCCATAAATAGCAGGGCTGCTCGTGCTGGCTGGCAGAGCGGAACCACGCCGGGAGAGGTAGCGGCGGCACTGCTTGGACTGGAAGGGGCTTTAAAAAAAGAATTAGCATGTCTGAGTCGAGGTCTCACTATAGCGAATGTTTTGCTAATGCTTGGCGAGAAGCGATGCTGCAGGGTTTTGGTTAAGGACGCTGGTCAAACTGGGTTTCTTTTACTCCTCTCCCGTTAACCTCTTGACAACCCCGTGCATTAGCGTGGCGAGAGCAGCTGGCGAGGCGTGTTTGGGCAGGGTTTCCTATTTGGGTAGGAACTTTGTGAGATGTTCCTGGAGGGTCTGATGCCTCCTGTGACACTGAGCTGCGGGAGCAGGGGAGAGCTGTCAGATTTATGTTAGTAGGGAAAGATGTCAGCAGCTGGAAGCTGAAACCCAGCAAATTCCTGCTGGAAACAAAGGACAGACTTTTAGACATGAGTTTAATGAGCAACTGGGCGAGCTGCCCGGGTCAGAGAGGGATCCTATGCCACTTGGAAGATGGCTTGTTTTGGTCATGGGCTTTCTGGCCCCAGTGTGATGCCTGGGTGAGGATGCAGGGCCCATGTGCAGGAGGAAGAAGAGGATGGATAACAGAGTGCTTCCTTCTAGCCTGGACGTCCCTGGGGATTTACAGCTGCTGCTTTCGGGGGGAACTGTGTTAACTCTTCCTACCTGTTCCCATGCCAGCTTCATCTTTTCTATTTTATTAAGCACTTTATAATTTAAAGGCTGATACCTCCCGTAAAAGTGATGCTGTTTTAACCTCCTACAATTTGGGTTTTCCAGGCACAATGACTGACCAGCAAAGTCCCCCTGAGCAGATGGCGACTGGGGAGGGTGCTGGCGAGCGAGGTGGCAATTACAAGGTATACTGGGGGCAACTGGATACAGATGGACTTTGGGCGATGCTGTAGGTCACCGTGCAGTGCAGCAGGCATGCACCAGGCTGGTACCAGTGTCAAAGTGCTGCAGGTTGTCCTGGGGAAGCAAGCGGCCTCCGGCTCTCCTAACACAGCAGCGCGTTGGCATCACCGCTCTGATAAATCCGCTCCTTGCCCACCAAGCTGAGCTGCGCGGGTCTGCGGCCCAGGGAGGGAGGCTTCGTCCTGGGGATTTGCTGCTGCCTGGCAGAAGGAGACGCTGCTCGCTGCGTTTGTGGCTGCCAAGTACATTTGCCTGGCAGTCTGGTGTGCAGCTGCTCAGCGTTCTAATCCCGGAGATAAAGTATCCCGTCACGGCAGGGATTGACTGTAGGTTTGAGCAGTGAAATTCCTTATGCATTTTTTTAGGTTATAATTCTCATGCTCGTAGGTTGGTTAGAGGTAAATCGGCTGTGGGTGCTGCAATGGTCGCAGCCCTTCCTGCAGCTCGGGAAGCGGGCAAAGCCGCTCCTGGCCGAGGAAGGCTGGAGGTGGGAGCAAATCCTGCAAACAGGGTAAAGAGGTGCCGAGAGCTTGGGCTGCTTATTGCTTTGGGGTGGAAAGAAGTTCCTGAGGACCACAGGTATCGCCTCTGTCCCTTGATACCCCCCATCATGCAGTGTCTGCATGAGGCTCTGCCCTTGTCCTGGGCTCAGGGGTTTCAGCTGGGAGCCCTTTAGGGCAGGGCCCGGGGGATGCGTGGCTGCAAACGCGTGCAGCCTGGCTGCTGTGCTGACCTTCCTGGTCCCCAGATTGTGCTGGGCACGCCGGGCCCTGCTCCCCGCTGTGCTGTGGTCGCTGGCACTGGCTTGAAATCGTCCTGCAGCTCAGCCCCGAAGCTCTGCCAAGAGCGGGAGGTCTTGGGGGCATTGTGGTCTCTGCAACTAGCAGGGTTTAGACAAAAACACCAAAAAATGAGCTTGTTCCAGGCTAGGCTAGGGGAAGGAATGGATCTGAAGGGAGCTGTGAGAAGGAAAGGACAGACTGTGACCGGGCTGGGGGCAGGAGACTGCAGTTCACGGCCCCGGAGGTCTCTCAGCACAAACCCTCGCGTTTTCGATGCTGTGTTAGAGCTGGTCAACTTGTTTTCAGCCTGTCATGGATGAAATATCAGCCTGTGTTTTACCGAGCAAGCATCTTTGGCCAATACCCGGCTGTGGAGCGAAGCCTGGGAGCCATCTGTCAGGGCAGAGGCACGTGGCGGGATCCAGCTCTGCCGCGGGAGAGGAGCGACGTCAGCGTGGGGTGGCAGGGATGGAGGGGATGTGGCCGGAGCGCTTCGCTCTGCGGCTGCTTGCATTCGCCAAGGGGGGTCCTGCACCGGCGCCGGGTGTTCCCCCCCAGCAGCATGGCTGCAGCAGCAGCTGATGGCGTCTCTCCCACTTTAGATCACAATCTACGAGCTGGAGAATTTCCAGGGGAAGAAGTGTGAGCTGACAGAGGAGCTCCCCAACATCACTGAGAAAGAGCTGGAGAAGGTGGGCTCCATCCAGGTGGAGTCTGGCCCGTAAGTCTGGGGTGTGGAGGAGGGACAAGCCCTGGGGTAGGGAAAGCATTCCCTGCATCTTGCTTGTGGGGAGCAGCCCCGCCTTGTGCTGGGGTGCTCCCCCTATGTTGGGGTGGCTGTGCCATCCCCGACCGCCCGGTGTCGTAGGTGGCTGGGCTTTGAGCGGCAAGCCTTCGCTGGGGAGCAGTTTGTGCTGGAGAAGGGGGACTACCCACGCTGGGACTCCTGGTCCAACAGCCACAACAGTGACAGCCTGATGTCCATCCGCCCCCTCCAGATTGTGAGTAGCAGCTGCTTACGGGTGTCTGTGTCCCCAGGGACAAGTAGCACAGCCTCAGCAATGGGGACTGCCAGGCTGGCGGGGAGGGGTCTTGGGGGGCTGGAGGCGCACAGGGCAGGGCAGCCCCTGACCCACACCTTCCCCCAGGACAGCCCTGACCACAAAATCCACCTCTTTGAGAATGCGGGCTACACCGGACGGAAGATGGAGATCGTGGACGACGACGTCCCCAGTCTCTGGGCCCACGGCTTCCAGGACCGCGTAGCCAGCGTCAGGGCCCTGAACGGAACGTAAGGATGGTGGCACTGGGGGCACATGGGGACACCCCAATGGGATCCTGTCCCATGGCACTGTGGTTGGTGCCCCCAGGGTGGTGGAAGGGATGGGGCAGCTGTCCCCATGATGCTGCTCATGCCCATCATGTCCCTTGCTCCCTCCCCACTGCCACCCTTTCCCTGGCCCACAGGGAGTGAGGGGGGCCAAGGAAATGTCACTAGGGCTGTGTGACAGCTCCTCATCCTGACCCAGGGCTCCGCTGGGCACTGCTGCAGGAGTGGTGGGGCTGTGGCCCCTTCTCTGCCCCGGGCTCTCCAACTCCTCCCAGCACGATGGCATTTCCCACCCGGGCTCTGCAGCTGCAGCCTTGTTGCAGTGGCACTTGGTGGCGAAGGAGCAGTCACCCTGGGCAGTGCTGTATTGCATCGTGTGGCTGCGGTGGGCAGAGGCGCCAGCAGCGCCACGGCCTCTGGGGTGGTACGGCGCTGCTGCCCTCCCGCTCTGGGTGGGCATGTGCCCACCGGGTCGGGGGCTGCAGCTGACCCTGGGCACTGCTGAGCGCTGCCTCCGTCCCCTGCAGGTGGGTGGGCTACGAGTACGCTGGGTACCGGGGCCGCCAGCACGTCTTCGAGAAGGGCGAGTACCGCCACTGGAACGAGTGGGATGCCAACCAGCCCCTCATCCAGTCTGTGCGCCGCGTGCGGGACCAGCAGTGGCACCAGCAGGGCTGCTTCGAGAACAGCTGAGGGATGCCCCGGCCCCACGCTGCCCCCACTGCCACCCGTGCTGGGGGCTGGCTGACGTGATGCTGCGACCTTGGTGGCTTTTTGTGCAAAAACCTCAATAAAGCTCTGAGCTTTAGGCTGCTGAGGGCCTGCCTGGTCGGGAGCCAGGGTCATGATTGTGCGGGGGTGCAGTGAGTGGAGCCGCAGTCCGGGGATGGTGGGACGTGGATGGGTGCCATGGCAGTGCCCCAGCATCTCTCGTGCGGAGCAGAAGCAGGGAAAGTGCGAGTATTTGCAGTGTTATATAAAGGCTGCAGCTTTCCAAAAATAACCCCTGTGTGTTGCCACGGCGTGGTGCTGGTGTGGCTGGTGTGTGGAGCAGCGCAGACACAAGCCCACGCCGGGGGTGGCCCAGCCCTGGGGGGATGGTCTTGCGGCACTTGCCAAGTGTTTTTCCCGTGACACTGCACCTTCTCAAAGCATCTCCCTGGGCTGGGGGAGCTCTGCTTGTGGCTCCTTCCACACTTTCTTCAGCCCTGCCTGCTCCACTGTGGGGGGGTGTCCAGCCTAAAGGGCACGGTGGCAGCTGGGGGGTCCTGGGGGACACAGGCAGCCTCAGGGGTGGTGGGGCTGAGGTGGCCCCAGGAGTAGTGGGGGTGTGGAGAATGGCCGTCCGCAGGCAGTGCCAGGTCTTGTGCATCCCAAAAGGGGACTCACCCTGGAGGGTCAGGGCTATGCCAGCCCCAGCACCCTGCAGGGCCCCCAGCCTGGCCCTGAGGAAGCTTCCCCCCAGCAGCCGGGGTTGTTGCTCCCCAGGGATGGTCTCTCTGACACGTTGGGCAGCTCTTTTGGTTGCAAAGGCAGGGATTACGGCCGCCCCTGGGCCACGTGCCCCGAGGATGCCAGCAGGGAGCTGGGCATCCCAGCACTGAGCAACCTCAGCCGGCAGAGCCCTGCCACGGGGACACAGCAGCCACGTTTGGGGACCACCCGGGGCTGGTGGCAGAGAGGGAAGATGGGCTCAATGCTGCCTGAGCACATTGTGCATATCACTGAACAGCTGCTCCAGAGCTTTTCTTTTTGGGCCCAGGTTTGCAGCTATTAAAGGAGATTGCGTGGCCCTCAGCGGCAAAAGCTGTTCCCAGGACAGCCCATGGGGCTGCTGGGGCCCTGGGCAGTGGCAGCTGCAGCTGCCTGCGGCATTGCCTCTGTCCGTGGCTGAGATGAGCTAAAACCAGCCCAGCAGAGCCAAAGGGAGGGGACTGCAGCCTGACAGGAGCTGTGCCGAGCACTGTCTGCCACTCGCTGGGGTGCGCAAGGGACCAGGATGTGCTGGATGGCAGCCGCGGGGATGCATGTGCCCTGCGCTGGAACCTGGGGCAGGTCCGTGGGTGTCCTGGGCCGGGGACCCCTAGGAATTAGCCTGGGAAGATGAGAAGGGCAGTGGCTGGATCCCTCTGTGGTGCTGCAGCTGGAGGCACAGGGAATGGAGGAGGCTGGTGGCAGGGCTGGGAGCGCTGTAGGCACTTGCTCACAAACACAACGTGCCAAAACCTGTCTGTGGCATGGCGTGGTTTCTTGCAGAGCCGCACAGCCACCTGTGGTCCCTGCAGCCCCACGAGGCCCCGTTGCCCACAGCCAGGGCAGCTGCAGACCGTGGGGACAGACCCCTCCACGTGTCACTGCCAGGGCAGGCTCTGGTGGCAATAACCCGGCAGAGGTGACCTTGCGTGCGGCTGCCCTGGACGCTGGGGCTGGGGGAGCATGCGGAGGTGCCATCGGGGGGGCTGCAGCATATCTGCTGTGGGAGCCCCAGGAAAAGTTGTGTGTAGAAGAGAGCTGGTCTGGGCCACATTAATGCTGTGTGACACTTGCTGGGGTGACAAGGGGGGATCCCACTCCTTTGGGGAGTGAGAAGGGGCTGTGGGTGCTGCACAGCACCCAGGGGGTCTGATAGCTGCGGTGTCATCCCCCCGGCCAGGAAACTCACTTTGCTGCAGCCAAAATCAGCCCACAATCCTGGCACGTCTCCCCAGGTCAGCCGGCAGAAGATGCCAGTGAAGGGGTTTTGCTGCTGCCCTTAACCCTCAGCTCATCCCTGGGAGGGTGTTGCCTGTGCCAGGCACAGCTCGGCTACAGGGACACGTCCCAGGCTGTGAGCCCCCACCGCTGACCTCGGCTTTGTCCTGGTGTGGTGGAAGGGCCTCCGTGCTGCTGTTCCTTGCTGCCCCGTGGGGCTGCGACACTTCTCAGGGACCCCAAAAGGGTGGGGGATGACGGAGGAGGAGCCCAACACCCGGGCATCCCTGCGCTCAGACTGAGGATGCTGCCCGGGTGCTGCCCCACTGCGTTATGCCACCAGGACCAGATCCCGGCCCTGCCCATCCCCGAAGCCCCGGATTGGCAGCGGGAAGGGGCTGCCCTGGTGCCCCCAGGCCCAGGAGCCTCGCAGGGTCCCTCTGCGGCAGCACCGGCTGCGGGGCGCGGGCGGTCCCTTGCTGGGGATGCAGACGGGCAAAACCAGACATTTACCAGTTATTTGAAGGCTCATATTATCGCACACAGAAAGAGCCAGCTTCAGCAGTTTTCAGCAGTTCCAGCGGCAGGGCGGCTTGCCGGTTTGTTGGAGGGATAAAGTCTCTGGCTCCAAAACTCCTGAAGCAGGGCTGGCGGGTGCTTTGTTTGCAAGGGCCGGTCTGGGTCTTGGCATGCATTCGGCTGATGCATGCAAACTCCAAATCTCCTTGCCAACAAACCCAACAAAGCAGGCGACTCGAATGTGAAAGCTAATGAAATAACTCCCCAACTTGGTGTATGGGGAGACAAAGACTGCGGCTGATCAGCTGACCTTGGTTTTCATTGGATTTTAATCCAGCATTCTCGCTTTGAATCATGCTTTAACTATTTTGTAAATAGTTTTGGCACCATTCTTTTACAGCTTGGTATAAATTCCACCTCTCGGCCCCAGCCCTTCACTGGCTCAAGCGGGTACTGGTATAACTGGTAAGACTTTTCTATTTATTGTCCTTTTTGTTGTGGTTGCCTCCTGCCGACCCCCAGCACCGGAGCTCCCTTCCGCAGCGCCGGGCAGAGTCACGGAGGTGGCTGTGGGCTGTGGGCACGCGCAGGGTGAGCCGTGGGGACAGTCCTGTCCCTGCAGCCGTGGCTCAGTTTTTGTTTTATTGGGAATGAGCCATTTTCACCTGTTTTGACACCCGCTCAGACACTGGGGGGCCCCTTGGGCTTGAGGACGAGGGTCCTTTGTAGGGGCAGCTGTGCCAAGTGGAGCCGGGAGGGCTCGGCACTAGTAACCCCCCCCCCCGCATGCATGCACGCACGCACGCACACGCGCGGCTGGGGCAAGGGGTAGGAGCGCTGGTGCTTCTCCCTGCTCACCCCGTGCAGGCACCTGTGGGGGACGGGGACTCCTTGACTGTCATTTGCAGGGCAGGGACAGCGAGAAAAGCCTCTGCTGCAGCGGCTGGGCTCCTCTGGGAATGACTTGGGAGTGCCCTGGGCTCACGGGTCCCCTTGCTCTGGGCCTGAGACCCTTTGCAGGTCCCATCACGGGTGATGCTGCCGTGGGGCCACTGCCTGGGCTCCTCCATGAGCCTGTGGAGGTTTGTGGTGCTGAGCAGCCCTGAGCAGGGACTGGACCTGGCAAACCCAGCCTGCTCCCGCCCTGCCATGAGCCCCAGCCCTGGCACCCCTTTCTCCTTTCTGTGAAACTCAGCAGCAAGGAGCAACCAGTGGCAGGCCATGGGGTATGGATGGGGGGCATGGACATGGGGCTGCGAGCACAGTCCTGGGTGTGTCCTTGGTGGCGGCTTTTAACCTCCTAAGTTTTCCTCCCAAGGCAGTGGACAACACAGCTTATGATGGCTTCTGAGCACCAAATGCCAGCCTCCAAGCAGCAGCAAGCCAGCTCCAAGGTCAGTGTGGGACTTAGCTCTGCAGCAGGGCCAGGGCACCCTCAACCTCTCCGAGTGCCCAAATCAGCCTCCTGGGACACCCACGGGGAGCAGCTGAGCTGCCACGATGCAGCCCTTTGCTAGCACCCCGCAGCACTCCTGGCTGGTGCCGAACATGGCCCAGCTGTGGTGTTGAGCTGTTTGTAAAGAGATGAGTGGTCAGGGAGCAGGGAGGGGATGCACGGGGTTTTGCTGGCATCCCACAGCCCCGGTGCAGGCGGAGCGGGTGGGAACAGCTCAACTCCTAATCTCCCGCCGCCTCTGCAGACACAGCAGATCTGCCTCCCGCCACCCCACTGACCCGTGAAATCTGTGCTGAGCTGGCCGTGCTCTGCCCCCGGAGCTGCCCTGGGGCCTCCCCGCTGGGTGCCCTGCTTGCTGTGTCCTGCTGGTGACTGCGATGCTGGAGCTGGAGCCTGGGCTGCTCAGCTGTTTGAAGCCTGGTGTGAGTGCAGGCATCCCTCTGCGAGCGGCACCAGGGTGTTGGGCCAGTGCTGGCAGGGACTCGCAGACATCCAGGAGCAAGACCTGCATGCTCAGAGGGATGGAAACGTTGGTTCAAGCTTGCAGGCTTGTTAAATACTACTGAGGTGCAGGTTTTGCAGGGACCGCACGAGGTCTGGGCTGCAGCAGACGTGGGACCATGCTGAGCCGGTGGCTGGGGACACCATGTGCTCCTCCTCGCGGTGCCAGGGGTGGCATGTCCCACGCTGAGGCCCCTGCTCTCTTCCAGATTGCCATCTTTGAGCAGGAGAACTTCCAGGGCCGCTGCCATGAGCTCAGCAGTGCCTGCTCCAACCTGAAGGAAGCCGGCGTGGACAAAGTGGGCTCCATCCTTGTACACTCCGGACCGTATGTGCCGAGGGGGCTGGGGGGCCGTGGTGGTGCATGGAAGGGAGGCAGGGGCTGGGATGTGGAGGGGGTTTCCCTGCTGCCGGCGCCTGCATCACACCCCAGATTTCATATAGTCGATGCTGCTCTGCTGCTTCCCCACCTTGCCCTGGTGGGTGCCTGGTGCCAGTGGGTGAGCAGGGGGTGACAGGATCCCCCGGGCGGGCTGGTCTCCCTCAGCCCTGCCTGGCGGGAGGGAGCTGGAGGGGTGTGGGCATGGGCACGGATCCCAGCATTACCCCCAGTTGGTGCCCTTGCTTTTGGGAGCAGGGGCAGGTGGGGATGGCAGCCCCTCAGCAGAGCGTGGCGCTGCCGGCAGCACCTCCTCTCCCCAACCACCTGCTGATCCCTGCGTGCACTCTCGGAGGGGGGCTGTGTTCCCCAGGCTGGGGGCTCTGGGCAATGGGGAGCCCTTGAAAAGCACCTGGGGAAGTGCGGGGGGGCACTCAGGAGCAACAGGGCAGCTGCAGAGCACCCTAGGAGGAGCACAGTCCTGTGTAGGACATGTGGGTGATCCCATCCTCTGCGGGTCCCTGGGGACCATGGATGGGCAGTCACCACGTCAGAGCATCCACACTGGCAGCACCGGTGCTCCTGTGGGGCTGTTGCCAGCAGAGACCCAGGACTGGCTGTGCCGGGCCCTGCCTGTACGTGGGGCAGAGACATTGCTCCGCAGGCAGGGCTGCCCGCTCCCACCCTGGCACTGCTGCCGGCACCTCACCAGGCACCGCGGTACTCGTTTCCATTTTCCAGCAGGGAGCAGAGGGGCCTGAATCCTGCCAGGGGACATGGCTGGGGGCTCAGCCCAAGGGTGTTTGCTGGGGTCGGTGCCAGGGTGTCGGTCCCCGCGCCGCTGCGCGGTCTGAAGCTCGCCCCCTGCTCTCTTCCAGCTGGGTGGGCTACGAGCAGGCAAGCTGCAAAGGGGAGCAGTTTGTGTTTGAGAAGGGTGAGTACCCCCGCTGGGACTCCTGGACCAACAGCCGGAGAAGCGACAGCATCACTTCCCTGAGACCCATCAAAGTGGTGAGAGCACCCAGACAGCCACTACCCACCCGCCAGACCAAGGTCTGCAGCCAGAAGTGTTCCCCAGCCTTCCCCCGCCCTCCCCAGCCCCAGGGGCGGAGGGGCACCCTCTCCTGCGCACCCTACCCCCAGCCCTCGGGGCCCGGGGAGCCGGTGGGAGGTCGGAGGGAGCACAGGGATGGGGGCAATGGCAGGTGATACTCAGAGCGGAGGACATCTGCTGGTAAGTCTGGCAGTGCCCATGCGGGCGCTAGCTCTCTGAGCTGTGTGGAGGGATGCGGAGCACCCCTGGCATCGGTGGGAGCAGCAGTGTGTTGTGCCAGCCCCTTGCCTCGGTTTCCCCATAGCCCTGGGCTTCCCCCCGCCCCACCCAGCCCAGGTACCAGCAGCTGCTGACGCCCAGTTTCTGCTCTCCACGCTGCAGGACAGCCAGGAGCACAAGATCGTGCTGTACGAAAACCCCAGCTTCACTGGCAAGAAGATTGAAATCATAGATGACGACGTGCCCAGCTTCCACGCGCATGGCTATCAGGAGAAAGTCTCGTCCGTGCGGGTGCAGAGCGGCACGTGAGTACCAGGAGCGGCGGGGCCTGGGCAACGCTGAGCATCACGTGGCTGAGCAGCCTCGGCTGTGCAGTGGTCTGGGTGATGGTGTGTGACCCCCGTGCTTGCCTTGGCAGGTGGGTGGGCTACCAGTATCCTGGCTACAGGGGCTACCAGTACCTGTTTGAAAAGGGGGACTACAAGGACAGCTCAGATTTCGGTGCTCAACACCCCCAGATCCAGTCGGTCAGGCGCATCCGGGACATGCAGTGGCACCAACGCGGCGCCTACCACCCCACCAACTAGAGTCCCTGGCCCACGCCGGGGTGCGGGGAGTGGAGCAAGCTTTGCCTTGGCTGCCGCTGTCCCCCCCCATGGCCTCGTCTCCTGCATCCCTCCATGTGATGCACGCCACTGCCAAAGCAACTGAATAAAGCTTGGAGTTTCAAAGTCCTGGCTGTGGGCCCTTCGTTGCCAGGGGGTGCAGAGGGATCCCACCAGTGGGATGCCTGCCCTGGCTGCCAGCTCCTGGGTGGGAAGCGGGGCCCACTGCTGCACCCTCAACGCGCTCAGTGGTGCCGGCATCCCACCCGCCTCCTGGCTGCCCGCTCCTCACCAGCGGCATCACCGTGTTCACCAGCCGGCGCTGATAGACCTGCCTGGCAGGAGGTGCGCTGGGGGGCTTAGCAGGAGGGACAGGAGCTGCTCACCTCCCCCGCAGCCAGCACCCCTGGGACAGTCCAGCCTGACTGCAATGGCTGCAGGGCTCAGCTCTGTCCTGGGGGGCACAGCCAAGGGTGAGCGGCTCCTCCGCAGCCAAGCATCCCACTGTGGCCAGCAAAGGTGTCCCCGAAGCACCGTGGTGCCAGGGCAGATGCAACAACGGCTGGGGGTTTTGCCCTCCTGCTCAGGACACCTCCAAGCCAAATAATTGCTTTAATTATTGGGCATTGTAAGCTTTAGTTAGTAATAATGCTTTAATTTAGCATTACTAATGCTACAGAATGCTTTAATTATTTGCATTGTAAGTTGAGCAAAGGAAGCTGTTGAGTGCCGATTCCCAAGAGGAACCACAGCCTCATCCTGTCCGGCTGCGCTCCGCGGGGCGGCGGCACCGTCCTCGCAGCTCCACGGCTCTGCCAGGGCTCGGTGCCGCGGCGGAGGCGGCGTTGGAGGCTGCTGGGCCGGCCCGGTTCGGTCCTTCTGCCAGCAGGATGCGGCCGCGGTGGCGGCAGCCGCTGTGTGTCACTGCAGCTTTGCGGCGCGGGGCGGCTGTGGGCATGTGGGGCCCTGGGGGCTGCACGGGTGGGGGGCTGCTTCCCAGCCCCAGGGATGTGCATCTGACGGGACACCCTGGCTCCTGCCACGCTCCTCTGCCGTGCGCTGCAGCGCCCGGGGAGCAGGGACCTGGCTGCAATATTTTGGCGTGAGGACCAGCAAACCTGGGAATCACGGGGAGACGGGAATGCACAGCCCTCCCCTCCGTCAGCTCGCACGCACGTCCAGCCCGGCGGACAGCGTTTTGCCCCCTGAATCCTCTATGTTTCAGACCCTTTCCCACTGTGCTCAGGATGACTGAGCCTGACATAAATCAGGGGTTTGGCAAGGCCCAGCTCCACCGGGCGATAATCTGAATTAATCATTTGCCAAATGTTGCTGTGAAATGTCAGCTCCTCAGCGAGTCGTGCTTCGGCAGCATGCTGCTGCGCCGGCTTGACCAAGCCGCTTCTCTGCAAAAATCTCCATGTTTCCCTCAATGGAGAAAATTCAGAATGATCCTAGACCTGGAAATTTCTCATAAAATATGGGGCTTTAATGAAAGTAGTGATACACACCCCTGTGTGCTGCTGCTGGGCAATCTCTGCCTTGTGTGGGAGTTTGGCTGTTAATTGTCAGTGGGAAACCGTGTCTTCTGGGGGTGCAAACTGCTAAAATCAGCAACAAGGTGGAGAGCAGAGACCCGCAGTCCCTGGAGCCGGGGACCAAGGCAGTCCCCTCGGGGACCACGGAACCCGGCTGCGAGCAGCTGGGGGGCCCTCGGGGGAAAAGCACTGAAAGCAGAAGAGGAAAATTTTAATGAGTTCAGAGGCGGCTCATCTGTGACCTGTCAAGGGAATTTCCTCATCTGGTGGCTGGTTGCACTCAGGTGGGTGCCCTCAGGTCACGTCAATGCAGCTTCAGCTCTGCTGAGGTGGGTTTTTCCACTCTCTAACCCTGAGCTGCCCCCTGGGGCATCAGAAGCCACCACGCTGCCCTAGGTGCCCACGGCAAGGGGACTCTGATGCCTCGAACCCCCGGGGTCTTGCCCAGCGGCATCACCTCCTCAGGACAGCCCCAAGTTTTCATGGCCTGAGCCAGAGATGGGAGTACCTGCAGCAGCTGCGGGCATGAGCAGAACCTGACCCCTGCCTGGGCGTTTTGCACCGGCGGGTGGGCTCTACTGCACTTGCTGGGGGGCGACGGTGGTGCACTGGAGCGGGCGGTTTCTGCAGGGGCTCACGTAGGAGGAGACGTGTTTTCCTGACCAAGCAAGGTCTTCTGTTACACAGCAGCTGCTCCTGTTCTGACTCACAGTTGCTCATCGGTAACCCCAACCCCAAAACCTGCCCTCACCAAAGGAAGTCACATCCTGTCCTGCAAACGGCACTGCCAGGTGTCATCCATGGCACAGCCCTGGCATGCAGCCGTCCTTGGCTGGGCTGGAGAGGCGCAGGACAGAGCAGCACGTTCCCCGCTGCCCACCTTGCTCCCACTGCCTGCGGAGGGGCCCCGAGCCACAGGGGTGGCAGCTGGACGGCTGCATGGCTCCATCACTCCCCGTGCCACCGGGCAACACGGCTGCTGGCGGGGGCTGAGCATGGACACGCTGCTGGCAGGACCCTAGCTCTCTTCTTGGGTGGGAGCAGTGCTATTCCCTGGTCAGCCTCCCAGTATCACTGCTGTTCCCAGCTGCTATGGGTAAGGATAGCTCTGGAGAGAGCCACTTCCCCATCTGGTTGCATTTTTAAGCAGACACAGATAACAAATGTGAAGCCATCTGCCCAGCAATGTGGGCGACCCAGGCAGCGTGGGCAGATCTCCCAGCCTTCCCAGAGGCACGGGCTCAGCTGCAACAGGCAAAAAGCCGGGCCTGGTGTGGGGACGGCGAGCAGAGTCTTGCCGTGTGGTGACAGCCTGTCCCTGCTGTCCCCAGGCCCCGGGGCACAGCTGGGTCTCTGGTCTTGTGTCACCCTGTGCCAAAGGCCAAAGCGGGAGGTGTCAGATGCCAGCACACGGTCAGGACCTGGTGGGGCTCTGGCTGCCACCCAGCTCTCCCAGTGGCTGCCGGCAGTGCTCGGGAGGCGATGGCGTGAACAACTGCTGCAACCTCTGCAGTCATCCCTGGCTGTGGCACCTATCCCTGCCCCTGGGGCCGGTGGGGGGCAGAGGTCAGGGCACCCCACCAGCCCCTGCCCCAGCTATGGGGTGGCTACACCGCAGGAGCAGGGAAAGCTGGGGTTCAGCTCTTGGGGGAGCAATGCTGCAGGCGCCACTGTTAGCTGCAGAGCTCTCCTGGTTCTCCTCTTACAGGGTTCGTCTTTCAGCCACTTATGACATTCTCAGAGGTTTGGATCTGCCACCCGGGAGCGTGGAGAAGGCAGCATGGGCAGCTCGCTCCAGCTCGGTGTCCTCCTCCTCCGGGATGTTTCCTCCCTTTGCTCCCATTTCCCTTTTCCTTTTGGAGAAACCATACAAGTGGTAGGACCCAGGGCGGCGGGGGAAGAAATCTGAGACTAGGAGGCTGGTCAGCTCTGTGGACAGCTAAATAGCAAGAACCACTGACTGGCACTTGAAGCTGAACAAACTGAGCTGAAGAGCGAGGGCTGGGTTTGAGGGTGAAGGCAATTAATCTGTGCAAGAAGTACCCTTGGCTTCGGGGGGGATTCGCCACCATTGGAAACGTCACCCCCGAACCAAGTGTTTCAGAACACACGGTCACTCGAAAGGCGCAGCATCTTTGCACGGCTGAGCAGACGCTGTCGCTGTCTCGGAGAGAACTGCGCTGGGATTTTTTTTTTTAATTCTTAAAAAAAATTTTATTCAAAAGTACAAGATCGCCTCCATCCCACGCGAGCTGCGGAGGTGCCATCTGGCATGCTGCTATCCTGCCGCTCGCCGCCCCCGCCACGGCCGCGGCGGCTCGATGCCCCCGGCCGCCCCAAGCTGTGCCTCTCGGACCGTCTCCCTCACCGCTGCCCACCCAGCCTCGCTGCCGGTGGGGCTGCGGGGGGAGCAGCGGGCGCTGTCACTGGTGGTAGCTGGTGATATTTCAGCGGTCCCACGGCTCTGCCGGCGAGTGGGTGGTTTTGCTGTCATGCCAATAGGCAGGAGAGCTAAAGCTGTTCTCCAGACTGGTAAACTTGTTTTTTTTTTCACCCAGCAAGCACTATGGGGGGGCCCAAACCCCATTGCCACCTGCCACACTGGGTTTCAGCCTCCTCAGATGGCCGGTTCCTCGGACACCTGCAGCGGCTGCAGCACATTCGGTGCTTGCAGGAGCTGCAGGTGCCATTGGGGTGGGGAAACCCTGGGAGCCTCTGCAGGTTAATCCTCCCTCCAAGCACTGGGAGCCCAGGTTGTGCCCATGGGCCGGAGGCAGGAGTGGGTGCTGGCAGCAGGGGAAAACACAGCAGCGATTTGCCATGGAGTAATTCATACCAGAATAAAAATAATGCAAAACCCTGGCTAAATTGGATCCGAGGTTTAGAAGCATTTTCCTTCCTATTTTATTTTTCAACTTGAGCATTGGCCATTGTCTGTCCTTGGAGCGTGCTTCCATGGGGGACCGTGTCTGATGTGGGATGGACTGGCTGGCGGGGAGGAAGCAAATGTGATGACGAGCAATGTGAAAGTGCCCGTGTGCTCACACTGGCTTTCCTTTGCGTTCCCGCTGTGCCTGCTGAGCTCAGCAGCGGCAGCTGGGTGAATCCCCCTTCGTGGGTAGGGCTCCGAGGCCCTGGGAGATACACCGAGATCGGGGGAATCCTTGACTTAAAAACAGTAGTCTTGAAAAATATGAAATGTTTATTCTTAGTTATGGGGGGGTGGGGGATGGACGGTATCTGCAGCCTGGATACTTTGGGTATTGAATGCACCTTGCCACTGTTAGGGGCTTACTGCAGGTTTCACAGATATTTGCCCTTTGAAAATTATTGTTATGTTTAATTCTGCAGCTTCTGGAGCCACGTGATTACATGAGATTCTTAGTTTTGATTTTTTTTCTTCTTTAAATTAAATTGAGCCTCTAGCCTTATGTCTGTGCATACAGCCACAAATACTAAAGGCTTAAGAAAGGAAAAATAAGCAGGAACCCAGCATATATTATTGAAGTCCTGTGGTTTTCAGGACAGATTTGTGATTTATCAGTGCTCTTTGGCATGTGGAAAAAATAATCTCACCTCTCATTAACGCAAAAGCTGGGACAAGAGTGAAATAACCTGGCATTATTTCTCCAGCTGAGAGGAGCCTCTCCCTGCTTCAGCGAGGGATGCTGGATCCCTGCTGTCCCCAGGGCAATGGGGAGCAGCGGGGCTGAGCCGGGGCTGGGTGCTGAGCTCCCAATGGCTGCTGCTGCCTTGGTTTTCCCCCTCTTCTGATTAGAGAAAACATCTGGGGAGAAAAAGCAGCTCCTGTGAGTGAGGGGGCCTGCTGCGTGGTGGGTCCCTGCCGGCAGCCTGGCACCCTGGGGGAGCAGGAGGGGGTACACAGGGCTCTGGCACCGTGGTGCACAGCCCCAGTGAGCAGAAGATCCCTGCTTGGCTTGTCTATATAAAATCACCTGGTTTATAGTGGCGGATTTTAATGCTCGTATGTGAAATGTGTGGGGGGGTCAAGTGATTTTTCCATTTCAGACTCTGAATATTGCAGCCAAAACACAGGATTAGAAGTGGAGAGGAAATAAGCCAGGACTGATGCCTGCTGGACGCTGGCTCAGGACCCGTCAGGATCACTGGACTGGTGCCAGGCCAGAGTTCGGCTTCTCCTGTCTTAGGGGGGCCGTGCGGGTCAGTGGAGGAGATCTCTTGTATTTATAGGCAGAGGTAATACCAAGTCCTGTCCAGCAACTGCACCTTGACCACCTCATGGTACCCAGAGCTCTGTGCTGCACAAGGAGCAGATGAGCGGAGCTGATGGATGCTCTTGTCCAGAATACCAGGCTCCCATTTGCTTTCCTGCTGCTTGCTTTTGTTCTTAACATTAGCGGGAAGAGGGAGAAAAAGGAAGGAAAGCAAGCTTTATAGCTTCCTAGGCTTCTTTCAGCAAGTAAAACTCCTGTCCAGTTGAAATGCTAATTAAGAAACATCGCTTCTTCAAAAGCCAGAATTGGAAACAGCCACATGGAGACATAATGGGATTAAAATGTATCAGGGGATTATAGCAGCAGTAAGGGCTCAGCAGCGCTGCCCCTGCCCCATGCACTACGGTCAGTCGCTCAGTGTGTTTTCCCCAAAGCTTGATTATAAAACACTCAGGACAGAAGCAAAATGCTTTAATAATATGAAAAGACAAAGGTATGTGCTGGGAAATAGTGAGTTGGCTGGAGCCGAGGATGAGGAGCCTCCTGCGCACGGCTGGAGCGCTCAGCCGCCGTCCCCCGCCAGCGCAGGGGCTGCAGACACCCTTGCGCCATACTCTGCTGTGGGATGGGGCTTTGCATCCAAGGGCTTTACCCAAATACATCTGAAAAAAGAAAATGTTGACTTTCCCTCTGGGCGAGCAGCCAGGGCAGCCCTGATTGCTTCCTCGTCCCACCGCAGCCGGCAATTAAACCCCTGCGATCGCCGGCAAACACGGCGTGACCCATCCATTGCACCCACGCACTCCGACCTGGTATCAGCGCTGCTGCCTTTGTACAGAAAATAGCAGCTCGAGGTGGGTAATTGGAATATGAGCAGCCAACACCATTATGTAATTTGAGGCTGTAAAAACCAGCGGTGGGGTCTCACTTTCAGTGTCAATATGAAAGGCAAAGAAACTATTTTCAGTGAGGTAAACTCCCGGGCAGCAGAAGTGCCAATTAGGAAACATCTGTTCCTCATAGTCCAGGCAGACTACGAGCAACCACATGGCAACATAATGGGATTAAAATATATCACCGGATTACGTTACTGCTGCAAAGATCAGCTGCTGTGGATGTTCTTATGAAATCAGGGAAAAAAAGAAAAACAAATTTCTGTCTTCAGGATGGACATAACCTCTTTTTTTTTTTTTTTTAATATCTCTTAATTTGTGGCTTGCGTAACGTGCCGGAGCTGGTGCCATACCTTTTCCCTGTACAGTTCAGTTCATCTAAAAAGACAGCCTGTGCTGAGCTGAGTTTAAGCAATTTTAGATGAAACGGCCACGTGAGCAGCTGGTCCCTCCCGGTGCCCGGGCGCTGCCTGCGTGGCCGCGGCTGCACAGTGGGAGGCTGCAGCCCATGTGAAATGGCTTTACCTGGGTGCCTGGTGGTATGAAGTGGTGGCTGTCCCCTCTGCCACCTCTGTGCAGCCTGTGCTCCTGCTGGTGGGTATGGAAGGTGCAGCGTGAGCAGGATTCGGTCCCTGGGGTAGAGCAGTGCCTTGTGGGAGAGTCAGGAGTCAAGCAGTGGTGGGAGGCTCGTGCAGGAGCGGGGCCGTGTCTGCGGGCATCTCCAGGGTGCAGTGGTGAGAGGCTCTTCCGCTCGGGCTGTGTCCTCTGCTCGTAAGATTTGGCCTGTAGAAAAACACTGAGCTAAGCATTAGGAAAGAAGAAATTCAAGGCAGGGAGAGAACGATGATCAGAGCAAGAGAGAAAACTGCCTTGTATGCCATGTCTCCAGCTCACAGCACTCAGCCCACCCACCCCATTCTGCACACGGGGCCACCCTGGGGCTCCCCCACCGGTGGGACCCCAAGTGTGGCTCAGCTGGTTTGGGACTCCCCATCCCTCCCACACTGCAGCCAACCCACCACAAAAAGGTTTTGCACAGCGACGAGCTGTGATTTCCAGCCATCAGACACTGCGAACCCAGCAGCCATTAGGAACATTCTTCAGAAAACCATGCAAATAACACAGAAACGTGCACACTATTTTAGGATGCTCATATGCTGTAAGGCAAATGCCATTTATATGTAACATCCATTTAGGGAGCCAAGTAATGAAGTCATGCATCATAAGGAGGGAACCGCTCACTTAGCAACCTTGCCATCGCATGACGTCTTCCCTCTGCAGGATGGGATTGCTCCTTCGACAGCCAGGAGAACAAAATGCTGCTCACAGCTGCCATAAGAGGCATTTTTAATTGAAAGACACACCAGCTCCCATTAACATAAAATTCTTGATTCGAGCTTGTGCCCTGAGTTAGACCCCAGGCAGCCTGTGTGAGAGGGGCAGTTTGGGTCCTGCGAGCTTCTGACTTACACCAGCACATTCGTGTGCTGCTTTCCTGATGGCTTCCCCTGCCCGTCTATGGGTGGAAAGAAGCTGGGGCATGGTGGGGAGGGGGGGAAGAAAACAGAGCCCTTTCATTTTGGGGACTGAATGGGAGAGCTGTGATTTCAGATCCCGCTGGGAGCTGCTGAGCCATCAGGGTGTTTTCTGACAGCGCTGCAATGGCTGATGGCAAACGCAGCAGCATCGCTTACGGGAAGTGCAGCTATAAAATCCTCCTGGTATTTTGTTCGTGAAAAGCATCTTTGGAGAAGCAGATTGAAAAGCAGCCCCTGCTCTCTGCTGGTGCTGCTTGTGCCATGGCAGATTTTGCTGCGACGTGCTACATGTGGAGGCGAGCGGGCAGGGGTGAGCTGGGTGTGCTGGGTGAGCTGGGTACCCTGGGTGCCCTGAGTGCATACTGGTAGCAGGACAGCGGCAGGGAGGGAGAGGATGGCTGTATCACTTGGGGGGAAGTGTTTGTCCTGGCTCACGCCAAGGTTTCCGGATGATAAGCAATTAAGGGAGAGAGATTTACAGAAGATTAAGTCAGAAGGCAAAGTCCATTATTTGCAGAGATGAGCTCCAAAGGAAGAGGCCATGCTGAATGGGGAAGTAGGACGCTTTAACCGTTAAAGTCCCTTTCAACACTGATCTGGTAGCTGAAGGACAGCAGCTCTCCCCCTGTGGGGGTGATGGCCACTGCAAGGATGCCGGTACAAGGACCACAGCAGGTCCACACGCTTCCTTTCCCTTGCCGCAGTAATGGCGTTTTGGTACCTGATTCTCATATAACAGCCTGGCTGGATGAGAAATGTGAGCGTACGTGATCGCGATGCTTGGTTTAAGTACTCTCTCCACCTGCACTGTTGTGTGCAATGGGCCTGCCATGCTGTAGTTCTCACACAGCGAAAGCAACACGAAATGTGTTATTTGCTGAGTTTGTGATGCATGCACCCACACAACAGTAATTAATAGCTTGCATTTTCCTGTGTGTGGTTTAGAGGCATTTAGTCCTTCTTTGCCCTATCCAAGCAGACAGGAGCTTGTTGCTTTTAGTGTTTAATTGAAACAAGTATCTTTTCTACATCCCATCTGGGTTTGATTTGCTCTTTGTACAGTGCAGCATAATGACTTCTTCTCTTAGGGGACAAACTAAATCGTCCTGTAGGAGAGGTGCTTTTCACCAGTGCCATGGGTCAAGCTGAGCTAAAGATGCTAAATCTATGTGAATGCATTTTAGCAGAAAGTTGCTTTTGAGGTCACTGACAGTTTATTCACTTGTGCTTTTTTGACATGCAAATTTCTGTGAATTGTCCCTTTTTTTCCGGGCAGGCTGTCTTGGGGATGCTGCAGCTATCTGTCTGGATGTGCCAAAGGACCCCATCCATGTTTAGGCTCCCATGTGCCCCTGAGCAAGGAGGCCGCATTGGAACCACGTTTCCTCAGCTGTGATATGAAGATAATTTACTGGTTTGCTTTACAAGGGCGCTGAGAGGGTAGACTAATTGCTTGGCATATGGGGACAGCAGATAGGATGGGTTATGATCCTGCAAATCCTTCTGCTTCATTGTTATGCACAGTGAAGCAGGAGCACAGCTTCACGCCGCGGTGATCGTGGGCTCCTTTCCCCTGTGGACCTTTCCTGCGGCATCACTCCTGACCCGGTGGCCACACACTCGGGTGCCGGCGTGAGGGCAGAGCCAGTGTCCCCGGGACAGCGCGGCCGGCGTCTCCGGTGCCCTCGCACAAAGGGCAACCTGGCCTCCAGCACCCGCACGCGGGGTGAGGATGCAGCCGCCGCTGCCTGCTGGAGGCGCCCACTGCCACACATACCTTTGGTGTCTGGATTAAACCCGGCACCTAGAGCCTGAAAATCTGCTTAAGGGAAAGCTGGCTTAATTCTATGTGTTCCCAGGGCGTGCACTGCGGATCCCTCCCTGCTCTCCTGCTAATCCGAGGCAGGTGCCCATGGATGGTGCACCTGTGGCCTTTAACCACAGCTGATACAGCAGGACACCCCTTCACACCATCCTACAGCTGATGAGAGAAAAATCCTCTTATGGGGTGAAGTCTGGTGACTGCAGATGTCCCCAAAATGGCAGCCCACCCACAGCCACTGGCCCTTCCCTGCAGCAGGGAGGTCCCTGGTGGCTTTGCCTTTTTAGGGTGCAGGACCAAAGCCACTCCACATGGTCTTGCTCCCCACGGCTCCTTCCCCAGTATGGATGATTTCCTGAACATCCCCTTGTCCTGCCACCAGCACCAGTCCCTCGGTGTCCCTGCAGTGAGCTGTGCCCCCCCCCCGCCGCAGGCCCATCAGCTTGCTGGGGTGCTCTTTCCCCTCACTCCATGCCAGATCTGGGGATGTTTGCTGCAAAATTAGGAAGTTTTGGGGAAAGGCAGCACACCTGCCCATGCTGGGCACAGCGGCACTGCACAGCTCCTCTGGGACCTGGGCGCTACTGACACCAAAGTTATCACTGTCATCTCCTACCAAACTGGAGAAGGCAGTAGTTAAGGCTTCTGAGCACACACTTCTTCCAAAATTACTGCATTTATTCGGAGAATCAGATGCTGCAGTCTTTCATGGCTTCTTGCAGGGCTTGGATCTTGTGGGATGCAAAGCTATTAATAGAAACCAATCTTTCCCCTTCTTCTCCTCCAGGCTAAAGGGAGAAAAATTCAAACAAGCGTCCCTTTGATATGATAGAAGTACAAATAAACTCCATGCCATTTCGTTCCCAAGCTGGCAGTGAATTCCTGCTCCTTCACCCCATGTTTCTGGTGGAGTTTGCCTGTGCGAGGACTTGACCCGCAGTACCTGGGGAGCCCTGGGGCAGGGCAGCCAAGGCAGAGGAGCAGCCTACAGCACCGCTGTGCTGTCATAGGACACAGAAAGCACCAGGTTGGTTTTGTTTTGCAGAGAGAGTTGTTTTCTCTCACTGAAATAGGGAGCAATCCAGCCAAGTAGAAAAAATAACAGCATAATGGCTGGTTCAGGCAGAATGGCATGATTTCCCTTATGGTTTCCCCAGCAGGCTTGGAGGGAGGGCTTTTCCCATGTAGGTTTTAAATGCAATGTCCAGGCTGGGGGAAAGGAGGGCTGGGGCACATAGGCAGTGAGGTGCAGGAGGCTGGGGCAGCCTGGCTTACCCCCACATCTTCTTTCCTCCATCTGCAGCCAATGGAGACGGATATCCTTTCATGTCTCTCTAATTTGTGGGCACGATGGCCCGTGCTGCAGGCAGAAGGCACCCCCTCCTGCTGCCCAGGAGGCTTTTGCCTCCAGCAAGACATCAGTGGATGAGCAGCGAGGGCAGCAGCTGAGCGGGGCCAAGCCAGCAGCACCTGGGGCTGTGCGTGCCGGGGGGATGCTGAGCCGCACGCCTCTGCCCTGCCCAGCCCAAGCCCGAGCCGCCAGGCAGGAGCAAAGGGGACATCCTGACTGCAGCGCTTCTGGAGCCATGCGTGCTGGCACCGGGGCTCTACACCCCGGTCGTGGGCGAGAGGCTGACGCCTGGCTCTCGGTGCTGCGTAGCTTCTGGTGGCAGTGTGGCAGAGCCACCCCGTGCTCGCCCAGCACCAGGGGATGTGCCGGCTCTGGGGCGGCTCGGCTCTGGGGGACCACGACTTCGGCTTCTGCCACCGCGCACCTTCCAGCCGACACTGGTGTTGTCTGCAGTGACATCAGGCACCCAGGGCCAGCTCAGAGACCAGACATGTAATATTGGATTCGGGTGAACGATCAGCCAGGACAGTAAATGCCAATTTGTGTGCAAATAGGCTTTCAGTATGAAAAGCCAGGAAGAGAAATAACTAGAAAGCATTTCCCACATAACTAGAATTGTTTCCAAGGAGCATATTTTAAAGGTTTTCTAGCAGGCTGGCTTGGCTGGCTTGTCGCAGGCAGCCTCGCTGGCACGCTGGGGGAATTTCAGCGAAGCGGCACTGGAGCCCTGCACCCTCTGGCTGCCAAGCTGCTCCCACCATGCCTGGTGCATTTGGCATCACCCTGGGGCTGCCGACACCCGGAGCGAGCCCTGAACCCCCCCACTGCCTGCCAGAGTTAACTGTGTCCTTCTGATACACTCCTGCAACGGGCAGCAAAACCACCCTGGAGACGAGGGCTTTTATTTTCAGCACTGTATGACTTACCTTCCGTAAGATGTTGTGACAGAATCTGAATTAACTTCTACCATTTCAATATCTGCACAGTTGTCAGTTTTTCTCCTTCTATCCCTCAAAATTTATAGCTAAATTAGTCAATTATTGATTCTTTTTTTTTCTCTTTATCAAGTTATATTCAAGCCAGACCGTGGAACAGTGAATGTTCAATGGTTCCCTCTTGACATCTGTTTGTCTAATCAGTCTGTACAAGGAATATGCTTCTTTAATGCCAGCTGATATTAACTCTACCATATAGTGCTGAAGGGGGACTCTTTTTAGGGCTTTAAGACATTTGCTGTTACAGTCCTCATTGGGTTTATTTGCTTTAAACTGTAACAACATATGCTGTTGTTTTTAAATCAGGCAAAGGACAGCACAAGTGGAGGAACCCGGAGGGGCACTCTGCAACCCCAGGATGGGGTGGGGGTTGGGGGGGGGTCACTGCTCCACCTCTCCTGGCTCTCATCAGGCACCTCTAACCCTGTGGACAGGGCTGCAACGAGCCTCCCCAGCAAGGCCTGAGCAAGATGCTATGTCTGTATTGCACTCAAGCTGTCAGGAGAATCAAGGGTGGAGATTTAGGTGTAAAAATAGCTCAAACTTCTCCTTGGTCCCCTCCTGCTGTGTGACAATTCATGCAGGGCAGCCCCCTTGCAGAGGAACACAAGGTAGGGGCAAGTGGCACCAGGTGATGCTGCTTAAGGAGCAGGAAGCAGGTCTGGTGGTTATTAAAGCCCTGGGTCAGCCTTTCTCCTGTAGCAGTAGCAGAGGATGTGCCACCAGTGCTGTCCCTGTGCCTCAGCTGGTTGGGCTGGGCTGGTTTTGGTGCAGTGGTGTTGGTTCTGCAGCCCTGCCTTGTCCAGCAGCTGCTCTGCACGGGGGATGCTGTTCCTGCGCTTTTTACGCTTGCACTGGCCAGGTCAGAGGCATGCTTCTTTTTTTTAGATGTGTGCATGGAGGGGAAGAAAGCTGTTTCCTCACCATGCTCGGTTTTAGTAACATTCCTGCGCGTGCTGCGAAGAGGTCACTGCCAGCTCCAGCAGCAGTGCGAGGGCATCGGGCTGCGGGCTGTAGGGGCAGCAAAAATACAGCCCATGGGAAGGGACGGACGGCTTTGTGCAGCAGTGGGTGCATGCCACAGCTGGGAGGGAGAGGTTGTCTGGTGCTCAGGTTTTCAAGGAAAAGCTTTATGGTTTTTTTTTGCCATGCCTGTGGAGCTAGCAGTGATCGTTCAGGTGCTAAGATTGTTTTTACATTTGATCCCTGTGGGTGGCCTCAGGTGAGGGTCTCTTTCAGCACACAAATGTCCCTGTTAACTCTCCATTTAGAGCTCAGTTATAAATAAATAGTCTTTAATAACTCATCTTTGCAGTAAATGATTTGGCTTAGCCCATAAGGCTTAGATTTGAACCCTCTGCTGGGAAGGCACTCAAATGACTTCTGGTTCTCAATATAAGCAAACAAGTGTGATCTCCTGCTGTGGAGAATCCAGTACAGGGAGCGCTGGGATTCCGGTCAGGCGCTAGTCCCTGGGAACCCCTGGGCTCCCTGACCATACCACGCCCTTTGCATGACAGGTTTATGGCAGCCTGCCTCACCACCAGCATTGCATCCTGGGGAAAGCAGGGCACCCTGCATCTCTGGAGACGAGCGAGAGCTGTCTTCTCCAACTCTTAGGCTGGGTTCTTCCCATGTAGCTGGAGGACAAAACCAAAACATGTGGAGCACAAACCTCCCCTCCAGGAGGGATCCATGCCATGCTAGTAGCTGCTCAGGTGTGCCTGCTGTTTCGGCTTTTCTCTGTGTCTTGTTGCAGCCAGTCCCCGTATTTGTTGGGCAGAGGAAGGGCTGATTTCATTGCTGAGCAATGGAGGTGCCTGTGGGAAATTGCACCCCAGCTCCGGGTCGGAATTGGAGCAGAGGGAGCCGAACCAAGGTGGGCAGGGAACTGAAGCCCCGTTTCTCTGTGCCATTTTGCTATTGATTCGCACCCCAGCCTGAGAAACCCTTCCCATTTAGCCTGTGTTCTCCTGCAGGAAACTTCAGTGCCAGTGAATAGGCACCTACTATCATTTTTAATTTGTGTTTAAATTCTCTGTATATTCTTCAGAACATTCTGTGTTTTCATTTGTGGCTGTTTCCATTCCTTCACTGAAGGGAAATAAATAGTAGAGACTGGCTTAAAAATCTAGAGTCACTCCAGAGGAGGGAACAGTGTGCTTATTTAAAGAACGAGTGAGCCCTTCTTTTTAAAAATATGTCTCTTTGTGAGTTTGAACTGCTTAAATTTGACCACTGCGTATTCAGCCATTTTTCAAAATATCTTAATAATGCAGGAATTCCTGCATCACATGACAATTTATTTATCCTTTTTTAAAGTTCCCTTTTAAATCACTGTGTAGAGTAAAAGATGGCTGAAAACTCAACTTGTGTCTTTTACCACTGACCGGCCCTAAGTTGCCCACTAGCTGATGCTGAGATATTGGAACATTTTTATCATTCGAAATGAAGAAATCACTTGTGTATGTCATTTTGGACCTGCAGATTAACCTTGTGAAATTAATTGTTCAAGGCTTCAACAGTTAATACTTGAGCTGTAGCGTTTCAGGGGTTTGGCCTGATTGCCTTGTCCAGATGAAGGGCTCAACGTGTAATAATCTGGAAGAAAAGCGTGATCTGTATGAGTAGACCTAAAAACACCATTTCTGTGAGTAACCCCCAGAGTAAAATTATTCCTTTGGACAGCAATCCCAAAACCGACAAGGAAGGTCCCACTCAGAGGCTTTCAGCTCCTGGTAGCTCATGCGAAGAGAGGCAGAATTTCAGCTGGCTTCTATCAAACTGGGAGAGACTGGAGAAAAGATGGAACTGACTGGGATGCCTTTCGGTTTTGGGTTGTTGTCTTATGACTTTGCCTGACATCCAACAAATCTGTAGGGCTCCAGGTACATGATGAGCCTCCCCAGCTTGTGATACATTGCTGGTACATAAACCATCAGCGTGGCAGCTCATCTGCAGAGGGGCATTTGCACTCAGTCACAAAATAGATGTTTACAATTGCTATTAATGACCATTAATGGCTATTAAAGAGAGCGATACCGCCAAAGTGTCAGCCCAGCCAGTGGATAAAGGGACTGGCTCACTGAAACTGTGCAGGCTGGGAATACAGAACACAAATGTGCTACAAAAGCACTGCTAGGAAAAAAGTGTCTGAGGTTGTGGGGGGTTACACGCCAGCAGGATCTGAATTGTAGCATTTCAGAGTTGTCCTATTCTGGTTCAAAAGCCAGGGTCCCCATTTATGACAGGTGTAGAATAGGATATTGTCTTGCAGCCCAGACAGTATGTGGCATGAGCCAGCAGTGCCCAGGTGGCCAAGGCAGCCACCAGCCCCCGGGCTTGTGTCAGCACTGGTGTGGCCAGCAGGAGCCGGGCAGGGATGGGGCCCCCGTGCTCGGCACTGGGGAGGCCCCACCTCGAATCCTGGGTTCAGTTTGGGGCCCCTCAGGACAAGAAGGACATTGAGGTGCTGGAGCGTGTCCAGAGAAGGGCAGCGGGGCTGGGGCAGGGTCTGGAGCACAAGTGTGCTGGGGAGCGGCTGAGGGGGCTGGGGGCGTTTAGCCTGGAGAAGAGGAGGCTGAGGGGAGCCCTTCTCGCTCTCTGCAGCTGCCTGAGAGGGGCTGGAGTGAGGGGGGGGCTGGTCTCTTCTCCCAAGTCACTAGCGATAGGACAAGAGAATATGGCCTCAAGCTGTGTCAGGGGAGGTTTACGTTGGATATTAGGGAAAATATCTTTACTGCAAGAGCGGTCAGGCATTGGCACAGGCTGCCCAGAGAGGTGGTGGAGTCACCATCCCTGGAGGTGTTCAAAAACCGTGTAGACGTGGCACTTTGGGACACAGTTTACGAGGCATGGTGGTGTTGGGTTGATGGTTGGACTTGATGACCCTAGAGGTCTTTTCCAACCTTAATAATTCTATGATTAGTAGCTGTTAGCCTGCTTTGGAAGAGGATTATTACTAGAATTAGTTCTGATGTACATGGACCATTCTTTGGGGGATAAAAAAATGAATTTGCAGAGGATCCTTTCTGGCTTGTTTTAATTCCCCACTGAATGGGCAGAACAAATCAGCATGCTTGTCACCCGTGTCCAGCTGTGCCCTGGAGTAAGGGTGCTCCCGAACGCCCAGCAGGATATGTGCGGTACAGGATGCTCAGAGCGGTGCTCGCTCTGCTTGGCAGCAGCAGAGACAGGCATGACAGATTCAGACGGTATTTTTTATTTCCTGCAGCCTCGCTTCATAATTTGGGCAAACATGATGTGTGTCTTTCCAGTCCAGTGTTGCACAGAAGCCACTTGTAAGAATCAAAAGCCCTCTGGGATGGAGCTTGGGCAGGATGGGTCCTTGTGTTGCTCACTGAACACACGTGGGCTGTTTGGCAAGCCCATGAAAGTCAGGCTGGAGGCTCCTACAGATGTTGTGGTGAGTTGGATCAGGCCCTCAGTAAATCCATCGTAAGCCATCAACTCCTGCACCAGGGTGCTCTGCGCCTTTGGGGAGCAAGCCTGCCTAAACCAGAGCGGCAGGAGGTCCAGCAAGGGCCAGATGTCTGGGGTGCCAGCAGTATTGGCCCACCAAAGCCAATGGAGCCCCATAAATCAACATCTGCTCAGGATTCCAGCCCCAGTTTCTATGAGATGATCTGTACTGGAGCATGTCCTGTGTGGCTGGCAATAAAATTAGCGATGGGCCAGAAGAATGCATTCTGATGTTGCCATCATCTGAATTAGATTCGCTATTTCTTCACCATTTATTTTGATAAAAAATACTGCTAAAATCATTTCAGTCAATTTCAAAGGAACACATATGTCCTCCTGGAGTATGAAGCCAAGCCAGGAGTCCAGCCAGGCACTGCCACTGCGAGAGCAGAGAGGACGAGATTTCTTGCCGTCCTCAGCGCAGCCTCCTCGACCTGCTGCTCCTGCGACAGACCATGAGATTCTTCTAAATGGCCCCTGCAGGACCATTTTGAAATTTAAAAAATCACAGAAGACTCTGTGAGCACACCTGGGGCACATCTGCCCAGCTCTTGGGCAGCTGTGGAGAAAATAGCATGCTTGGATAAGGAACTGGCAGCCTGGCAAGGCACAGACTGATGAAGGAGAGAGACCGCAAACAGGACATTTTTATGTGGCATGTCAGTTTAAGGAAATGTGGAGAGGAAAATGTCTGAAAAATGTTTTTATTATAGTGGTGAGAGAAACGGTGTGATGCAACTGCAAACTGAAGGACCCTTACCTCTCGTGCCTGCGTTTTCTCATGCAAGATTTAAGAAATTGCATGACTTTCAACTCCGGTCTTATCTCTATCCCCAGAGGACGTTATTATTACTAGTCAGACTACTCAAGTACAAATGCTTGATGTTGAATAATATTTTTGATAATTCAATTACCTTTTGGTTCCTAATTAAAACTTAGCCTCATCACCACGTCAGCTAGTTACAAAAAGGAATGTGATGATGATAAACTACCTTGAGTGCCTTACTGATCAGAAGTGGTTGAAGTACCTTCGTTAAGAGCATTCAGCAAAAAGCTTGAGGAATTTGCAGAGATGCAGAGGAGCCATTGTGCTTCTCCAGGAGGCCAGAGCCACAGTGCTCATTCCCCTCCTGAGATTGAGGGTGCCTAATGCAATGGCACTGCGAAGACAGTGGCTGTCTTCTGTAAAATTGCTCCTCTGGAATAGTCAGTGAATAAAGGCAGCAGCAGAAATGGCCATTAATGACTATTTGTTTTCCATATTGCTGCTTGCTGCTTATTAGCGTAGCATTAAGGAGATGGTATGCAACCTCAGTCTCAGTGCGGGTGCCGTAGAGGAATGTGCGTGTGCTTGGCCGGGATGTGCCTCTCGCCCGGCTCCGCAGCGTGTGGGTGAGGAGAGGGGCCAGAGCCACCCCAGAGCCCAGCACATCAGAGAACGCCGACAGGCAAAGGGGATAGCGTGGGGCTGTTTCCTTAGGACACCGGGCTAAAAACATCCTTCTCTGCCACGTCCCGCACGGTCGAGCGTGGGAGTGGTGACTCTCTGCACCTTCTTGTCTCCGCTGTAGGGTGCGATTGGGAAAATGCAGCTGAGGACTGACGTTGCCTAATTTTTGCTAAGAATAGTTTGCATTTATTTATCTCTTACTGTCCTCTGGGCACTTCAGTGTTCCTTACTAATGAATCCTCACACAACCTTATTAAGCAGGAGCTGATGCTCCTGTGCTTTACCTCCAGGTAACCCTGCAGTCAGAAGCTGATTTAAAACACCTTGGCGAGAGGAGCTCGGTGGAGGCAGCAAAATATAACTTCTCTGTTTGGCTATTACACAAACAAGCCATGGAGAGTCAGATCCCTTCGGGATCCATCGCCAATAAATGTATTATCCTCTACCAGCGCTGCTGAGGAGGAGCAAGGAACGCAGCAGGTTTCTGGCCGTTGGCTTGCTCTCTCTGTAGACAGCAGCATCCCGTGGAGGGAACTGAGCTAAACACTGCGTAATGCTCTTAATCTCAAACTATGTGCATTTCTGGTAATATATTAGAAATATTTAAAAAATAGCATTTTATAATCTTCTGTGTGAGCATTCCCCATAAGGGGTACATTATTAGCATTAGCCGTGCATAGCAGCAGAGATCTTATTTGTTATCAGATTTGCTACAGGTTCGAGGGCAGCAGGACAAATATAGCCTCTGTCCTGGTGTGCCGTTTTGCACCATTATCTCGATGGGATGGTGTTAGTATAGGGCACACTAATAAATCTACTTTAGACTCGGTACTCTCTGTAATATCATCTGTCATCCTGTGAAGCAGAGCAGTGCAAAATTAAACATTTAAATTTTATACAGATGGTAGGAGAATCTCACTCCTCAGAAGGAAGGAACACCAGCGAGGAGGCAGGGTTTCTTGGCTCTGCAATGGATGCACGCAAAACCCTGCGCTCAAGCCCAGACAGGCCTCAAGACACGTTTAAATTGATTGAACAGTATCAGTCAGCATTCACAGAAATGTCAGGAGATACTTAAATGCATTCAGAGCGTGTGCGAGTGTATCATATTCTGACCTCCTCTAACCCTGGCATCGATTAATTCAGGGTTTCCTTTACCTGGGGGAATACACACACAGGCACTGAGCACTGTTTATAAACACACACAAATACTACATACAAACACTGAAACCAACACGCAATGCATAAAACAACACATACAAAAAAAGCACATACGATACCCCACACACAATACAGACAAACACTAAACCCCGGACACAACCAAATGCTAAGGAAAGCTGCAGACTGGCACCCGGGGAATGGAACTTCCCTGCGGCGGGTGCTAGCACTACCTGTTCTGCCCCCTTCAGCTTTGGCTTCAGGAAAAAAAACAGGTTTGCTTCCACTCTGTAATTAAAAAAAAACGCCCATCCAAGTGACCTTCGAAACCTCTGAACATAAAACTGCAAAATGTGTGAGTTTTACATGCTGCTGGAGATAACAGTTAATAAACAGACCTCCCTTGCCCCTGTGCTGGTGCAGCACAGCTCCAGCTGGGTGTAAGAAGGGAAGTCTGAACTCTGCTAGCCAGCAGCGTGCCCACCTCGCCGGCGTCGGGGTCATGCCACCACCTCTGACTGCATTGCAACCACAGGTGTTAAACAAATGGTGAAGAAAACACGTTTTTGTTCTAAGCCGCCACTGTTTTGGTTCTAGCGGCTATGCCGCGCCAGCTAGCAATCATGGAAACACAAAAGCAGAAAGAAAACAAGTTTCTTGACTGGGTTTCTGTATTAGCCATCACCAAACATGACTTCCTAGAAATTGTTGTCAAGAATGCTTTTGAAGTGTACATTACAATAATATCCAGATAATAATGGCGAAAACGTGGCAAAGGAATAAAAACGAGAGCATTATGCATCCTAAGTGGCATTTTCTTGGCCATTATTGCAATCATCGTTGCTGTAAAGTCATTGAAATATTTTAGAAACGAAGGGCCTTCTCTGCCGAGGCAGCGCGAGGAGGGCAGTAATGGGTTTCTGTTTGCTTTCTCCTCCCTCCGTGCGGTTGCATCGTGATGGTGGTGTTTAGCAACACTATCAGGTCAGCGCTGACAGCCTCCCTGCACTGCTGTTGCTTCTTCCGTACGTTCGCGTTTCAGGAAATGAAAACCAGTTCTCTCCATGGAAATATGTGGGAGTAGTGAGGGACAGAGGGGCTGCAGGAGCTGCAACTCCGCCAGCCCCTTGGAAGAGCCAGAAAAATGCACGTGTCCGCTCACGTAACCAGCCTACGGATGCAGTAAGGGTGACAAATGTTTACTCCTGGTTCAACAAATGAGAATATTCCCTATAACAGTGGAGCCAAACAGTTTTGGACCCATCATTAGGCAACACCTGCCTTTCTCACCAAAACTCAAACATTTTAAAACTCTAAAATGATTCCACAGGTGAGGGGCAGACCATGGTTTTTGCCTTAGCCAGTAGATTAGTGTGCCACAGCACAGGGCATCATGTATACTTACGTATTTACAACTAATTAAACAATAGTACTGCAAGTCTTGATGAGAGTGCACAGCTGTATGTGCCTGGACGGCTTCGCAGACAGCGACGGGACCCCTCCCGTGCGGAGGACTGAGCAGGACTGCTCTGCCAGGCTGGGGGAGAGGTGCCGCGGAAAGCATCCGAAGTCACCGCGCCCAGCAGTAATCACTGCCCCAGGCCCTCCTCTGCCCCTTTCCACTGCTCCCTTGAACACCCCAAGCCTCAGCACTGCTCTGTGGTGATCAGGAGCTCCACTGGTGGAGGAGAAACCTTCCCCAACGGATTTGTCCTGGTGAAAAGCGTTCGTTTAAATTAACATTTTCAACAAAAAGCAGCTTCTCAGACGGTTCATAATGAGCCACACCGTGAAATCCTCCCAGCTGTATACTCCACCTAGCTTTAATCAGATCATTAACTTTCACAAAGATGTAGGAAGGAGGAGTGGCGGCACTTGAAAAGAGCTCAAAACAAGCTGAGTTTTAAACTTCAGACTTGTCATTGACTTACCCTTTCATTGAGCCAATTATTTATGACATATTTGATGAAATTCAGAAAAGAAAGTTGAAATCTGCATATCTGCTTGGCTGCAATAGAGCTACTACTACATTTTAAGGCAGCAATAAGAGCGAGGAGCTCTGCACGGAGGAGCCCCTCGGTGCCCGAGGACGCGCGGGAGCGCCCAGACGGCACTGGCACGGCCTGCCCTTCCGTTCCACCGCGCGGCCTCGTTTTGCACCGTTGCCACCGAAGAGTTTCCGTGAGCAGTAAGGGGGTTTCATACAGATGCATTTATTTGTACCCAGTTTTCCTCATGCACATCGTGTTTCCATACACTACGAGGGAAATACTTTGGAAGACACGCGTGGCTCTGGGCGCTGAGGCTCGCTCGCGGGCAGGCCGTCGCGCTCCTCGGCTCCGCGTGGCCGGCGGCACCGCGCACACGTGCTGCGCCACGCCGGATTTGGCTTTCGCGTCCCCCCTTGCTGTCAGCGGGGTTGACGTGAGGGTGTCCCGCGGAGCACCCGCACCCCCAAACCACGTCCTGAGATCAATAAACAACGCGGACCCTGCGCTTGCTTCCTTGGTTGCCCAAGATACATAAACCCATAGCGGCGGGGGTTCGGATCGCTGCCTGCCCGGGGTCAGCGGGCTGCCCCCTCCCGCCCTCAGCTGCGGCGGGGGGGGGGGGCGATGCCGCCAGTCTGCCGGCGCCCCTCGGGGCCGGGCGGACCCCGCCGCCGGCGGCCGCCCCCTCCCCGGGATCCCCGCGGGTGTCCCCTGCAGCCCCCGGCCCCCCCCAGCTCCGGCGCCGCCGGCCGCCGCCGCCGAATCCAGGTCCGGATTTTTGCAGGCGCCGCCGCGCCGCAGCCCCTAACGCCGCGCCGCCGCCGCCACCGGGCAGCTCCTGCGGCCGCGCCGCCCGCCCATGGCCGCCGAGCCCCGCGGGCGCACTCGGACCTGCCCGCCCGGCGCCGCGGGGGCCATGGGCCCGGCGGGGGCGGGCGAGCGCTGAGCGGGGGGCGCTGCGGCCCGGCCCGGCGCGGCGGGGGCGGCGCACGGCCGCGGGGGGAGGGAGGGAGGGAGGACGGGGGGGGTTTCCCGCCCGCCCGCCGCGGCGGCCGCGGGCTGAGGGCGCGCAGGGCCGGCGGCGAGACCCGGGCGCGGAGGGCGGGGAGGCGGCCGCTGCCCCCCCCCGCGCTCTCTCTCTCACACACGCACACCCCCACCCCGCATACCCGCACCCGGGAGGCGCTCGGCGGCACCGGCGGAGGGGGAGCCGCCGCCGCCCGCCTCGTCTGCCCGCCCGCCCGCCGCCAACCCCCCGCCTCGGGGGCGGCTGCCCCCGGCGGAGCCTCCATCTGCAGCCCGGCGGCGGGAGCGGGAACATGGCGGACCTGGAGGCGGTGCTGGCCGATGTCAGCTACCTGATGGCGATGGAGAAGAGCAAGAGCACCCCGGCGGCCAGGGCCAGCAAGAAGATCACCCTGCCCGAGCCCAGGTACCGCCCGGCCCGGGGTGGGGTGGGGGGCCGGGACCCCCTGCCCGGCCCCGGTCTCTCCGCTCCCGGCACCGCGGTGCTGGACATAACGGTCCGGTGGCGGCGGGCCCTCCCGCCGTGCCCGGGCACCCCGCGGCCTCCGGCGGGTGCGGGCGGGTCGGGGCGCAGCGCCCGGGGCAGGTAGTGGGGGTCGGGTTTGGATGCGTTTATTTGAAACAACTTCTGCGGGCGTCTCTCGGTGGGTCAAGATGTGGAGAAGCCCGCTTCTCCCGGGGAAAAAAGAAAAACCCACGGTTCGGGTGTTTATTTGATCCTGAACTTGATGCTTCATCCAGTGGGTGAGAAATTCTTCAAGTGGTGAGCAAAATAAAATGGTAAAACCAAACGGAATCATTCTCAACTGTTTTATTCTGCAGAGCTGTTTTTTTGGCGATGCTTCATGAGGTTTGACAACAGAGCAGGGAGATGCAGGGAGGGAGGACGGACTTGGGGGAGAGGTTTTCTCTTAGCAAGCAGCTCACGGAGCAGAGGTGCTGTACAGCAATGAACTAGTGCAGGTCTGGGTCTTGCTGTCGGCTTCCACAGGTCTCATGGGTGAGCAGACGAGGCTGAGGTAATTTTCCTGGGGTTTGGTGGTAAAAGCAGCTTTTCTTCTGAACGACAGTCCCTGATTATGCATGTGTTATAAAACCGCTTACTTATTTATTGCCGAAATGAAAAGTAAGCTTCCCTTCTCTTTCATGGCTCTGTGTATATGTATTTAAAATGAAGATTTAGCCAGCAAACAAAATATTGCAACAGAAAAAAATCTGAACCAAAATTTACTGCAAAATGTATAGGCACTTTGCAAGCCTGCTGGTGGCCTAGCCTAGCTGTCTACCGTGAACGAGAGATCACTGAAGCCCTCTTCTCACTTGTTCTCTCGTTTCTCTGCCTTTCTGCTTGAATTCTGGGTAGCGCAGTGAGGCTGCAGAGCCGGGGGAGGTGAGGGGCACGGGGGTGCCCAGCCCACGTTAATCCCCCTTGCAGATGCAATGATACCTCAGATAAAGAACTTTGGCAGTCGGTTTTTAAGGTCCAGTTGAAGGCGGCTTTCTGGGGAGAGAAGGTGCCCGTTTTTCCTCCTGGAATGTGTAAATGCTTATAGAAATGATATCCATAGAATTGAGCCTACACTGTTAACCCGAGGTGCGGCGTGCCTGGCTGGGAGTGCTGGTAGCTTTTACATTTGTCAGTGCTTAGGTTATGTCTGTTGCTGTCCTTAGTGATGTGCCGCGGTGCTCCCTGTTTGCAGCGGGGACTTGACCCCCCCGGGGTGGGGTGAAAGGTGGGGGTGTGGAGGGTGTGCAGGGGAGGAGTCCTTCCAACACCGTGAGAAATAACAGCACTGTGGGTGTTTGTGGGGAGGCTCGAGAGCTGGTACTTCGACCGACGTCCCCTTGTGCAAAGCAGGGCACGAGCCTCGTAGCACGGCATGAGGCCCGAAGAACCTGCAGCGTACTGCACAACTTCTCCAGGATTTGCATTTTGTGGATGTTTGGTAGTTTACCTGAGCTCGGAGAGATGGTTCACCATGCTCGGCTCTGCAGGGTAGGAAACGGCAGCTGGGTGCAAGAGGAAGTTTCTCAGAGTAGGAGGAAAGGTGAAGGGTTAGGTGGCTGAAATGCCTCGTTCCTAGAGCTGCATGTGGAAGAACCTGTTTACAGATTACATGAAATATTAAAGGGAAAAGGTTGTTTGCCATCCCCCCCGGACTGTCATGCTCTGAAGGTGAGAGGCCTTAAGCGAGGGAGAGGTTTGCAGCTGTAAGCGGTGCTGGGGTGCTGTGGGACAGGGGATGTGTAAGACAGCTCAGGAGATGAATGAGAGGAAGCGTGGACATAAATGAGAACAGAGACTTACCTAAGGCTGGGACCACAAACGGTTCTAGATTGCTTGAAATGACTGAACGTCTCAGCTTCTAACTGAAACCAGGGATTTCCTCATACAGTAGGAAACTGTGACCGTTATTCTGGTGTCAGATGTCTTCGTGCTGGTTTCTGGTTGGTTTTTTTTGATCCCTCTCATTAAAACAGACATGGTGTGTTGGGTATGCTTAAATATTTGGTATTACTGGCAAAGTGATTCATTTAAAAATTATAGAAGTCGGCTGGTTAAATGCAGGTTGATGTAACAACAATAAAAAAAGAGAATATGACAACGAAGGCCTCTCTTATGAGTTTGAAATCAAACAATTTTTCCGAATATTTTTTTTAATTTCCCTGTGTGTGTGAGAGCAGCTCCTTGGAGGAGCGTGAGCACAGCTTTGTAACGCCGGGCTGTGAGCAGCCGTTGTCACGTTCAGCTCCTGGCTGTCACTGGGATGGATAGCAGGAAGGTCACTGGAATATCACATCCACGCTTGAAAATAAATGGCTCAGCCTTACTGCAGTGCTCTCCTCACAGGAATGCGTTCGGTGTCGGTTTATCTCTGGCGGGCAACCACTGCCCAGCGACGGCGTCCTGTGCTGCTGACGTTATCTCCCCAAGAAATGTTACAAAGGTTTTACCCCACCCCATTTACAGTTTGTGTTTTTGCTGGAGCCTGGTACACCTGTTGGGGTTTTATCTTTCTGAGATAAGACTGATACTAAATGAAGTCACCGAGTTTACTGTAATGCAAATTTGAGGGGGCTTCCTGTTTACAAGGAAATAGCTGTAGTGCAGGCAGAATAAATTCCAAGGCTGCAGGCCAAGGCTTAGCAGCAAATAAACTATGAGGGTGAAGAGTTTATTGGCCGTGGGGCTGATTATTGTTGAGTTTACATGAAGCATCCTCAGACTGTTTTTGTACCGAAATCGTCAAATATCACAGTTTGGGAAGAAAGAGGACAGAAAACGCTAATGAGATGAGAGTGCCTGAGGAAGAGGCTTAGTGTGGTTTTGATTTTTTTTTTTTTTTTTAAAAAACACCAAAACAAAACAACCCTTTTTCCATCCTCTGTCGTCTGCTTTTCCTTCCCTTCTGCATTTCCTCCTTTCATTCCGAAGAGCCTTGCCAAGACCTTGGAAAGCTACGGTACCTTTTGGTTTTACATTGTTTCTCAAAATCCTGTTTTGTGGGTAGATTCACATGGGTGGACAGGAGGGCTGTCAAAGGCAGAATGACCTGCAGAAACGGGACCTAAAATAGAAAAGAAGACATACATATTGAAATATGAGCAAACATGAAACCTTAACCTTCTTCTACAGAATTACCATAAAATCTTTTAAGTTAGGGGGGTAAGGAGTAAATTAACTGCACTCTTAATTTTTTAGGCTAGTCAGCAGACTTCTGAAGTTTTCCCCTTTTCCATGTAAATTTTAGACTTCCCTTATTTTGGTCAAAGGGGGTAGAAGAACACTGTGTAACAGCTCTTTTTATTTGCCAGCAACTGCTTCTGTTTTGCGTAAAGGATTTGCATAATGTGAAGTTGAGAAAAATAGACCAGGAAATCAGGTAACTGGAAGCAAAGAGGATGCAGGGCTTGCAGAGGGCTTGCATACAGCACTGCTGTCCTCACGCTGGCTGCGGCCGTCCTCACCAGGAAAGTTAACATTAAAGCTTCCTTACTATAAACATCACGTAAGCTTAGGGTGCTTTTGGTGTACAAATACCAAGGGCATGGTAACAAAACATAGCATGCATTTGTCCAGGCTTCTCTCCTGCTTCTCTTGCTGCAGTCATGGATGTTTCTCATCTCATCTTTCCTCTTCTAAGCTGCTTATTTCAGCAATTGCCTCCCTTTCAAGTTAATTCTTATTTTTCTCCCAACCTTTTTCTTTGGTTTCCTTCCTTCCTCTGAATCCTACCCCTCTTGGGGTAAAAATGGTGTGTTGCAGTCACTTATTTCTTAAAAGTCAGACTTTCAACATGACATTTTTCCTCAGTTATCTTCCCATCTTCACTTGACCTCTGGAGATGAAGACTAACTCACTGGCATCCCATCTGCTTCTCGCCGGGACAGTTTAGTCTGTGATGTGCTCTTTGCTTTCTTACCTGGCATTCAAACTAACTTGTTTAAAACTCTAATTGAGGTTCATTGGTTGCTTTTTCTTTTCCAGTTCCATCCTGAGCTATTTGTGATTTGCTTTCTTCCTGTTACGGTGCTGCATATTGGCGAAACCCAAGCGCTGTGTCCCGCTAGGAGTTAAGCATCGTTAGTCTATTGTGTATTGCTTCTGCTTTTTCAATTTTGTTCTCTTGGCATTACTCTTCTCTCTGTCTGAATTTCAGTTGTTTCTTTGATGTGTCCTTCAGTGTGTTCATGTACCTCTTGAAACTTCTGTAACATCTCTTAAGTTACAGGCTCTGTCTCTCTGCTGTCAGTCTTGGTTAGTTTGACAGTATTTTCTCTGGCTTTGTTTAACGCCTTCTTGTTGTGCTTATCCATTTAGAGTGCGGTCTCGAAGAGAATCTTCCTGAAAATTGTACACATAATTTTTGTATTTGTTGCTATTACGCTTGTGTCATCCCTTTGCATCTTTCTGGGTGGTTCTTTGTCCCTGTGGCTTCAAGCATACTGTTCCATTTTGGGCTTCTGCAGGTAGCGCTTAAGTCACTGAACATCTCTTGCTTGATGCCACGGTATTGAAAACTATTTTAGCTGGCTGGTGCTGCCAGCTCCCGTTGTTCCTCTACTACTTGCTTTGGTCCGTGCTCTTTGTTGCCATCAGGTCTACAAAACTCCTCCTCTAAATCCCTCATTAAAACACTCTTTTGTTATGAAGCTTATGAAGTTTCTGATTAATCTGCCAGTGCTGGCTGTGTTGGCGCAGTGTTTGTCATGTTTACTGATGGTGTTTCCTGTCTGCCTCTAGCCATTTGCATTCGCTTGTCTCCGATGGCAAGTGTGGGACCTGGAGTGCCTTTTTGTGGTGTTGGCCCACGGCACAGCACAGCAGGGACTAAGTGTCTCATCGGTGATGTTAATACCAAACCCCCCTACTTTATACGTGGTTTCTTTGGAGAATGTAGTGGCTGCAGGAAGCCTGGTGCTATATTACACTTCTTCCTCACTATCTGAAGGCACATGGTAGAAACCTTCAAAAGTACTGTTTTCAGAAAAAAAGTAGGCCCAGGTTTTTCAAAGGCATGTGCATTTACTGAGCTTGGCACAGAAATGGTGCCAGTGAATGCAAAATTAAATAGGAGGTGATATGAAGGATTAGGGATCTAATGGTTAATTCAGATGAATTTGTGTTACGGTAACTTTAGCTCTGTGAGGCAGTGGTGCTTTATTGAAGCTTGTTCCATCTGTTTGTAGCAATTATGACTGTAAATTTTTTTAGTAGAACTTCTTAAGCTTGGCTGTCTAAAATTTCAAAACACTTTAGGTTTTTGTTTGACATTTACAATTTTTTTTTAGTGTCAAGCAAGATTGTTTCTTGGTATTTTTTTACCATTTCCAGTACTTACTAAAAATAGAACTGAAAATTTTGAAGAAAATGAAAACCAGCATGCAGGATACTCAAACTGTTCAGAATGGTTTCATTGACATGTAATTTGTGAAACTACAGAAGGAAAAAGGGTTCTAGATGAAATGGTTTTATAAACTAATTTATTACTTCGCAGCTATATGGTATTGCACTGTTTGAGCTGAATGTTGAAGCAAAGAGTAAAGGAAGTAAAGCTTGGTGAGGGCTAAAGCTGGCTGAATATGTGGTGTATGCCAGGCAAGTATTGTGAGTGCTGTAGGTGAACCTGAAGTATGTGTGTGTAGGAGGCAAGCAGTGAGGATTTGTACTTTTCAAGGTCAGAGTGTCCCCGTTAAACGGAGCATCTCATAGTTCACTGGGCATTTTCATGAAGCAGGCAGTAAACTACTTCAATGGATGCATTCCATGTTCCTGTGCTCCGAAAGCATTGCCATCTAGTAGGTGCAACTGATATTTCCGAGATGGTAAATGTCTTCTCGTTTCAGTGAGAAAGCAGAGCATCTGCCCATTTTCGAAGTGCTAAAAATACCTGTGAGAGCACTTTTGAGACACTTGAGCGTGCCTTTTGCCCCCGGCCCCCAGGCAGAGGTGCAGTTCTGCTGCTCAGCTGGTTACCCAGGGAGCCGCGAGAGCGCACTGCGCTTGCCCATCATGCTTGTGTCGTCTCCTAGACTATCCCTCTGTTTTTTTTATTTTCTCACTTCCAGTATTAAATTATTATCGGCCATTGTGGTCAAGAAAGCCATTGTTCATTTAGTTTAGTCCAATTCATAGAAAAGTGTATGTTTCAAAGGTTAGTTTACATGTTCAGGAATGATGAAGTATGTGGACTGAAGCTTATCTTATATCTCACATCTTGCATCGCTTGGGTGAAAAGGCATGCTTGAATATTCATATGGTAACTGTTTGAGGAGGGGGGGAAATAACTTGTTTTTTTCTGAACTAGCATTACAAGAAGGACTGAACATTTGTGTTTTTATTGTGGAATAGCTTAGTCCTGCTCAGGGTGAGCATAGATGACAGTAGTTAAATTTTGTTTAGAAATTCAGCCTCCTAACTTTGCTGTCAGTAGAAGTGTGTGGTTGAGAAAGTAGTAAAAAGATGGCTTCCTCAAAATAGTGTACATAAGGCAGGCTGGGGCTGCTAACAAAGTGTACATGCTTTTTATCTCGAGTTAGCTTTGTAGTACAGTGCTTCCTTAGCAGGAAAAATGTAAGCTTTAGGGATGGATATGGACCATCAGTGTAGGACACTGTAGAGAAGGGCTCCTGATTGCCGTGGGTGCTTCTCTTCAAACCAGTTGGGTGTTCTCTCACTTGGGAATTCAGGTTGTTATTTATTGTAATTTAAGTGTCTGATACCTTAAAAAAAAGCCAGGCCTATACAGAAGAGCATGGGAAGACGAAGGTGTCATTGCAAAGCTCTTGCAGCTTTAATAGACAAGAAATAAGAGTCTGGAAGAAGGACGCTGTTACCTGTATTGTACAGATCAGGAGCTAAGTCAATGAGAAAATAAATGACGTACCTTTGTTCATGCACAGGACGTTTGGTAGATACAGGGGTTGAAGTTAGGTTTTCTGAGCTTCAGATAAGCAGTGGAGGCCCTGGACTGTCCCAGCTCCCGGGCATACGTTACTTGAAGCGTGTCTGGGCAGAGGAAAGAGAGATCTGGCCTTAAGAGAGATGTTCCAATTAGTTCTCCTGGGGGATGCTATAAGGCTGAAGCTTATGTTTTGAAACATAGACCTTCCCTTGGGCATTGTTACCTTAATTAAGAAGAAAGGTAAATGAGAGCGGTCTGGAAACAGATCAGTGTGCGGACTTCTGTTACTGTGCTAAGAACAGAGGGATGTTTCTAGGGATGTTTTGAGGGAAAGCTTCCATAATGTGATGTTGCATTGTAGGTGTAACGCATCTGTGTGATCCTGTGCGGAGCCGGGTAGCCGCCGCCTGGTGCGGACGGGCTGCAGGTGCTGCTGCTGGGACTTGCCTGGAGCAGCGGCCAGGGCTGGGTGCATCACAGAATGCAGTTCATAGCATGGTTTGGGTTGGAAGGGACCGTTAGAGGTCATCTTGTCCAACCCCCTTGTGGCAAGCAGGGACAACTTTAACTAGATCAGGTTGCTCGGAGCCCTGCCTAACGTGACCTTGAATGTTTCCAGGGATGGGGCCTCCACAATCTCTCTGGGCAACCTGTTCCAGCACTTCACCACCCTCATTGTAAAGATTTTTTTCCTTCTATTCAGTCTAAATCTACCCTCCTTTAGTTTAAAACCATCACCCCTTGTCCTGTCAGAACCTAAAGAGGTCACCCCCATCCTTCCTGTAGTCCCCCTTTAAGTACTGGAAGGCCACAGTAAGGTCTCACCGCAGCCTTCTCTTCTCCAGGCTGAACAACCCCAACTCTGTCAGCCTGTAGTCGCAGGAGAGGTGCTGCAGCCCTCGGATCATTTTTGTGGGCTCCTCTTGACCTGCTCCAACAGGTCTATGTCCTTCCTTTGTGCATCAACTGGAGAGAGTTTGGCTGAGCTGTGGCACACGGAGCACGCTTGGTGTTTCTAGTGGGAGATATGTACAGGCAGACTTGTCTTTTCAGTAAAATTAATAAACCTCATAGCTATTAATCCTTTTGTAGATCTGATGGCTTTGCAGTGCCTGGACCCTCCATGTGAAATATTTTCAGCAAAATGCTGGAACTATAACATCAGGAAATGAATGTATGCAGCTCTTGGTTTCTGTTCTGGTGAAATCATGTGGAATGGCCTGGTTTAATCTTCTTACCAGTAATAGCATTTTTTTTGGTAATTAGTAAAATTAAAAAAGAACCTATCAGGAGCCGTCATGTCCAGGTGCATAAAGCAAATCACATAATTAACTGAACTAAATTGATGTAGCAGTTTCTAGCTTTAGAAAAGGCAGCTGTTTTCCACAGAAAGAGCTTCACCCCATGCTTACTAGTTTCTCCAAGAAAATAATTCCAATACTGAACAAACATGTATATAAATATGCCTTGCATAAATAAATAAAAATTTCTGAGACTGTTAGGAGAAACCACTTCCATATAGAAACCCCACAGCCCCCTTCCAGTGTGCCAGGAATTTGTCCTGTCAGCATGTGTCATGTCCCATTGAGAAGGGAACTGGGGAAAAGGCAGATTTCTCAGGAGCTGGTAGAGCTGTGCAAATCAAAGCCTTCATTAAATGCCAACAGAAGATCCGTCCAGCTGAGGCAGCGTGTTTGCAATACACCGCACCAGACAAGCACCAGCTGCACGGCGACCTCCCCGCACTGCGCTGCAGCCTTGGGGGACTCCGCGGGGATGCACGTTGCAGAGGCTCTGTATGGAGCTGGGGATGGATGGGTGCTCGTCACCCACAAGGGGCTGCTACCTCTGCTTAAGGTACGATTGAGAAAAGAGCTCCCAGGAGCTCCTCGTTCTTCCAGAAAATTAAAAAACACTGGGGAACCCAATAAAATACTCAGTGCTTCAAGCCTTAGGGGAAGAGACCCCCCCCTCCCAAGGCGCTGAGCGCAGAATTCAGCCTCCACATGACAGCTCTGTGGATGCTACTTGGCTGCTATTCTATTTATTACATTTCTGTCTTAATTTCAGAAGGGGAAGCAAGCTCTGTGAAATACAAGTCTTTGCTAAGCTGAACTTTAAATGAAGACGAAACATGGGTAGGCGTTTTACTCTTGAGGCCCTAAGTGTCTGGTGAAACAAGCCTGGCTGCACCATCAGCAGACCTGCTTGGGAAGGAGTTTGGTTCGGGCAGCTGCTGGCTACCCTTTAGCATTTGGCCTTTCCTGGCTTTGATTCCCAGCCCTCGGTGGGCTGTAAGGATAGCTGCGGTAGTGCCTCTGAGGTGACTTTCAGTTCTGAGCTTTGTCATATTTTGCTGTTTTTCTTAAGACTCCAGCCTGGCTTCCCGATGTCCTCCCTATCACATTCTGTTCATTTTCACATTTAAGCGATTCTGTGTCTCTGTATCAATCGTCTGATTTTTAAATTTTTTTTTTAAATAATTTTTACCCCAGATTTTCTCGGTCTTCTTTCCAAATTGTTCCAATGATCATGGTTACTTCATTCAGATCTCCCTTACTTCTGGGACCTTAAAATAACTGCCAGGTTAGAATGCACAATGAGGAGCAAAACACCAATTAAGACAATTTTACACTTCTTTTTTAGTTTTGCTTCAGGAGAATTGCTGCTGCGGTGTTTGGGATGCAAGGCTCTGGAGGGATGCCTGCCTGTTCAAAGGGGATAGTTTCCTCTGGGGGATAAAAAAATACAGGAACATTTCTGTAGTTTTCACTTGTTGTTTAAAAGAGTTCTGAGAAGATCTGATTCTTAGGCCAAATAATTCTTCAGAGTTTCACTTTTGATCAGTCCTGCACTACTAAACCTTTTAGATGCACTTTTATAAAGAAAAAAACGTTTTGGCTGTAATGGCTCTGTGCCATTCTGCCACTGCTTTGAATTGTACTTGTTGACCCTGTCACACTTCCAGTTCAAAGGCCTTTGGGGCAGGATCGTTGGTCCAGTTTTAGCAACTTTATGATGGATTTGGATAGTGCAAATAAACATTTAGGTCTCTGCAAAACTGCATCCTGAGACTATAAATGAATAAATAGATCACAGGCGAACGTAGCATGCTTCAGTCAATGTTGGCCATAGTTCTTGGTAGCTCAGTTAATGTTTATACTTGCATGCTACTTTTAAAGATAGTTCTAAACATATTATAGATACGGAAAGATTAAAAAGTTTGGCATGTCTTGAGTAATTTTGTATTTGTTTTTTTAAAAAATTATGATTGATGAAATTACTTAATTGCAGTAGGAGCAAGGAGATACGATTTTGCTCCAATTTCTTGTTCTTGTAATTTCTCAGTAGCAGCGTTCTGGTGGAAGGGCAAGTCCTTGACATTACAATTCAGTGTAATTATTCCTGAAAAATTCATGTACTTAGAAGCTTTTATATTAGTTTCAGATTTCAGCAATGATAATGCAAATGATCCTCAAGGAATACGAGGGCAGTGCGTATTTTGAAATCGTAGCTACATAGCTATTGCTTTTGGCTCCCTTGTAAACTTTCTCCATTAATATAATTTGCATAAGTGAAGCTGCTTCGTCTCCTGGATGAGATGCATGCACCAGAGGGGGGTTGTGGGAAAGTGTTGCTGAGCTTTAATCCCTTCCATCGCAAACAGGGTTCTTGAGTGGAATATGCTATTAATAATCCTTGACAATTTTAAGAGCATTAGTTCACTGCAGTGAAGTGACTTGGCAGTGGGCTTAGCATAAACTTTAGAGGGTGTGCAAAGGCAGAAAATGGGATGGAAATGGGTTGACTTGGGATAGAAAATGGCAGAGCCCCGTTCCTGTCCTGTGTGACTTCCAGTGCAAGAATAACTGGGGTTTGTCCTGCAGGCACCGCCGCTGTGTGTGTGGGTACGCACCCAGCTGGGGCTGTGTGGGCTTGTATGTGGCTGTGCTGGGTTTATGGAGAGAAATGAAACTCTCTGGTTTCGCTCATTGCTGCTTTACTTGTCAGCCGATGAGACAAAGAGTAGAATGAGCATGTGCGCTAATTAATGTAACACCAGTGATCATTTTTATTTCTCTATTAAATAATGAAGTCAATTGGATATTGCATTGCTGTCACGGGTATTCTAGTAATGCTATAGGATGCTCAAAAGTAAAAGAATAAAAGGAACATATTTTTTTCCATGTTGTTTCATTGTTGTCCAAAAATGTTTTTTCACAGGCTTCTAATAATTTGTTTCCTCTTCCAGTAATAGATAAATGTATCAGATTAGATGGTCTAATGGTCCTTTCTGGCTTCATATGCTGGGAATTTACTTTGCTCCGTTAATTGCTTGAACAAAAGCTGCAATGTGTAAAATACCTTCTACGGCATCTGAGAACCAAATCATTTGGAGAAGTATTCACTTCTGCTGAACTTTGAACTGGGTACAAGTCTGAGAGGAAGCAAAATAGAATGGACTGAATGGTTTGTTATACGTTCGCTATTTTTAACCTCTTATATAGGAGGGAAGCTAACTGTTTTTTACTGGTTGCATCAAGTGACTGCCCTTCGCTTTCGCCCCCAAAGTGGAGTGTTAGACTGACCTGAGGCCTGTGGTCCAGTGACTCATTGCAGTTTAGAGTCTTGTTCAAGGGGAGTTTTCTGTTCAGTTGGTGAGGTACTTCATGCCAGTGATGAACATATTACAAGAAAATAATAGCATCATTTGTAATCAGTCACACAGATTTATTCTCAGATTTATGTTGAGATGTTTCTTTCCTTCTCCCTGTCAACTCCTGTTACGTGACTTGGTTTTTTTTCTACTCTGCAAAACCTCAGTAAAAATACTTCTAAGGAGAGACTGTATTACTAATGACACATTGGTAGTGTTACACTTCAGACTTTCAGATTTTCTTCTCATTTGAAATTGGGCCTAAGCAGGCTTAGTTATTTTCTGACTGCAGGCAAGGTCAGGTCTTTGCGGACTTTGTGAGACTTCCCTGCGTCTGCAGGCTGGTGCGTTTGTGCAGAATGAGAAGGCAAAGAAGAAAGTAGAGATGAAAGCTGGATGGGATGAGGGGACTTGATAAATAAGGTGTGGAAAGCAAGGTGAGAGCAAGATGAGAGAGGGAAGTGGGGAGTGATAACAAGAAGGGAGAGGAGAAAGCAGACAAGAATAAATGGAAGGTGGCTGTCCAGTGTGGAAATGGGATGCTTGACTTGGCAGAGAGCGGGAAGGCGGTGAGGGGCAGTGCAAACGGTTGGCAGTCAAAGGCAGTGGTAATTTAGTTGCTGAATAACTAGCATTTTCTTGAAATAATTACCAGCAGTTGAGTAGTTTTTGGATGTGCCAGGAGCCATCAATAGCTTGGTGTGCTGGCTACAGAATACACACATGGCAGAAGGATGATACCTGCCCTGACGGCAAAGAGGTGGGAAAAAAGGAAATACAGCTTTATTTTACAGACTGAGGCAGATAATGTTTATGACTTGCCCAAGACGATACAGGAAATATTGGTAGAGTTAAATAGTGAATTCTGCTCTCCTCAGTCCAGTCTCTGTAAAGCTGCCATTTCATTCTTGTTTTGTTTTTCTGTTCTCCTTTTTCTGTTTCAGCTTATAGATGAATACATTAGTGAGTATAACTGCATTCTTAATGTAGGTTTGATTCTTTAATGCTTGCAGTAAGGGCAAACATTTTTTTCAAGCTGTGGTGTGCATGTGTGTGTCTGTACAAAAGATAATATCCCACGAATGTGAACTCATTGATTTATAAGAAAAAATAATGTGCTTTTATGGTAAAGAATTAAAAGCTGCTTTAAGATACATTAGTAAGAAGGCCAGTAGTAAGTAGCTTCTTGATCCATTTCCAATAGTAAAGAACATGTATGTGTATACGTACCATCGCGTCTTGCTTTACCTATTCCATTTCCTAGGTGCGAGATGCTTTCAAAAGAACTCCTGCATAATTTAGAATAACAAACCAGTGGGGACAAAATCCATGGGTCTTTGAAATTAATAGCAGAACTTTTAGGAAATGTCAAAATGAATGCTATTTATTTTACTCCCCTCCATAACTTCTGCTGCCTGCATATGCCCACATCCGCTGCGGTCGGGCTCCTGGCTGCCTGCGCTGACTCGGGCTCCCTGATGGACTGTTCTTCGGGCTCCGTGGCCATCCCATGGGCTGTGCAGTTGCAGATACAGTCGTACAGACAGCGGAATTTTAATTTCTTATAGGTATGCTTATTGTTGGATTCACAGAATATTACTGATCTGGCAGGGAGGGGGGAGCAACAGCAGCGACTATTCTGTCGGCACTGGTGCGTGGCTGCAGCCGAGGGCCGATCCTGGCTCTGGGCTGAGCTCCCTCGCTAAGGGACCTCCTGGTTTGCCGCTTCTGGCATAGCTCGCCTGAGAGGGAGGATTGTGGGTGAGTGGTGCTCCTGCTTACACATGTCCTTATCTGTGTTAAGAAGAGCATAATGTGTTTTCTTCTTAGTTTTTCAGGAGATGTGCTTTCAAGTAGGCATTTTCTGCCTGTACCGACCTTGGCACTGCGACTGTTGTCTGCGTCCTGTCAAGATGCATGCCACCGTGCACGCTTGTAGACAGTGAGAACTCCTTAATTACAGAATGTATTTTAACCTTGAAGGTTGCTCTTCAGTGGATTTCTTTGATCAAGTCTGAAAGACCAGGATCCTGGCTATAGTAACTAGAGCCTCAAGATGCAGCTTAAAGCTCCTTTTAACAGATTCTTCAGCTCACGCTTGTAATAAACCCCTTTTCTGGGGAGGTGGAGGAGCTGACCAGGTTAGAGCGACCTGTGCTGTTCACAAAGTTGATAGTTTGATGACGATGCAGATAGTCATCTTTCTGCCTGCTTCTGGGCAGGCAGGGTGCCCTGAGCTGCTTCACAAGCCTGGTGTTTTTGTTACGCTCGCTCTTTAAGGGCAGCTCCTCCTGTGGCTGCAAGAGATGAGCCTGCTGAGCACCCACATCCATGCTGCGGCACCCTGCTGCCCACACCCCTCAACATCAGCATGAGGCGCTATGTGGGTACCATTTGCATTGCCAGTGATCGAGATGCTTGTTTTATCTGAGATTAAAAAAACCTCTCCAAGAGCTTCTTTACTGTCTCACTGCTACGTTAGGTCTCTCTGACTGACCTCGGCTCGGGTGCTCCTGCACGCCCGGCCCTGGGGCCGCTGCAGCTCCCTTGCCTGCTTGGTCACTGGGCAAAGGGCTGCGCCGTGCTCCCAGGCACCCGCTTCAACCAGCAAAGAGGTATCCAGACTCCAAGTTGCATTTCTCACGAGATTTTAAGCCTGATATTTGATTTCCCCTAAATATACTTGTCCTGTTATTTCAGTTGACTTGTGGTATGTGGACAGCAAACTGAGTGTTTCTGAAATTTTTGTTGTTTGCTATTTTCTTCGTCTCTGAAATAAAAAATATATAGACAAAAGGTTTTGCTATGGTACAGTCGGATATGCTCTTGTTTCTGAAGTCTCCCTGGATTTCGTTTTTAGCCAGCTTTTGTTTCTGTGTATTTTGAGTGTTGCTATTAAGGTAATCATGCTGTGAACAGAGATGAACTTATGCAAAAAGTCCACTTCTTGCATTAGTGCATTGTTTGCGCTGAAAGCATATTTGGATAAGGAAAGCTTTTCAGAAATGGCTACTTTTCTGTGAAATGCAGCTTTTAATCCCAGATTGTTTACATTTAGGGCAACTAATGAGTCAATATACAAAGGCAGAGAGGGAACCTTCCTTCCTGTTTGTGGAACGTGCTAGGCTCCATTCCAAAATTTTCCATCCTTCTGAAGAATATATGGATTCTGCTTCATTTCTTTTGAACTCAGTAGGATTTTTACCTTTAAGTTCCGTGTGAGAATTAGAAAGTGATTATTCTGGGTAGTCGTAATCTACTCTGTGTAATTTATTCCTATTTATTCATATGGATAAGGAGAAATGATTTTGAAGGGTTGAAAGCCTGATATTTAGAAGCTGGAATGCAATGTGGACTCCTGTAGCCCGTGATCATTTTACAGATTTGTTCAGATTCTGTAGCTGCAGAAACGTTTTGTTCCTTTGACATGCTATCCATTAGACCAGAAGTACTAGATGTCAAAGGAGAGGAGGAGAAGCGTTGGAGAGATTTGTTCGTTACACAATCGGAGTGTTTTCCTGGACACTTCAGTCATACGTTAAATTTTTCATTATCTTCTCCCATTGTCTAGACTAAGAGATGTTCATGTAATTTCTTGCAGTGCACTTGTTAGAGCAGAGGAAAGCTTTCTTGATGTCATTATTATTAAAAAGGCTTATTATGTTACTAATGGTCTAGTGGTCAGTGGGAATGGGACATCGCCGAAGAGTGCTCCAAGTGCAGGCGCAGTGATGGGCTTGGGTCAGCCGGGAGGCAGAGGAGAGGGAAGTTTGTGGTCTTTGGTGATGCACACCACGTTCACTTGTAAGCGGTCCTCCCGCAAGCATGGAGAGACAAGAGGAAGGGGTGTCTGGGAGAAGAGGGATGCAGAGGGAAGGAGCCTACAGGCGGGCAGAGCTGCAGGGCTCTCCTAAAGCTTCCTGGGCTGAAGGCTGCTGCGTGCCTCTGGCCGTCCCCCGGTCCTGCCAGCCTGACCGCTCTGCTCCGCAGCCCGGTGCTGCTGGGGAAGCCGGGTGGCTTTTACTGCCCGTGCTCACCAGTACGTGACGGCGTCAGTACAACTGGAGGTATTTTGCCATTGATGTGCTAACTTTTTATGGACTTAAAAGAAGAATTAAGTTTTACAGTCACCAGTTTAAACATGTTAAGCTAAGATGTATATTTTTTTAAATCTACCCATTGAACAGTTAGCCAACTTTTGCAATTCTGTCAATTATATGATAAATTTTATTTTACTACCTTGCTTTTCCTGAGTACAGAACATGATCTCTATCTACTGCTTCCTCTTCATTTGAAATTAGTATTTAGTTTAGGCTGTAAAAATGCGCAGAGAGTAGACCTAGTTTTTAATGAACAAATAAAAAGACTAGCAAGTTTGTCACTGAATAATTCATAGTCTGAAACCTGATTAACAACGTTTAGCCCTCCCGATTCTTGTTTAACTTGATGTGGTGGTTACCCTCTGGAGTTCTCGCTTTGGTTCACAGTGTTCATATATCTGTGTTCTATGTGGGGCTTTGAGATACACATAAAAACTATTAATAGAATAATTTCCTAGATTGGGATTTAGGGCCTTCGAGTTCATTTCTTGGCTTCTATTATAGACTCTTTTCTGGTCAAGTCATTCAGACTTCATGCCTCAGGTCCTCATTTGAGGAGGAGTACCAATACTTTCCTCCCTCAAAGACGACAGAAGAGGTGTTTGTTAATATTTGTGAGGTTTTTCAGGGGCTCTGGTGATGGGGCTCCTTGCAAGCACGTGAGAGGGGACGGTCTCAGCCCTTCGCAGGGCTGTCTGTGAGGTGTGCAGCTTTTGGGCAGGGCTCTGCTGCTCATGGTGAGCTCTGTCAGTACAGGACCCAAAACTGCACAAGTATATACTAATGAAGAGGCTTTAGAGAAAAAATGGTTGAGAAGTAACCACAGAAATATAGTTTTTTGTCTCCAGAAAATGTTAAAATATCTCCGTGAGAACTGGCCTGTTCTGCTGCATTTCAGATGCAGTTTTTTCAGTTTTTTCCTGACATGAAGTAGTTCAGAGTCCGCATTTTATGAGGATTATGTGCTCACTCTTACTTCTGCAGAAATGTGAGTGATATTTAGCAATCTTGTTTAGGGCATGAGTACTTTGTACAGGGTATTTGTGATTATTTTTATAAAAATAAACAGTATATAGGAAAATATCAGTTTTAAAATTGGAAACAGAAAAAGTCTGGTGAAATTTTGACTTAATACTATGACAATATAGTTCTTTTACCAAGGCACAGTACTGCTGGGCTACGTTGATATTAAAATTTATCTACTTGTATTGTTGCCCGTATGAAATTTTTATAGGCATTATATTAAAATGAATATTGAGGTTAGTTGACAAATAAAGGAAATCTTTGTTAATGTGGTTTAAATGAGTGATTGTGACATTATAAATTAGGCAAAGTAGATGTTAAGTGCACTGCAGCCAAGCTAGGGGCATAATGGAGCTTACGTTGGCTCATTTTCTAGATGATATATGGCAATTGCAGTGTTAACAGCCCGAGGTAGCCTTGATTGACTTGTATGTTTATTTTACACGATGCAAGAATGAAGAAATGAAGCGATGACCAGAATGTCCCCTGGGAAGTGCTGTGACCCCAGGGCTCAGCTCCCCCGAGGCAAGGCCAGTCCAGGGCTCCACCTGATACTGCCTGTGTGCTTCTGCCTGTAGTCTCGTTTCTCTGGTTTTGAGGAAAAACACCCGGTGTTTGGTGCTCCAGCTCCCTGTGGCAGCCCCGTACTACCCTTCCGATCAACCCATAAATATTTAACTGGGATAAAAACCCCAATGGGCAAACTCAGGGAAAGCCTGGGAGCTCTCTGTTAAACTGTTGTGCTCTTGCTTCTGTAGTGGCACACAGTGAAGGGAACTACGCGCAATCGCTGATGGCTTTTTTTACCAGTTTATGCTCAGTTGCGTGATTTTCAAACCTTATTAGATAAATATAGATTCTTGAAGGGGAATTCTAGCAACATCACACTGTGCGGTGTAGGCTAGTGATATGTTAAGCTTGAAGTGTAAAAGTTATTCTCTTCTACACTGAATAGGTACTAATATTACTAATATTCTATACTGGATAGTATTAATATTTACAGTGGGGAAAAGTGGTATTTCTTTTGTACCTCAAACTCAAAGAATCTTAAAAAGAAACCCTTAAAAAAGTCACAGTATTGAGACAGCAAGGCAAATTTCAGGCTAGTAAGGTGATGTCTGGAAAGGCTTTAAGAGATGAAGATTGAATTTTCATAAAATAATTTGCAATGTTGAATTCTGTGAATTCAACAATCTCTCTGTGTTTGTGACTTGACTGCAGGCCTGCTGACGTTCATGGCTGTAGCCTTCTGAACTCTCACGGTCTTTAGATGGAGCAGCAAGCTGCCTGTCGCGCTGCGAGTTGATGCTGTAGATGGGCAGTGGTACCTCATTTTGCATGAGCCTTTTACGTTGATGCTTCATTTTAGTGATGCTTTTCTCCAAAGTATGTTAAAGGTATGGTTTAAAAGAAGCAGTTTCAAGTAACTCCTTTCCTTCTTTTTTTCTTTCAGTATCCGCAGCGTTATGCAGAAATACCTTGAGGAAAGGGGTGAATTAACCTTCGACAAGATCTTTCATCAGAAAATTGGTAAGTCGTATTTCAATAAAATGTTACTTATGTAAACATTTTCAAGATTGTCTTGCCTGCCACTTCGCTGTAATGAGTGCTGAAAAATCAGTGTTGTAGATGATCTGAAGAACACTGGAATATGGACAGGACTTAGTAAAACAAAGGTCTTCGATAAAATGAAATGTTGTGAAAGGGAAGAAGATGAAGCAAGGCAATCTGTCAACTTAACTTCATGTTCTGGAAAACTACTGGAAAAATAATTAAATTATTTGGAAACATCGAGGAGAAAATCATATTACTTGGTATGGGCTTGTCAACAGTATAATGTGTCGCATCATTTAAACCTTTTTTTTTTTTCACTGCAGGGGTAATAAGCCTTGTTGATAAAGGGAGCAAGAGTAGAAAAGATATCATACATGTTGTCTTGACTCTCTGACATCATGTTCTTGCTAGCAGTGCAGGGAGATGTGGCCTGCGTGAAACCTGTGTGCAGGGGGTGAAACTGTTGGGGAACAGTTACCAGTCCTCCATGCGAACGTGGAAGGATGTATCCAGGGAGTTTGCACAAGAGCGTCAGAGATCAGTTACTATGCAGCATTTTAGTTAACAGTGTGAGTGCTGGGATGAAGAACCCCTGCATTCTGCTAGTGAGGTGACAAAGACAGAATTACAAAAGATTTCCGTAAACTAGAGGAGGGGAAAGAATGCAGTGCTTCTCAGTCAAAACAAGCAGTGTCCTCTACACCTGTGCTGGAGTAATTACACAAATACAGGGTGGAGAACCACTCACTGATCAGGTAGACATTTTTCATTGACTTGGCTCTTACAGTGAGCTGTAGGTTGTATTGTCCAAGGTAGATCACACGACTAAATATAAAATCAGGATTGTAGCCAGTGAGGAACGTGAAGTAATCCTCTTTTGGCAGAATATTGTGTCCATTCTGGCACTGGACTACAAAATATACATGGTCCTGCTGGAAAGAGTCCAGGAAAGAGCAGTGGGAATGAGCAGACCTTGCTTAGCAGTCTGCTAAATATGACCTACAAGGAAGTATTGAAATAGGGTGTTATGCAGGCTATGAAAGAGAGAAGTGAGGCTGAACAATCTTCAGAACAAGAAAAGTTGTTGCAGAGATGAAGTTAGTCGATTTTCCCAAGGCTTAACATGTGAATTAAAAAAGAAAAAAAACTGGATATGAATAAAACCATTTTAGTAGTAGGATGGGTAGTGAATTAGGGGAATGGGTTTCATATGGGGCTTGTGAAATCTCTGTCCATTAGGTTTGAGGAGTGGATTTGCATCTGTCTGCTAGGATAGTACAGCTGCTCTTGTCCTGCAAAACGGGGACAAAACCATAAAAGATCGGTCTCTTGAGGAGATCGATGCATCTATTCCTGTCTGAAATACACCAAGACTGCAATTAACAGTGGAAGCAAATGCCCAAGAATGAAGTGCCCCTGCACCTTGTTTCCCAGGGAAGGTGGTGCAATGGGCGCATCTTTGGGCTGATCAGGCTGTACCTGGTCTCCCTTCCTGGCTGGAGTAGAAATGTCCAGCCTTCCTGATCACCTGGAAACGTGCAGCTCAATAGGTAGAATATTCTGGAGTGTGAGTTTGAAGTATTGCCAGACAAAAATAAAAAGTGTTTTTGTATAGTGTCACAGATCGTCATTAATGGGTTTCGTACCACTTTACAAAGAGGGTTGTAGAAACGCCAGTCTAAAGTATGTGTTCATAGAAGTCTCATGGAGCTTTCCGTTGTATTACAGTAATTGTAGTCTGTGTCTTTGTGCATAAAAACCTCTTTTTATTCTGGCCAAAAATTCTACCCTGTAAATGCATAGATACTTCATTTGCTGTGCTGACATCTCTCAGTATGTGCTTCAGTTTAGATGTCTGTGCTGAATCATTAAGCATGGCAGTTGCAAAATAAGTGGAATTTTAAGCAACCAAACACAGGCTGATTTTAACTGTTTGATTCTGCTGGTGGCAATGTAACGAAGCAGTCTTATTTTTTAAAGAAGGGGTTAGGAAAAAAAAAAGTCAAACAGAGCAGTTTATATGTAACGGATATTTCTATTTATGTAATTGAATACTTTTCATTAATACTTGGTTCCAAAGAACAGTGATGAATGTTTTGGTCAGTTACAGCAATTATAGTTAGGTTACTGTAACCTTCAAAAGGTTTTCTTTCTTTTTTCCCCATGTTAGTCGCCATCAAATCTGGAATTTTAGAGCCCGGAGTTTCATTAACATCTTAGTTTCTCCCCCAGATCTTGAGATGCATAGTCACAGATGTACAGAGAGGTTTATTCTCCTCTTCCCTTGGTACAGTCATAGCAGTACTTGCCCTCTGTTACCTGGAAATGAGGAGGTCTTCTGTGACCACTTTGCTGGAGTTTTGGTTGCTTCTGAAGCTGGTTTCTTCTGAAGAGGATTTAGAATGGAAGAAAAAAATATTAAAGAAAAACACGACTGTTTTTAACAGAAGACTTTGCATTGCACTGGAAAATATTGTATTTCCTTACTGTGGTTGTTCATTTAAATTTTATTGTGTTTTCTAGCTTGTTCTTTGCCATTAAATTAGTTCTGTTTCCAGACATTAGCATAATTGCTTGTGGTAAAGTACCTTCAATTTTAGGCAAGCATTATGCAAAATGCTGTGAAAATAAATATGGTGAGGTAATTAAAAGTCTAATCACCTTTTTACTGTTGTTGTTATCTCTTTGTATGGCGGGGATGTGGAGAGACTGCAGCTGAGGCTGGATCTGCATGTGCAGGTCTAGGGCGGACGCCCCGCAGGAGGCAGCTCCCGCTTGGAGGAGTGTAAATCAACCTGAGTCAAACGAGTCTCTGATCATGAGCTGTAATTCTGCTGGTTCATCCCCTTGTTGCTGGCTCTTCCTATGCTTTTATTTTCTCAGTTAAAGAGCCATCTAGTATACAGTGCTTTCTCCCTATATACTAATTATAAAATTTCATCAAGCTATCTATTTTTCCCTTTGGCAAGCAATGTTGATGAGGACTGTTAAGCTTTTTTTTCCAGACCACAATTCTGTCTTACAGCTCCAGGTTAGTGTTTTCTGTTTTTCAGTATCCTTCTTTCAAATGTAAAAACCAGGGCTTTGATTAGTTGTTTGATACAAGTCTTTCTGATGTCCTATATGGAGTTGTTTCTGTTGGATGTTTTCCTATGAGTATGTCTGATTATGGTGCTGGTCTTATCAGCTGCAAGTGTTTATCCTTTATGAGTCCTTAAATCCTTGTAAGATCAATACTTTCCAGGTCCCACTGTAAAAGATTGGCCCAAATTCCCTCCCTGACACCTCCCCGAGTTGTGCAACTGTAGGGAATCGCATGGGTCACTTGGGCTTGGAAACCAAAACCCTTGCTCTGCCTTTGAGGATCGAAGTAAGAGCAGGAAACTCCATGAGCGTGCAGTGTGGCAGCAGCCCTTCCAGGGATGGAAATGGCCTGGAGACTTCATAAGATTTGCATAAACAAGTGTCTGTTCTCTATTTACATCTTTTTCTTCATGAGGGCAAATAGGTTGCTCTTGTCCCTTGAAGATGGCATGACTGTGTGCAGGAGTGATGCTCCAGAATGATCTTCAGCTCTCTAAGAATCGCCTAATGAGTCAGAGGACATGAAGATAATAGAGCCACACAGAAAAATGCTCTGGCAGTGCTTAATAGCCGAGCAGCCGGCTGTTCCTGCAGAAGCTGCTTCCTCCACAGCAGAAGCTTCATGGGGAAGTACAGCATGTGTCGAGGCGGAGTGCGTAACCACCTTTAGCTAGTTTTCTTTTTACCACATCCTGTTTGCTACAACACCAGATTATGCGTTTGCTTTAGAGACATCTTCTGGTATCCCGATATCTATAATTTACACATGGAATCCACTCTGCTTCATGACTGCGTTAAAATCACACATGGACTTCTTCTCGTGCTCCCTTGCAGTGCAGGGTGGGCACGCTTGTGAAAACGCTGCTTTCAGAGGGCAGTTTTTGATGTGAACTATAATGTGTGTAGCTGCTGGGCGGATCGGGGTCTGCTGCAGCAAGTATAACTGCCAAGTGTAAAAGGGAGTGAATTTAGGTCATAATATTACTTTAGAACAGGATTATCGTGGTTATTAAAGTTAAATGCTTTGGAGCAAACCTGTTGCCACTTACAGTTCAGTGACTCTTACGTCTGACGCTGAACTTTTTGACAAACTGCAGCTACCTGGTAGGCAGCAGATAAAGTTGGCTTAGAACTTCTGGGATGTGATGGTGAAGCATCCTACGACTTCAGTCCTGGCTTAGGTTCAGCCTTGGGTTCTCTGGTGACTGGAAGCTAGCAGGACACGGCGGTTTGTCTACACCCTTCTCAGTTTCTCATCCGTTACGCAGAGCTGTTGGGTTTGAGTCGTGGGGAAAGATGAGAACGGAACTTATTTTAGCTGTTTCAGCAGCTGGTCATACTGCAATATAAGCTTTTCACCTTGCCTAGTAAGTAACTTGGATTTCCGTGTCGTCCCCTCCCTGTCCCCCCCAGAATCTGGATCTAATTTCTTAATTTTCACTTGTAAAAGAACCAATTAAAAAAACTTGTAGTTGACGTAACAAGTTACAAATGTTTTTTTCCTATTTACCATCCACTTCTGTATAGTGAGGAGTGATCTTTCTTGGGTGATTCATTTAACTGTCTTTTATATCCTCTTAAATCAGCAGGCTCCAAGTTGGAGGTCTTCCCAGCCAGGGTTAGCGTTTTGCCATCTGTATCAGTGCTTCTGCCTACACACACATCTTGTGAGGGGCTCTCGCTTCTTATCTGCTCCCTTTACGCTGCTACAGCAAAGTATAGCTAGTGTATGTTCTGGTAGCTTTTTAGCTGAGTTTCCAGAGCAGATGAGCATTTGGTCTATTTTGTAGTTCCTTCTGCACAGGCAACCTACAACTGTGGGGAGGGACTTTTCTGCCTGCCCTCTGCAGTTAGAAGGAAACGTGCTCCTGACTGTTCTGGCTGCTGTTCCTGCAGCTTTGTCAGTGACAACTTTGTTAGAAAAAAAAAAAAATCCAACAAACTAGGGTGAGAACAGCTAAAGAGTTGTTGTCTTTTTTTTTTTTTTTAGGGCAATGAATCATGCTTTCTGTTGCTTGTTTCTCTAGTTATGGACCCATCATATTTCATTATTTCAGAATTTTGATGCCAATCATTAGATGGATCTTGAGTTAAAATCTGTTGAGAAAAACATTCTTGCTCTTCCTCTTTCTGTTGCCAGTGTGGTAGCACAGCGCGCTGCGCTCCCCGAGATACCTAAAAATAACAGGCTGGGAAAAGTACCTCCCTACAGCATTATTTAAGCTATTGTTTAATTTAAGCATAAGATCCATGTGCCGTTGGCATTCTGAACTAATTAAATAGTCCTCTGAAGAAATAACAACGAAAGCTATAAAACTTGGATGGGAGTAAAGAAAAGCACCTGAGTTTTTGGCTATTAAATGAGGAGGGGATGACAAAATTATTAGTAGGTCGTGCTTCTAGCCATTTCTAGCCACCTGTGATGACTTAGAAGCTGCCCGCCTGCCTGCATCTCGGGAGGGCGTGTGAGCGCAGAGGGGTCGTGCGAGCAGCGTTTCTTCCACCCGTGGTCCCACAGTCCCCCCGGGGGCACCGGGGCTGGCCCGGGCGTGCTGCGGAGCTGCTGTGCACCAGTCCCCGCAGGGGTGGATCGAGGCCCTCCATCCTTCCGGGGGGAGAACGGTGGCGAGTAGGAGGGGCTGTGAAAAAACCTGTGCTACAACGTCTTTAAAAACTGATGGTATTTTTAGAGCTGAAGTCACCGAGGGGCATGCATTAGCTCCTGATCTATGACTTGAATGATTGAAAGTGTCACAGCCTTGGACTTCTTTTTTAACAATGTTCGTGAGACTTGTAGCGCTGCGATAATTTTACTCTATTCTGGTATATTGATGTTAAATAATGTGCAGCCATATAATAGGGAGAACAGTACTTGCTTGGGGGTTTTCTGTAGGAGCAAGAAGGCAGGTTGTTTGTTCAAGTGGTTTTATTCTGGGGTTCCTTTTCTGACCTGGGGAAGATGGCCACCATACAGAAGTAGACACCGTCAGAATTAGGAAGTAACTATATGAACAAAAAATTATATTTAAAATACTGTTTGAAGACTGATCGTCTTTTTCATGTTGCTTCTTATTTTCAATTCAAGTTTAGACTAAAACTTGGATTGTGGACAGTCTGCAGGAGGCCATTATGAATCTGTTGAACCCCTGCTTTCCTTGCACGGTTGATACGATCAGTTAAAAAGAACACAAAAACCAAACCGCAAGTAAATGTTGGAAACTGTGTGATTGTAAACTGGAATAGAAACTATTAATGTAAGACATTTCACAGTGGAGCTGTTCCTTTACAGCGATTCTCCGCTTGTATCAAACTGGGGTGTGGATAGTGAAAGAGAGAAAATACATACTCGGAGCCTTCTTATAAAACTCAGTCTGTTTTGCTGTATGCAGGTTTTTTTTCACCAAATTAGTGTTAGGTTTAAGATCTAGTTTTTATGTCATGATTCAAATGTTACTGGAAGCTACACTTCTTTCAATGTATTTTTATTTTGTGGTAAAATAAACGTGATACTTGCATGAATTACATTGAAGATCATTTAGAGGGATGTTGATGAAGCTTCCTGCTGTGGATTTTATGTGTGTTTTACCTGCAGGCAGTTTTAAGGAGGTGCCTGTCTTGTGTGTCAGGGACAAATACTATCCAAAGTCACTATCAAATTATATGTATTCGTTTTGGTTTTTCTTCTGATCATCAATAATTGAGTTTTTCTTTGTTGGGATGCAGCCTGATACGCTCCCATGCCTGCCTTTGTGGAGGCGTTGAAGATACTCAGTTGTGTGGTTTCTCAGTGGATTTGCAGATTAAATCTAAGCTTTAAAATAGGAAAAATATATATCCTATCATCTGGAACTTCACATAATGGATAATCTACACATGCTGATATATATTAGCATTGATATACAGTATAGTTCTTGGAAGATTTAGGTCATGGGAAAAATAGTCCTTATCTCAGCAGAGAAGTGTAATTACAGTTTTTGGGGTAGATTATGTAGAGTTCCAGGCAGACAAGAAATTTTGAACTCCAGAAGTAGTACTGTAGGAGAGCAAATTAGCAAGATAGATAACGAATATAACAAATATAGAGATAACAAATGAAAAATTATTTGAATGAAATTTCACTTGGATGTTTTCCACATCTAAGTTTTCAGCAAACGTGCGTACCGGACAGTAAACCCCAAGATGATCGTACACAGCCTGCAGTGACTTCGTTGTGTACGTTTCATACATTTGTTTGGTTTTTTCCTGGGAAGCATGTATGTAAACTCATTCCTTTCAGATTAGAAGGGCCCTCAGGGAGTTGTGCGGTCATCCTGCAGCTGCACACCTGAGGCTTCGGCAGCGGACTCCTGCAGCAGCGAGTCTCCAGCCTTTCCTTCCAGCTCCATTTGCAGCAGCTTTGCAGGCGCGTAGGGGAGATGGCATCAGGCTGCGTGCATGTGAGGCGAGGCGAGCCGAGGAGGAGGAGAGGGCAGCCGGCCTCAGGCTCTCTGCATGGGTACTGGCGAGGGATGGGCACTTCCAGCACATGGCGGGTGGCTGCAGCTGGGCTGCAGTGGCCTCCAAAAGGTCTTTGTGCAGGCACTGCACGTGGGGCAGAGGATGGCTGGGCTCCAGAGTTCGGTCCTGCTGCTAGGTGAGCTGTATGTTATGCCTTTGTGGCTTGCCAGGTCCGCTACCAACTACTGAGGGGGGGTTGCAAAGACCAGTTTGGAAAGTTTTTAGCTAAAATGTTATAAACCCATCCTTAATATCGTGCAAAGTGACTTCCATACCAAAGACAGTGATTTCTATCTGCTTGTACTCACTTGAGCTTTCTTAGCCCACTTCTGCTGTTTATCCTTGTGCATAAACAGTGATGGTGTGTAATCTTGATTTCTCCCTCCTCCCTCCCAGCAATTTCTCAGTCAAACCAAAACAGCTGCACTCCCATGGGGTTTTTATCAACGTGTCTTGAAACAATTCACAGACCAATTAAGCCTCTGAACACCACTGTGAAATAGGTAAATATTAGTTTTCCATGTCAGTAATGTGACATAATAACAACTTTAATGAGATTTACCTGCATAGCTCTGTACTACTAATAAAGCAGATTCTTTGGTCCTGCCAGTGCTACTCAGTGGGATAACTCATTAGTAACAGGAGAAAAGCTCAGAAACTCAGAAGAGTAAGTAGAATCTAAATTACTGAATCTGTTCAGTCTTCTAACTTTCAGCAGTGCTTTTAAGAGATAAAGCAGTTAGAAAGTTGCAGAGCAGAGAAGCTGGAGAGCTCTGGCTCTCAGTTATCTCCCGAATGCATTTGTAAAGCAGAGAACAAACATGGATATTTATTGTAAGCCTTTCAGGTGCTTTTATTGTTCTATACCAATATCTGTCCCGTAAAAGAACAATGCATAACACAACTTGCAACCCCCCTGGGGAATTGGTCCAGATTTGCAAGGTTCTTGCTGCAGAACGTCACTTGGTGCACTGTCGGGAGGTGAGTAATGAGCCCCATCAGACCTCCAAATCTTCAGACTCTGTAGGGGAACAGAGCAGTAACCTTATAGGGTAGTTGCTTCTCTCTTTCCTGGCCTCTTTCCACTGGCAGCATTATGTCCAGCCAGTGCCTCTGTAATATTCTGCTCCAAAACGTGTGCATGTCTGTGGTGGTTGGATAGGTAGGTTCATAAATGTGCAAACCAGTTTCTTAATGTTTCTAGATACTTCTGTCAATAATTTGATTACTAGGGGAAGGAGTCTGAAGAGAAGTAGAACCATCTGTTTCTGAAACTCCAGCTCTCAGCAGCTCTTTCTCTCTTAGAGTGCACAGAGTGAACCAGAGGAAGGCTTTAAAATTCATGTAGGAGAATCATCTGTGCTCTGTCACTGTTGTTTTAGTGGTTTTGATTCTCTTTACCTGAGTGGGGTGTGTGTTTACTATCTGAATACTACTGGTTTTGTGTTTTGATTTTAACCACAGTACAAGAGTCTTCCTAGACGCTACTGCAGAACAGTTTGATTCTTTACAGTGGTTAAGATACTGAACGGTACTTGCTAAGGTGCACCCTGGCATCAGAGACCTGAGAATACCCTTCTGTTGTGCAATTTTTTTCTGTCTTCATTAAATGATCCTAACCCCAGTTCCCCCCCCAACAAAACACACACACAGATCTAGGCCCTTTCTTAGAAGTAGAAATACACCTCCCAGTGTACTTGTGTATTAAATAATTTATAACAGTGAACGGCTCATAGCTTAGAGCATGTCAAAAGAAATAGTGGGCTTTTCAATAATAAAGGGGTATTGGCTTGCATTATGTAAGTACTTTTAAGAAGTTGTATGATGAAAAATACTGATCAAGGAAACAACATTTGTCACGTCCTTCATAGGGACTGAATATTCTTGTGGCATGAGGAAGGAACCAATACATGTCATGATGTTTCTAAGTTGCTAATACTTGTTAGCTTGGTAATAGCTTGGTAGTAGCCGCTAATACCACTTGCAAAAGCAGTGGCCGTTTCTTCTATTTACAAGTGAAAAAAGAACAAAACCTCAAGTGCTATGTATTTCTTGATGAGCTTTAGTGAAGGGATTTAATCACATTCTTTGCAATAGCTGATTGAAATTAAGTGCTTCAATTCTGTATTTAGTTGTTCTTTTAAATATTAGAATATTTTTACGTGTCTTTGTTTAGTGGTATTAGTCCTTGGTCTTTTATAGGTTCTTTTTCTTACACATGACCCCTTTTTTTCTTTCACCTTTGATATGTTGAATGCCTTTGATACTCCGCTTTCAGTGTATGTCTAGATCTCTTTTAGTTGACTGGAATTCTGCATGTTAAGGGAGACTAGATTAAGAAAGATATGTACTAAATGTGGTTCAGATATAAGTTTTCCCCATTCTTTTCATGGCTTTACAAAATGGTTTATTGCATGTTCAATATTTAGAGGTACATTTCATGAGAGTCTAAAGGTGATACGTGGTGGGGTTGGGTTTTTTTTGAGGCAAAGATCCAGTGGCAATTGCAGTGGGTGAAGCACAGACATCACTTTTTTTTTTTTTATGATTTACAGCTGCGTGTTAAAAATAGAGCACATTCTTCTTTTCCTTAGAAATCCTTGTATCATTTGAATTGGTGTGCCTCCACTTGACATCTTGACAGCTGCTGGTCCTGCCCTTTGAAAGTGCTGAACTCCTGGCTGCTCTCAGAGGACAGGACGTGGAGGGGTGTTTACCATATGCCTTCCTGTTTGAAATGCAGACACTGTAATCCACCTCGAGTATTTTGCTCCCAACTGCTCTTCTGGGCTTGAAGCAGAATAATAATTGAATGCTCTCAGTAAGTCACTATATTAGCTGCTTAAGATCCTCTGCCTTGTAAGCCTATATTGATGTTTCATGCAGAATCTGGGAATACTCCATCGTGTCTGAAATGTGTGTGCTGCAGCAGCAGCACAGCTCTTCTGCTCCTGTTGCTGCAGGAGTTCAAGGCATACACAGGTCAAGCATTTGGGAAGATGGCTGACCGAGTTTTGACAACTGTTAGTGATTTCACTGGGGGAAAAGCTATTGGAAAATATGCCTGGAAATAAGGATTTTCTTTCAAGACACTTGAAACCTTTTAGCCAAAGTTTATTTTCATATAACAATTTGTAGACATCATTAAACAAGCTACCTGGCAACTTGCAGACTAATTTGAGCTCAGTTTGAATTCGTTGTAGGGAAACTGTTCTGCACTCCTCACCATTGTATGCAAGTCCTGTCTTGTAAAATATAATGTGTCCTTTTACCCTGCTTTTTATGCACAAAGATATGTTTTAATTTGTTACGATGTATTATTTTTAATGAAAAGAGAATGTACATTAGGCTCTATTAGGAAAAATAGGTTAAGGACAAATAGCTCATAATTGGAAAGAAAAGTAATGAAATCTGTGGTGCCTTCTGGGCTGTGAGGATTTTTGTGGCTTTGTACCTAGCCAAAGCTGTGATTCCTACGCAGATGAGTTTTCCCTGGTAGTAGCAAGTCTCTTTGTTCCTGAACAAGGAAATTGGTGGTTCTCTCAGTTCTGGAGCTTTTAGGTGGTCTTAATTATCCTGTGCTATGGCAACTGAGTGCGTATACCATACAGAACAGGATTTTGAACTTGACTGGATATTCTGTAACAAGTGCAGGCTGGTTTGAATTACAATTCTTATGTGATTTAATAATAGACCTCCACCCCTAACTTTTTGCGTCTGAGACCCAGATCTGTTATTGGTACTGATGTTGGGCTCATTACATTACTCGAGTCAAATGAAATGAAGTGGGATAAACCATGAGATGGCACATCGGGAGGAACGGTACTTGTCCAGCAGAACAGCCAAGCGTGATCCTCTGTCTGTGGTCCTGGCTCCCTGCCGTACAGAGGCTCCAGACCACGCTGGGGAGGAGCTCACGGGTGTCCCACAGCGGATCTGCACCGTCTCATTGAGGGGTAACAAAGCCTTGCCTCCAGGTGAGGGCTGTTTCAGAGGGTTAAAAAAAAGCAACTGGGTTTAAACATAAACATACAATAATTTCTTCAGGGCGTGGTAGTTGAGTTTTGCTGTTACTGCATGCTGTCCTGCAGCTTCCTCAGCAGTTCTGCACAAGAGGCTTTTCTGGGGACGAGGCATCTGTGATAGCACCACGTCCAGATGTCTGTCTGGTTACGCTCCTCTGACTTCTTTATGCTGTTGTCTGAATTCAGCCAAATAAGATCAGGAGAGGTCTTGGAGGGGCTTGGGACAGAGCCCTTGAGGTGCCCTAAATGAGGAAACGTCCTTGCGTTGCAGGGTTTGCAGAGCACCAGCGTGCGTTCCCGAGCCGCCTGGTGTGGGGTGGCTTGTGCTGAAGCTTTGCCTGCCTGGGAGTCGGAGGCGTTAGCTGCAGTCGCGGGGACCGAGCCTGTACTGATTCTGGTGCAGATGTCGCTGCTTATTTGTTTGTCATTATCCCGTATTTATCCACAGCACGTTTAGTTAGGATTTGGAAACCGCTTGATATTTTTGTTTTCTAATTTGCTATTTTGCCTACTACAAAGAGCCTACATCAGCATTTTGGACCACGTTCAGGTCTGCTGTAAATAGATGCAGCTTCCTTTCAATCAGTGTCATTGTGAAGACTTAGATCAGGGCTAAATGTGTCTATTTTTAGCTCTGCTGTCTCACCTAGTCACTTCTGTTTGTTTTAATAAGATTTTTATTTACTCCTGTTAAAAGGATATTTGAATCAGATACTAATAAAATTCCAGTTAGAATTAGATAAGAAGCTTTCTCCAAGGTTTGTTTTATTATGGAGTTCCTCATTAAATTTTTTTTTCTTTTCATTATTCTGTGCTCTCAGTTAATTGACATTCTCGTGAAGATCAAGATACGGCGTTATGAATGCGGAGGTGACCTTTAGACGGTAGGCGAAGGCGGGAGGCCAGCACTCGCCCCTCTGCCTGGCTCTGCCGTCCTGTCGGCGAGCGTTGGCAGAGCTGTCCCGGCTGGGCGCAGCTCCACGCCTGCCGGACCTGCTCATGGGGCAGCGTGTCCCGCTCTAATAACACTAGTAGCGGGGCAGGAAAATGACACGTAACTGGAAAATGAGAAGGCAGCTTTAATCCCTACAAGTGGAAAAGGCAGCATTTCTTTATTAAAACTGTAAGAGAAGGGTTCTTCATTGTAGGATTTATTTCTTTTTGAAAAATGACTCTGCTAACAAACAGGTGGCTTTTAAATACGCTGTGTCTTGGCAAAGCAGTGCCTGGTTCTGTTGGTCTCAGGAGCGTTGAGCAATCCCATGCTGGGAGGCCGTTTCGGGGAGGCTTCAGGTGGAGCCTCGCTGTGCTGGGGTGGGTACAGCCCACGGGCATCGGTCTCGCTGCAGAGCCGAGGGTGGCTGCTAAGAAGCTCTGGGCTTGCAGCAAACCAGGGCAGCTGCAGATGTGTGAATTCAGAATGTTGTAGCAGAGGCTGAAGTAGACAGAGTGTGTTAAATGGATAAACATCCCAGCCTGGAATGGCTTGGGAAGAGCTGCGGGCTTGTGGGTGACGGGCACGTAGCCATGGGTACCCACAAGCCTTTTGGTGGGAGAAAGGTGGCATGGATGGCATGGAAGCCTTCCGTGGACGTGAGAAGTGGCACAGAGGCTTGCTTTGGGGAAATAAAATAGTGTAGCCCATAGCCAGCTTGTAAACATGGTGTTGGTGGCCAGGTCGGGTTTGGCAGAGGTGTGTGGGCTGGTCGCCAGCTGCATTTCTGTTCTCTGCCCGAGCCTAGCCTTAAGAAGTGCTGAATTTGGGAAACAAAAGGCAGGCCTTCTTAATTCAGGGGAGGGGTGGGGGATTGGCATTGACTTAAGCGTCAGGATTTCATGCAGAATTTCTGAAATCATATTAGAAAAACATAATTTGAAACAAATATAGAAGTAAAAAGTGCATTCTTCTTAAAAAGAGAGGGGTTAATTTAATTCCCTCACCTTATCCCCTTCAAGGTTGTGAAAGAGACCTTGTGCGGTTGGGGACAAGCTCTGGGAATGGCCCGATCACTCGAGCGGCCACAGGCTGTCTTGTCCGAGTCCCCTGGTGCTTGGCTGCTCTCCACACCTCCCCATCCATAGCTGGTTGTGAACGTCCCGTTAAGACTGAACTGCAAACCTCAAGGGTCGTCTTTATCCTTCCTTGACAGACATTTGGTCTTGGTAATTGGAGTTAGTGTAACTAATGGCATTTGGCAAACTTAGCTGTACAGGATTGTCCATAAAAAGATAATGGGAAAAAATTATTGTCCAGAGTCTGGGAAGGCAGAGGCTTGGAGCTAGGTGCTGTCCTGCACTCACATGTATGTATTATTATCATCCATCACTTTGGTGATATCAGGAAAAGCTTTAAAAAAAGAAATTTTTTTCCCCATTAAAAACTAGTGATCTGGTTGTTGCAGAAATTATATAGTATAGAAGAATAAATCTTTTAAGGAAAAGCTATCAGCATCTTTATTTCATAAATAATTGCTGGTTCCTTTTATCAGTTACTTAACACTGTCATTTTTTTAATTCCTGCTTTCTGTTCTTGATCTTATTTTTCTGTGTGTAGTTAACTGTGCTTATTGTGCTTTTCGTCAGTTCTCCTTGAACTTCTTAAAACTACTGTCACTTATTCAATGCTGCATCTGTCAGTTAGTTTTGCTCTTACGTGAGAGCTACAGTTTCTGGCTAATAATTTTTCACTCAATCTAAGAACGTCTGTAAAAAGAAGAGATTTCCTTTATGCTGCAGTGGAAGTACGGAACCCATTGCTACAACGGGAGGTCGAAACAGAATTGCTTCCAGTATGGAGAACATTATGCTCTAATTGGGTGTGTTTGAATTCAGGGCAGTGGAAAGATTTCAAGTGTGCTGATACCTGGGGGCGTGGATTGCTTGGTCAGACAAGCTGAAAACGCAAGACGAGGGAGTAGTATGCTTGCATTTGCAGTTGTGCTGTAAAAGAGCTAACGGTTTAAGGCCAATCATTCAAAAAGAGATAAATATCAGGGAATAAGACTTCTTAAATGAAGACTTTACCCACAAAATCTTTTGAATTTTTCTTAATACATAGGAGTTTTAGATCCTTTTGAGCAATACTCTCGACTGGAGATTCTGATTGTGTTTTTCTCTGTTGTAAATCTGTACTGAAGTAATGACAAGTCACTAAAAACCGCTCTCGTCACTTGGCAATCTGTTTTTGTTTCTTGGATTCCCCAGAGATTCTTCCTTAGCATCTCTGTCCTCCAGGCTCTGCAAGAGTCTCTTACAGTCCCCAGATCCTTCTTCATTCCTTGTCCTTAACCATCAGCCTCTGATCAATCATCCCTGGAAATAAAGTTTTCCTGCAGACCTCCCGTCTTCCTGGCACCGTGGCAGCAATTCGCCTCCTCCAGCCGCTTCCCAGCGCAGCCCTGGGACTCAGCTGCTCTTCAGCCACCCGATGTCGAACCTGTGCAGAAGAGCCGTTCTCCATCCAGGCAGGATGAGGAGGGATGCATTTTGCTGCCTGCATTTTGCTGTCTGACATGACTGTCATTTTGACAGAGGAAATGCCTGAGTTGTAACTCCCCCCCCCCCCCCGTTTTCTAGAGGCAAATGAAAAAATCTTATGAGATTCCCAATTAAAAAGAACTCCATTACTCGGCTTACGCTTCCTCATATACAACCTGCTGAAGAAAAAAATTGTGCTGGACACCCACAAACTTCCTCTGATGTCTGCGTTGCTAATAATTTTAAGAGCAGCACTCAGGGTTGCCTAATGCAAGCCAAGCATTAGGGTGTACTTTAAAAACTCTGAAAGAATCTGATTCTCGTCAATCACGTGTAGAATATCGCAGTCGGGAGGAAGTTCATTTCCTCAGCGCAGGGAGAGGGCTGCCGCCGCATCTGGACCCCTTCGCCGGCGGCTGCTGGCACAACTCCCGCGCGGGCCGAGCAATTGCTGTGTTCATTGCCACCGCAGAAGCAGTAATGAATTCTGCAGCTGGCTGTCCGCTTTCAGTGCTAAAGTATTTTTCCAGTGCTGAAGCCACCAGACAGCATTTCAGTGACCGGCACAGGCACCATCGCTTAGTTGTTAGAAATGTGTTCTTGGAGGTATTCAGAATACGGAGGTTCTGGTTGTAGGGTATGGTTCTGTACTAACAGCCCCATGGACAACTTGTAGGATGAAATACTGGTACTTAATTGCAGAGCAGTGCATGCGTCTCGCTTTCTAAACTGGTGCTTGGCAAGCTGATAGTACATAATCTTCTTACGGTTTGGTTAGAGCATATCTGTTAAAAAATAATATCAGAAACGTTTTTGTCAAGGGAAGTTGGTCTATGAAGTTCTGTTTTTTTGATGACTATATAAGCTGCATGTATATATACAATGGATCATAATGCGAGTACGTAAATGCTCCCAGTCCATAGGTTCTTCAAAAGAAACTTGAAATATCTATTTTTATTTCAACTTAACTGGTATCACAGTGTTTCTTAACACGGAATGTTTGTTTCGGTTTTTTTTTCTGAAAAGACAATGGTGAATAGTTGATGAAAGCTGATGCTCTAATTTATGTGTTAAACACTCCCCAAGTGTTAGAATAATATTCTTCTTGGATGCTACTGACCTTTACAAGCGGCTTTTTTCCTCTCTTGCAATTTGTAAAAATGACAATGACAAAAAGTTCTTAGCTGTTTTTCTGTCTACGAGAGAATTTCTGTGTGACCTCCTGCTGTAACAAACACGGCTGTGCCGTGGGCGAGGAGCGGGATCGGCCCCCGTGCCCGGTGCCCAGCCGCCGCGGCCGAGGGGCCGCCCCATCTCCCACCACCCTGCTGCTCTCAGGGGTGCTGGGAGAGCCACCGTACAGTTTTGTCAGCGGTAGGCTCGCAGATAGTTTGGTGTCCTACTAGGGAATAGTTACAAGGTTGGTAACTTCATGGAGAAGAGATGTTTCATGGTATAATTTATTTTACTAGAGTATTTTTACATATTTTTTTTAATCACATGCTTTAAAATGCTGCTGTAATAATTCTGCTTATCTCCACTGGAACCTGACTAACAGCATTTTCTCAGTATTGATTCATATGGCTGTAACTTATGACTATATTAACCATCTATAAAAGTTTCTAACTTGTTTTGGATGTCTCTAGTTTTTTGCATAGCAATGCAGTTTAAAAAAAGAGACTTGGAGAGAAGCGGGCTGTATAGTGCAGGCAGCATAAGCCTGCTATTGTTCCTTGTTCTCTGCTCTTGTGAGCCTTTTCTTTCTCTGCGATAATTAAATTAAAAAGTTTGGAAAATATTAAGCAGGGCTGAAATGTTTGGCATGGCATTGTTGACAATTTGTGTTGGTATATTTTCGCACTCCTCCCACAGTTGTCTTTGTGGTTTGTTTTTTTTTGTTTGCGGGTTATTTTGGTAAACAGCCAGTAGCTGGGACCACGCCAGGGATTCTTCTTTCACTGCATTCATTGCTGTTTGTGCCACTCTTTAGACTCTTAATTACACGACTGTAGTCTTCTTTGGTTCATTGTCCAAATAAAAGTTCAGTCAATTCAGCGTTATTTTGCTCGGTGCTGCTGCTGTTTCGATCACGTGTAAAATAATAAATTAGGTTCGGTTCCATAAGCGGCAGGTTTTGTTCTCAAAAACGGGTTCACGCCACGCTTGCTGCTGGGGCAGGGGAGCGCAGGAAGAGGTGCGCTCTCCAGAGGCGCAGTTTGTCCGTCTCTGGAGATGAGTGGATTCGGGTGGTGTTGGCAGCGGTGCGGACGGTTTGGGCCTTGCTCGGGGTGCCTGCACGGGGAGAGCGCTCGTGTGCCCTGCCGCGACAGGGTGACTCTTGGTTCCACGGGTGGCTCTTGTGTGCCTGGCCGGGAGCTCCATCCCTCGTGTGAGGCATGGGGATTGCTGGGGCTGCTCTGGTGCTTCTCTCCTGTCTCCTCTGCAATGAGGGAAGACAACTTACCAAGAGTATTTCCAGTAAAATAGGAACAAAGATGAGCCCTTAAAAAAAAAAAAAAAAAAAAAAAAGAAAAAAAGAGGAAAAAAAAAAGAGAAAAAGAAAAAAGCACTCTAATTGTAAATTGCTTTTAAGGAAGAGAACACATGGGGTTGGTTGGCTGGTTTGTGTTCAAAAAAGCACATTTGTTTATAAAATATTTCTAGAATGATTCTTTTTGTTGAGAATAATTAGAAAGTTTGGAGAATCTCATAAGAGAATTTCTTAATTAGATCTCTGTCTTTATTTAGAGGACAAAACCCAGTTTGTATTATCTTCGAAATATCCTAATCAGATAAATGAGTCAAGCGAAGTATAGGAGTCATCTGGTCATAATCCCTTTTCTGGTATTCTGATTGTGACCAAATACATCCAGGAAACCCCAGGAAAACAAGGTCTTCCAATAGGAAATTTAACTTGGGATCCAGGTGTAGCTAGAGGGGCTACCAAGAAGCTGATAAATCTTTTCATGACACATAAATTAAAGCTTTTGTTTGCCTGACGAGCTTTGCTTTGTCTGCTGAGCCTAATGGTTTTGCTTCTGAGTAGTTGGTGGTTTTTTTCTTATTTGGGTCTTTGATAAAATTAGATGATAGTGAGTTGAAAGGACATGATGTTCATAACTGACAGTTAAATGCTGTCCCGTACACACTGCAGTGAAATTACTATGTGCACATGAAGTGGGTTTTGTGTTTTTTTCTTTTTTTAAAGACTGTATACTCTTGAAAACACGAGATGTTGTAGGCAGTTGTATTATTTCTTAGCTGAGCATTCAGTGATGTGCTCCCTTGTTTTGCTAATGTAATTTTGCTGTAAGTTCAAATTACAAATACATTTTCATTAAAGAAATAGGTCTTTTGTGTATGTGTGTTTATAATTTTTTTTTAACGTTGAAAAGAGGTGGTTTATGTCTTGATGTGCTGCCCTGTTGGGAGAGGAGTCGAGCAGGGGAGTGGGATGGAGCGGTTCCCAGCCAGTGCCAGCCCTCAAGTTAGCTGCTCTGCCTTCTCTTGCTCACGTTGTTATTTTAGTTTACACTTTTGTGGTCTTACCTCCAAAAGTTGGGTGTGATTTCCAGTTTGTACATAGTAATTCTAAATAAGGAAAGGTATTGCCTGCTGCAGTGACCTGAAAGCACGTTTGTTTACAGCTCTGAGGGGCTTGCAGATAACCCAGGCAGCTAGCTGTGACAACAGACACCCATGTAAAGTAAAAGGGTAAAAGTAAAAAAGGTACCAGCTCAGGTGAATGTGAAGACAGTACTTCTATGAGATGAAGCGGGTAACGGTGCATTAAGATGCTGATAATGGAAAACACTCATCAGCAAGCTGCAGAGATCATGCTTTAAATTACTTGCAAAGGAACCATAAAGATCCTGATGTAGTTTATTGTGATATAAAATCTATTAGACGTGACATTAACCAGTAATTCTAAAATTGGAATGCAGAAGAGGTTGGTTTTATCAATAAAAAGTAGGTAAATCTATTTCAGAAAACCAAAACATGCGAATAGTATCTAGTTTTCACTCTGGGAAAAAAAAAACCAAAACCTGATCCGTGAAGAGGAATGGGATGTTTCGGTACATTATGTAAACATCTCATAAAATTCTCAGCAGGTAGAAATTGGAATATGCTTGATATACCTACAGGAGGTGAGTGAGGTTTATGATCCTTTTCTGTTCAGAATGCTGTAGAGCTGCTTGGTAATCAGTATTGCTAAGCCGTGGCAATTAGGGGTACTTGCACAGGTATGTGCAATCCCTGACGCTACCCAAGTGGTTTTGTATCCCTTTTTACAAATTATCGTAGTAAAGATACTTTTTTTTTCTTATCTTTTTTTTTTTTTACTTTCCAGGATTTTTGCTTTTTAAAGACTATTGTATGAATGAGATTGATGAAGCTGTCCCTCAACTGAAGTTTTATGAAGAGGTAAGTGGCCGCTGATGCAGTTTTGGGACCGTGCAGGAGAGTGAGGCTGAGGAGGGCTGTTCATCTCGTCCTCGGGCAGGGGTTGTTGCTAAGAGGGAAGGAGAGGCGTGCAAGGGTGCATGTTCTGAGTCATGTCAACTTCATAGTGGCATGGTTGATTCATAACAGACAATATCTTATAGAGTAACGATTGCATTTTAAAGGGACAAAACTGTCATTTTAAACAAGTTCAAGAGACTTAAAAATCGCAGTGTAACTATTTAATCAAGTTAGTCATCTGGTACAGTACTCTTACAGTGTATGTTATGAGAGTAGCGTAGGTCATTTTTTTACCCTCTTACTGGGCAAATACTTCAGATTTAAAAAATGGAGTATTTGCAGGAAAAATCTACTTAGCTCAACTTCTAACAGTGCCTTTTTATTAAATGTAAGCTAACAAATAATTTTAAAAGCTACTGTTATGGTTTTTGTCCTTCAAGACTTAAGTATGTTTCATTACGTTGAAAAGAAAACAATGGAAGAAAGTTACCTGTTCATTCACCACATTAACGTGTCAAAAGTTAACTTGGAAAATACTGAGAGAATGATGGAAAGGGGAAGAATACTAAAAGAGATTAAAATATCTTTAGGTTTATTAATGTTTTGTATCATAAGGTGCGCTCTTTGACTGTGGCTCATTTGAAATATTAATAAGAAATGAGTTGAAATTAAGTTCATCTCAGTCTCTGTGTGTTGAATATTTTTGAAACATTAAGTTAAGCCAGGTATGTTCCTGAGAAATGGGATGAGCTTTTGATCATCACTTGCAAAGGGGATGATAAATCTTAGATCAGCTACAAAACACAGATGAAATTTAAGTAACGTTTGCCAGCCCAGCTCTCACTGGATTCCTTCTTTCTAAAAGACCTGAAAGCAAACCCAGTGCTTTTTGTTATTATAGCTGACATGGGACGTGGATTCTTATCTGTTGCACATAGTGAAGATTCTTACACTGTCCCACAGAGCCAAAGCAGAAACTTGAGCATGGTTCCTGATGCAGTGTGCGGGTTTGTCCCTGGCGTGGCTTGCAGCTGGTGCTGTGGGAATCACAGTCCGCTTCTGGCTTGGCTCTGTGTCATCCAGGGGTCCTCTGCATCCCTCGCTTTGCTCCCTGAAGCTGTCCCCATGTCCTCCATGCTTCAATGAGATGCCCAAACACTGCGCCTTCAGTCCCAGGCACCTCTTTCTCTGTAGCACCCACCACCCAGATGGAGAGTGATGCCCTGGTGTCTGCAGTGGATTTTGGGCAGCTGCCTGGGCTTGTAGAAAAGGAGGTGCAACTGAAGTTTGGGCTGCGCTCTTAAATGCTTCATGCCTTTCTCTAACATCCTTTTACCTGTAGAAAAGAGAACAGAGTGCAGCTGTGCATGGCATTGCCTGAGGGATGTAAGGACAGCTGAGGCCGGTGCTAGCTTCTGAGATTTCTTGGGAGTCACTGTGACAGGGTTGCAGAAAAGCCCTGTCAAATGCAGCAGATGGGTAAGAGGATCCTCCAGAGAGCGATAGGAGGGGTGGCTTCAGATCAATAAGGTCAGTTGTACTCCATTGTCACGAGATAATCAACAAAGAAATTAATAGACACCTTGCCCAAGGCAGGCATGCATCCAGAAGGATGAATATTTCAGGAGAGTGTGGCTGGAGCACGTCGTGTCCTTCCACAGCCCTCCTTTGCTGAAAGGGCTCCGTCAGCGCTTCTGCAAGGACCGCTCAGGAAACTTGATGAGTCTTATCGCTCCATTCATTCCATGTTATATTTGTGAGACACTAAATATAAAACTGTAGTTAATCCTATCATAGGGGCTGGTTTCAGTTAAAGCATGCACACGTGCTTTTAAAAGGCAGCCTGTATTGCTCAGTATTAATTAGAAATGCTGCCTGAGATAACCTTTTGTTTGGATTACCCTTAAGCTGATGATTTAGAAATTTTCTTGCTAGTGGGATAACAGCACAAAATAGGCTAAACTGGTTATCGGTTTGGAAATAAATCCTTAGCAATATACAGTTCCCCCACTCAAATTAGATCCTCTCCCTCAATAAAGAAGAATCTTTTTCTATCGTTTTCATCTTTTTATATACTGAAGATATCACTGTCATAAGTAATCAAAAAGGCATGTTGTAACAGATTGTTTAGCAAGATATTTTTAGTTACCTCTTTATCTCTGAAACAATTTGAAATTGTATTTTTAGGTTATTAGCAAAGCGTTGCCTAAAACGAATTTAAATGCTTTGTCATGTACTTTTTTAAAAATCCCATTAAAGATATTTAAAGAGAGGTTCATTACGTTTTCTTCTGTCACGTACCAGATTCAGAAGCTTTTATTTTTTTATATATGTATTTGATTTACTTACTGCACTTAGTACATGTAGAATAATTTGAGCACATTGCTACATTAGAAATCGCTTGATGTAGAAGGGCTCCGTACTCCTGGGATTTCATATTACTGCAGCTTAAGTCACGATCAAGCATTTAACTGGATGAGTGATTCATCCAGATCGGTTTCAAAAGAAGAAAAAAAAAAAAAAATGCTTGAAAACTAATGCATTCTGGTTTCAATTTTTGAAAAGGTACTTTGTCAGACACTTTTCTTGAGGTGAGCCGAAGTTTGCCAGGGAAGCATTGAATAGATGATGACACAGTACCTTATCTCTGGGTCAGGAGCAACACTGAGGAAGCTGCTGCTAGCAAAGGCAGGTTATGTGTGTAAATGGTGACACTCCTAGCTCTGCCTATGTCTGTGGCTTTTTGGCAAGGTGTGGTAATGTTTTATTTAATAAACGGGTAGAATTAGCTTGTGAATATGTCAGGCATGTGTGTTAAGTGTGATCACAGTAGAGGTGTCTTGTCGCATCACCTGTGTGGCAAGAGTTGTCGGGCAGCGTGTTCAGGAGGGTCCCGCCTGGGGGGAGCAGGCTGAGCTGCCCAGCAGTATATCACAGACGGGGACTTTTGGCACCTGCTGTCCTTTTCTTCAAACCTTTACAAAACAAACAAGCTTTGAAAGGTTAAAAAGCCCACTGTAAGGGCAGGTGGGAGAGACGCTGATCTCGTGCCAGCGTGGCTGGGGGTGGCTGTTCCAAGAGACCCCTCTGCTTTGGGTGCCGAGTTAGGTGGTTTAAAAAAAATAAATACTGAAGGGCAGGAGGTTGCATTCAGTTAAGACAATATGATATGCATCAGGCTTTCTCCTGTACTTCTAATTAATTTGAGGCACTGCATTAATTAAAAAATGTTTCTCTGGCAAAGATGTTTTGAATAATTTTAATTATAAATTGGTATCAAGGAGGAAATAGTCACAGATGGCAAATCGTGGTGGAACTGTTGCCTTATCATAGTCAGCAAACAAGAGGACTACAGCTAGAAAAATACCGAGTTTAATTACGGTGTTCCACCTTCAAAGGTAGACTGGTCTGGCTTCGTCATGTGGAGACCTAGAGCTGTTCAAGAGCTGTCAGGTACAGCTCATGCTGTAAAAGGAGCAGCCTCTGAATGAAGGGGCTAAAAAAAGAGAAATAGAGGCAAAACACGTGTTTTTAAAACCCTTATTTTTAAAAATCCTCAACAATGTGCTTTCTGTTAACCCTGGTGCTGCTTTTGCTATTAAAGTGTGGCTGGCAGGAACAGCAGAGCCGTGCTTTTTGTCCCTGAAGGCCCAGCCAGTATGTTCTGCCTGCCGCAGGAGGAGATGCTCTGGTACGTCATTTGCGCAGGGTTTATTCTGTAGGCTGAAAGTACAGACAGCTCTGATGTGGCCTGTTCCTTCTTTAACAGGCACTGAGTGAAATTCAGCTGGGTCTTATTCTGCTTTGGTTTTCTTGAGTCGGTGTAGGGATCCAGAGCAAGTCTGCACACATACGTTCCTTTGGATCCTGGGACCTCACAGGCCGATGCTGGGGAAGGCCCAGCGAGTCAGAGCTAAGACTTTTCCCTAAAGATCTGGTATGTTTTTTACATTCTGTCAGTCCTGGAAGAACTTGTTCTCTGAATATGCTCCAAAGGACCCTTGGACTTGGTGAGGGCTTTTTTCTGGAACTGATTTTCTGGTTTTGTTGTGTAAATGAATCAGGTGGGATTGCTGTTGCTTCACCTGGAACGCACTGACCTCCGATATCACACCTGAAGGAACTTGATATATTTTGTGAAACTGTCTTTCTAGCCACCTTTAGGATTCAAATTCAACACATAGCGGGACTACGTGAACATTTTGAAATGTGCTTTAGATTCTTGCTTGGACATCTGTACTTAGCGTTGTGTAATGGCCCTTGAGCAGCATGATTGGGCACTGCGCTGGCAGCCGAGGGCTGTCACTAGGCGATGGTTGTGCTGCCTCTTCTGCTAGCCTGGGGAGCTTGGAAAAGGGCACGTTTTGGTGTGCTGGGGATAGTCCAGAGCAACGAGTGAAATAATCTGAGAAAGGGGTCAACGCTCTCAAGTGTCAGAGGAGCGAGGTCGGTGCTCTCTGTCTGTGAGCTGAGCAGAGGGGAAGATCATCTTCAGAAATGATGCTGGGCATGTTTGCTCATCTCACTGCCCTCGCACGGTCCGGTCGTCTCATGTAGTTAGCTCCTGACTTCCCCTGTACAGATTCATGCTCTGGCAAATGGTAGATGGAAAATATGCTGCTTCAGCTCAGTCCTTGTCAAATTTTAGAAAACAAAACTTTGTAGCAATTGTAAGCAAATCAGTTTCCTTGCATAAAAATTCAAAGATAGGAGGGAAATCTAAGTTCAACTGTAACTACGGTACTGTGAGTGGTTTTTCTTTGCCTTAATTAAGAAAATACTAAAGTAAAATAAAACTTCAGCCAAGTCTTGCTTTTACTAAATGAGTGAAAAACATCAGAATTTTGCTCATCTAATGGATCCTTCTCTCTTGTATTGCAGATAAAAGAATACGAGAAACTGGATTCTGAGGATGAGCGTCTGAGCCGAAGTCGGCAGATTTATGACATGTACATAATGAAGGAGCTCCTGTCTTGTTCACATGTGTGTATCATCCAAATTTCACACTGCTCTTTGCCTTACTTCAGCAACTTGACAGCAGTGATAATTCAAAATAGCTGCTATTTCATTCAGAGAACAATTAAGACTATTGCTGAAGGAATTGTTACTACAAATACTTGTAGTGCTGTGGATTTCCGTTAGAGGCCTGTGGGACTGGGTTTGGCTGAATTCAGCATGCCTTTCCTTCCCCCCCAGTAATAATGATTGGTGGTGTGTGCCAGTTTTTATCAAACTTGTGGTACGCAAATGAAATATTTGGAGATTTATCTGTTTCATATTTCTTTAAACAAAATCTCCATTTTAAAATACGATGAGTGCAGTTTTTGTGTGTATATCTATATGCACACATATACATACGTTAACCATACCCCTCCAAACCAGCAACAACCCTGGCCCCGAAAACCAAAGAAATGTGAACTGCCAAGGGTTCTGTGGGACAGCTGAACTTTGGTATCTCTGAAAGCTCAGAGTAAAGTTTGAGATTTTGTCTAAAACTGATTACACAAAGATTTTTATATTATTATTATTATTTGTCTGGTCATAAAGCAGTTTTTCATACTAGAGAAAATATACTTTTTAGCTGCAGTACGGTAAGTTAAAGGTGTGGGGCTGTGCTGTGACAGCTGCAGCTTTGTTGAAGTCACTGAAAACACACATTTCCTCCAGCTGAAGTTGTGGCCCATTGATCTGTAGTTAACAGTTTCATTTGCTCTTATTTTAAAGAAAAATGTGCATTGTGTGAGGGTTTAAGCAATTTTTTGTTAAGCATGTGTTATTGGCTTGATAGCGGTAAAAAGTCCATGTCAGCTGCCGTACCTGGAGCTGTCCCTGCATATGGGATTTTTCATTAATTTGTTAAAGGGGCATCATCTAGTCCTTTTATCTTCACCTTTCTCCTCCTCATCTTCCCCTCTCCTGCCTTCCCGCTTTAGAATAACTGTGTTAGTGTATCATTCCTCGTGTTTCACAGTAATATACTTGGAGGAAGCTATATTGCATTCATTCTGAAGTATGTGTATTTTTTATATGGTTCAAAGAACAGCAGTGCTGTAGACCTTAAATGAAACTTCTTACGTTTCCAACTGTTTGAAATGTCTCTTTTTCTTTTTCAAAAGCCTTTCTCAAAACAAGCTGTAGATCATGTACAAACACATTTAGCCAAGAAACAAGTGCCAGCCAGCCTTTTTCAGGTGAGGTTAAGACAGTCTGAATGTTCAAGTTTTCTTAACTTATTTGACAGTAAGTGACTTTGTACATATTATTGAAGGAGACAGAACAAAATGGTACTGCCAAATACTCTTCACTGTAATAGTGATATTAGAATGCTTTTCTAAGTGAAATGAAAATTACAAGTAATTATTCTTATCTAAAATATTTTTAAGCACATTTATGAAAGCAGGCTATACCTTGGTATATGAACAGAATAGTTTTTAAATTTATATAATTTTAAGCCATTAAATGATTTAGAGTAAAGCACTGTACATCAGGAAGATACACGTCCTGTCAGGATAAACCAAACTGCCTAGTGGAGAAATTACCTTAGTGTTTCAGTAATGTGAAATCTTTGAAAACATTTCTTCTTTTTCTTAAATTTTAAGCTATACTAATTCCTAGTTGATGATGATGAGGAGTTAAGCATTTGTACCATTTCACGTGTTTTTCTGTCTCTCCACAAGACAAAATCCAATCAAAATTACCTTTCTAAACAGAAGTTTCTGCACCATTCAGAGAGTGGTGCTTTTTTTAAACCTTTGAAAATTCTGAATTGTTAACAGAAAGTGTGGGATTTGCATATCCCCCATTTGAATATAAATATAAGTGGTATCCTGGCAAAATTTTACATCTTTTATGTTTTTACTTACTTTAGAAAACAAAGAAATGAGAAGCGAAATATTTCTTGTATTGTTATAGCTGTAATGCACATTGATACGAGACAAGAAATTTAGAATTATGCTAACTTTTATAGCTAGGTGCATTAAACCAGTGTGGTTTTGCACATAATGAACTTCATCAATCACGGGAGTGTTTATAAGCTTAAATGTCTTTGATGTAAATCTTACGTATTTTTATACATTGCAAAAATGTGAAGATTGCCCCTGCCTGATTTTTCTTACTGCTCAGTGAACTGTTTTTAATGTTGCAATTAGGTGAACTGACAAATTGATGACTACATTGCTTGAGTTATATCTCACTGCTAATTGGGTTGGGATTTGAGATCGCTGCGTGCCACCACACATCAAGAGAAAGTATTTCTCTAGAAAAAGTCACTTGTGAATTGGAGGTGCTGGTTTCTTGGTAAGGACAGAGAGGAGAGAAGCACCGAAAAGACGAAGCGCAGCAGCAGCTCTGGGAAGTCACACTGCACAGGAGCGACCCTGTATTGTGTTTAAATATATTTGAGAAAAGAACTGTCCTGTGATTGTTTTGCCAAACTTGTTGTCCACAGACAGGTGCTTTACACAGGCTTCATACAGCCCCCCCCCCAAGGCAAACATTTAAGGTTTTCTAGCTCGTGAAAATATTTTATGATTGACTTGAGGGCACCTGCTCAAATTCCAAAAGCTAGATGAAGCTTAAATGCTTCACTGAACTTTCTTCAAGGAAAACACAGTAAATGCCATAGTTTTATAGGGCCAATGTCAGTTATATGTAATGGGTAGTATTGCATAATCAGTTAATATATGCTTAAATACTAACTGTGTTTCTTAACCCTTTTTAGCCATATATAGAAGAAATTTGTGATAGTCTTCGAGGAAAAATATTTCAAAAATTTATGGAAAGGTATGAACACAACATGTTACCCAGATTTTCTACCTAATATAACAGGAAGCCGGGTCACTTAAGTATTACTATAAAATAAGGCTAAAAATATTTCATAAACTTCATTTAATTAATAGTGTATTATCAGCAAGCTTCTGCAAATGACCAGCTTTGTTGTATATCATGATTAATGTCAAGGTGTATGTGTGGAAAAATTGTAAAGGTGGTAGATTTGGCTGTTGCTCGGTGTAGCAGTAATAATACATTGCAGTTTGATCTTAAAAGTTTAAAAATGCAGAGCAGTGTTCTTGTGGGATGTTCTCATCGGTAACCGTCTCTTGTGTGTGACCGAAAGACCCGGGCATTCTGATTTCTCTCTGGACACCTTGCAATTAAGCAGAAAAGGTCTAGTAAAGGTTACAAGGCATAGACCTAGTTCAGCTGAGCAGCCCTTTTAGTCTTAATGGAACTGCTCTTGTGTGCAGGGTCTGTAAAGTACGGCTCTCATCCAATGACAGCCAAATACACTGTATGAAAGGGTATGGTGGTATTCTGCAGTCAAATAATTGTAAAAATGTCTCCACAGAACTATTATTTCTTCCTATGAAAATAAATAATTATTTATGTTGAAATGAGAAACTATTTTTTTTTTTGCAACAGCTTGTGGTATTTTTGATGTTTTTCCTATTCTAAGATAAACTCTTTTTAGAGTTTAGAAAGTTCCTTGGGGTATACAGAGGTTCATTAACATAAATCGAGCTGCCTCTGTTTTCTTATCATTATCTTTCTCTAAAGGTAATTTAAATGTTTGTTAGTTCCAAACTTAGTTATTTGTTTTTAAAAATTAAAAACCGTCTGAGAGAGAGATATGAGGACATGGTGAGCACGTACAGTTACAGGGGTAAAGTGATCTGATCGCTTTCTCTTATAAGGATGTAAAATTTCAGTGTGCACTGCCTAGTGATTGTTTTTCTTGGTGGGGGTGAGATTACAGTTGTTGGAAAGGAAGGTTATAATTTACTAAATATCACAACCCGCCCTAGCGCAAAACTTTCTTTTAAATAAGAGTCTTGACATTTTCTATAATACTTTACACAGTAGCCTCAGACATCTTTTAAACTTTTTTTTCTACAGCGACAAGTTTACTAGATTTTGTCAGTGGAAAAACGTAGAACTAAATATTCATGTAAGTACTTACAAGTATATTTATCTTGTCAAAGACTGATACAGGAAAGAAAATTTCAGGTTTGAGTACTGCTTCTGAAAAGGCCTCAGTAAGGAGTACGGTGAATGTTACTGATCTGCTCTTCTATTCTTAGACATACATTCCTAACGACTCCTTCCTGGACATCCCTTCTGCCTGTCTCGAGTTAATAGCTTTTTGATTTTATAATGGCTGAAAGAAACTGAACTGCCAGAATTGCTGCTCTTTAGCACCCCCAGACACCGTCTGTCTCCTTTTTCCCACTATGGTCTGACGTCCCCAGCACACTTTGCCCCTCTGCTTTTGTCCCTCTGCACTGCTCTCTTACAACTTTGTCTGTAAAAACAGCCCTCCGCTTCTGCAGACTGCATTATGAATGAGACTGACAGCCTTTGGCGACAACAGTCTCATTTGCTTTGTTTCGGTTTCAGACAGTAGTGCTTGCAAGTACGTTGAAATATAAACAGTAAGGGGCTCCTTTTTGTGAGACAGTAAATGCTATATGAATTACAATAGTTAAGTACTTCGACATATTAGTAGATTATTTGGATGTTTTTATAGTAAGTATTTACTACTGAAAAATGAAGCCTGGTTTTGTTTTGTTTTGTTGCATTTACAGCTGACCATGAATGATTTTAGTGTACATAGAATAATAGGAAGAGGGGGATTTGGTGAAGTGTATGGTTGCAGAAAAGCAGACACTGGAAAAATGTGAGTATACACACCCTTTATTTTAGAGGTAATAGTAAACTGTGAACTAGAAAGGAAATCCTTCCAGTCATTTCTTAGAAGAATCACTGGAAAGCAGCATCGCATTACTGTATAGTTCTTTGCAATTAAATTTTATCCCAAGAGGTTCTGATTTCTGGATCATCTTTAAGCTTAGTTTGATATTTGATCCTGTTACGTGCCATGCAGTGGGGTTTTAGTCTAGCAGAGCCCTTAAGCACATCCTTAATTTAAATGATCTTGTCAAACTTAATGGAGACTGCACACGTGTTTAAAATTAAGTATGTGCTTAAATGAGTTCCTGGATCAGAGCCTGACAGTGCAGAGCAATGTTCTTGTGGAAGCCGTGGTGATTGTGTGAGGTGTTACCTCTTGTCTGCTGAAGGTTGCTCTTCTCACAGCCAAGTGCATCACGTAGCTGGTGCTGACATAGGGTTGGAGGATGGCACAGGAGTATTACCTCAGTGCCCTTCAATCTGTAGGGTTGTGTCTGGGCAGATTCTGATATGGTATTCCAGATTTGTGTAACTGCATAAGCTTCTGCCCTGATGAGCACGTTTCACTGGCGAAAGCAGTGATCCTTGCTTTCGTTTGGAAGAATATAGCTCCAGTGTTGAAATTCTGTTTAACAGAGCTGTCAGCGGGAACTCCAAGGTCAACCTGTGTGGTTTTTTTTCTTTTTCTGGTCTTACTATTCACATACTTCTAATCAACAGATTTCAATCTCTAGGCATAATTGTCCTATTATGTCCTGTTTTGAACATCTGGGCATTAATTTAAAAAAAATTGTTCTCAATATCTGTCTATCTATCTATTTATTTATTTATTTACATCCCACCCACCCCCTCCAGGCCCTCTCCCCATCCCCCTCCATCTTGCTTTTCTCCTAACAATTTTAGTCCAGGGACCGTCCTTACACATTCCTCTTATAAGTAAGCATGGCATGTTTGAAGTGCCAAGTCTCTGTGATTACAGCTGGCTTCACTGGCAATTGTGTGTGCTTGGCATCTTTGATAATAATAAACTTTTGAACTATTAACAACTAGAAGACATCTTAAACGTTGCTATCACGCGCAGTATTTTTGTAGTGACCTCAAATATTTATATTAATACTATTACTAACAATACTGTCTTTATTCTTGCTTTGGTAGTTTTTTGTCCATGTACAATCCATTAATTTGTCCATGTACAAAAACAAAGGTTTTATTTAGCTTGAGCCACACTAAGCAGGTGTCCATCCTGAAGAGGTAGTTCTTAGATTCCCAGTCATTTTCATGTCTGAGTTTTGCTCTGGCAGGAGGTGGATAAGCCTTGGGACTAGCAAGGGAAGCAAAGGACAGTTTTTATCAGATATAAACAGAGTAAAGGGAAGTGAAATGTGGGAAAACCAACCTTTTTCAAATTTGAAGCAAAACTTTAGATTAGGTTCAGTTTCTGGGTAGAGGTTTGGTTTAGTTCTTTCTTAATCCAAACCTGTTTACCCATCCCTAATCCAGATCCCGTCCACTCTAGATGGCTGCCTCTGCTGCACTTACTGCCTGCAAGGAGCTTGGGAAGCCACCCCTCTAAGGTAAATGCCATCGGTGTTTCACTAACCCACAAAGATACACCTGAGGCTTCTTTCACATCACCTCCTTCAAGGACATCTAAATAGGGGCCAGAAGTACAATGCAGAAAGCAGTCCAAAGGGGGAGGGATAGCAGTGCTTTTTGAGCACGTAACTCGATATAAGAATGAGAGACTTGATTTCAATCAGCCTTAAACGGCCCCAGTCGTTCACTTTGATCAGTGATGTCAAAGCATAAATAAAGGGTAGTGTGTGAAATGTTATTTATAGTCGTCGTTTACAGACTTCTCAGCAAGAGCACGTGCTGTGAATGTATTCCTTGTTTTGGAAGCTTAAAATTCCAGTATGTTCACGCTCACTCTTCCCCCACTCGCAACACATGCATGGCAAGGAATGACGTGGCTTTTTTAGGGAGTGCAAAACGAAGGTGATATGAGGCCCTGTTTCTGTACAGAGCTGTCACAGCGTAGGCAGTTGATTAGCATTGATGCAGTGCTATAACATGGTGTTTTCCTGAGCATATTTTAAAACGAATGGCCTAAAAATCCATGGCTGTCCACGTCTAAAAATCTTGTATGGAGGAACACACGTGTCCTTCTCAGCTGTCTCTAATAGTAGGCTCACCTGATGTCTTGAAAAAATATCCACGGACTGTGTTATGTGCTGCTCTTGTTTGGTGGTTGTTAGGGTAACATTTTTTTTTTGAGCAAAATGTTATTAATTTGTGTAGTACAGATGGTAGAAGATTAAAAAAGCTTTCTTGTGTATATCTGATCTTTCTTTGAGTGGAAAGAAAACTTGGAAAAAAAACCCAAACCTCAGCGTGTGTTCAAGATATTACTTTCCTGGTAGGGTTGAAACTGTTAGAATTAAATGGAACTGTAATAGGGTCTCTGTTATTCAATTCATACTGCAAATCCTTGCTTGTAGATACTGAAAAACGGATGTATATGTTTTATCACTGTGGTTGTTTGGGCACGGAATTGTTTGTTCAAGCACATCTCTCTGTTGGGAGGCTTCTGTTGAAAATGCTTTAATTCTGTGAGATTTTGGAGATTTTCTTGTTTAGTCATGTAACGATGTTTTTGGTACCAGGTTTAAGTCTTTAAGTAGCTTGCCTACAGGATACTGTAAATACTAGCGTGACTGCTAGTGAGTAGTACTGAGTATAGGAGGAAATTTTTTCTGCTGCTTTTTCTGAACGGTTAATATTTTCAGGTATGCAATGAAATGTTTAGATAAGAAGAGAATCAAGATGAAGCAAGGAGAAACATTAGCCTTAAATGAAAGAATTATGCTGTCTCTTGTCAGTACAGGAGTAAGTATCATTGATTTGCTATTCTTTTTTTTTTTTTTTGCATATAATATAACAGCTTTTATATATAATACATATTCATCAATTCAGTTCTCTCTCTCTCCCCCCACCCCTGGCTTCTGATTTTTTTAAAATATTAATTTTTCAAGTGTTTATATTTGAAACTTCTCCAAAACATTATTCTATCTTGTAAAAAAAATTACCTTTTCTGCTATAGTTACGTAGTACTTTTGTAGAATATAAGATGCTATTTCAGAAAAAAACTTCAGTTACCTGTTCATCTTCCTTTTCCTGTGACTCTGATATCAGCTTATCAATTCTTCCATTTTGTTTTTTATGTACTTTAGGTGAGTACCTGTTAAGGTGTACCACATAAATCTTCCCACCTAGCATACAAATCTATTTAAAGTTAGAAATATCACTAATGTGCACAAAAAGCAACCCAACTGGCGTGTCTTGTTACCTGGAGAAGAGAAGGTCACCAGCGGCCGTGCCACGTTGCACTCAGACAGCTTCAGAGCAGGCTTTGAAGTGCCAGAGCCTTCTGAGTCGACTGGCCTCATTAAATAAAACTTGAAATCAAGTGTCACCATGGTTACGTGTGATGCTGGTAAAAAGGTTAATTTTCCTCATGACTATTGTGATGTAAAAATTAAACATTCAGTTTGCAGCTCGGTGTAAAACCGTCCCCTTTTCCCAGCCCAGCTAAAGCATGAGAAGGAATTGCGTGTGATTTTGTTCTAGGCTTGTACAGCAGGTGTGCAAGTGGCGTAACATCTGCAGTGCAGGAGGATTACTGCTTTGGCTTACAAGATGGCAGAGAGCAAGTACTGTGCCGTACTGTGAGAGGAGATCAGTATCTTGCAGAGGCTATCTTGCACTGTGTCTTGCAGAACCTGGTTTTGGTTCTGCGTTACCCAGGTGGGTTAGTAAATACTGATTTCTTTTGAAAAACTCACTTGTGATGCATTTAGCATCATTTTGTCCTTTAAGTGCACGTGCAGCATCCTTGCTGTTTCTGTTGTTCAGGGAACCCATCGGTCTGATCGGGCTTCAAGATGGACTCTCTTCTGCCCGCAGGTAGCCTGGCGCTTTGCACTGCATTGCTTGTAGGTGCAGCTGCACGAGAACTGCCCGTGCTGTGGCGGCTCTTGTCTTCTGTAAACTTGGCTTTGAATAATGGAGATGGGTTTTCAGGGCTTATATATAAATACAGAGTTGCAATTGCTAAACAGTGCCCTTTTATTGCCAAGTGGATACATTGTGAATCAGACAACACGCGGTACTTCGCACCCTCACGGTAGGGATGTAAAGTGCTCTTTTGTGCAGATTGACGGGAAAGCTGGTTGCAAGTTTGGGCCTGGAAGAGCTTTTGAACTTTTCTTGCTACCCATCAGATCATTTTCCTCTGCTCTTAGAGATATCCTGGTAAGACAAATCCTAAACCGGAAATTAGGGAAGCTAAACATGAAGGTGTTATCATAAGGTTTAACTTTTTCCTCATTGCAAAGCTGCTAAGGAAGGACGAGAGAGTTCTTTCTGTGCCTTTCATTGGAAACTCCTCCCCTGCTGCAGCCTTTCTCTGGAGAAGGGCAGGCGTGCACTGAAATTAAGAGACAGTGTGTTTCCTTTAGCATTCACATTGGGCTTGAACATGAAGATAGACAAAGGACTGGAAAGTATTTCTTTGTTCTTTTATCTGCGAAGTTAACAATTGGGATTTATCAGTTAGACTTTTTAATTGAGGTAATGGTTTTCACCAAAGATAAGGTGTGGCTTGTCCAGAAGCATCAGGAGTCCTGAGAGCCAGTGGGGTGAAGTTCTGTAGCGGGGACTAGACAAGAAATCTAGGCAAATTAGTCATAATTGTCCTGTTAACTTTAATTTGTGATTCTGTTGCTCCAGTACTGAATGTGAATTTTCATGTCAGCGATTCAAAAGGAAAATTGTTCACAAGGGTGCTAATGGTGGAGCCAGTTTTCTTGTATGACAGCGCATAGCTAGTCATTTAGCAACAGAAAAGCAAGACAAACCATTTGGTTTTTCATTAAGGATTATCAGCTCATTACAGTGTAACTTCTTTCAGATTCTCAGAAATTTGAAAGGGAGTTTGAAAAGAGATTTTGTACAAAATGCTACCCATTCAGGTTGGGTACACCTGCCGGTGCAAGAGATAACGGAGCGTTTTGAATATGCAGAATTAAGTAGGTTTGAAAATCATAGAATAAGAGACTTCATTTCATTACTGAGTATAAGCTGTTAGGTTTGAATGGCTCATGCCTTCCCCAATGACAGGATTTGTGTGCTGCCCGGAACAAAATGGAACTGGGAAGTTCATCGTAGTACAATTAGTCATTTAACTGGGAATCCAGATGTCTCTGTAAAGCACATAATAACAGCTGTGCAGATTACACATATGTTTGTGTAATCATTTTTGTTAATCCACCTAAAATTTTGGCATTCACAACTCCTTCTTGAATAGGGAGCTCCCAAATTTGAGTTCACTGCGGCCGTGTTGTGAGAGTAGCTTTTCATGGCAACGTTTTGAATCAGCGCAGCTCAGCAGTAGGACAGGCACCTCTACAGAGCACAGGGAACTGCTCGGGTTGGCCTCATAACACAAAACGCGGGCTCTGTGTTACTTGGGTTCTCCATTGGTATGTTTGCTTTGTCACTGACTGTTGGTGTAACGTCGACAAACTGTTGCTGAGGTTTGTGTTTCCTCTTCTGCAAGATAGAGGCCCTGTCTTCCTCTCCCATGTTCAGCTTGGAGGCTGGAAATGGATTTTGAAATTCTTAGAAAATAGCATAGTAGGGAAAATATTTTACTTTCTGTTAAAAGAAAAAAATATTTATTTTCTCTAATACCCAATATTTGCCTAACGCTCAAAAACTGGGACGTTGAAATCACTGAGACCATCGAGACTATCGCTGCGAACTGACTGCATAGAAGCAAACTGCCGAAAGGTGCTGTTTGTGGGAGGAAGTGGTTATTTAATAAATCTTTTCCTGGTGGGTAGGAGGTGGTCATTCCAGCAGTCTGTTGCAAGAGCAGGGGCCTTGCAGGGCTCTGGATCTGCTCGGCTGTGTCTTCTAGTTCTCTTGTTCTGAAAAAACTAGGCAGTTAAGCTGTTTTACTCAGCTTTTTTTTGAGATAATTTGACTAAATACTGGATTCAAGATTCCCTCAAGGGATGACAGATAAAAGGTACAGCAAAAGTGGACAGGCTGAATAATAAAATGGCTGAGATCAATAATCAAATATTTTTCTGAGAAGAACATGTACTTTGTTTTCACGTGTCCTGTGATTTGTAGGAGTCTCGATTTTGCTCAAAAAATGGAATCTATTCCCAAATCTTGATAGTTGCTTGGAGGAACATCTGTAGGAATGGCAGATAATAGCTCAGTGTTTCAGGCATTGACTTGCACGTCTTTGTGAGCGAGAGCTGTCAGGACAGAGCTACTCTAGTTAAAAATGCTACACAGCTGCTCTACACTATGTACACATTTTTCACCTGTCTGCTGTCATTTCTATCATCATGCTGTAAATCTGGCTGCTCAGGTTACAGGGAAGAGTCGCAATCAAAGTTTTCCTTCTGAAGTAATTGTTAGGGTGCTAATGTCTTTGAAATATTCCATTCTTACAATTTTTTATAGTTATTCTATTTTTTTCCTTCCCTATGATTTGTTACCAGAAATTTGTGTTCTACAATTTTTTGGACTTAATCCAGCATTGTTTGGATGCAAGGAACTATTTCCAAACTATTCTTAATTCACACGTTGTTGTCATACTGTTGCTTATTTTTTTCAGAGCAGAAGCTTGACTGAAACAAAGTATTACTCTCTTGGAAAATTTGCTTTATTGCTTTATGTTTCATTTTTTAAAAAAGCACCTATAGGGGGTTTTTTATTATTTATTTTTATGCTGGAAAATACTCTTTTGCCATGGTTTTTGTGTCAGAAAAATATCACGGTATTACAATTTCTTCTTTCTGTTAAACAGTGAGAGGGTATGGATTAAATTAGGAAGGATTACACAAAAATAAATTATTCATCACATTTACACTTGCAGATTTCTCTTAAAAAATGAGATCCATAAAAATATAGGCATACTATGTTCTGGTGTAGAAACACCCTTTTATTTTTCTATGTATGGTGTTTACATTTTAACACAAAATCCTTCTGGGTACTTGGATTGCTCTGAGGTTTTAGGAAGCCTGCTTGGAGATATTTCTAAATTATCCGGTTGATTCAGAAAGTTAAGTTAATAATTCTACTAAGCTTTTGTTCTGAAGTCGAGTGGTAACTGCGATAGTCTGCAGTTACGAGCAATACAAAGTTTATAAGGAGAGGTAGTATCTTTTGTTGGACGCTGCATTGCCTTGCCTAGAGTCTCCTTATTTTGGGACCATTTAGCAATTAGGCATTTTTCATGCATGTTTCTGCAGGGAGTTTTAAACTCTTGCCTGTGTTCTGCAGAGGTGTATTTGGAATTAGTATTTGCAAAATAAACAACAAAATATGGTTAGGTTTGAACGTTACTGCAGAATCAGCCCAAGTGGCGTGGGAGTCGTTGGGGATTACAGATGAGTATATAAAGCGTTATATTTCAGCCTTACGTGCTTTTGTGGAGGGATGAACTGACTTGAACTGCCCTGGCTGGCCGGCGAGGATGGTGTCGCCGTTCCCTCCCTTTCCTGCTCGGCAGGGCCGGCGAGGGGGCACCCCGAGTGCAGTCCCGCAGCCCCCGCTCTGCCCAAGGCCACCGTGTTTTGCTGCTTCTAAATTGGGAAGGAAATGAGTTCCTGTTAGAGATTCCCAGAGCTTTCACTATCAATACAACAATAATTAACACATTGTTTAAGTCACGTTAGGTCACATTCGTGCTTCCTGCGTGCTGTCCTGGCTCGTCAGCAGTTAAGCTAGTCTTAGCTCGTCTTCCTGTCAGCCTCCGTGCTTTGGGGTCAGACCTTCATCTGTCCTACGTTTTTGTTGTAGACTAACTGAACAGCCCTGGTTTCATATGACTTTGGAGAAGGGGTTGACAAGGTAATAGCCACTCCCTGTTAATTAGCCACTTGCATCCAATATAGCCCTAATGAAGAGAGGAAGGTCTGTCAACTTCTCGCCATGGCGTCTTTCAATGCATGTGCGTTACACAGGTACCAACACTGTGACCCAAACGGTCACTTGCAGTAAAGAGGTGTTTTTCCAGCTGTATTTTTTTAATGGCTGCTTGTCTGAAACATCTGTGTGAATTAAAGTTGAAGTCCATCAAGAAGTGAGAATATACTCCACGTAATCTATCCCTGCACGTGGCTGCTCTGCAGTGATGTTCTTAGATCTGCACCCACCGTACTTGTTTTCTGTGGTGGGCATAATTGGGACCTTGCTGTTCTTACTTCCCATGCACTGCATATGCATCAGAGTTGTGAATTCGTTCCTAGTGTATTTATGTTCCTTTTAATCATCTGTTGCAAATGCTGCTGGAGAGCTGAGGGGCAGCAGTGAGCGGCAGAGTGCCTCACTGTGCAGCTCTGCAGGGGGAGTTCGGCGGCATGGACAGGGTGTTACCAGTGTAGCCACATTTAAGATATCGGTGAGGGTGAAAACTTCTTTCCTTTGGGATTTTGTACGTGATGTGACTCAGACTCATGGCAGAACGTTGGCCGTGCAATTGTGGGAAATGGTGTTTATCCTTTATGCTTCATGGGAACAGCTTCATTTTTTTCTGAGCTGGCCTAAAGCTTGTTAGCTCTAATGTATCTTTCATGTAAGTCTAGTGCAAACTCAGATAAATGTTTTTGTAATATGCTGTAGCTGAAAGTCTTTAGAAGATAGTGATGCTACCTGCATTTTTTCAAGCCTTTGGCTTGTCATAGCTTTATTTTTGTACTAAAACGAGGTAGCAAAATCTTAAGAGCTCTGAACTGTAAGTGAAACATCAGAGTATGTAGATTAGCACACAAATTGCTCTAGAAAATTAATATGAATATTGGTAAATATCATAGCAAAACCATCACATGTACTTTTATCTGCTCTAAGTAGTACTTTGCTTATTTCCCAAGGTTAACTCTTTGCTCCTTTCCTTCTAGGACTGTCCTTTCATAGTGTGTATGACCTATGCCTTCCATACCCCCGACAAACTCTGTTTCATTCTGGACCTCATGAATGGTAAGCAAGGCTCATGCAGATGATGATATTACAGAAATACTGGCAGAAGGACTTGCTGAGGTCGTAAGGGGAATGAAGGAAAAATGATCTGAGGAGGGAAGCATTGGCCTGTGAGCAGGAGGGGTAAATTGATCTAAAGCAGGGAATGCGTAGAACAGACTCAAATATCTCTGATACTTTATAACATTAACATATTTAAATAAAGATACCAAAGGGCCTACTAGGCTGGAAGCTTAAGGAAATGTGGAAAAGTGTATGAGGAGATCAGGGAATATCAGAGTAATCATAATAAAAATAAACGGGCTACTATAAACAGCTCTGCAAAGAAAATAGATGGGGGAAGCATTCCTCAAAGGAAAGAAATTATACCTAGAAGCCTTAGCATAGCACTTGTGAGAACAGAGGGAGAGAAACTGGCAGTTAGGGGAAAGAACATACTGCAGTACCCTTATTTGCTGAGGATGGTCAGTACTTGTGGGACTCGGACTTGAATGCTGACTCTGGTCGTGCGGTAAGCACCTGAAGGTGTTGGAGCACATATGCACATACTCTACTGCAAAGCTGGAGGTTTAATTGAGAAACAGAGCTCATATTCTGTAAGTAATAGAGACTGGCTTTGGTGTTTTGCAAGTGAAGATTCTCATTAAAATCTAAGCTGTATGTCAAATTCAAGTAACTGATTATTTTAAATCTGTAGCTTGATCAGAAACAGTTTTCTAGGAATATTTACAATTTAATGTGTTGATGATGTGGATTAGCTCACAGAGTGACACTGTAGTGTGCTTGTTCTTTGATTAGGAAAGTGTGAAAACATCCCTAGCATGACTATTTGAATGTTTTGGTGCAGATGACCTGTCGGGGTCCCTCCCAGCCTGGGCTGTTCTGTATGCTAATTTATTCAGTTCTCCAGAAACTTGTGTATGTGACTGCATTTTACTTGCTGTGGAAATCTTGCATTAAGACTCAGTTGCTGGGTTAGTCACTGAATGCAAATATGTATGAAATAAATGTATTTTTAAAAAGGAGTTTCAGTTTGATCAAATTTATTTATTAACTTTCTGAGGTATTTTGTCATCATACGTACTTGCAGAGTGTATGTCTGGGTTCCTGTATGCTCTACAGGTTATAAGAGCCTACAAATGCTATGCTTTTCCCCCCTAAATCATGCTGTCTGCCTGTGAGGCAAGATCTTACTCTGTTTTTAATTGCATCTCAATCCTTCTAATTTTAGGAGGAGATTTGCACTACCACCTCTCCCAGCACGGAGTGTTTTCTGAAAAAGAAATGAGGTTTTATGCTACTGAAATCATCCTGGGTTTAGAACACATGCACAATCGCTTTGTGGTGTACAGGGACCTAAAGGTAATCATTAACATAGTGACAGCATTAACACAGGTGGTGTTTCGATAGCAGCAAACAATCCAGAGATGCTGGTAAGTTAAATGAAGTATCTTACCTGAAACCTTTTCTTGGGAAGAATACAGATTATTTGTTTATCTTTGGCTGTTTTTTCTAATAATTTTTCAACGTAGTTCTAATCTGCACTATTATCTAGTTTAGCTGGCCTCGGAGATGCTTCCTTGGGGTCAGAATAAATCCCATGCAGTGTTATTCTTCATCTCACTTACCATCGTAATGGTGCTATTAATTTAGAGTGTACTGTATTTCTGAGAGCCCCGTAAGGAGTGTCTGTGATGGGAGACTCATAGGAAGGCAGTTGCTCGGGGGTGTCTCACTGATGACTGGGAAGTTGAGGACTGCTCCAAGAGAGGTGTCCATCAGCAAAATGACAGCAAAAGTGGGAAAGAAAGCTGCTCAGAGAGCACAGAGTGTAGGTTGTAAGTAGAGGATGTAAGAACCTACAGACCCTTCTGTGAAAGAACAAAAAGCAATGTGGACTTGAGGCCAAAACGGATTTATTCTTTCCTATGCTTTCCATTTCAAACCTTGCCTGTTTTTTTTCTTCTGTTATTTGTCAGTATTTCATTATCTCCTCTGGAGTTGATGGTAGTGCTCCATTAGAATGAAGATTTTGTCTAGAAAGTATCTAATCTATTGACGAAAAAAAAAAAGGCAATTATGTATCACCAGAGAGTATTGATGTTTGAGAATGAGTTACTGTGCTCTGAGAATTTGTAGTTCTGTCAACTGAAAGATAGCCAGCAGTAACCTTTCTGTGTCTCTACGTTCCTAGCCTGCAAATATCTTGTTGGATGAACACGGGCATGTAAGGATATCAGACCTCGGGCTGGCTTGTGATTTCTCCAAAAAGAAGCCCCATGCTAGTGTGTAAGTATTACGTATGGTAGCTTTGCTGCACATATAATTGTTGCTAAATAAGTCCTTTATGTGTCTTTATAATTTAACTTTGCCTAAAGAAAAAAAAACAGCACTTGTGTGGCACAGGCTGGCTTTATAACACAGCTAAGCTGGATACTCTAATAAGGCTTTTCAGTCTCCTCTTTCTGTTTTCCTGCACAGTTGTAGCAGCTGATGTGTAGGCATGGCTGGAAGATGACACATTATTTTGAGATGATTCACTCTTCAGAGAAGATAAGAACCTGGCTGAGTTAAAGTAGCAGATTGTTTTAATTGTCCTAAATGGATAATTAAATATTCCGATCCTGACTAAAAACCAGGATTTATTGCATCTTTCTCTTTCTGGATCTTTGTAGAACTGGAGGCAAATGCTGGTCCTTTCTGCCTCTTGACATCAGGTCATAAATGGGATCTGAATTTCTTGGGTTGTGTGTGTGGATTCCACATCTTATATGGCATGTTTTATTCCTAGGTCCTCCTTTTCCCTGATTTACTCTCAGAATTTATGCAAAAGGAAAGCTTCATCCTGTCATATCTGAAAAGATTTTCATTTCAGTAGCTTCTTGAAAAAGTTCTTATGTTCCAATTACGTCAAGGGTAAAAGCAGCACATGGTGACTGCTTTCTAGTGGTGACCAGCGATGACTTCTGGAAGAGGTGTCCTGTTGTTAAATCTAGCACACGGGTGTTATCTGGATGGAAACACGTGAAACACATTGAGAGAGCACAAGGCAGCTCTGCTTGCCCTGCTTCTGGGGTTGTGGGTGAGAGCAGGTCTCAGTCTTGCATGGCCCAGGCCTGGGGTGATCTGGCCTGAAATATCAGGAGGCCTGATGTCCGTCTTTCCTACAAACGGAGCGGACAGAGTACGCAACTTTTCCACCTCTCTTTTGTGTTCCACTCTTAGGCAGAAGGCCCACTTACTGACTCATTCTGCTAAACCTTGCTGTAGCTGCTTCAGTTTGCCTAATCATTTCTGCAGTTCTGTTGTTTGTTTTAAGGTATTTCCTCAGTAGATCTATACAGACAGAAAACATGTGTATGTACATGTGGTCAAAGAAAAAGCAAAATAAATAAAATCATGTTTAAAATTAATTATTTCAAAATTAGGCTATATTATGGGGAAAAGGCTGATTTTTTTAATTTTCTTTTTTTTGTTGTTTTTGTGTGGTTTTTTTCTTTTGTGGTTTTTTTTTTTTTTTTTTAGCAATTGTAGTTTTGGTTGTAACCAAGGTTTTGTCCCTCTCTGCTTCTCAGAGGTACCCATGGATACATGGCTCCAGAGGTGCTCCAGAAGGGAACAGCATATGACAGCAGTGCAGACTGGTTCTCGTTAGGCTGCATGCTTTTCAAACTCCTGAGAGGGTGAGTGAAGTTTTACATCCCGTGTGCTTGTTTTTTTAGCCTGGGCCTCATCATTGTCTGTCCCTTGAAATACTAATGTGTGTTAGATATTATCTAAAAGGATCTCTTGATACCGTTGCTTACATGCCAACTTAAACCAGGTCTGCACGTGAGACTAAAACAGGCTTTTTTTTTGCTTCCAAAACAAACAAAACACAAGCCCTGCTCCCCTTACTAGGTACCCGTGGAGGGCAGTGAGGAAGGCAGATGTTCTATCCACTCTTTTGACTTCTGCTGATGAGCAACTTACTCATCTCTTGGCAGTTGTTAGTATTTTAAATGACATTGCTTTATTCATTGCTTAAATACGCTAGCAGCCCTGTTAAATTATGGACTTCATTTTGTGCTTAAGACCTGCTGTTATGGTGAAACTCTTGGCTGCATTGTTCCCTTCTTACATTATACTCAGTCTTTCCTTCTGTAGTGTTTGGGTAAGTTGTAATGTGTGGATGCTTCCATTTGCTGAATCTGGCCTGTAACAGTACTGGTGTACAAAAGGATATGATAAAAACAGCTTTGTCAACTATTACCTTCTCAGTAAACTTATGGGGCTAGGTAGAATTTGTTAAGACTAAGGGATTTATCTGAACAGTTAGTAAGCACTGATTGGCAAATGTTTCTTGAAAATAGCATCCTCAGTGTTAATGGCAAAACAGAAAAAATCTTTTAAGCTTTTCAGAGTGCTTCTCTGTAAAGGTTGATCATTAGTTAGATCATCCTGTGCCCTTGCACATGATTATAAGCTCTTGCCTCTATCCCAGACACTGTATAAGGGAAGGTAAGGGTGTGACTTCTGAATTGAAGTACAGAGCTGTATCGATTTAACCTTAATTGTTCACAAAATAGACTAAATGTAAGGATGCAAATAAAGAAAGAAATGGTGCTTAAATTGTAAGAAGAAAAAAAAAAGTATTTTTAAGTATGGACAGCATCACACAGCTGTGAGCTTTACTATATCTCTCAAACCACTCATTGAAAAAATCTCTAGGTAGAAAGACCCACAACAATTTGGGTTTGCCAGGAGGAGAGAGGAGAGCGTCTTTCACACGCAGTACTGCTGTGGACTCCTCGCCTTTTCTTTTGAGACCTTTCCCTTTTGAGTCACTTGGGCACAGAGGATTAGGGCATCTGACTGACTCTGGCGTGCCCTGAAGTTGTGTGATGAAAAAACCAGCCCCTAGGGGCAATTGGTCCCATTTACCACAGAAACTCACAGGGAGAGCTGTGAGTCTTCACATCTCTGTGGGCTGTGAGTCTTCCTGACAGAGATGTGTGGGGTGGTACCGGTGGTTGGCCAAGAAGCCAAAGCATTATTCATTGTGAACTATCCTTCCTCATCTGTTCTGAAGCCAATTAAAGAAGTTACATCCCAAAACAAGAGTTGGGCACATGGTGCCATTTCTTGGTGTTTAGTAAATTTAGTCTGGCATAAAATCTGCCCATAAGTCCACAGTGAATCATTTGCCTGTCAAAGTATATGAGTCTGTATGTTAGCCTTTTACTCTTGCCTTCTTACCTATCATGTCTAAAAACAAAAGAATGGAAGTCCTGGTCTGTCCATCAGATCCATTCATCAGAAACATTTTTGAGGATAAAAGGGAAATGGCTCTTGGGTAGCAGGTCCCCAGTTGCAACAAGCTAGCACACACTGCCATGTGGCAAGGTGAAATTCTTTATAATAGCTAACTGATGTATTGATAAGTGAATAACATTTTAATTTTGAAAAATATAATTCCCTCAAGCTTTTGAAGAAAATTAAGAAACAGGGAATATATCCTAAATGGAATTTAAAAATCTCCCTAAAATGTTTCTGCTTTTTTTCATGCTGTTGTTTAAGTACCACATGGTAAATCTGTAATATTCTAAGGTCTTCTATAGCTTGGAGCTGGAACTTGATGATCTTTAAGGTCCCTTCCAACTCAAACCATTTGGTGATTCTACAGTAAAAGGAAAAATTCACACTCAAAACAGAATTTTAAAGTGGGAAAGGGATAAAGATGATAATTTACCAGATATCATCAGTTATCTGCCTAGTCACTAATGTTGTGGTATCGGTGATTATCTTATGTTTCATCTACTTACTTTAACATCTTGCTTCATTCTTCCCATATAGATGAGTGGTAAGTTCTGCAGGTCGTACTCAGTTTCTGTATATAGATCAATGTTTTTAAATACGTGTTGTGATAGCTGTTCAGGGTTTTTGTGTTAGATGAACCTCTTCTGGTTTTGGGGAGACACAGATGTAATTGGTAAGGCATTTGAAACAGTGTCTTTAAGGACAGATCAGTACGTTTAGGAATAAACTTAACTCTCTGCTTGCCTTTATATGGAGTAACTAGATCAGATTTCCCCGAGTTTGATAATCTTCAGGGATGTCTATGTTAGGCTTTAAAGAAAACGAACGGTTGCTTTTCTCTGAATTTGATTTTGATGTCTACCCCATGCAATTGTCCTGAAAAGGGAAAAGATAAACTTTCTTGCAAAGTGGTGCAGGTCTCTAGTAAGAAAAGAAAAAAAAAGTTGTAAGAGATCAAACATTGATATTTTCGAGGTAGCTAGTAGCCAAAATATGCTGTGTGTAAAATTTCTTTTTTTTTGTTGAAAATGCTATATGTTTTACTACTTGTTTTATTGTTCTGCAGGACAGGATTGATGAAGTGGAAGAATGGGACTAAAAGGCTGCTACAGTCTTTCCTGGGGTTGCCACAGCTGAAATAACATGATATGTTATGGCTTTACATTTATTAGTGCATTTTCTTATTTCTACAGTCACAGTCCTTTCAGACAGCACAAAACCAAAGATAAGCACGAGATCGACCGGATGACGCTCACCGTGGTAAGGAGCCTGGTGACAGTTGCAGTTACATTCCTCTGTTTAGTAAAGTCCCATTTCCTCTAAAAACTGGAACTATATAGCCTGCTTTCTGAGAAAGCTGCATTTAGACGTGAAAGAGTTGTTTACAAACATTATCAAAGAACAGCTACTCTCCTGTGTGGGGAAAGCAGATGACACTACTTCTATAATTAAATGTCTCTCTTTGTACTCCTTTTTTTCACAGAATGTGGAGCTACCAGATTCATTTTCTCCTGAACTGAAGTCCCTTTTGGAAGGGCTCCTGCAGCGGGATGTTAGCAAGAGACTTGGATGCCAGGGAAGAAGGTAGGTGTTGTCTCTTCCTTGGACCACTGCCTTTAAAAATTTCCACTTCTCTGTAAGTGAATGAATTCATCTCAAGTGAAAATCTGCTTCCTGTTGTGATGATTTTAATTTTGGAAAGAGGACTTTAAAAAGTGCTGTTACATGGAATTACATTTCAGCTTCCTTTGGTTTGGGACAAATTTGTGGACCATTTCTGTCATGGGAGACTTCCCTGAGATCTCTGCAGTCATGCTTACATTGGATGGTGTTCATACTTTTCATACTTGTGTTGGTTTTATGTTTTTGCCTGATCTGTTTTGGCATGAAATCATATTACTTGATTCAGACATATTGATAGCAAAAATTTATTGCTTATATTATAGCTGTAATGAGTATATTACACACAAAAAGCCTCAAACCCCAAACCACCAAGCACAGAGAGCTGTGAATACTTGCTTCATTTTGGGTTGCCTTTATTTCCAGATGTACCTGTTTCCTTTCATGATTCTAAGGAAAAGGACATTTTTTTTGTTGTTGTTTATTAACTACAAAACCCTACTTGCTCCTGCCAAGCTTACCTGGCTTAGAGCTGTTAACTGAAATTGTTGTTATCACCTATTTAAAAAGCCTGTGTGTTGCTTGCATGAGCCTAGGAATGAAAACCATGAGAGGAGTAAAGAACTGTTGAGAAACCCTTGGTGATGTGTGATACCTGTTAATTGCTTGGCACACCTGAGACTGAGGCTAGCTCAAATTCCAGTGAGGTAGTCAGAGGGTTTTTTATCATGGAGACCTCTGTGATAATAACCTGAGATTGCTTTTCAGCCTTGGGCCTATCAAGAATAGTTGCTTATTTTGCCATAAAATATGAATAAGATCAAATGGAGTGGAGTAAGCTCGTTGCTTAGTAGTGTATGGGATCTGACAACAGATGAGTATTGTTTGTTGTTTGAAATGATGGAATACCAAAGCAAAACAAGAGTAATTGCTGCCGGGCCTACAGCACTGTTTCCAGTGTTTCCATATGAAAGTCTTCTCTTCTGTTGTTTACTTAGGAAGACTTTTTTTTCTCCTTGAAAAAAAGAGCATTTTACCGATGTTTTCAAGTGATAGAATTGTGACCTTTGAAGGCTTTGTATTTCTCAAATATATTTGAAAAGCCCCTTCATTTTGTTGACTTTAGTTACTTTTATTTTGCAGTGCACAAGAAGTAAAAGAACATCCTTTCTTCAAAGGCATTGATTGGCAGCAAGTCTATTTACAAAAGGTAAAGGATTAAGATAGTAACCTTAGCTTACTTGGTAAAGCAGTAAAAAGAAAATAACCCCAAACTGTTAATGGACAGAAGACTTCAGGGTTCCAGTCCCCAGCACGTGTACTCATTTGCACGAACACATGGAAGATTGATGATGAAAACTGCTGTATATTCATTACTACAAGTCTTCTTGATCAGTAGTACTGAATTATTACTTTTTCAGGGTCAAATGACTGCATGGTTCCTTCTGCTTAGCTGTCTCTAAGCTGCAGGGATTTTTCCCTGAATTTTTGGAGGAACATTTATTAAAGGAGTGGAGAACTTCTTCATACTGAAATTTAATTTCAAGGGACATACTTTTGCAGTGTTGTGTAATTTGTGCAAAAGATAAAAGGGCCCTATATATCTACAGAATGGATTTAAATAATGTCCATTAATTTGTCTTTAATTATGCTGCTTTTAATTTCTAGTATCCTCCACCATTGATTCCTCCCCGGGGAGAAGTAAATGCAGCAGATGCTTTTGATATCGGGTCATTTGATGAAGAGGACACTAAAGGCATTAAGGTATACAACTTTAAACGATAGCTGGAGAATGGCACTGTGACTGCTGTGCTTAACTTTTCATGTGTGCGTGCCATTCCTTTGCTGCAGGGGCTACTGGATGTGCAAGGAATTGCTTTCAAGTTTGGAAACTTAATCCATGCTGTTATGAAAGAGATTGGGCTGGTTGGCTGGTTTGTTGTTGCTTGCCAAGTCCTTATGTTTTATTTTTTAGATTGACTGACTGAAATCTACCTTCCTATCAAAAGTTTTACATGATAAAGCAAATATTTCAAATGGTCAGACATCTTTTGGGAATTCCTCAGATTTTCAAGAATACTTAATGGTTTGTAGTTTTATAAATTGTAATTTGTTTCTGGTAGCTTGGATGAATCGAACTAAACCTTATTTTAATAGTATTACCTCATGGTTAGAGAGTGCATTGGAAAACCCTTACAAATTACAAACTGTATATTAATGGTGGTAACTTTATCAGACAGTAAAGTGATGAAAGAAACTTTCAGATTCTGATATTATCCAAAATCTAATGAAAACAATGTAAAGAAAAAAAAAAAGAGAAGTTAAACCTGCTGGCCCATTTCTGACTTGCATGGAGGTGGTGTACCATGCCCTGCGTATTCATCCCTTCTTCTGAAGCCTCCCTGGTACTTCGAGACAAGAGGTGAATCAGTGCTTGGCTTGGGTCTGTCCTGTTTGTTATTTTTATCATAGATTTCTTCAGTAGATCAAACTTTATTCTTGTTATTACAGAAGTGAGTCAGCAGAGAAACTAATTGCTCTAAACTTTATAAGCAAAAAACCATGTTAAGTATTCACTGTGCCTAAAAAGGAACTTGTCTGTCAGTGTCACCTGCTGTAATTACAGAAGTTGGCACAGAAAAGATTGTATGTGTTTAAAGAGAAATGCAGAGAACCCAAAATATTCTTCATCCCAGAAAACTCCACATCTTCAGAGTCAGTGTTACTCTAACAGGATTCCAATTTCCTGCAGTTCTAGAATGCCGTAATTTGGAGGAACATTTTGCAAGGAGAAACCAGGTGGTCTTTTTATTTGTTGAGGGGATCAGATATTCTCAGCAAGGCCTGTAAATTGTATAGCCAGATTACTTCCATGTAGTCTTTGTTCAGGCTGCCTACAAGATAAATTTATTCTCAGTCGTGAGTCAGTGACGGATATCATGTATAGCTTTTTGCTCTGCACTTTCACTGGGACGTCACAGTCCTTTAGAAGGGACTGAATAATCCGTGCCTCTGAGTCAGCTGCAGTCAGAGCTTCCGTTAAGGTGTCAGGAGTCGTCTGTGCCTGTGAGGACGCCAGTTCTGAGTGCCTTGCTCTCCTCCGTTGCCCCTGTGGATTATATTTATACTGCAGAGTGTCCTGTGACACCGAGAAGAACACGTGTTCTTTGAGGTTACAAAGTGGAAAGCCAACAGTGGATGCTGTGGCTTTCCCCTATTCCTCAGATGCCGTAAGGAGTCCCTGTAAGCCACTCGCACAGAATTGCAGAGAGGTCTTCTGCCTTCAGATCCAGCGTCTATTTTCCTGCTGTGCTATAGCTATGGATCTTTGAAAAGGAGGAGAATATCCATTCTGGGAGCGTCTGGCCTGGCTGCAGAAGGAGAATCGAGCAAGGCTTTCCTGTCCTGCGCCTGCAAGTAGTGTGTGCTGCAGCAGTGGCTGGCGGCACTGGCTTTGCTCTGAGCAGCGGTGTGCATGCGTGCCCTTCTGTCAGGGTCTGCCTGCCCTGGCACTCCGCTGCAGCAAGGACTGGGCCCAGCCTGCCCTCTGCCAGCGCGGTCTGGTAGGCAAAGGATGCCTCCTTGTCTTGCTCTCCAAAAGAAAGGTCTAGTTTCTCTACTGTTTGACAGAAACTGAAGGAACTGAGGAGTTGCTGTAGAGAGTTTAAACTCATCCCCACAGGAAAACTTTTAATAAAGTTATAGGGAAAACATTGATTGCTTTTTGTACTGCGTCAAAGTGCCTTGTGGCTAAACCCAGAATACGGCTGTGTCAAGCAACAAACAGTCCTTCCTGAAGATCCAGGAATTTTAGTTTCCCTCAGTATAACTCAATTCAAGTACTGTAGTTAAGGATTAGGGGAGAAAAGACTCTATATGGGAAAATCGAGGTCTGCAGCATGCACTGCTGAATTTTGAAGGTCAATTATTAAGAATGTAAAATTAAACTGTGGAAACGTGGAAAGCATCATTTTGTAAACGGTATCTTCTCACTTATTTATGGAATTTTTGTGCTGAGACAGTTTTTAACACAATTAGACATTTTATTAACACCGATTGTGCAACGAAGTAAGGCTTTTAGAGCTATCAAACCAAACAAGTTTTGAACAAGTGGCCTGTTCTCTGTATAGAAATGAATATCTTTGCTTAAATTAGTATCTGTGTTTTCTCTTGTTTGCACCTGTTTGTTCTGGTAAGGTTAGAGTTCGATATATCTTTTAAAATAATACTGTTATATGGGTAACTATTAACTGTTGGGGATAGGAATAGTAAAAGTTACTAAAATGTTGGATTTTTATGTTGTTTTTCTCTTGCAAGTTGCTTGATAGTGACCAGGAATTATATAAGAACTTCCCTCTGGTAATATCGGAGCGTTGGCAGCAAGAAGTAGCAGAAACTGTTTATGATGCAGTAAATGCAGACACAGATAAAATTGAGGCCAGAAAAAGGGCTAAAAATAAGCAGCTTGGCCACGAGGAAGGTAATCTGTCAAATACACTTCTCTGCATCTTTTGCTGCTAGATAGTAGTTCATGTGTTTGAAGTTCCACACAACAGACTCTCATATTACTGTCATTCACCAGTAATTGTTAGAATTCATTTAGTCAGTATCATGTTTCTTAAGATGTTTCTTAATGTTTTGAAATGCTGTATGACATAATGTTTTGGAAAATCTTTTGTACTCTCTTCTAAAGATTATAATGTACAGCCTTTCATCGTTTTTGTTTATGGTGTATGCTGAGAAAAGAGTATGTGGGATTTGATTTCATGACAAAGAAGCCGGGAAAGAAAACAGGAGGTCCTTTACAGCAAACTTCACTTGTTTTGCACAGGGATGTTGCATCAGAAACTCTGAACTTTGGATAGCAATATATATTATTTTTTAAATAGTTAGTAAGATACTTTTTTAAGAATCAAATTCTGTTCTCGGCTCCCCTGCAGCCGCATCAGGTCGTGCAATTAAGGCAGAATTGGCTCTGTGTGTGCCTGTGCACACAGAAGCACGACTGCAAGCCTGGTGAGAGCACATTGAGTCACATCGTGTTCAGGACTGTGTCCTTTCTCAACATAGCAGATTTGCGGAATGCTTTTGGACAGTACCTTGGTTTGCAAACTAATGTTTCCTCTCATTATAGATTATGCACTTGGGAAGGATTGTATTATGCATGGATACATGCTGAAATTGGGGAACCCGTTCTTGACTCAGTGGCAGCGTCGTTACTTTTACCTCTTCCCAAACCGACTTGAATGGCGAGGAGAAGGAGAGTCACGGGTAAGTGAGGTTACTCCAGAGAGCAGCAGCTTCCAAGGGCACGAAAGGCAGGTGGATGTTGAGGGAAATCTGAGAACTCATGCTCAGGCTTACCTCCCGTGGAAGTAAGAGTTCTGTCTGAGTAAATGGCCAGTAGAGTTGAGTAACTTACCTTGAGTGTTGCTGTGGTTAATGGGTAGCTGCACTGCGCTGAGGAAACAAAGTTGACTTGAGAAACCTGTTTACTTTGTTTTGTTATGTTTTTAAAGGAATTTCATAGTTCACGGTGTTGTTTTTCATTTAGGACCTCTGGACTATTTATACAAAAAAACATAAACTGGTAAGGTCATAAATGCTATAGCATTTTATTTCAAAGAAAATGCTATAGTAACTTTAGTTTAGTCCAGCTGTGATCATGTGCTAGGCAGATCATTTGTGTATTTAGTTAAGTAAGGTTTTGGAATTTCAAAACATTCTTCTCCTCTTACAGTCTATAGGGAAAGTTTTTCTGCAAACTGTTTATGTTTGCTTCTTTGTGAATATTTAGTGCTTAAATATTCCCTTTCAGGTCTTTGAAATAGTTAGATTGCCTTCTTTTTTATAACAGCAGTAATACTTGGAAAATATATAAAATTATATGCAACTCTCTTGTGGGAAATTAACGAACATTTTGTTTGTAGACACACCTATTTGTAGATTCTTATTTCATGCTGTCATTACTGGCTTTCTTAGCTTATGATTCGTTGTCTCTGTTGAAGCAACCAAGCTCCTTGCTAAATCTCTCTCTAACCTTATAATCTATCTTTAGTTCATGACCCAGTCTTCAGAAATCAAGAAATGTTTGTGTAAGGACTGTTAATGTTTGTAACTTAATTTATATGGGTAGTCTGGAAAAATTAGATAGAAGCTTTATTTGGTGGGCAACAGGTTTTTTTCGAATCATCTCTCTGCTTTATTTTTGCAAATACTGCAGCAAAACCTACTGACAATGGAACAAATAGTATCTGTTGAAGAAACACAAATTAAAGATAAGAAATGCATCTTACTGAGAATTAAAGGAGGAAAACAGTTTGTCCTACAGTGTGAGGTGAGACGCTTGTTTTTCAGTAACTGTTAATCAGATTGTTTTATATATGATAAAACAATTGAAAAGTTTCCAGGTCCTTCCATTATGCATTAACTAAGTGTACTTCACGAAGCAAAGCTGAACCTAAGCAAAACTGGGAAGTTTTTATCGCACTTGAATTTTGGAAGCAGGAAAGCTGCAGCTATGCCCGTTTCTGTCATGGATTTCAGTGGTATTTGGGCCAAAAATTAGTTCAGTTTAATAAATAGCTAAAAACTTCAAAACTTCTCAACCTACATGGGCTTCGAAGGCCTTGTTGGCACGCATCTCACCACAGTTAGTTCATGGTAGCTAATGCGTTTGTAAGGGAGGGAGTACACAAGTCCTCATGACATCTTGAGTGGCTGTAGTTGCCGCTTCCTCGCCTGGCTTCACCGGGGTGACGGGGAAGCAAAGGGCTGCACGTTTTCAATATCCAAAGTTACCCATTCCTTTGGAAAATTAAAATAAGTTGCGTAAAAGTGCTACCTAAGAGAGAAGACTATTGGCAGTTTACTATGAAGTGCCAAACTACTTCTGTATCTCTTTCAGAGTGACCCAGAATTTGTTCAGTGGAAAAAAGAGCTGACAGAAGCCTTTACTGAGGCACAGAGGTTGCTGCGTCGGGCTCCAAAGTTTCTCAATAAATCTCGCTCAACAGTTGTAGAGCTTTCAAAACCACCACTCAGCCACAGGAATAGCAATGGTCTGTAGGAGAAACAGAGAACTAAGTTCACTTAGGGAAAGCTACTTCGTGAACATGTTGAGTTCCACAGAATCCTTGTGAATTACTTTGTGCAATCCTGGACGCGGGATGTGCTTAGAAGAGGAAGAATTAGACGTTTACAGCGTGGGATAATGTCAGAACTCTGTGTCTAGAGGTTGTGAAGACTGCAACAATGGCAAGTGAATTCATGCTCCTAGCAGTGGTGGAAATAGAGGCTGCATATTGCTCCCATGCGTTCCCACACCCTGGCGGTGTCTAAAACGTGGTCCATTACCCTAGAACTACCGATGGAAGGAAGACACTGTTTTCTCTGCAATACCCTTGTTTGGTGCGTGCCAAGCCTGGAGACTGGAATGGTTACTGCTGGCTGGGACACACTTGGGTGTGCAATACCGACAAACCCCTCAACTGTGGAAGGAGCTGCAGACTTGCCATGTTGGATAACCTTTAATCTGTCGTGTTGCCATGTTCTTTCCGACCATTACTGCTGACTTTATGATAACCTTTCTCCATACTGCTGATGATCAACAGTGTGACTCTTATGCACTTCAAAGTACTGAATTCTAACTGTCCTGTGGTTTAAGTGTTATTGCTACTTCATGGAAACATTGAACTCAAATTATTCACTTAGGTTGTTGTACTCACTAATAGTAGCTACCACCGTTTTGCTTCTTCTACGTATATGCAGTACTATAACTGACACAATAGAGTAATAATTGGTGAAGAGGAATTTATGGTAGCTTCATCTAGTGCTCTGTTGTATAAATTGACTATTTTAGCACAGTTTTTAAAGAGCAGATTCCTTTTGACAAGTTTACAGTGAACATAAAGACAGTTCTTTTCCATTTCAGGTCAACTGCACTTTTTAAAAATTAAAAAGAAATTATTCGAATCCAATGCATTCTAGTGCATGTACTGGGTTAAAATGTCTGGGTACCTCGGTACGTATTCTGGATCGCTCTTCAGTTATGGGACTTGTGGATCCTTCTCTGTTGTACACAAAAACATTAAGCAAGTGTGTTCTCAGCGTTAGATATCCCAGACTGTCACTGTAGCTCAGCTCAAGAGGTTCGTGCACACATCACATGGCTCGGCTTGCAAAAGGATTTTTAATTTTCTTTTCTAGAGAGTTCAAACTGTCCACATTGAAAACAGTCTGAGGATACTGAGGATGGAACTGACAAGACGAGCTGGTCAAATGCCAGATTTCTATTAATTCTACTTGAGACATCAGTTGTGTAATGTGGAAACTCTTGCTAAAGTAAAGATACAATCTCTTAACTGTTCGACAGCTTTAAGCATCTGAAGTCAGCCTTTGCCTGGTTATTGTGATGTTTTGTAAGAGAGAGATAGGACAGGGTTTAATTTAAGCTTTTTCCTGATTCAGTAAAACCTGAGAGAACCTTTTCTGCCTAATTACAGTGGTACAACTCTCATGGTCCCTAAAGACGATGGGAATTGCATCTCTGTAAACGGGAACAGAAGTCACACCAACAGCTTACTCTGTCCACGTGGTGTGCACGGCTTGTCTAGCTTGTGTTGCTAACAGATAACCACAGAGTTCTAGACCTGTGTCCTTGTAGAAGAGTACAAATTGGCAAAAATAGGAGAATTATTCTGAAAGTATTTATCCTGAACACACTGATAATAAAATCGGATGTATTTGCTTCTAGAAGCGGGAGTGGCTTAACTCTGCATAGCATGTGCTTTCACACGTGTGCGAACTCTGTCTGATCATCTGGTGTAGCATAAAAGGAAAAATGCATTCTGGAAGATACCCCGTGTGAGTCAGGTGATATCTTTTAATGACTTTTTTCCCCATTCGTTCCCATTTATTTTTCAAATTTGTCATTCTGACTGGTAAGTGATGTTTAGCATCAGCATCCTCTGTAAGGAGCAGTTGTGGTATTTACCGAGATGTGGCACAGAAAATGTCTAATCTAACTGTGCTGACTGTGCACTGGATGTTGTTAAGCGTTTCCTATAATACCATGCAAAGCTCTTATTCTTCGTCTTGATTTGGAAAAAAACTTCCGATTGTGATAAAAACTGCTCATAGTTCTTGTGTAACTTGTTCATACTTTCCTAGTTGATTATCAGTTCCATTCTTCTCTTTTAGTTGTTTTCCATGGTTGCTTTTTACGCTAAATCCTTGTTGGCAGAGTTTTGTGGTTTCTGATGCAGCATACCGTAGATCCTAGAGGTCTTTTCCAACCTTAATGATTCTGTGATTCTGGACGCTGGTGTCTGTGAGGCGGGGAGGGACAGATCTGTGATGGGGAAATTGTGCCTCAAAGCCGTAGATTTTATATGAAATGAAGGCTGTGTATTGACTTACGGAAATATGCATATTTTGAAGTGTGATGGAATTGGGATGGCCCTAGAACGTGCTCATTAGCGTGGTCCGTATTGCCTTGGCTGGGTACATGGCGATTTGAAACCAGCTGGCAGCTGAGCTGTGCCGTCGGTCAACACCACTCACCAGTGTCTGATGGGAGTGGAATAGTAAAAGATTTGTTTTTCTTCAGTCAACTGATTTATCGACAATTTATAACAGCTTTATACTTGTGACTCACATACGACTGTGCTGTTAGAAGAGAAAGATACCGTAACGAAAACCGTGTACGTGTGAGGGAAGTTGGGATCCCAGTAACAAGTGGGGTTCCGCCTGGAAGGGACTGGATCTTCTGGTGTGGAGGGAGAGCTGGAATTCTACCCTTCAAGGCAAAATATTAGATACTGCTCCGAACTGATCGTTCCTGGTTTAGGTACCAAATTCTCTGAAGTTTTTTTCTGGACAGTGATTCTTGATGGTGTTGTTTTACATGGGGATCTTCGGCTGTACGTGTAGAAAATCTGTTGAACACAGAGAACATAAGGCGTGGTGTTGTCTTTTATGCATTTTGACCACGTTTGTAGGACTTTTTTTATGTTCAGGGAAATAAAAGAAATTAGAGCTTCAGGCATCAACAGAGCTGAGTGAATGATTAAACCCAGATTTTCAAACAAATTATCTGAAAGTCCTTTAAAAAATAATCAGCCGTACTGAAGGTTTAAGCATGTACGGGAATTGTTTCTTATATTTCAAAATAGAGAATTACATGCCAGATAGAGCCATGTTAAACGCTCCCCTGACACATCCACATGCCTTTGGTGCTGCAGGGATTATTTTCTAATTATTCTTTGTCTCTGACGTACAAGCTGACAAATGCAGTAAAACTAGATCCTGGGAAGCGAGCGCGTGAGTGACGTGACTGTAGAAAGATGTGCGGTTTCTGCAGGAGCTGGGCTCGGGGGGGTCGCAGTGACTTCTAGGAGAGCTGCAGCCCTGTGCGGTGTGCTTCTCCTTTCCCTTTCCCTCTGAGGTAGGGTGGCATTTTTGATATGTGGGAGTTGCTCTAAATTAATGTCTTGTTTCAAGGTAGGGATACAGCAAATTCTTGCCAAAATCAGACCTTTATGAGTCGAAATTTAAGTGCAGGAGAAGCAAAGCACCGGTTAGTCCTGCTGCAAGCAGAGTGTGACTGAGGAACTGTTTGGAGCTGGGCACGAGCTTAGCCGGTGCCGTAAAGTGTTCCTGGACACGGTGTCAGCTGAGATGTCCCATCATTGCAGGTATAAATTAGGTAATTCTTGTTATCAAATTTATTTGATAATTATTTTGCAAATTCATGAAACAAAGGAACATTTACTAATTTTTTTTTAAACCTTCATCTAACTGTAGGCTATCCAGTTTACTAAGTATAAAAGCTGCTTTATATTAGTTATGTTTGAGCTTTTATGTCTTGTCACCAGTCCAGCAAAGTCTACGGCTGCAGTCTCACGAGTCTCTAACCCAGGGCTGCTGGGAGATCAGCCTTGCTGGTGTAAATGCTGGAGCTGATCCAACTTGCATTGACATTCCCAATGTGTTACCCTCTGTTAGGCTTCACAAACAAAGACTCGGAGCATGCTAATAATAGTAGGATGCGTGGATGGGAAACCTGGCAGGTAGGGACAGTGCCGTGCTCGCTGTGCCAGCGTGACAGCACACAGCTCTAGGAGATATACCTCAGCTTAGTAGCATTCAAATTTTCCTTAATTTCAATAGCTCTCATTTAGAAATGCAGCAGGAATTTCTTCTTCTCCCACTTCTGCAAGGGGAAAAAAGGGAAATAGGATCATTGGGTTGGCTTTGGTTTTATTATAAATGCAGGTGTTTGCAGTCCAGTGCATAGATAATAGGGAATGTTGTGTGTTTGGTGCTAAACCCAAACCTCTTTATCCGAGTTGTGATCCCGTACAAGTGGATGCTGTTGGTGTCCGTTAGAACTGCTCGGGGTGTCGATTTTGCGCATTTGAGGCCAACAGCAGCGTTGCCGTGAGTAGGATCAAGCCCCCAGTACGTGTGATGACTTGCACATTGACGTTTTGTAGGTTTACAGTCTCCAATGATAGTAAATTAGCTCATGAACAGTGAAATACCTGGAGCTCTCTGTGTTGCTCTTTTCCTGGCAGCTGATCAGTTTTAGGACTAGGTGGTTCTTCAGTATCACGTCCATATCTACATCCTGCAGACATTCGCAGTCACACACTGGTTTCACTGTTCCCCACAGAGCAGATGGCAATGATACAGTTTAAATTAGCTCTGAAATGCTCACACTCTAAATATATATGGAGGAAGGACTATTTTGAAGTGTACAGTACAAAGTAAATAATTCTAGTTGTGTTGATTAATGTAAGGAATGAGTCAATTCTACAAATTAAAAAAATCTGAAAAGCGTATTTTGAAAAAGCATAGTATTAATTTTAATATTGTAAAAAAAAGGAAAATATCTAAAATACACAGAGAACATATGTATATCCAAACGTCTGAGGAATTTCAAGATAATATACTTTTGTTTTCGGTTGATTTCTATTCCATGGTGTACATATTCTGTGAATTGAACATTGGGTGTTTTAATACTATTGTTAAATTGTATTTTTATTTTGTGTTAAACTAATCATCACAGACTCAGCTTTATTTTGTTTATGTAAAGGTTGCTATGCTATGTAGGTATAAAACCAAGAATTCTATTTTAACAAAAAAGCATTTTATATTATTTATTAAATACATGTTTCTCCAACTTCTGACATTCCACGGAATTTCTGCTCCGTATATGTATAGAAATGGCAGTTCCTTTCAAGCGGGATCAGCCAGCTTTATTCTGTTTTTCATAATAAAGTTGAACTAGTTTCCCTCCGTCCAGCTTACCCTTCTGTTACGAGCGTAGTGACTTGCAGGCACTGTCAGGCCTGTCTCGAAGCGCAGTGGCTCGTGGATGCAGAAACATCTGAAAAACTCTTGCAAATAAAACGCTCAGTGTGGTGTTACTAAATCCGCTGTTCATTCCTCAGCATTACAGAGAGCAAGCTTGTATTCACGTGAGTCTGTGCTGGGTTAACGAGAATTAATGACCTTAAACTGGGGCAAGGAATCGGCTTGATATTTGAAAAAGCTCCGGTATTTGCAAAGCCCTTTAATTCTAAGGTTAATGAGTGAGTGGAAGGGAGAGCCCGGAGAGGCTGCGGGGACAGGTCTGCTCGGAGTGGTGCCTTACACCAGCCCGGTTTGGGTTTAGGGCAAAGACTGGCATCGATGATTGCAAAAATGTAGGTACTGAAAGTGGTTTTTGCTGTTTCAGGGTGATTACTTGGTCCTTAAAAATAGGCTAGAGCCCATGAAGGTGGGAGAGGTGTTCTGCAGAGCTGGGCAGCCAGGACTGTGCTCGCCACCCCCGCGCTGCGGCTGAGATGGGGAGCGGGCACCCCCGGGACCCTGGCAGGGGCCGTCCCTGCGGGGGGTGTCGGGAAGGCGAGCCTGCGCACCCCGAGCTGAAACCACCTCACGAGCCAGCCCCTCGCTGCGAGTCGCCGCCGGGCAGGCTTGGCCAGGCGGGGAGCGGGGCTCAGCCGGGCTGCCGTCCTCCATCCATGGCGTGGGCCCGCTGAGCGGGCGCGCTCTGCCTGCCAGACGCGTTTGCTGGAGTGCTGCTGCAGCTGGGCACATCTGTAGATAACCAAACCAGACACCTCCTTCCCGAGCAAGGTACAGAAATAGCACGATACTCATCAGATAACTCATTTGCTAAAAATAGTTCCAGTTGCAATCATGGTCTCTGCAGTTTGAGGAATACTCATGGTATTAAAGCACGTGCTTTTAATTTCCACTGTGGTGGAGCTTGAAGTATGTGCTCTTCAGGGCTTAACTGAATGACATCTTGCGGGTGAAAAGTGGCTTTTGCCAGCTGTGCTGCTGAAGCCGCCTCTTGTTGAGACGCTTCCCGAAGCGGGTAGGGGGTGGCTGCCTTTCTCCTTGTAGTAGTTCTTGCCTTGTTTACCATTTCCCCCTTCTCACGCCTGCCTGATGGTGCTTTCTTTCTGCGGCTGAGGAGTGAGCTGTAGTGTTGGGCTGTTTCTTGCGGTTTCTCAGCGTCACCCGCCAGAAATGTGCTGTGATTGGGGTAGTGCCGAGCCCAGCGCTGCAAACCTGATGTGTGCCCAAGCAGGGATTCCTTAGAAAACCTGGGGACAGGATCAGAAAGCTGGTTGTTCATCCAGGGTCAGGCTTTGTCCCGGTTTGTGTAACTCGCTGTGCTGCCAGACTGGAAAAGGAGACAGGCCAGGTGCAGCTGCGGGCTTGCCTGGCTCTGGGGCTGGGCAGAGGCTTTCCCGGCTGTAGCAGGCACCTTTTCCTTAAAAAGAAGGAGAGATCAGAGAGCAGGTGAGGTGGCAAATAAAAATTTGTCTGAAAAACAGAATAAAGCAGGAGCATCCTAGGAGAGGCGTTTTTACAAGCACTGTTTCAGTGACGACATTTGGTCCTTTAAAAAAAAAAAAAGGAGCAGAATCACATGAATAGCTACTAGTGATTTCAAGAAATATATTGAAAGAGAACCTGTTTTCAATGTGTAATTTAATGGTAAGAAAAGCCAGTATCTGTAAATAACTTTAGATATTGTATCTATGAAAATCATTCTTTGTTTTATGTACTTGGCTCTTTTCATATTTATTGTGCAGAGGAGGGTGTGCCCCGTGCCGGTGTATGCTGCTGCACGTTCCAGTAGTACTTCTCACAGAGACTATCTTCAGAGTTTACAGTCCTCGGCAATTTGTGACTGATGTGCCACACTTAGTTAATTCCGCCATTATTTTTTTAAAGGATTATTTTGGCACAACTAAGCTGCTTCTGTGTGTTGGTCAGTACAACTGCTCTCATACAACGAGAATCCCAATAAAAACCGTCCTTTGCGTGTGTGCCGCTGCCTGGTTCTTTCGGTCTCGCCGGCCCCTTCCCGCGGGCTGCCCGCCGGGGCAGGCAGCTGCCTGCGGGGCGCTGCTGGGCGAGACCCTGCGCCCCATTGCCGCCGGCTGCTCCCTGCAGAGGTAAGTCCCTCGGCTCACCGGAGAAGCCGTTGCTCACGTGCATGGTGTTTGTCCGTGCTTTTTCCACGGGTGGCTGCTGGGCGATGCACCGGCTGCGTCCTGCGGATGGGACGGTGCCCTCTGCGGCGAGGAGGGCCCTGGGGGTGATCCTCAGCCTGGTGAGCCAGAGCAGCACAAAAAACGGCCCTGGCAGGGACTGAGGTGTGTTAGGGGTGACGAACGGTGGCTCTCTGAAAGTGCAGGAGGGACCCCAATGCTTGGAGCCAAGGGGTGCCCCAGCAGCGAGCCCCGCACGCAGCCAGGCTCACCCGAGGCTGCGGCACCGCTGGAGACCATGCGAAGGATTATCTGAAACCGTGTGTCCTCATGCTGTTCCCGGCTGGAAATGGGGTATGTTTTAACTGGTGTTGGTGAGATGCCTGGGGCAACCCTTGGTCTTGTGCCAGGCAGCTACAGACTAATAGTCTTATTTCCTTTCTTATTAAGAGAGCGTTTCCAGCACTTGGTGCTGATGCTGGGCACGTCTGTGGACCTCGTCAGGGGAGGTGTGGACAGCAGAGGGTAGGTTTCACCTTTGCAGCCGGGCTTGGCCTGATCCCGCATCCTGCACCCCTGGCTAAGTGTTGGATGCTGGTGGCGGCTGTGCTGGGGTGGGTGGGACACAGGTCCTGCCAGTCCCTGGAGGGTCCCTGCATGGTCACCTGATGGCCCCTCCTTGCTCTGTGTGACACAGCACTCTGCGGGGCGTGAGGCTGGGGACGGCCATGCCAGCAGCCCCCAGGGCAGGCAGGGTCCCCCTGAGCAGGCAGGTCTGCCTGCTGCCTCCCCCACCTGCCCTGGCCGGGCTGCTGACCACACTGGTGTCAGCGCAGCAGGGACTTTTTCTTTCCACCCATGGGAGGCTATTTTGAGCGTTGCTCTCGGGTCCCTCCCCAGCTCAGCCCCCCCAGCTCAGGGCTGGGGGCTGGTGCGGGGAGTTGGGGTGCTCCGGGGAGCCCTGTGCCAGTGCTCCGACCCGCAGTCCCGGGGGCAGCCTAGGGTCCCCGCCTGCAGCAGCAGAGCACCCTGGGGTGGCTCACGTCAACTCACAGTGGTTCCCCCGCTTCTGTGGGGTGCAGCTGTGCACCGGGGAGGGCGTGGGTAACACATGCGTGCGCCGGGTGGTGCAGAGACCCGGGGACGCGAGGGCCCCGTGCTCCCATCGCCTCTCCCCGGCAGAGGCCCCGGTGCCACCGCCACGGGTATTTTTAGCAGTGACGTCTCACCTCAGCTGCCACCACGGCAGGGGGACAGCGGGGGGAGGCGCACGCCGCCCCGCTGCTGTCGCTCGCCCGCACGCCGCCTTCGCTCTCCGGCTCGCTGGGGTCCCACACCGGCAGCAGAGCCCGGTGCCGGCGTGGGCCCTCAGCCCCCTGTGCCTGCAGACCCCCACCCAGGTATGGGCGCTCTGGGGGGGCCTTTGGGGTGGGGGATCAGGATTAGGGTCTGAATGGAGCTTTTTGGGTGTGTTGGCAGCTGTGGGCCCCTCGGTGGGGTGGGCTATTTTTAGGTAGGAATGGATGGTGATAGCGGCAGCCCTGGCTTTGGGGGCGGCTTCCAGCCACTGGTCTGTGCCGGGGAGAGGTGCCTGGGAGGGCTGCAATGGGAGCGGGGACAAGAACGGGACGGTGCTCCCAGCCCTGTGCAGTAGGGTGGCTGGGGACCCCTGGGTGGCCTCAGCTCTTGGTACCCATCGGGATGGCAGCGGGCCCTGGGTGGCAGCAAGAGCGAGTCCCCAGATGGCTCCTGTACGGGGACCAGACCCACAAGGCTGCGGCCGAAATGGGGCTGCATCGTGCTCCCTGGGTGGGGGGAGCTGGAGGGGTGTTGATGGTGCTCCCCAGCCCTTGTTCATGCCATGCTGCGTGCTTGGTTGAGGCACATCCCCCTCTGTGCCGCAGTTTCGCCAGTGCCGAGCCGGACTGAGGGTCCAGCTCCAGCTGGTGAGTGCCGGGGCCTGCCGCCAGCACCCCAGGCTCAGGGCCCTGGCTGTGCTGTTCGGGGCCAGCTGTCGCCCACAGCCACAGAGCCCTGCCTGGGGGACAGCGTGGGGGCAGTGCAGGTCCCTGACGGGAGCGAGGGCACGTGGCGCCTGGTGCTGCCGCCCGAGAAGGCAAGTGACATTCCTCAGCCGGCTCCTGGCCGCTCCTGGCGCTCCTGCCCTTTACTGTACAAGGAGATGCGGCTGCTGCCATGAGCGGCAGGGCCAGACGAGCCCCGACGCGCTTGGTGCATAAATGATCTCAACAGGTGAAGCTGGGGTCAGCCTGAAACGAGGCGTGGGCGGGCTCCCGTGGCTGCCCTGTGCCACCCGGCCCAGGGCAGTGGGGTCCCAGCACCACCCTGGTGCCACGGACACCCTGTGCCATCACCTCCCCACACATCCTGGCCACTGACCATGCCATACCGGGGTCTGGAGGCAGCTCCACATGGCCGTGCTTTGCCCAGCGCTGCCAAATAACTAGTCCCCTCCATGCTTGGGCTGCCGTGCTCCAGCCGGTGCCATGAGCTCAGACCGGGGCAATGCCCAGCAAGGTCGCGGTGCTGCCAGCTCTGGTGCAGCCCCGGGGCCAGCGGGAGCCCCTGGCTAACTCTCTCCTCTCTCTCTGCATCGTGCACCTGGCACGGCCCCACAGCTCTCCATACAGCACCATCCCGCCTCGGCACCACCATGGCAATCTCCTCGCGCCTCGCGCTCTGGGAGCAGAAGGAAAGTCTCGGTCTGGGATGGCACCAGTGGTGTTCTGGGGCTGGATGCTTGTGGGCTGCCTGGGGGCTCGGTGCCGGGCAGGGGACCGCAGCCAGCACGCCACGCGCCTCTGGGGTCAGCATCCCCTCGCCTCCCTGCGCGCATTGCTCCTGCTGTGTCCAACCCTGCCGGCTCCGGGCACTTTGCAGCGTGAATATTCTGGTTTGAGCAATTTTGCTGCCATTCAGAGCGCGTGGTTTCCTGCAGGGTTGAGGCTCGTGCACGTCTGCAGGGCTTGGTGCTGGTGCTGCTGCACGGTGGTGCGGCTGGGAAAGCCCTTTGCTGTGGGAGCTGTGGGAAGTGAGGCCGAAATGGCCGCAGGGATGCCAGGAAGTGCTTCTTGACTCGGTACAGCTGGGACGGTTCCTTCTGTGGCCGTGTGGGAGCTGCTGGCTGTTGGGCAAAGCTGGCAGCGCATGTGGGCTCCCTGCAGCGCCCGGACCTTGGCGGTGTGTGGAAACCTTAGTGCTTCTCTGTGGGGCTTTTCTTCTTGGTGCTTCTTCTCCTGCTCACCACAGCATCCCTGAACCAGCCCGGTGTCTGTGAGCCGCCCACGGCCTCTCTGGCAACGTGCAAGATGCCTGCAACCATGGCTGGCCCCACCGGCAGAGCAGGGCCCTGGTCCCCGGCTCACCGCTCGTGCACGCTCGTGCTGCTAGTGCCCGCGGGGCTGGCTTTGCCGGGGCTCCCATCCCCACACCGTGCCCCGTAACCCAGCCTCTGCTCCTGCAAACAGATACGGGACGAGGACCGGGGGCCGCCCCCGTCTGCTCCCCCCCTGCTCCTGTCGGTCATCCCCGGGGGGTTCATCAAGCAGCTCGTGCGGGAGACGGAGAAGGAGGCCAAGGCGGCAAAACTGAAGAAGGAAACAAAGGCGAGCATAAAAGAGGAGGTGAGCTGGGATGAACCCCACACAGCGCTGGGGCGTCCTGCCTTGGTACTGGCTGGGTGTCCCTGTCTGTCCCCAGCCCAAAGTGGTTCCCACCCGAGGCACCAGCCAGGGTTGCTGCGGTGCTGCCAGGCCCCATCTCAGGGGCCGGGGGGGCTGCAGGGCTCCGTGACACGACCCCCAGCCAGGAGCCTGGGCATGAGTTGGGTTGGACAGCAAGGCCTGGGCTCGCAACCTGCCATCAGGTGCAACAAGCTGCAGCCCCGGCCTGCCGCCAGCCTTGAGCAATTAATGCTGGAGACTTCATTAATGCAACTTGCTGTTCCTGACTTGGAAGGCGAGTAATTAAGCAGAGCACGAGGCTCTCCAGTTCAGCTCACAGAGCAGGAAGGGGAGCGCGTAGGGTGTCCCTGGGCATGGCACCAAGTGGTGACCCAGGATGCGGCAGGTGGAAGGGCTGAGGGGATGTAGCCAAGGAGGGAGATGAGGGGGAGAAAGATGCTGCCATGGCTGTGCCCTTGCAGCCCGGTCTGGGCAGGCACCTGCAGCCACTGGCTGTGCCCGCAGTGAGCGGGTCTGGGCTGGAGCTGCGTGTCCTGCTGGGCTGTGCTCTGCACAGGCACCCTGCACCAGGCTGCAGCTCCTGGGGCCAGGGTCAGGTCCTTTGCCCTGTCCCTGTCAGACCCAGCTCCTCTCCTTTGCTTGGCAGCCCACGGGGGAGGACGGCAAGGCCCAAGCCGGGGACGCCCCAGCTGCCGGAGGAGAGGTGGCCAGCAAGGGGCAGCCGCTGCAGAACGGGGTGCACGCGGAGGGGCAGGGGGGCGAGGGGGTCGTGGCCCCTCCACGTAAGGAGCTACCACCTGGGAGGGCTGTGCCGGGGGCCATCCCCAGCAAAGCCCCATCCTCTGCGCCCAGCCCCGCAGCGGCTGCCCTGAAACCGGTGGAAACTCCTCACCCAGAGGCTCCCAAGGCAGCAAAGCTATCGTGCCTGGAGAAGAACCCCACGGACACCTGCTCAGGGGGTGGCCCTGTGGCTCCAGCCCCTGCACCCAGCAAGGACCCCCAGTGCTGCAGCAAAGTCCCAGAGAAGGAGGGGGACGCACCCAAGGGGACGGGCCCAGAGAGCACCAAGAAGGAGAAGGGGGCACCCCCAAGCCACGAGCAGCACCCAGCCAAGGCAAAAGCCAAGAGGGAGCTGGGACTGGCCAGGAAAGAGCCGGAGAAGATGAAGAAAGATGTTGGAGGTGGCAAGAAGGAGCCAATGGAAATCAAAAAGCCTGGAAAAACTACAAACAAGTCAGAGGGGCCCAAGGGGGAGATGGGAGGGGTCCAAGAAGAGTCAGAAGATGTGGCAAAGGAGGTGGGGAAGGTGAAGGAAGAGCCAGGAGAGGATAAAGAGGCACACGGAGAGAGCAAAGAGAAGACGGGCGAGAGCATGGATGAGGACCAGGTAACGTGTCTGCAGACCTGCTGGGCTGTTACTCTGTGTCTTGGGTGCACTGATGCCATTTTCTGGTTTCATGCATCTCTTCCCATTCACATGGGCTTGCTGGGGTCGGTGGGAAGGTGCCCCTGGGGCCAGCCAGGAGGGCAGAGGAGGGCTAGGGTTCTGGCTGGAAGTTTTGCCATCCACGGGGTAAGTGCAGTTTGTCCTGCTCAGTTTTCTGCCAGTTCCTGCACAATTCCCCTCTCTCCTCCTCACAGGCTCCAAGGGACGTTTGGTACGAAGCGGAGAAGGTCTGGCTCATCCAGCAGGATGGGTTCACGCTCGGTAACCTGCCTTCCCCTGCCCTTGCTTTCCAGTGCCAAAGATAAGAGCTGTCTTCAGCCTGGCTGTGGGTCAGGAGCAGGGTGGGCACCAGGGGCTACTCTGGCCTGTGCCCAGCCATGCCGTAGCGGGGCCATGGTCAGAGGTGGCCCCTCGGCAGCTCTGCATGCCGCAGCCGGCTCTGCCCTGAGCTGCCTCTGCCATGCAGTGCATCAGGGACTCACCGTCCTCTTGTTGCAGCCACGCAGCTGAAGCCGGACGTGGGGACGCCCGAGCTGCCGGCGGGGAGGGTGAGGGTGCGCCGGGAGGCAGACGGCAGCATCACCGAGGTGGATGAGGGCAGCGTGCAGCGGGTGAGCCCTCTCCTCGGTTTTGGCTGGCACAGGGGTGGGAGCCCTGCCTGCAGTGCCTGGTGCCTGGTGCGTGGCAGTGTCCAGGCAGGATTAGACCCAGGGCAGCCTGTTTGCTTGGGCCGTGACCCTGGGCTGGATGGGTCCAGGGTGTTGGGGTGCCAGTGCGGTCCGGCACAGCCTGTGCCATGATGGCAGAGCTCGAGGGGGGGGGGTCCTGGCTCTCTTCCTGCAGACCAACCCCCCTAACCTGGATTATGCTGATGACCTGGCTGCGCTCACAAACCTCAATGAGTGCAGTGCCATGAACACGCTGCAGCAGCGCTACCAGTCCCGCCTCCCCTACACCTACGCCGGGCCCAGCCTGGTGGCCATCAGGCCCAGCTTCCCTGCCAGCAGCACCTCGGCGAAGGTGAGGGGGGACCGTGGGCCGGGATTTCCCGTGGGAAGTGGTCACCGACCCCCGAGGGGACAGTGGTGGAAGGCGCCGGGCGCTGCGGTGCCGGCAGATGGCACCGTGGGACTGTCACAGCGCATGGCCGGGATGCTCGGGGCAGGGGATGCTCTGAGAACACTCAGGACCGGCGACGCTCAGGGCTGGGGATGCTCGGGGCTGGGAAGGACAGGTGCTAAAGATACTCTGAAGACACTGAGGGCCGGGGATGCTCAGGGCAGGGGATGCTTGGGGGGTGGTTGGAGCTGGGGATGTTCTGAGGATACTCAGGGCTGGGGACACTCAGGTCTGGGGATGCTCACAGCTGGATACCACTCTCAGCACAGTTTTCCTGGTTTCCGGGAGAAAAATCACTGTGTTGCTGTGACTGCACCCTCTGAGTGGTCCTGGGGTGCTGGGGCTGGGGAGGGGAAGGGCCTGGGGCGCAGTGTCTGGGGTGGTGCTTGGCAGAGCTCTTACTCATGGGCAAGCTGCAGCAGGTCCTGCTGCGGGTTGCCTGCGTTGGTCCCCAATACTCTCCCTGGTGCTGGTGTGGTGAGGCTAGGCTGGCCGGGCTGGGTGGCATTTCCCTTTCCCTGGGTATCTTGGAGGGGGATCTGCATCCTAGGGAGAAACCATCGCCCTGAGTGTGACATGTCTTCAGGATTTTCTCTACAAGGAGAGACCTTCTGTGGGTTGTTTTGGGACATGCTCTCTCACTCTCTCCCTGCCTGCAGGTGTTCAAGGGGAAGCGGGACAGCATGCCCCCGCACGTCTGCTCGGTGGCACAGAGGGCCTACAGGAACCTGCTGATGCAGCGGCAGGATCAGGCCATCGTACCTCTGGGACGCAGTGGGGCTGGGAAGACCACGTGTTGCCAGAGTGCTCTGGAGTACCTGGTGGGCACAGCAGGCAGCGTGGATGGCAGGGTCTCAGGTATGAGGCACGGCGGGCAGCGTGGATGGCAGGGTCTCAGGTATGGGGCCAGGCGGCGGGCAGCGTGGATGGCAGGGTCTCAGGTATGGGGCCAGGCGGCGGGCAGCGTGGATGGCAGGGTCTCAGGTATGGGGCCAGGCGGCGGGCAGCGTGGATGGCAGGGTCTCAGGTATGGGGCACGGCAGGCAGCGTGGATGGCAGGGTCTCAGGTATGGGGCACGGCGGGCAGCGTGGATGGCAGGGTCTCAGGTATGGGGCCAGGCATCTACCGCGAGCTCCAAGTCCCAGCAGCGATGCACAGAGCACTGGCAATTGGGCTGCAGGATGCTTGATGCTGGGCAGTTAGTGTACGGAGAGCGTCTGTGCAGACTAGGGAGTCCACACAAACATGAAAGTGATGCTGTTTCTATCCAGTGGCCTCCATTTGACCTATTCCCAGCCTGATTCATGCCCTGTTAGAGTGGCTCCAAGCAGCTGTACAAGCACAGCATGGGCTGGCAGAGCCGCAGGGCTGCAGCCCAGGAGGCAGGCGAGCAGCGGAGCTGCGAGTGCCCCTGCCTTTTATGCATCCCAGACCCAACAGATTTGCTATTTTGATAAACACCTGAGTAAGCACCAGAAGGGAATTACTTGCATGCTTGGGGCAGCACTTTTCTCATCTGATCAAGTTACTGGTGACTTGAGAGGAAGCGCTGTTAAGCTTTAGAGGGCAGGTTTGGATTTTGGAGCGAGCTCTGGGTACACCATACTCTTGCAAAGGGCTCGTGAACAGCCTGGAGCAGGGTGGAGGTGTGTGCAGGCTGGCATGTGCCCCTCCTCCCAACACATGTCCTCTCCTGGTGTGGGATGCTAACCCCATGCTCGGCCAGTGCCCCAGGTCCCTGTGCACTGGCACAGATACCCAGGAGGAGCAGGCGAAGGTGCAGTCAGGAGAAGAAGCCTCCTCCAGTGCCTGTTTGCAGCCCTGAGGTTGTGCTGTGGCAGTGGTACAGTCTGGCTCTCTCCTGGCAAGCACCAGAGCGATCGCAGGGAGGCTCAGGAGGCTGCTGGTGCTGCTTTTGCAGTGGAGAAGATCCAGGCAATGTTCACAATCCTGGGAGCCTTTGGGTCGGTGACCACCAGCCACAGCAGCAGCTCTACGCGCTTCTCCATGGTCCTGTCACTGGATTTCAGTGCCACTGGCCGGATAACGGCTGCTCACCTCCAGGTACCGCGTGGGACGCATCGCCTGGTGAGATGGGAGGGCTGTGGCTGAACCTGGGGTCCTCGGGACGTGGGCAAACAGCCCTTGTGCTGCTTCCTGGCCAGGCTGGGCACAAGAGGAGTGATGCTTTGCTCTGCTTCTCCTCCTGGACCAAAGGTGTCCCCAGATCACAGCTGAGTAGAAGCTCTGCCAGCAATGTGGTGGGGTCCCCCACAGCCCACCACCCCCTCCCCTGGCAGGGAGCGCAGAATAGCGCTGGGATGAAATGTTTATGAGAAAATGTATAATTCAGCATTTCATTAGCAGCACCTTACTTGGCAGCCTTGAGCAGAAGCCTCTGAGGGCTTTCATGCAAAGGCACTTTAATCAGAGCTGCCCATGGCCCTGGGCCTTGTCTGATGGAGGAGAGGTCTTGAGCCGGTGTCTGCTCATGGGGTACACCAGGGCTTCCCATGGCTGCCCCATTGCTGCCCCCCCTCTGCCCCGGTACCGGCAGGAAGCCAATGGCCCAGCATGGCTGTCCTTGTGCAGGAGTGGGAATGTGCTCCTGGGAGCATCTGCTCTCCAGACCCCTAGTAACTTCCTGGGATGCTCGTGGGGGGTCCCAGCTCTGCCTGGGACACCAGGTGTTCCTGGTGTCAGTGCTGGCACCGAACAACCTTAACAAGGCTGGAGGCAGACCTAGGCTTGTCTCGAGCCTGGGCAATGGCTTATCCATTGCTGAGACACAGACACTGAAGCATCTCTGCTAGGGCCATGTCATTGCCCAGACCTCTGGAGGCAGGGAGGGACTGTGGGTGTTGCACCCATGCACTGAAGTGTTTGCCCCTTGATGCATACCTGGGGCGTGACTTGGCTCTTGCTTGCACGACCTGCAGCGCAAGGCTCTGGGTGGGAGGAGCAGCCTCTAAAGCCAGCCGTGGCCCTGCGAGGAGAACAGCCCCTCCTTGACAGCTCCCAGTAGCATCCCTGTTTCCACGTACCCCTGTCCCCTCTCCTCCCTATATGCCTGGCTCATCTGGACACCCTGGCACAGCGGCCACCCTACCCGCACCGAGAGGCTGTCCCTGCCTGCACTCTGGGGGCTGCCACTCATGCCTGCCTCTGCTCCCTCCCCCAGACCATGCTGCTGGAGAAGGGCCGCGTTGCCCAGCAGCCCCATGGAGAGAGCAGCTTCAATGTCTTCCCCCTGATGCTGGCGGGACTGGATGCAGCACACAGGTGGGTGTGTGGCCCCCACGGCACTGGGTGGCTCTGCTCCTTGCCTGGCTGCTCAGCTGATGGGTACCCCCATTGCTGAGGGACTCCCCTGTGATTTATACGCAAATTTGCTCCAGCAATGTGGTTTTTGAGACCTCCTTGATAAGAAAGAGCCTGTGAGTGTGATAACATTAGTGATGCTGCAGGGATTTTTATACTGTTATATATTAGAGATTTTCTAGGAAATGGGCATTTTCTGGTGCTTTTTTTGCCCCTTCACTAAAACTGAAATTGGGCTGATCAAATGAGATAGAGGTGCCTTTCCCTGCTCGCTTCAGGCTTTTCCCACAAGGTGCGGGTTCCCAGGCTGCCCTGGACAAAGGGTCCTGGCACATCTGGTGCTGGTTCCGGCCCCCTGCCCAGGGCAGAGCCACGGGAACCTTTCCTAACAAGGCCCCTTGGATGTCGCTGTAAAGGCAAAGGGGCTCTGTGGGTGCCAGAGATGCTCCCCGAGGAGAGGGCAGGGGGTTTGGGGAGTGCTGGGGCATGCAGGAGCTTGAGTCTAATTTTCTGTAACTACTTCCAGGACGATGCTGCACTTGCACCAGGTGGCTGAGAGCAATTCCTTTGGGATCAAGCCATTCTTGAAGGTAGGGACAAATGCCAGAGCCATGCAGCCACCTGCAGCGGGATGCTGCAGCACATGCCCTTCATCACCCCCAGTTAGAGGCCATGCTGGGGTCCTCAGCTGCTGGGTGACTCTAGGATGGTGCTGCTGTACTGCGTGCATGGAGGGAGGGAGTGAATGTCAGGGTGTGAGCAAGGATCTGCCCAAACAGCCTCCAACACCCCTCCAGCAGCCACACCAGAGCAGGAGATCTGCTAACACCTGGGCTGCTGCTGCCTGGCGTCTGTGCTCAGGTTTCAGACACCCCAGGACCAACAACCCCTGATGTTTCCCTATGGCAGCAGCTCTTGGTGGGGCAAGTGCATCCTTTGGAGAGCCCAGAATGTGATTTTGAGGGGCTAACAGTACAGCATTTGATTTCCAGCACCGGCTCCTTATTAGTCTAAGCTGTTTGTAAAGATCAGGGAGATTGCTTATGAGCCAAAGCTCTGGGATGAATCGCAGCAATTTGCAGTTACATCATCTATTGATGAATTCAATATTCAGTCTTCATTAGGTAGCTCCTGCTCTGGTCTGGCAGCCAAAGCAATCAGCTGTTTGAGCAGCAGCTCTCATGGAGGGCACGGTGGTGTACTGTGGGTCCTCGCCCTGCTGATGCAGCAGCAGATTTGGGTTCAGAGATGGGGTTTTACCCTCCTTTCACAGCCCCTGATTCCTGTGGGTTCCCCATCCCAGCACGGAGGCTTTTCCCTCTGGGATGCAGAGGGTCAGCAGGGGCCAGGCACCACCAGCCCCGGGCAGCACCTCTGCAGTTCAGGGAGTGTGAGCTCTGCAAAGTCCCCATCGCCACTTCTCCTCCTTCCCATTGATGTTCCCCATGGTGTATGTAAATCCCTGGAAAGCCGGGCTTGGCCATTTGGTTCAGCACAGCATGGCAGGGTTGTCCGAGGAGCGCCCAGGACACTGGGGACGGGTGTGTGGAAGGATGAACTGCCCAAAAGATCCCCAGGGGGATGAAATCCTGCACTGCAGCCTGGCCTGGCTGAGCAGGACATCGGTAGCTCTTTGTTTGCCTGCTCTGGAACCAGCCCAGAAGGAAAGTCAGAGCAGTGGTGTGCTGCGTTTGGTTTCAGTCGGAATTTGGGGAAATTTGTCAGACTTTCCTTTCTGAACTCTGGATGATGAGACTGAAAATCTGATTCATGGCATCCCAACCTTCATCCCCACAGCCGCTGGGGATAATCCCTGCTGTGACACCTGTGGCTCAAGTATTCGGGGTATTTGTCTGAGTCTGGAGAAACTGTGGACCTCAGCTGTGTTTTCTCATGAGTAGCCACCCCATAGACCTCTTCAGGAGCTGCTGCTGTAGATGCTCCTGAAGTGGGAATTATGTGGTGTTGTACAACGAGAAGACGTACCCAGGCTTGCTCCTAACGCCAGGCTCTTGAGGAACCTGCCATGGGCTTCTCTCACTGCTGTCCAAACTGTTCCTAGAGTCCCTTATTGTCTTTTCCTTGCTGGCTATATGGTTTTTGTATGCCCTTTTGTGTTCCCCCCATGTGTATCCCTGCACTCCCCTGTGCCCAGCACTCGGGATGCTCTGGCAGAGGCGGTGACGTTTCCCTTCCCATCTCTTTCCACCTGCAGCCTGAGGAGAAGCAGAAAGCCTCAGCAGCATTCACCCAGCTCCGGGCAGCCATGGGCACGCTGGGCATCACGGCGGAGGAGCAGGCGGCCATCTGGCGCATCTTAGCTGGCATCTACCACCTGGGAGCCGCTGGGGCCTGTAAAGGTAAGGGGAGCTCCTGCCTCTCCTTTCCTTACACCTTGTCTTGGTGCCAGGGGTTAGAGGAGGGTGAGAAAGCATGTCCCAGTGGCGATCAGTGCTTGGGCGTGTTGCACACCAAGAAGAGTTCAGGAGTGATGCTCGCCTGGAGGCTGTTAATCGGGCACTTGCTCTGAGATCTCGGTTGCACACGGAGCTGCTGCCTTGAGCTGGGCAATCCTGCGTGCTGGCTTCTTGCCCACGGGGGCTTCTGGAGTGGGTCTGTCCCATGGCCATGTGTGGACAGGATGGGGGCTGCAAGGTGACGCCTTGTGCCTGCTCTTTGGGAAGGACCAGGGTAGGTAACTTGTTTGCTGGCCCGTTGTCCCCAGTGACACTGCGAAGGGACAGCTTCAGGTAGCAATAATTTTATCATCTCTTGAGTGTCTAATACAGTAACTGAATTATAATAGGATGAGTCTGGATGAAGATTGTATTTATAAAGACTTTGTTAATACAGGCATATAGAAATTGCCTTATCCCTTATAAATTATTTTAAGATGTGCTCTAACCCATTTTAGAGACAGCCACATTGATTTACACACTTCAATTTATGAGGGCTGCATAAAGGCTGCTATAAACTAAGCCATAGACATTTATAAATGTCTCTGCAACATGTCATAACACATCTTATGGTAACTTATGCCATTAATCATTTATTAATTATTTTAAAGGGATGAATGCTGTCATCACTTACAGCGAGTTCTTTTTCTCTTTCTCTCTGGTGTTCACTTTCCCCATCCCCATCTCCCCTGATGCCCTTCCAACTTTAAAAAAAATGAATCTGCTGTCTCAGGCTGAAGTGTGGGATAAGGCTCTCGGCAAAAGAAAAGAAAGCCCTTCTGCCTTGAGAGTTTTCAGGAGAGCAGATTTTGGAGATGCGACTCGTTTTAAGAGTGACCAGCTCAAAGGCAGATGAAGCGACAGTTACTGTGTTGGCCACGGAGGGTTTGCTGCGTGAGCTGAGCTGGTTTGCTCAAACTTACTGAACTTTCAGTCCCAGGCATCCTACAAGTCAGAAGTGAACTGAATGATATGTTAAACAAATCTTGTTGCAATTATTTCAGCATGAATAGGGATGTTAATAGTGGGCCCAGGCAGGGCTTGTGGCTTTGGAGTGGACTTGGGTATGGGATTAATAACCAGAGCATGTCTCAGCATCGCTCACTCTGGTATTGATTCCCCCATCGTGTGTCAACAAAAGAGGAGAAATGAAAGGAAATATGGATAAAAAATGGATCAAAGCTGGATGAAGCAAAAGTCTCAGTGGGGGCGATGACTCTTTTAATGTGGTTAAACCTGTCTCCTGATAGCCGTCTCTTCCCTTCCCCTTTCATGCGCTTTGAAGTCGTATATTCAAAATCCTCTTCTTGAAAGCTCACCAAAGGGAGCCTCATCGCTGGCTTTTCACTTGCATTCAGGAGCGCAGCCAGGCGCTGTGGCCGCTGTCGCAGACGCCGCCGCTGCCATCCCAGCGGCAGCGGCCCTGGCACGTGCCGTGCTCCGGCTGCTGCGCCCCAGCGCAGGTTAAATGCACCTTTTTCCTTCTGCTGATGGCTACCATCTTGTCACAAATTTGGTTTGTCCAGGAATGAGACAGGAGTGAAGAGCACCACCTCTCTCTGGCTGAGAGTGGAAAATACATTTGCAGATAGAAAAACACTGAGAAGAAAAGGTTGAATTTCAAAAGCCTGCTCTGTCCTGGTGTCAGCATTTCCCATTGGCTTTGATGCGTGTTAGAGCAGCTCTTTTTGTTAGAAAGCAGCCTGACATCCAGAGGCCAGTGGGGCATCCTAGGTACCCATTTACCTAAGTGCTTCCAGTCCCCTTTGTGGGCTGCAGAACATTACATATTTTCATTTATTCATTGCCTCTTTAACCGGGAAGGAGGTTTCAGGCACAGCTGGGGGTCGGCATTCAGCTCGGTCTCAAGCTGTCCGTTTTGCTGACTGTTATAAAAAGAAAGCATCATGACTCCCTGCTTTCTGCGGGCTTCCCACCGTGTGCCTTTAATAGAGACGACTGGGTTTCCAGTGGCTGCAAGTCACTGAAGTCCTCCCCGTGCTGCAGGCGGGTATGCGCCATGGCCGGGAGCCAAGCGTGGCTCCCACCGGCGCACTGGGCAGAGGCTGCTGCAAAACCAGCGGCCTGAACCCCTTGGATGGAGGAAAACCATAAGGGCAAAAGTGCAGGGGTGGGGCTGGAGCTGCTGCTCGGGCAGGGGAGGCTGCGAGCCCCTCCAGGCTCTGCGGAGGTCAGCAGCACCCCACATCCACTGCCCTCCCACATCACCGTGTGGATAGGGCTCCTTCCCCACAGCAGCTCCGACGGCGGAGGGGCGGGATCGCCCAGGCAGCCAGGGGGTATTTTGGGGTCCAGCAGGGAAGACCCCCAGCAAGTAGCAAGGGGGCAATGCCTGAGCGGTTGGCAGCTGCGGGCTGCCATGGCCCAGGCTGGGTCCTGCACTGCCCCACCGCTGCAGCATCGCTCCCTCAGGAAGCAGGAGAATGAACATCCCTGATTAGGAAGACAAGGCATCGAGTGATTTGTGAGATAGGCCTGGGTCATGCCGTGGCTGGATCAGAAGGAGAGGTGAGCCTGGGGTCCCACATGCCAGTGCGCAGTGTCCTGCTGCGTCTCTCCAGAGCCTGCAGGCAGATGGGGCTGGCAGGAGCAGCAGGGATGAAAACCCCCTTGAACACCCTTTTAGTGTGAAATGGAAAGTTTTCAGAAGGGCTGGAAGTCATTTAGCCAAGTACAGTAATGGGGACGTCCATCAAAACATAAGGGGGAGAGCACCTGGCAGCATCCAACAGGCATCAATTATGTAGTTTCCCGAGCATAGATGTCAGTCAGGAGTGGACTCGGCTGACTTACTGCTTTATCACCAGAGCTGAGGAAAAAAGCCTTAAACCTGCATTATTGCTGCTGTTTTACAGCCTCTGAGATGTAGTGACCTTTCCGTAATTGATGTGGAAATGACACTTTGTTCTTAGTTCCACCCAAACCCAATGCCCAGATTTACCCTAATTTTTTATTGCTGCCTGTTGCTAAAAGGAGGAGGGAACAGCATATCTGTAATTAGCACTGCACCAGAATTTCCCTTTTGTGACAAATGTCTCTGACCCCAGGGTGGTCACTGTTGCAGAGGGAAAAACGCGCCGGTGGCTGCAGCACGGTGGCGGGGATGGAGCTGCGGTACCACTGCCGGCGCAGCCCAAGCCCGGTGCTCCGGCGGCGCAGGGGCTGCCATCGGGAGAGGAGCACAGAGGAGGCCGGGCAGCAAATTGCATAAAGCAACATTGTGAATCTGTGTGCAGATCATTCCTCTCCCAGCAACTCCACCTTGCAATGCTCTCAGATACCTGCCTGCAGGGTGTAAGCCTTTGCAGTCTGCTCTGTGCGGGGGGAGCCTCCTGCAGCCCCTCCTTTCCCCGGGATTCCTGTAAGTGCAGGGGACAGGTTTGCAAGGAAAGCCCAGGCGTTGTTAGTTTGGTTTTGGTGCCGCTTGCATGTTCCGTGGCACTGGCTGCAACAGCCTTGCTGGCGTTGGAGGTGAAGAGAGCACAGGACCCAGCGCAGGGAGCCTCTGCCCCTGCTTTAGCGTTGCTTTTCCTTTGCAGAGCAGCTGTCCCGGGGCTGTTGCCCAACAGTAGCCTTGGGTGTAGTTAAATCACCAGCGATGCTGTAGCTCTGTGCTGTGGGTGAGCGCAAGACCACCTTCCTCCTGACAGGAAGGGCTCCTCTGCTTTCCTGCAACATTCATCAAAATGATTCTTGGAAAGGATTGCATTAGGGCTGGCATCTTGATCTTGCCAGTTTTTTTCTCTCTCTGTTAAAGCTTTTTCTCTTCAGCACCTGGGTTTTCTTGTTGTAGAGGAAAGCGCAGATGATTTTGCATGTTTTGTTTTTGGTAGGATGGTGGCTCTCCATGTCTTGAGTTGCAACCCTCAGGAGCAATAGTTTTGCCCTGATGAAGCCTGATGCCTTCATGAGAAAGACCCAAACCAAGGTGACACAGTCTCCAGGGACTGGATCACAGTGTAGCGACCATCCAGCCATAAGCCTCTGTACACTGGAGGATGTCCTTAGGATTTCTTTTCCCCAGACAAGAGGGAGGATTTAGGCAGAAGGACGTGTCCCCATCCAGGGCAGGGGGACCCTGGTTTGGAGCACAAACTGGGCAGACCTGCATGGTCTGTTGCCCGGGTCTGCAAAATACAAGGTTTGCTGGAAATTGTGCTTTGAGCTGCTCAAGCCCCGTGCTGGGAGCAGGAGGGAGATCCAGTCCTGCGGGCAGCAGGGTGCTGGGGGGGGTCTGCCCCCTGGCACATCCCTGCTCAGCACAGGAGCTGGTTTTTTTTCCATGCCCTGGCCGTGGTCCAGGGTTCAGAGCCAGGGAAGCAGGAACAGAAAACTCTGGGAATAGTCAGAGTCCTGGCTGGAGCCTGGCTGCTGCTGCCAGCTTGTCGGGGGTCTGGGGGGGCTGGCTTGAGAGTTCCTGTTGACATTGCCTCTCCTTTGTGGAGGTTTTTATGATCACCACCATGGCTCCTGGTCTGGGTGGGCTGTCTCCCCGTACGCCAAGATATGGCACTATCTGTTCAGTGCTCTGACATCTTTATTACAAACAGTCGGGGAAATGCAGCCAGAATGGCAGATTTCTTTAATCATGCTATTACACAGCTCTTCCCTTTGTTATATATAGGCTTTAATATGTCATACATCAGGCAATGGGTCAACAGAGAATAGACTGGAGAATTTAGTGCAGGACAAATAAATTAACCATTCAAGCCAGGAGGAGCCTCCTCTCTCTTCTGTCCCCTCCCAGAGTAATAAAGAGGAACAAATGGGCTTTTTTATTTGTCCCATTAGCAGTGCAAATGTTTTAATGACAAAATAAGTGGAAGAAAAAGGACAGGCTGACAACGTGCATCCTGAGCAGCTGAGGGGGCTTGGGAAGGCAAGTGAACGGGGATGCCAACCCGCACGGCTTGCATGGGAAGGGGGCTTGCGGTGAGGCTGAGCTGCCCTGTCCCAGGAGAGAGCCCATGGTGCAGCTCCCCTCCATTCCCGGGCAGCGCTGCTGTCAGCTCGCGGGTACCGGCCCAGGCGGCAGTGGGGATGGGTAACGGAGGGATGGGGTCCAGCCCCTCCAGGCTTCCCTGCTGCTCCCCACGCTTCCTGAACTGAAATAAAAAACAGAAACCCTGCTGCTGCCTGAGCAGCACTTGTGGGCATGCGAGCGAGACGAAGCTGCTGCTGACCCTGTATTTTCCTGCTGCTTCTCTTAAATATTAAATGGGCCGAAGTAATTACCTTTTACGTGTTAAAGCTGGTGTGTTTTACAATGGTCACACTACACCCAGGAGGGCTGCACGCCGCTGCCGCTGTTTATATTTTATGAGGTGTGAAATGGTGCCTGGCCTCTCCTGGGGTGGGCTGCTGGGGGCTGGTGGGTGCGGGCTGGGCAGACCCGCAGCTGGGCAAGGTGTGGGCACAGCGCGGGCGCAGCGGGGTTTGCAGCAGCAGCCCTGCCCCCAGACTTGCTGACAGCACACACCAGGTGCTAACAGTGAGGGTGCAATCTGGGGAGCATTGAAGGGCCAGCTCCCCGGTGGGCGAAGGAACATGTCCAGGGGCTACTGATACACCAGGCAGCATCGCGCCAGCCTCTGACACCACATGCTGGTCATACAGCGATTGGTTTTGTGGAGGTGTGAAAGATGGCAGTGCATCCCTCTGCCCAGGGCAGCAGGATGCCTTCCACACTGGAGCAGCACGGTATGGGCATCTGCTTTCCCCACTTCCAATTGCTCTGTTGGGAAGACTTTGCAATGCAGCAGGCTGGGCTGAGCAGAGCCCCTTGCTTATCCTGGGGCTACTGGCACGGGATGCTAGAGGGGCTGGCGAGGGATGCTGGAATGGCCAGCGTGGGATGCTGCACAGGAGCCTGGCTGGTGGGGCAGGTCTGTGCAGCCCCTCTGCTCCCCAGCATGTAGCAGCGTGTGGAGGTCTGCCTGACGGGGATCAGCTTCTGTCCAGCCAGCTCAGATGAAAACAAGTGAAAATAAAATAAATCAAAGCCTGGATTGTTGAGGCAATTACTCTGTCTGCTCCAACACAGCCCTTGATGTTGGAGTAATTCAGTCAGAATAAAAAATAATGGGAAAAGATCAAAGGGGAAGAGAAAGCAGGGAATGACTCTCGTGGGTGTGCTGTGAAGCACCCCATAGCCCCCGGCTCTGGGGAAAGTGGCCTTTTGCTGCTTTGTGCATCACCTTGGCCAGGAGCAGGGGACCCTGGTGCCCCATGGGGCTGGCCAGAATGTGGCCATCTCCCGCTCTCCACCCCAAACCCTCTCCCCTGCCACCAGCTGCCTGCTGCATTTTAAGGGCTCATCTGAGCCGTGAGGCCCCGAGCTGGCTCCTCACCCATCACCACCTAAAAGTGCTACCCAGAGGTCTCTGGGTGACTTTGCTCATTTGCTCCCATTTCTGCTCATCCCCCTGCGTTCCTGAGCGTGCGCCAGCCGGTTGCCTCTGCAACACCTTTCCTTCCTGGATTTGTAAAAGGATTTATCCTGCAGATTGCTTCCCTATTGATTTTAATCATTAAGCTGGTATTGCTGTTGCTGGATGTAAATAATGTGTGCCAGCTCTGTTTGCTGTCAGCACTGGGAGGAGTGCTGCTCTCAGGCTGACGGGGACAGCAAACATTGCTGGGGTTGAGGAAGGTGATCTGGGATTTTGAGGGATTGGTTTGTAATCCCATCAGCTTCCATAAGCACATCTGCTAGTTTGATCCACTGGAGCTCTTGAAATGCACAATGTTACTGATGCCATGCTCGCAGCAGCAGCCCGGCTAGGTTGTATGGTCCATCTGGTTCCTGACTTGCTCTGAATTGCCTCAAAACACTTTGGAGCAGATCTCTCCTCTTCCTGATCTTGCTGGGCAGGTGGGATGCTCTGAGCACCGGGGGAGCACTATAGCAGGGAAAATAGGTTCAAAAGCATTGATCTGAGATCCTTGAAATTTTGAACTATCTTCTGACCAAAAAAAACAAGGCCCTCTTATGCTAAATGATTGCCCAAGGGACAAATCAGTCAACCTTTCTCAAGTTATCCAGCCTTTAATATGATAAGTATCTTGCAAAGCTGAGAAAATCCTTACAGCTGTTGTTAGCAGAAGCGTGTACATAGGGAGGGCAGCCCCACGTACCGCACGCGGCAGGAGCAGGAGCCGAGTGGGCCACCGAGACCAGGCCTGTTGCCTAGAGAGAGATACAGGAGTTGTTTCTGAGGGAGAAGGGATTGCAGCAGGAGGCAGATGGACTTTAAGGACCAAAAAGCTTTTCGGTTCAGTTAGTGACACTACGCAGATGGGAGTGAGATGCTACAAATTCCCAGCAGCCAGGCCTTCAAGGTGGAAACTGTCTTTTGACGTGGATTGATTTATAGCTATTCTGCATCCTTGTCTCGGCCAAGTGTCCAAGTGATGCTGGGGGGCAGAGGCTCGGCTCCCACCCTGCCCACCGGCACAGCTCCTGCCTGCTTTGCCCAGGCGAACTCTTTGCTCAAAGGACATTTCCAGGCTGTGGGCTGCAGGGTCGTTGCTCTGAGTGGGTCAGCAAGGGCAGTGCCTGGTCTGAAACTGCCTGTCAGGGGTATGAGGGAAGGGCTGATCCAGCAGTTTTGGGGGGATGGAAGGAAAGCAGGGTGCCTCCACCTGCCTCCCCATCCCACGCTGCAAACAGCAGTCTATTTTGATTTTGAGGGGTTGTACATATAAATGGGCAGGGATGTTTGCCAGAGTCACTGAGCCTGAGGCCGGCTCTGCTTGTGCTGGCTCTGCCCGACCCATTTGTGCCCCCCTCATCCCCCTCCTCAGTTGGCAGGAAGCAGTTCATGAAATTCGAGTGTGCGAGCAATGCTGCAGAGGTGCTGGGCTGCGACCTGGAGGAGCTCACCACCGCCGTCTTCAAACACCACCTGAAGCAGATCCTGGCGCAGGTCACGGCACGAGGCAGCCGGCTGTCCCCAGCGGAGGAGACCCCAGCAGGTACTGGGATGCTGCCTCCCTTTTTCCTTTATTTATGGGTGATAGGGAAAGGCTCTGCTCTGCGTTGCTCTGGACTTTTCAGGCAGTGACATCCATTTAAGTATGTTCATATTAATTAAATTATTAACTGTGCTCTGGCACATAGCTATCCTCAGCTCTACAGCTGACCCTGCCTGTCACTCCTTAGGGACACCTGAAGATGAGGCGAATTCAGGTAGTTGCACTGGCAGACATGTGATGTGGCTTAAATGCTGTGAGATGTCTCTCTAGAAAAGGAGGGGAGAAAACCCGGAACCAGGAAAGCAGCAGGGTGGGCATCCTTTCCTGTGCCCACAAATGAAGCCATGCCAGCATTGTGCTGCATGTGCCCGTGTGCTGCAAGGAGGCCTGGACGCGGCGGGGAGTTGTGCTCCTGCTGGACAAACTGCTGCTGAGCCACTATAAATCTCAAATTAATATATGGATTTTAAGGTCAGGCTTTCCACACCCAACTCGTCCTCAGCAGCAGAATTACAGCTGGACCTCTGCAAGTTATTCTGATAAAGGCAAGAACCTGCAGAACTGGTCTTTAACATCGTCATAGTTTTATTTCTTAAATATACATTAGGCAGGAGGCACTAGAAGAACTGAAGGCAGGCAGGTGGATATGCAGTGCTCGTGTAACAGGAGCGATGCTGTGCCTGGCGGGCCGAGGCTGGGAGCCGTGCAGGTTATCCTGCCCAGCAAGGGAGGGAATCCCCTGTTACCGGCTCAGCTCTGCATAGACTGGACTCGGCTGGAAAAAAAAAATGTGCTTTGCCTGCTTTTCTCTCTGCCTGTGCCAGGGCCGAAGATGACGGGTGTGGAGTGCGTGGAGGGGATGGCTTCGGGTCTCTATGAAGAGCTCTTTGCCGCGGTCGTCTCACTGATCAACAGGTATGGAGCTGCCAGGTGCCACGCTGAGGGTGTCTGTGGGTGATGGTTCCTTCTCCTGGGGCTGCTGAGGAGGAACCTTTGCTGGGGGCTCTCCAGAGAGAGGCATGGAGCAGGCAACCGCTGCCTGCTGAAAAAAGAAAGTTATGTGAAAATCTCTATCTGGGAGAGCACGCTGGCACTGGGGACCTTCCATGGGCCGTTAGCCCCATGCGAGCTGGCGCTGGGGGTGACAGGCCCCGTCGAGCAGCGGTCTCTGTGCACGTATCCTGCCCCTCCTGCCAGCGTGGGCAGCCTGGCATGGAGATCTGGCATCGGCAGCGGCCGGCTGGCAGCGCTTCTGCTGCAGCTGCTAAGCTGCCTGCCAGCAGGCAGCACCGTGAGCAGATGTACCAGGCAGCGGAGAGCAGGGCATCACCGCACCGAGAGGAGCAGCCCAGCTACCTATTAATAATAAATGTGACTTTGCAGACCGAAATCAAGGTTACCAGTATGGGCAGAGCAATAAACCCATCAGGGAATCCCACAGTGAGCCCTGCAGATCCGTGGTAGGAGTAGCTTTGTGGTAAAAGCTTGATTGCAGGAGAGGATTGAGATGTCAAGAGTGAGAGGGGCTGGCACCAGAGTACCTGCCGAGGTGCTCTGGGAGGCTGCATCCGTGTCCTGCTGCTGGGTGCTGGTGTGGCTGAGCAGGCAGCACCTTCCTTTGCTGCGGGGGCTTGTCCTCACTCTGCTTATTTCCATCTGGACAGCCAGGATGGGAAGGACATCCTCTGTGGCCTGACGTATCTCTTTCTTCATGTGGTGTAAATCCAGAATGAACTGTTTGGGTGAATGGAATAATTTAACACTGGGGTAAGGATCAGGCCCCAAACCATTCCGTTTTCTCAGTTCTGATGTGCAACTCAGTTTGTTGAAGTCAGCATCCACATGAAAGCTGGTGCCCAAAAATACTCTGTCTTGTCGCTGCAGGTTTATTTTAACCTGCAGTTGAGTATTTGTATTGTAATTCCTAGCAACCACATTCTAAAGGGAAATTGCTGATGGTGCTCTAAGGATGGACAGAAGAGCAAAAAGTTGCTGATTCTCCTGAATAACAACATTATCCTGGGATGTGCCCTGGGTCCCCTCTTCCTTTTAATGGTAGCTTTGTTTTACCCATCCTTATTTTCCACGCCAGCCCACCAAAGACTATTAAACCATTGCAACAATGATCCAGGTGAAGAGGCATGTTTCTGTGCATCATGAAAATGCTGTTTCCTCAGTGAGTCGATGGTGAACGTGAATCTTTTCAGCTCCAGTTGCAGGAGGGTGCTGCTATGAAATTCTGCAATCCATAAATATACTTTTGTTTCTTCATTCAGCCCTGTGCTTTCATAGAGGTGCTGGCGTTCTTGGTGCCTTGCTGTTGAGGAGAAATGCATCTCCTTTAATCTCACCGAAGCAGCGGAGGGCTACTCTGCCGGCAGGGTTGCTGGGGAATGGGCAGCACTTCAGCTGGTGAAGCAACACAATGCAATGGCTGTTTCAGAAATATGCATTAAAAATAGTCTCAGAGGTTTCTCAGGGCCAGACTCCCCTGCTGTCCTTATCTGAAATACTGGAAATGGCTGCAAGCAACATTTTAAGAAGTAAACAACATCTCTGTTTCTCCCAAGAAGCCCCCCTCGACGTTTGCTTCTCAGATCACGTGTATTAGGGGCTATGGTTCCCCTTAGAGATTTCCTCAGGAGCTGAATATTGGCAGCTTCTCCTGTAGAAATGCTGCAGACAGCACAGCATGGCAGCCAGGGCTTTGGACACTCACGTTGTCCTCAGTGTTGGTATCACCTGCTAGTTTAGCTGCTTTTCAAATCAACCTGTCCGTCAAACTTAAGACGTTTGGATGAAGATGCAGTACTTTAAATAACTAGAGTGCCAGCATGGGGCCAAGTGTGGGAAGGGCATCTCGTCCCACCCACCATTAAGTGTTTGTTAGGCCAGGTCAGGAGCAGCCATGCCACATGTCTCCATCCAGGCTGGGAGGAGACTCTGGCTTGAGTAGATCAAAGAAGAGGTGGATGAAGTGTAAGGGAGAAGCAAACAAGCCCTGCCAGGAGGTACGGGTTGTCCCTGACTGGAGTCACTGGGAGAGGGGGAGAGGGGAAGTGCTGGGCTGGGTGCTGCTGTGTGGGATGGTGCCCACCAGGGATGCGTGTCAGGGGGAGGAGGCGCTGTCACCTCTAAAGGCAGAGCTCAGTCCCATCTGTGGGTAAAACCCTGTGGTGTGTATGGCTTTTTTCCCAGGTCTTTCTCCTCCCAGCACCTCTCCATGGCCTCCATTGCGGTGGTGGATGCTCCTGGCTTTCACAACCCACGGCACCAGCGGGGCGAGCGAGCGGCGACTTTTGAAGAGCTCTGCCACAACTACATGCACGAGCGGCTGCAGGCTCTTTTCTATGAGAAAACCTTTGTTTCGGAAATGGAGAGGTACAGAGAGGTGAGGAGCCGAGGAGCCGCATCCCAGGGAGCAGCTTCCCCGCACCTGGGGATGGGCTGCCTTTGACCCAATGGGTCCCTGCACGCTTCGGCAGCTTTAATGGGAGGAGTGTTGTAGAAATGAGGGGTCTGTAAGGAGCAGTAGCCTTGAGCCAGGTCCCTTGTCCCCCTGATACCCCAGTCATGAATCATCTTGGGTATTTCTCACAAGCTAGAAGTGCCAGGCTGTCTGGGCATCTCTTTGGGCAGGCTTGTTCCAGCTCAGGAGGCTTCACAGCCTTCTGTTGTTGCAGCTGAGTTTTTCCTTAGGTGCTGAATAATAGAGAATAGAAAGGAAAATGATAAATTATTGCAGAAATAAGCTGCTGAAAAATCTACAAGCAGAGATAACTTATTAGGCTTGCAGAAGTTACTGTAATACCTCTAGCCCTGGGAAAATAGTTGAATTGCCATTCACACATCACTTGCACCAAGTAAGTATATATATGCTCTTCACTAGTGATGAATATGTAGTCACTGGCCAAGCTTGAAATGACAGCAGGCTCGGCAGGCTCGCCTTGCCTTGGCTTTGTTGCTGGCTAAGGATGGCTGCCCTGGTACAAGACATTTCCCTGTGAGCCACGGGACTGCGACCGTGAGCCCAAGCCCCAGTGACCCATCTACTCCCAGAGCTGGGTCACAAACGGGGATGATGGTGGCACATGCTCTTGGTAGGAAGAAACTTGGGTTCGACTGCTGCTTTCTGCTCCACCTGCATGCTCAGGCTGCAAACCTGAATCTCTGAGCAAAATCTCACCGTGTTACCATGGAGAGACATTAAAGCTACAGCTCCTGCAGAACATCCCTGGTTCACATGTGAGCAAGAGCAAGCTGTGCTTATCTTGCCCCTCCCCAGGGGTTCCCCTCACTCCAGGGCATGGTGTGGCAGCTGTTGGGAGGGGGTGCTGGAGCCATGGGCGGTGGGAGAGCCCTGCAGCTGGGGGCTCGCAGACTGAAGCCCTCGGCTGAGAAAAGGAAACAATGCCTGCAAGCTGCAAATTAAATAATTGATTGTTTTCTTGGTGCTTTCTCATTAAGTCTTCAGTTATTGTCATATCCATGATTTATGAAGCTTGTCTGATGTCCACAAAGTGCTGCAGAAGCCCGTTGGGTGTGATGGTCCCAACAGCCCTGCCCGTGGGGGCAGACGTGGCCGTGCCTCTGCATCACGGCACAGGCGTCTCTGGTGGCTGCTCTGCTCTGCCAGCGCCGGATCTCGGCAAAGCCAAGCGGGAGCACAGCCTGCACCATCCTCCTCCCCCTCATGCAAACAGATCTCCTCTTGGCTTTCAGTTGCCAGACCATGACTGAAGCAAGCTTTTAAATAATGTTTTCCAGGAAAATGTTGAGGTGTCTTTTGATCTTCCAGAGCGCTCTCCACTGGCCACGCTGTCCATCATCGACCTGAGCTCCTCACAGGTAACCTGTCTCTGTGGCCACGGTGGGAATTAGTTGCTCTGGCCATGCTTGAAGCACCCTTGTGCTCAGATGAGTGAGGATTTCAGAGACAGAGTGGGACCTCATGGCGTGTTTTGCACAGAGCAGCCTGGGGTGTTGCAGGGGAGGGCACAACATCAAGCAGGACTTTTTTGGCATTTTAAAAAACAAGCACCCTTCCTGGTCAAGCCCTGCACCCTGCGCACCCCTCCGAGCCTGGCTGCAGAGCTGGGATGACTTGTCCCCCTGGGACACCATGTGACTTTGGGTCTCGAGGGTGATGTCCAGAGCTGGATCAGGTCAGGAGCATTTCCTGACCCTGGTCTGGCTGGTCTGGCCAGGGGACACGGTTGAGCAGAGGTGGTGGAGAGCGGAGTGGGGGAGCAAGGTGGGAGCAGGCTGGTATGGCTGTGTCTTGAGCCAGCTGCCTGCAGCCCTCTTGCCCCTTTCCCATCACCAAAGGCCATCTCTTTTCTGCAGCCGCAGGTGCTTCCCGGCAGCCCAGGAGCCGATCGCAGGGGGCTGCTGTGGATCCTGGACGAGGAGGTGCTGATCCCAGGCTCTGGGGATGGCGCTGCCTTCGACCGCCTGTGCTCCTACTTTGCCACGAAGGGACCTGGTCAGGAAGGTAAGTCCATGTCAGCTCGGCCGCCCATCCTTTGGCATCACCATTTAGCTTTGGAAATTTAAGAAACCGTGCAGCAAATTAAATATCTTGCTGGGCTTTTCTTCTCGGGTGATTCTGGGGTGCTGTTGCAGGGGACAGCTACATGCGCAGGTGCGAGCAGGCACTGCACTTTGAGATCTTCCACCAGCTGGGCACGGACCCTGTGCGCTACGACCTCACAGGCTGGGTCAGCAAAGCCAAGCTCAACCTCTCATCACAAAACGCCATCCAGGTGCTGCAGCAGTCCAAGGTGTAAGTATGAAGGGGTGCTGGTCTGCCATGGTGCCGGCGGTCATCCCCATGCCCATGTGAGTGGTTTGGGATAAGTCCCACCATGAGCTGTGTTGCTCCAGCTGGGGCTGGCGATTGCAAACCTGCCCCAACTCCAAGAGGTGGTTTGTGGTGGGGAAGGTGGAGGGTTGTGAGGCATCCCAATGGGGAGGAGAGTACCCATAGCCTGACCAAGGTCAGCCAGGGTGGGCAATGGCCTTGGCACTGGATGCGAGGGGTCCCTGCCTGTCCCCCCACATCCTGCCCATTGCACAGCCCAGGGGATGGAGCTGATCCAGCCTCGGGTGGGCAAGGAGGGTATGGGATCTTGAGTGGATCCCATCTGGGGGGCATCCTGAGGCACCTGCTGACGCCGGTGTTGCATTGTCCAAGTCCATCTCCACCCAGGGCAAAAACTGCAAGGAAGGCAGTTAAAACCACAGCTTTCAACCCAGCTTTGTGGGAATCTTGAGGGTTTAGTTAAGGTGGGGGGAGCAGGTGTCAAGTGGTTTGACTTACCGACATCAAGACTGCGGGCTGAATGACAGCCAGGTGTACACGTTGTGATTGCAGTAGATGCTACAGAGAGGGCTGGTGAATAATGGTGCGGTGAACAGCTTTCCATCAAAGCTGTCTGGGTTCTTTGAGCCAGCAGATCTGTGCCATTGACGTTTCAGTGGGAGTCCCCTCCTGCAGGCATAGGCAGTGGTGGCGGGGGGCACGGGGGGACCCCCCCGATGTCCTTGGCTCCACAGTGCCATGGGGTTGGATGTCCGGCGTGGGTTGGGGCCACAAGACATCACCAGTCGAGGGCAGCTCCCTGTGCAGCAACCACTCAGGTTTTCTCCAGTGCTTTGAGGAACCCTGTAAACTAAATTGGAATTGAAATGTAATCAGGCTGCTGCAGATGTCTCCACACACGGGATGATTTTAACCTTCTGCTTAAACACTCCCAGCTCATTTTGTTTTGGGCTTCAATTTAAGAAAGTTCTAATAGTGGTGAACAGCTTGGTGCTTGAACCAGAGAAGAGCAGAGGGGGTGGGGGGGGTCTGCCGGCACCGCCTCTCTGCTCCATGACCAGGTGCCCTGTGGCAGCAGCACCGATACCAGATTTGAGGTGCTGGGGGGCATTGCATCCCTGTTGAAGGGGCTGGGAAGCAGAGGTTCCCCGGTGCCAGCACCGCCACGGCCTGACTGCCCCATCTCGTTGCTCCCCCCGACAGAGATGCTGTGAAGGAGCTGGTGTTGCTGCGCTCGCAGGCACCGCTGCCCTGCCGCGCCGTGGCGGGGCTGGAGGGACGCTCCCAGGCGGCCCTGCACCGCAACGGCTGCGTGAGGAAGACCTTTGCCAGTAGCTTCGCAGCCGTGAAGAAGAGGTCGGTGTGTGCTCAGCTCAAACTGCAGGCGGTGAGTGCAGGCACCAGGACCCTCATGGCTGCAGGTCAGGGTGTTTGCAGCACTGCATAGTCTGGCCCCACACTGAGACCCTGCATTAGACACACTCCTCCTTAGCAGGGAGCCCCGCGCCCACCGGCAGGCGCCTTCCATACCGTGGGGCTGGGGGTCACCAGGCCGACTGTGTCCTGACATGGGATGCTGCTCTGGTCATGGGTGGCCACGAGCCTCCCCAGCACTGCTGTTGCTCAGGGAAAGCATCTCAGGCAAACAAATCATAAAGCAGATTACATATGCACCTTGCTGTGCCGCCGCTTAATCCTCTTAAGCACTCAGATGAGTAGACTAGCCCTCTGTGCCGGGCACGTGCCAAGCTCTTGCTGATCTCAACCATAATTAGGTGCCTAAACTCTGGAGGAAATGAGGCTCAGTCTCCGTAGCCTCCCTGGCCAGCCCGCTTTGTGGTCCTGCCGTCACTGGCAAACCCTGGCCCAGCAGCCCTCAACCCTGGTAACTTTTTGTAGCTCACCAGCTGTAAATGTGGGACATTCGGAGAAAGGTTCCCACTCAGGACCTGTGACCTGCACCTTGGGCTCACCTCTCTGACCAAAACTGTTGTTCCTAACGTGCACCTGAGCTTTGAGGGCTCTGAGGATGGCTCCTTTACCTGCCCAGTCACCCTGCAGTGGGTGCACAGGGAACGTTTCCCATACTGCGTGTGCTGCCCCTTTGCTCCCCGCTGACCTCTGCTTGCCTGGCAGGACGCGCTCACGAACCTACTCCGACGGTCCCAGCTGCACTTTGTCCACTGCCTCCTCCCGGGATTAGGGGCAGAGGGGGTGGAGGGGCCGGTCCCTAGGCCCCCCACACCGCCTGGCGAAGCCCTGCGGCTGGACGTGCCGACCCTGCAAGCGCAGCTGGAGGGGACTCAGCTCCTGGACGCCCTGCGCCTCCACCGCATCGGTACGTCCCGGCTGTCCATCGCTGCCACGTGCCATGCTGGTCCCGCCTGCCGGTGCTGCCCTGCCAGCAGCTCAGCCCTTCTATGCTTTGCTCATCATCTGCCTCTTGCCAGCCCCACTTCAGAAAGCCCCTGCCTTTTTATTGCTGCTTTTTGAAGGTGTTCCCAGACCCCCTCCTGCCCGCAGCCCGCTGTGATACTGGGCGGCACAGCCTGAGCGCGGCGGCTGCCGCTCCAGTGGGGTTCCCCTGTGCTCCCCTTGGAGCACCCGTGTATCAGGCTGTACCTGCACTGACTGTGGTCACAGTCCGGACCCGTGCAGGAGGCCCAGGGGAGTCTCTTGCACGAACACGAGGCACTGGGATGGTGTCTGGCCACCTCAAGCACACCTCCACTGCTTCTTTGCTCCCTCTGCCCTGCCCTCACTGCAGGGGTTTCTCCCTGCTAAGGGCAGCTCCCGTGGTCCCCACCACCCGCGACACCTTTTGCTGTGTGCAGGACATGCCACCCTTTGCAGCAGCCCCCAGCGCCAGTTCCCTCCCCAGCATTTTGGTGCAAGCCACGTGCCCCTGGGCTGGCGTGGCCCCCAGCGATGTCTGTCTGCTCCCAGGGTATGCGGATCGCCTGCTCCTGACCCAGTTCCGGCGGCGCTTCCAGGTCCTGGCTCCGGACGTCATGAAGAAGTATACCTCTGCCTACGAGGTGCCAGATGAGAGCAAGGTGCGTCCTGGGCTGGCCTGGGGAGCACAGGCTGAGAGCTCCACGCAGGGCGCTGCCAGTGCTGGAGCTCTTCCAGCCCTCCCCAATGTGGTCAGGGCTTTCTTTGCAATGACGAGCAATTACTGGAGCTCCCTACAGACAGCCCCTGTGCCAGCATTGCCTGTACCCTGCATGAGCCTGGCTGTCCTCTCTCCAAATGAGCTGGGTCATACCAGTATCCCCCTGTCCTGGGACAGGAGCTACTTCCCAGTCCCTGCTTCACTTAGGCATTCGGTGTTGCTGATATTTGGCCACTGTAGGGTCAATACCCACCGGTCTGTGGGCTGCCAAGCTCCCGCGTCTCCCAGCAGCTGTGGGTGATGCTCCTTTGCTGAGTTGCTGCAGGACCTGCCATGGGTGGGAGCGCATATCTAGACGGCTGTTGAGGAGGTTTGGTAGCAGGGTTGTCAGGGCAGGTCCGGGAGTTTCTTAAACATGAGGCTGCCCTCAGGACCTAGGGATGAAGGAGAAAAGCCACGTTCAACAAGGCTCAGGGTAGCTCCCCAGCATTTGCAGTGCTGCTGAGAAACGGCAATTGGGTTTGGGAGCCTGCGGGGTCAGCCTGTACCGCCGGGCTCTGGGCGCTCGGAGCTCCCCAGCAATGGTCAGCAGTGATCTGGCAGCGGGGTGTATCCTGCGTAGGTGCAGCCTCGTGCAGCACTGAGTTGCAGGGGGTGGCTTTGCATCCTGCTCCTTTTCACCCTTCCCACGCACGCCTGAGCACGGGGGGACGCGGGCTTTCCAGCAGCCTGGCAGAGCAGCCAAGCTTGGCTCTTTGTCCTGGAGTTTCTCTCCCTGAGGACTGTTTTTGCAAGGGCAGTAAACATGCCTGGCATGGGCTGCATTTGCCAACGTTACTGCACCGTGGAGAGGACTTGGAGAAATCAGCCTGAAAATGAAGCCTGTTATTGCTTCTTTTAATACTCAAGAGGAAATGATTTTGAAACTACTGCTTGCTGAGGGCTGTGCCTCGGTCCTGCGGTGCTCTGGCTGCATGCCTGGTAGGTCTTGTTTTGCAGGACAGGGCACAAACTGTGGGACTGGAGGCACGTGCAGAGGGCAGGATTTGTGCATTGCTCTGGCCCAGTGTGGCGGCACCCTGTCCGTCACCCTGGCTCCCCTAAAAACCAGCTGGCTGAGGATAAGGCAGGCAGCATTCCCAGGGACCTAATAGCAGGGACCATGGAGGCTCCTGGGGTCTGGGCACCACCTGCCTTCAGGCACCTGTAAAGCAGCAGCGCAGGGCAGCTCCTCACCTCATCCCACAGACCCTGAAAGACAAAGGAGCTCTGGACTGAAGGTGGAGATCTGCCAGTTTTATTTGTAGCAAAAACTGGGGAGAACCGTCCCTGCCCCTGGAACAGGCTATGAGTGGGCGGGGAAGCACTGAGAGCCAGGAAGAGCCAAGAGGAGATGAATTAAACATGGGCACGTGCTCTGTTGTGCAAACTGCCAGCCAGGGTGTGCAAATTCAGTTAAGACCTTGGGATTTAATAAGACAAGTTTGACAGTCGGAAAAGGTCAATATTGTCATTAAATGCTTTAAGGAGGCAGAGGGTGCCTCGTCAGCAGTGTGTAAGCAGGGGATTTGAAAAATCCCGTCTTCCCTGGAGCTTGCTGCCACGTGGTTTTGTTAGCTGGCGACTGCTTTCCGGTAAGCTGCATTAACTCGGCCACTGGAGCACAAGAGATGCTTGTCTGTAGCGAGGCTGTGACGGTGCAGCAATAACCGGCCCCGCTGCTGTGCGTGGGGTGGGATCACCCCACACAGCCCTGCACCTGGCCCCAGTCCCAGCAGTGCCGCAGGAGCCGGGCACAGCCACGGTACTGGTGGTTCCTCGGCCCTGGCACGTAGCTTTGTGCACCGTGGTTGTCTGTCCCCAGTGCACTCACATGCTCCGTCCCCACCTCGGCCCAGCATGCTCTTGCATTCCCCTGAGTAGCCCTCTCCGTGCGTTGGGGTCCTTCCAGACCAGGAATGGCAGCAAAAGCGTGAAAATCTTGCATGCAGCTGCAGATCTCTGCTCCCCATCCTGCCAAAGGCTCTGGGGCAGAAAGCCCATCTCGCACCAGGACTCTGGGCTGGGGCAGCTGTTTCAGAGGCTGCTCTCGGCCTGGGCATGTGTGCTTTTGCATGGGGAGGAAGAAACGAGAGCATGGCTGGATGCGCCCTTACTGGGTGCCCATAAGGACGGAGGATCTCTGCACCCTCTTTCAGCAGGCTCATGCCAGGGTGTAAACATTTTCTGAGCAGCTCTGTGATGTGCTCCTTTTCTGCAGGCTATAGAGGAGCTCTTCGAGGCGCTGGATCTGGAGAAGAAAAGTGTCGCCATAGGATGCAGCCAGGTACGACGGCTCCAGTCCCTGCTTCCCTGTTGCTCTCAGTGCATTTGGGCACTGCCAGCCCCACGCCAGGCGCTGCCAGCTGCCCAAAACTTCCCAAACTGGAGAGAAAGCCTCTCCTGCGCTGCTCCCTGCGGCACCCAGGTGGGCTGCAAAATGAAGCCCCAGCAAAAATCAAAGCAGAAATCTCATAATTCACATTTGAAAGTGTTACCCCAGGTAAACTGTGTACCTAATAGTCAAAATCTGTCCCCTTGCAGCATTTCAGTTCCTAATCACCTTTGAGGTCTCATGGGAGTAAATGGGGCTTGGGCAGCTCATGGTTTTGGTGGACTGGGGTTAACACTGCTGAGCCAGGCAGCTGCAGGTGCAAGAGTTGTCACAGCAGCAACATTTTAACTTAAATGCGATAATCTAAAAAAAAAAAAATTAATTTTGCATGCGTGCTTGCCTCCAGCTCTCGAAGTCTATAAAGAAAGAATTCATGAAATGGTTTTGTGGAGCAAAATAACTTTCTTTTATCCTGCACAGTGCAGTTTGCAATTATCTCTTCTATGAAACCCTTGTACTTAATCAATACTGTTATAGCAGCTCCAGTCACATCTTGTTATAGAGAAGTTGGTTTTGCCGTTGCTTTGAGCATTGATTTTGTACTAGCTTCTAAAACTCGCTGGCTTGTGAAGTTAATACAGACATTAATGAGACAATCAAATAGGTGATAGAGCAATCATAGCATTATCTCAAGAAAGTGAGTTTCCTTGGAATTGTTCTTTGATTCAATTTGGCATCTTAAAAACGCAGGTCTTTAAGTATGCCACTGGCTTCACAAGTGTAATTCAGTTTTTATTAAAGCTGTATTATGCAAATGGTGCATAATATTCGGGAGTGATCGGTCCCGTATCCCAAGAGCTTCGCCAGGCAATGACCGAGACACGTCTTGCACTGGGAGATCAATACCAGGCTAAATTCGATGGCATCAGCAAATCTGTATCATTTATGAGGTGTTTCTGACAAGTTCAGTTAAAGAAAATGATGTGGTTAATTCTGTTTTCCTACTGTAAACTGACATCTTTGCTGTTATCTGTGCGTATCTGTGTGTACGCTGTCAAAAAATGCTGTTTCCAGCAGAGGCAGCCCTGCCATCCACGCAGCGGGCGGGAAATGGGCAGTGGCCCAAGGGAATAGTTTCAAGGACTTGCAGCTTCTTGTGATGGTTGATGCCTATGTCAAGAAGGACCGAGAAGAGGCAGGGACAGACAGCAAATGCCAGCATGCGCAGAGCGCGAGGGCTGGATCCCCAAGGGCGCTCAGCAGCCCGGTCCCCGGGGAGTCAGTGGGACCTGGGCAGTCCCGTACGCCCCATTTCAGCGATGCCCAGGAGCAGGAGATGGAGGGGTGGGTGGAAGGTGTTCTCTGGGACGTGCAGCCATCCCACTGCCAGGCTCGGGGATGGGACAGGGCTGGGACACAGCTCCCTCTTGGTGTCCCATGAATGTCCTCAGGGAGGTCGATGCTAGGGCCACCTCAGGTGCCTTCGTGGCATGGGGCAGACAGGCGTGTTGCTGGTTTGGCCAGGTAAGGCTGGAGTCCCCTTCCAGCCCAGCATTTCAGGCTGGTGCAGTGGTTGCACTCACTGGTCCTGGCCTGTCCAAGGACCTTTGGTTTCCCACAGGTCTTGGGGGAGGCTGCCAGGTCTTAGCCAGAAATACATCTGCTGGTTGCAAGCAGGTTTCGGACCCTATCATGGGGACATGTAACCTCTGTTGCTTGCTGTCAGGTTTTCCTGAAGTCAGGGGTCATCTCTAGACTGGAGAAGCAGCGCGACAAGCTGATAGCCCAGAAGATGATCCTGCTCCAGGCTGCTTGCAAGGGCTTCCTCAGCCGTCAGAAGTTCAAGAGGTTGAAGGTATCCATCCTGCGGGTCGTGTACACCCTGTGCCCACCAAAGCACAGGCTTGGCGCTGCTGTGATACAGCCCAGAGCATCCAAATTGGAGCTCTTTGAAGGGAGCAGGCTGCCCCTTAGAAGGGTGCCCACTCTGCCCTGCCCTGCGGGCAGCCATAAGGTGCTATGCTGCCGTTCCCTGCGGAGTAGAGCTCCTCCACCACCTCATCCCTCCCCATCCCAGTGCCCAGCCTGGTCCACCCTGGTGGGCTCAGTCGTGGCTGGGCGAGGAGCACTGCTGTCCGTGTCTCCCCACAGATCCAGCGTCTCGCCATCCGCTGCATCCAGAAGAACCTGGTGGTCTTCCAGGCGGTCAGGCACTGGCCCTGGTGGCAGCTGCTGAGCCGTGTGCGGCCCTTGCTCAGCATTAACCTTGTGGAGGAGCAGCTTCGTGCAAAAGAAGTATGCACCAAGTGATGGGACAGGACAGGGTGGGACAGGACGGGATGGGACAGGGTGCTTTAGGGGCTCTGCCTGGTGGGTTGGTCAAACTGGAAGTCACTTCTGCCAGGGCAGAGATGTTTTGCTGACCATACAGAAGTCGACATCTGTTTTTAGCACTGCAATTTTTTCCCCCGTGTAATATGTTTTGCAGAGCTGTGGAGGGTGAAATAACCTTCCTTAGAGGAACAGTAGCAAATGTGCCATGTCTCTGCAGCCACAGCCCTGTCCCAGGGCGGTGGCTGCCCCACTGCCCTCCCTGTTGCCCCCCATGAGCTTCCTGGGGCTGGGTCTGCTGAGCAAAGCCCCTTGGGGACAGATGCCCCACATCAGTCTGTGGGATGACAGATGATGAACATCCAAACTCATCCTTGATGTAGGGGACTCTGTACTGTCACCAGAGCTGTACTGCCTTCCACCTGAGCTGCCCCTGGTGATGGGAGACGTTAATGGGCGTTTGCTGACTGAGGAAAGGCATCTTTCACCCCTCTGCACTGTCTGAGGCCCGTGCTAAATTATTAGTCCGTCTTCCTTGGCATCCTGCTCCTCCTCTTGCCTTAGCGAGGTTTTAACAAGATGTTTTCAGGCTGGTTCAGCTGAAATAAAAGCTGCCCAAGCCTCTGTTTCTCTCTCCAAAGCCGCCTGGGATCCATCAGGCCTCATCGCCTGTTAACCTCTGTTTTTATCACAACTCTGCACGTTCTGCTTCTGCTCAGTGTTGGACATCAAAGCAGGACAAGGCTGCACCAAGCAGCTCTTTCTGCCGTTACAGTCAGGCTGCCTGAAAAGAATCACAGAAAACAATGTGCCTTTGCAACCTCTCTGTGATAGCCTGCCAGCGCCCCAGGAATGCTCCATGAGCAAAATTCAGATGTTTGGCTGTTCATCCCAGGCTTTTGAGGTTCGCTTCCTTCTCATAAAATGTGCTCTGTATGCACACCAAAGCTGACATTCCCTCCAAAGAAACTCATGTCAGGAGCTGTAGTCCTGGCAGTTTGCAGAGAGCAGCCTTCAAAGTTGCCTGGTAAATTTTATTAATAAGGCAGCTATGTCTCTCCCACTCATTTTTAACAGAAAACAAGATTTTCATAAATAAACTGAGGATGCTGGAGCTCTCTGTGTGTGTTTTTTTGCAATCTTCCCTAGGAGGAGCTGGCGGCGCTGAGAAGGAAGCTGGAAAAATCCGAGCAGGCATGCAGTGAGCTCAGGCAGACCGCAGAGAAGCTGGAAAGCAAGGTAGAGCCCGAAAAAAGCCCTGCGGCAGCCCCGCTTGATCAAGTTGGCAATTAAGCCATATCAGGATAAATACGGCCACTGATTACATTACAGCAGGAGGAGCCATGATCAGCAGAAGGTTGGGCAGGGATCAGCTGCCAAACTGCCCGCAGAGTAACCGCAGCCAGAGGTGGTTCGGTGCAGGACCCAGGCGGGCTGCGGTGCCCGACTGCAGCACCCAGGGCCAGCAGTGCTGCAAGGTCCCTGCTGGGTGGGATCCTACCTGCCAGAGCAACAGGTCCCCTCAGGGTCTGCACCTGGGGAAAGGTCCCCAGGGAAAGCCTTACGTCCCCTCCAGCAAGGACAGACATCACCTCGCGCTGCCACCGGCACGGCGTATGAGGCTGAAAAGCAGCAGTGCGAATGTCATCCCTTCTGCTGACAAAAGGGTATAATTAGAATGGGAAATTGCACGCAGATGTATCATGTTCTCATTACGCTCTCAGGACTGCAGGCTCGCTGACCTCTGCAGACACCAGAAGTGACTTAGTTTAATGGGACGAATGCTAACACTGAGGAGACAGCACGCAGGAGAAGTGTCCTGCCCGTCCCCTGGCTCCGAGTGTGACTCTGCCGTGCACGGCGCTCGGGGGGTGGCAGCCGCCGGGGCAGCCCCTCGGCCACCCCGTTGTGCGCATCGGAAGGGACTTGGAAGCATGTTGGGGCTGCCATGCATTTCTGACCGGCCACTGGTCCTGTGCAGAGTCCCCCCTTGGATGCATGGGCTCCTGCGTGATTGCAGCTGGGGTTTTGTCAAGCACCGGGAGGAGAAGGAGCTCCTAAGTTTGCTATAAATACCCTGGGTTTACCCAGCTCATTGGGCTGCAACGCTCGGCCCTCGCAAGGGGTGGCCGAGCTGTGGTCTAGGTGTAACGCTGCAGCTCTGGTTAACGGTACCAAGAGCCCTGAGGGCCAGGGACGACCTTCTCAATAGGAATTGGCTAAATATAATTTAAGTTCTGTGTTAAAAATGAAATCAAACCCACGAGGCTGGGACTGCTGAGCAAGGCTAACGCCTCAGAACAGACCCAGAAAAATATTTTCTCCCCAGGGAAAGAAAACCTATTGAGTTTACTTACTGAGTTAAACTTGTTGGACCCCCCTGAAGAGCTTGTGTAGTGTGCCTGCAAAATGTGAAGTGCCTTAAAATGCTGTTAGATGGAGGAAAAGGAGCATTGGAAGCCTGCATGTTCCTGCTCGCCCTGCCACCTCTGCAACTCCTCTCTTGGCAAGATTAGCGAGACAGGCCATATTTACCTCTGCTTTGCAGAAAATGGAATTTTCTCCAGATTAATCCACCTGCTTGTTGCTTCAAATGAAACTTAATGCTAATCAGCTAGAACGGTGCAGAAATCTGATGAGCCCTGCCCGCAGCGCACTACAGGCAGCACAGTGCAGGCAGCGCAGCCGCTGTGCAGCCGTAGCAGGCAGCTGCCTTGCCACAGGCAGCCACGCAAAACGTGCAGCCACGGGCTCTGGCAGCAGTTCCTCTTTGCTGGGCGCTGCCGGTGGGAGCCGGGGTTCCCACCGGTAACACTGCTTGGTGACAGTGTGCACTTACCATGTCCCCTAAGCACGGGTAGCTGCCAAAGGAGAGCAGTCAGGACACTGGGGTCGATGCAGGCTGGCCAGCCCCTCCCCAGGCCGGCTCACATGGCAATGCCCAGCCTAACTCCGCATTGCCCCCCCAGATCATCGACCTGACAACGGAGCTGTCAGATGAGCGGTACAAGGGTGATGTTGCCTGCCAGGTCCTGGATGGGGAGCGGGCAGAGAGGCTGCGGGGCGCCCGCGAGCTGCAGGAGCTGCAGGTAGGAGAGCCACGAGCTGTGGGGCTGTGCTGGTGGTGATGCTGTGCTCTTGGCACAGCCTTGCTGGACCCGAGTGCTGTGGAGCCAGGTAGAGCTGCTCCCTTCCTTCCCTGGGCTTCCCCAGAGCAAACACGACCAAGTGCAGAAGAAACTGGAGTCAGTGGAAAAGCAGCTGGAAGAGGCCCAGCAGCTGGTTCAGTTGCGTGAGATGAAGATAAGTGGCTCTGGAAGAGGTAGGGACGTCCCGGTGGGGGTGATGCATGCTTTGGGCATCCAGCCCAACCTGTGGGACCAGCACAGCCACCCCAGCAGGGCAGCAAAGCCTCTTGCAATGGGCAGAGGCTTGCCCCCTGCTCCCTGGGAGCTCTGTTCCTCCAGCCCCTGGCCACCCCAATGTGTTTTTGGCACCCTGTCATTCTGCACTGCTTGTCTGGTGGGAGCTGGCAGTGATGGCTCAGTCACACACGGCGCTGGCTCTTGCACGGGGCTGGGGTTGGAGGCAGGAATTCTGCCTGACAGCGCTGCTGATGCTTGCTGGCACTGCCCACCACTCCAGGCAGCTCAAAGTGTGCTTGAAGCATGTTTTGGAGTGATGAGGAGGCTGCTAATACACAAGTGGGATGGGATGGGATGGGATGGGATGGGATGGGATGGGATGGGATGGGATGGGCATGAGTGCTTTGCCCTGGGTGTGGGTACCAGTGCTACGCAAGCCAGGGCAGCCCTGGGTGCACAAAGCAGAGCTGCACCCTACGAGCTCGGTGCTGGCATTTGGGCCATAGAGGAGCCACATTCACCCCTCTGACCCTGGCACGGCCGCTCAGGCTGCTCAGGCCTGAGCACCCGCCCAGCACCTCTGGGTCTCTCCATTTGCAGAGGACGAGTGGCAAGTGCGCTTCGACTGCGCGCAGACGGAGATCGCATTCCTGCGGAAGCGGCTGGCACAGCTGGAGGAGCGGCTGGAGTCCGAGCTGGGCAACAGGATGGGGCTTGAGCAAAAGGCGAGTGCTGCCAGCCCCGGGGTGCAGGAGGGGACAGGGTCTCCCCAGGGTCGTGCCAGGGAGCAGGGCTGCTGCTGGAGCCAGTTGTCCTCTCCTCGCTCCTGGGGCAGGCAAAGCTTTGCAGGGCTGAGGCTCAGAAGTGCAGCCATTTGCTGCTGCTGCTCTCACTGACCAGGGGAAATGGGCTGTTTTCTGCTGGTTTGAGAATAAATACCCCAAAGCTTCCTTCAAGCTTAAAAAGTTACTTTTGCACCAGAATATGGCAAAATTCAATCTTGGTCAAGCATGAGCAGAGGGTGGAATCTGTGGGGTGGAGGAGGGGCTCAGTGGTGGTCTTGGTGCTGGTCTGGCTTTTGGATACTGGGCTGGGTTGTGCTCGCACCATCTGTCACTCAAAGATTTGCTAATGTAAAGGGCCAGCAGTTCCCGAGCTTTGCCAAGAGGAGGGAAAAAGCCAGTGTTCTTCCCTGAGCAGTGCCTGGGAGTCAGGTCGCTTCCCATAAGGATAAGATGAAGAAATGAATATTACTCTTGGTACATTAAAAAGTAATAAGAAAAGCAGCCCAGTTTTAGGAGTTGGGTAAAGCAAACCAGCCCATTTGTTTTTAGTTAGTTTGGAATTACAGGCTTCATTAATGCAAGATTTTGCTTATTTAAAGTCATTGCTTAATGATTCCATTCTCTGGCTGGTGAGAGCTCTACGTGTGTCTCTGCCCCAAACATGATGCAAATCCTTGGGGGATGCAGCTCGTTTTGTCCTGGTGCTGCCTTTTGCAGAGAAATGGGATCAGGGGGTTGCCCTCGGGGCAGCTTTGCTGACTCAGCAGGAGGGCTGGGATGCTGTGGGCACACAGGAGGGTGCCTGGAGTGTGAGGGGTTGGGGCACCTAGATTTGTCCTTGTTTGGCAAAAGATCTCCAGGTGCCCCACCCCCTTGTACCAGAGTGGGACTGAGTCCTGGGCGGGGAGCGGCTGTGGGGCATATGTGCTATATAGGGTCCCTCCGCCACTCACCGTTACCTCTGACCACAGCTTGGAGAGGTGCAGGCAGCGTGTGAGGCAGCCAAGAAGGTGTCCCAGCAGCTGCGGCGGCGGTGCAGGCAGCTGGCCTGCGAGCTGGAGGACGCGCGGGTGCTTGCCGAGAGCCAGCAGAGCCGCAGCCACGAGCTGGAGAAGAGGCAGAAGAAGTAAGGGTGGCAGGGAGCGCCGGGGAGGGCTGGGGCTGCTGGAGCAGAGGGATGGGGACAGGGATGCTTCGGGTGGCTTCAGGTGAGGTGTCCTGGAAGGGCTACTATTTTCATCTACTTCGACTGCTGTAGGTGACACCAAGTGGGAGGTTATTTTTACATCCCATTTATGTGTGTCTGTGACACACTTCCATAATAGAAATCCCTCCCAGTGCAACGCTCGGCGGCACCATGGGGAGGGCTGCCTGGGGCTCGGAGACCACGCTGGCTCCCGTGTCGCTGGGTGCGGGGGCACCCTCGTGCTGGGGTGTCCCAGGCTTCGGTGTGCCCTTGGCGCAGATGTGCCCATGCTGGGAGTGCTGGTGGCAAACCAGGCACCTGGTGTGGAGGAAAAGGACCTTGAAGCCAAGAAATGGCCCCCAGCGTTCTAATGCCGCCATTTGATACCAGTGAATGAAATAGGTTTTCTCACCAAAAATAGGATACCAAGACCAAGCAGGTGCAGAAAACCTGGGAAATTGCCAATGGCTTTCTTTATAATTTCTTTTCATTTACACTTCCTTGTCAGTATTCCCTGCTTACCTGTGCTGAGATGCTGACTGTGGGCTGGGGCTTGGTCTGACCCAGAGATATGAAGGTGCTGAGAAGCTCCAAGGATTATTGCTCTGAAGCAACAATGCTTCCTGAGCTGAAACCAAACCCTCGCTGCAGCAGAGTCCCGGCCGGCCCCAGGGATGGAGCCGCCTGTGGTGGCGGGGAGCAGAGGGATGCTGCCCATGCACAAGCACATTTCAGGATATTTTGGGTCTGTGGCAGCCAACTGCAGCCGTTTTTGCACTCTGCTCTTGGTGACTGCCTGCGTGCACATTGTTGCTGCTCCGTGCCGTCTGCTTCCCACGGCTGGCACTTGTGCGGAGTAATTAGGGATTCACAGAATGATGGCAGCACTTTGCAGACAATAGGCTTTTTTTTTTGTGCCCTCTCAAAAGCACTTGGAAAGTCCAGTGCCAGGAGAAGTGGCTTGCCTCCAGCTGAGGTTGTCTCCCTGCCTGCCTTGGTGCATCTCCCCAGGCCAGGAGGCAGCCGTGCTGCCGCCCACTTTGGAGAGGTAACGTGTTTCCCCCCCTCCAGGTTTGACCTGCAGTTAGCCCAGGCCCTGGGAGAGTCTGCCTTTGAGAAGAGCCTCCGTGAAAAAGTGTCACAGGAGAACACCAGCATCCGATGGGAGATGGGCAAACTTCAGCAGACCTTAGAGGTAAGAGGAAAATATCCCACTTTGCTGCATTATATCCAGTTTCAGGAGCAGCTTTCAGAGCAAAGCCATCATCTTTGCAATTATAGCAGAGGCAATCAGGCACAAACCCAGCAGCTCAATTCCAATTTCTTTTAGCGCAGTTTTAAGATGTGCCTGATGTATTTAATAACATCATCATTGCTAGAAGAAAGCTATCACTTTTTACAAGTGATACCCATCCCATGATTTACCTAATTAGGTCCACACTCATCTTCACTGAAGTCACTCGTGTTCTTTTTCACTCCTCTACCTGCAATCTCACCTGCAAGAAGCCGTGGGTCTGTGTCCTGTGGGACAGTGCTGCACCAGGTGCCCACCAAGCCTCCTGTAGAGGCAGGGGCATAGTGTGCCCGGGTCAGGGGGAAGCTGCAAGGTGGCTGCCCGGCACCCCAGGCAGCGGGGGCTGTGGGGAACCCCTGGTGGGGGCACAGCCCATGGGAGGAAGAAGGCAAAGTCAGGAGCAAGTGAGAAAACCCAAGAGGGAAAGGATTGCTCAGGGCTCACAGCGAGGACTGACTGCTGCCTGCTGCTGCTCCAGAGTGTTTCTAATGCTGTTGGAAATGGTCTGGGTTTTAAGAGTGAGGTGCATGTGCAAGGCCCCTCTCCCACATCTGGGGCTCGGCTGCTGACCTGCTGCTCTGCCCCTACCGAGCAGCAGAAGGAGGCGGAGGTGGCCAGCCTGGCGCAGCGGGCAGCTGTGCTGGCCGGCCGGGTGCAGGAGCTCAGCAACCCCAGCGCCCTGGACGCCCGCGCCGTGCCTGCGCTCAGGAAGCAGCTCTGGGACCTGGAGGCCAGCGCTGCCGAGCAGCGGAAAGAGCTGGAGCGGCAAACATCTGCTGTCGATCACCTGGAGGAGGTAGCGTGGTCCCCACCTGGGCTGGGGCCAGGTGTGCCAGGGGATGTTCATCCCTCCACCTTCCTTGTCCCTCCGGGGTTGTTTGCAACCGCTGTGCATTCGTCTTTCAGCTTCACCAGAGGCTGGAGCTGGAGATAGAGCGGATGAAGCAGATCCACCAGAAGGAACTGGAGGACAAGGATGAGGAGCTGGAGGACGTGCGGCAGTCCTGCCAGAGGAGGGTAGGTCGGTGCGGGGTGGGGAGACAATACTGGGTGCTCCCCAGGGCTCCCGCTGTCCGCGGCGCAGAGGAGGAGCTGTTTCCAGGGGTCTTTCTTCCCCAAGGAGCAGCAGGGTGGGTGAGCGCTGCTTTACCACCACCAGTCTGGCATGAGCCCCATCACAGCCCCGGGGTGCAAAATCAGGGTCTGGGTCAGGCGTGAGTCCCTGCCGTGCTGGAGGGGCTGCCGGGGGCCATGCGTGAGAGCTGCACATGACGCACCACATGGGCACGGTGCTCCCAGTAACACCAGCGTCACACCAAGGGCACCGACTCCAGCCAGCCAGGGCTTTGTGTTGGTGATAATGAACAGAAAATATCCTTTCAACAAGGCCGTGAGGTCGGTGGCTTGCAAACACGAATTCCAATTTCTCTGAAATCCCTGGGGTGTTTGATTCAGGCCTGTGGGACTACATGGGAGGAGCCAGTTCCTATTAGGCCTGGGGCATACCTGGCTGTCGATAGTGAATTAGCATTGCTAAGGCTTAATGAAGCATGTGCTATTTTAGGAAGGCAGGACAAGTGGGAAGGCAAACGAGGTAGTCTCTGCTCCTCCTGCTCCTGTCAGCATGTAGTTGTGCCCAAAGCTGTGAGGCTCTGAGGGCTGGCACCGGGTACAGGTGCTGCCGTTTCGCACTGTGCTGCCTTCCCACAGTGCTGCCCTTCTGCTGGATGGTGCAGGAACAGCTCAGTGCTGCTCTCTCCTCCTCTCCACTGGCCAGTTTTTGCTGAAGTTCTGGGCTGGTTGCGAGGACGTGTTGCTCAGGGCTCCTCCCAGCATCCTCCCTGCCCTTCTGCACCTCTCTGTTTAATTGCCCTCAGCAGTGAGCACGGTACTGCCAGCACCACTAAAGGAGATGCAGTGCCTTCTGGCTGCCCTTGGCTGACAGGGTGTCATTCATCCTTTCTCTCCCTCACACTGCATGGCCTGACTATTATTTTCCAAATGAGTAAATGGCAGAGACACTCTGGAGAGCAATCGATATTTAGCAGCCTGCTCCCATTCCCTTTTTAAACTGTTTCTGAGCATCAGCTGGGGGTGCAGGAGGTGGCTGGAGCAGGGTGGTCTCCAGGATGCTGTGCCAGGGTTGCAGCCTGGCATGTCCACTCCTGTGGGCACTCCCGGGTCTGGTTCCCTCCTGCAAGGCACTTGCTGTTGCTGCAGTGCTGTGGGACAGCAATGCTTGAGGAGAGGCAAAGGCAGAGGGATGCAGGTTCCTGTGCTCCTAGGAGAAGCACAGATCCTGCCTTTACAGCATGCTTTGCTCTGCAAGGCCACCATCACCTCCTCGCTGGTGTGGAGCTGGAGCAAGAAGTGTGCTGCCTGCCTGGCTTGTGGTCATGGGATGCCTTGAGGAAACCTGGAGGGATTAGAGCAGACCCTCTTCTAGCTTGGCTGCAGGCTCTCTGTTACTGCTCCACAACCGCAGGGACAGCCCTTGGGGATATCTGAGCATGCCTCACAGGCAGGGTGGCTCAAACAGCCCATTGTGTCCCCAAAAATCCTACAGGGTCCTGGACTGCTAACCGTTGCTCCTCCTGGCTACTGCCTGGGTGGGGTGCAGGGGATACAGGGGATGTGTCAGGGTCCTGGTTCCCAGCATTGGCTGTGGTGATGGGAAGCTTTGGTGCACACCCTCTCCCAGGGGCTGCCTGGCTGCGTGGGTCCCCACTATGGTGGTGGCTGTGCCCTGCCGGCACACAGGGCTTCGGCAGTGGGCAGCCAGGGCTCTGAGTGTGGCTGGGGTTGTCTCCCACACACAGCTCCAGCAGCTGGAGATGCAGCTGGAACAGGAGTACGAGGAGAAGCAGATGGTGCTTCATGAGAAGCAGGACCTGGAAGGGCTCATCGGCACCCTGTGTGAGCAGGTAAGAGGATGGTGCGTGTGGATGGGGCCAGCTGCGATGCCCTCGAACCCTCACCCCTTCCAAATGCCACCCGTCAGAGCAGCGGTGTGTGCTGCAGCAGGCACTGGGTGCCAGGGGGATTTCGGGACTGCGGGCATCATATAGGAGACAGCCAGTCCCACTAAGGACCCATGGAGGGGAATGGCTTGCTTTTCTACAAGGAGAACTATCTAAGCAGGGAGAGGCATCCACTTTTTGCTCGTATTTTCATGAGAGTCAAACCAGGACTAACACTGGAGCAGCAGCAACTGCCCAGAAAAGCAGTTCATCAGATTCTGCTCTTTGCAGAGGAATTCTGTCCCAGACACATTTGTTGAACAAATCCTTTTTCATTCTCTAATGTGTCTGTGGCAGTGATTGAAGTGCATGTAATGGGAAAAGCACACACAGCTGCTCCCTGTTAAATTAAAAGGCGAGGGGCTGAACGCAGCCTCATTGAACAGCATTTATCAGCCTGGGCATCACTGAGCATCGCCCAGCAGCCAGGCCCAGAGGCCGTCTCATGCACCAGCTCCTGCCAAAGGAGCACTGGTGAAAAAAAAGTCCCACCTGGTCCTTACCTGGGGCCATGGTGCTGCCAGAGCTGAGGGCAGTATCAACCTGGCACGGTTCAGTGTTGCCATCCCGGTGCTGCTGCACCCCAGGGTTCCCCGGAGCTCAGCAAGGCTGGGTTTGTGCTGATGCCTCCCAACCTCCCCTGCACAGCCCCTGTTGCATTGCAATTCACCCTTCAATTCACTGCAGTTGCACATGCAGTGGAGGAGGAACTGATTATCTGGGGCTGCGGTAATCAAGCAGCGCATCCTCTGGCCATTGGCACGAGCTGGCTGGATTTCACCATTTCACCGGCCCTGGCAATTGCATATGTTCATTAAATGGGATGAATCTGGGAGTTTTGCAACACTGAAATGGTGGGCATATTTCAAGTAGACACAAAATGGTCTGACGAGGCTTATCCATAATGTCCCGCTGGCTCCTGGCTTATAAAATGTTTTGGGAACTGTCAGAATAAATCTTGCTGTATAAAAGCAGGGTATTATTATAACTGCCTCTCAGTCCAACACGTCCCTCTTGTTTGGTAGAGGAGAACTAAAATGGATGAGGAGGCAGCAGGAGCTGCCTGGAGCAAAGCTGGGCACCCTTAAGGAAAGGCACCTTCTCCTTCCTGGGACTGTCCCCAGGCGCTGCCCGGGCAGCCTCCGGCCCCCACCAAGTGGGGAAGGGGAGATGGCATAGTGTAGCTGTGTATTGGTAGAGTGTATGCAAAATACAACCGGAGCCTTGAAAGAAGCTATTAAATTAAGTCCCGGCTTTGTAACTTAAAAAGCACCGGGCTGCAATGGTGGGAGGCAGCGGCGGCGGCTGCCGTACCTGCTGCTTCCAGTTACGGTACAAAATCCATCGTCTGTGGCAGCGAGCAGACCCTGAGCTATGGGAAAATGATGCTGAATGGCGTCCAAGATACAGTCTGTAGGGATGGCAGGGATAACAGCAAGTCTGCTGCGCTGCAGTGTTGTAATTAATGCCGTCTGATTTACAGTGGACAGTGTGCTTCAGAGCAGTTTATTAAAAAAGAAAAAAAAAAGCCAACCCAGAAAACTAATTAAGGAAATGGAGATGCCAATGATTTCTGGTTCCAGCAAATGCCAGCCAGCTCTAAACCAGGTTACAAGGGCAAATTCGCACAATTAATTTTAGCCAGTGAACAGAAAATAGGAGAATGGGTTTGAAACAGGAAGAGCTGTGGAAAACAGACTAAATGGAAAACGCTCTTATACTTCAATTAGTCTGAAATCAAGCACTGAAACCATGTCCCTGTGTATTTGGTGTTTTTCTAATTCTTTTATCCTCGTAACCATGGTTGCTCTCAGCTTCAGGGGGGAGTGTAGAGGGTTGGGTTTTTTTAAGGTGCTTCACACTTCCCTTCTTTAAAAGGCTTCAGAGTAATATGGTGACACCACACCGCCTGGGGACGAGCCTCCAAAATCACCCAGCAGTTATTTTCTGCCAGCACTGCTGGGGATTTACGCATGAGAGATTGCTGCCTCCCGCACCGACGGCAGCAGCATCGGTTGTGTCCCTCCATGGCTGATGGGAACTCCAGATGCTTTGCATTAGAGATGTGTAAATAAATCCTAATGAAGCTTTCCTCATCAGCCTTTTGCATGTCTTTTTCTCTTTCCCCTTTGGGTTGACTTTCTCCTGCCTTTATCACTCTTCTCGCCAGAGGGGCGGAGAGTTTTTTCTGGCTTTTTTTCTTTCACGCTATGCCTTTTGCATTTTCTGTGCCCAGATGATGGACGTGCATCTTCTGGGTCTACCCCTATGTGACCCTACCCCTCAGTGGTTTCCCATGGGGGTGACAGTGCCCAGTGGCCGTGAGGACAGGGCATTATGGCTCTGGGGACCTGCAGTGCCCGCCGGTGCCCCCTGGTCTTGTGGCTGGGCTGTCCCCTGGCCGCAGAGGTAGCTCGCTGGGCAGGCATGCGGCTGATGGTGCGCAGGGGTGGATTAATGTTTTCAGATGAACACCTTTCTGGTGGGGAAAAAATGTGGTGTTTCAGTGGAATCTGCCAGTATTGATGTTTATGTAATTTTTTTCTCCCTTTTATTTAACTCTAAATTATTTTTATTTGATAAAGAGGGAAAATTGCAATATCTATACATAGATATTTAAGATCTTCTTGCATCCTGACTTCAGCATTACCAAAATGTTTCCAAATTGGTGTATTTTGGAGGTTTAATTTTGTGGGCAATGTCTGGGGGTGGGACAGAAAGGTCCGACAGAAGTTTTGCGGGGCAGCAGGGCTCAGGACACCCCATCTCCTCTTCCCAGATCGGCCACCGCGACTTCGACGTGGAGAAGCGGCTGCGGCGGGACCTGCGGCGGACGCGCGCCCTGCTCGCCGACGTGCAGCTGCTGCTGGCAGCCCCCGGGGAGCCCAGCGCCAGCGCCCAGGAGCTGGAGCGGCTGCGCAAGCAGGTAGGTGCCTTCAGGCGAGCGGGCGTCTCCCTGCCCCTTGGAGCCTCAGCCAAGGGGAAGCTGCAAGAAATATTTACAGATCTCCTGGTTTTAATTGTGTGGGGGGTGAGCAGTGATCCTGTGCTGCGCGAGCATCACGCCGCCCAGGCCTGGGCGAGAAGTGCCTCTTGTGCTGTCTTGTAAGGAGCACTTCTCTGTAATTAAGCCAACAGTGGTTAAGTATTTTTTTCCCCTTTTTTTTTTTTTCCTTCAGCCCTGTTAATTACCTTCTGTTCAGCATGTTTTCTATCTGTCTAATAAGGAGCTCCAGAGGCGCTGCGTTCGGGACGCGTTGCCATAGGGATGTTGTAAGGCAGGAGCAGGGGTCGCAGCAGATTTGCCGTAGTTTAAGCACAGTTCACAGCCGGCACTGAGCGACCCGGTGAGCGGCTGCAGGGGGGTGCCGTGCTTGTGCCCACCGTGCTGCCAGCCAGGGACAGTCTCAGCCCCAGTGTGAGCTCAGGGTCCATGGGGTGCCCTGCCGTGGGACAGGGGTGGCACAGGGCTCTCCATCCCCAGGCTGGCTGTGCACATGCATCCCCCAATGCCGAGCACCGGGACTGAGCTAACGATGCCAGTCCTCCAAAACTGCTCAGTAATTAATCTGTACTGTATATTTCCCCTGAAAACAAACTAATAGGGAGGCTTGAGCAATTCCAACAACATACATATATAATTGAGATAATAGTTCTGCATAAATAACATCTGTGAGCAGCAGCTGTTCCCACCTGGGCTGAGGGAGAAGGGGAAGGTGAGCTTGGCCTGATGTGGCCAGCGGGGTGTCCGTACCTGTGCTCATGCCTATGCCCATACTTGTGTCCATGCCTGTGCCACTGACCTGGAGAGCCAGGGCAGGGGATGGCCATGGTTGGGGCAGGCAGCAGGAATGGCCAGTTTTGGCGCTCATGAATTCTCTCTTAAACATTATTGAGCTAATGCTGTAATGCTACACTTAATAATTAATCCCTCGGTATTTCCTGAATCCTGCTTTGGGGCTGGAGATGATGCACAGCCCCTGTCTTGCTCTTTCCCAGCCCCGGGTGCAGTGGGCTGATGCTGAGGGACCCCTTCCACGGGCTGATCCAAGGGACCAAGTGGCGGTGGCGGGACACTTGTTCTGCCCAGTGTCCCCATGGCACCCAACCACATCTTGGAGGGGAGTAATGCCCTGCTCCCTGAGCAGCCGGGTCCCCGCAGCAAGGCAGGCTCATGCAGGAGGTTGCTCTCTCTTGCCTGTGCCCATGGTGCCATACAGTCCGTCCCCAGCTCCCCCCCAGCTCCCTCGGTGGGTGGCCTCTGCCCGGCTGCCTCGCACTTTGGAGGAGGAGAACAGGAAGCCTAAATATTCGCTATATTGGGTTTTTGCTGCGCTGCCAACACTGACACTCTGCATGCGTTAAAAATGCCTCATGATTATTCAGTCCTTTAAATTTAAATGATTTCTAATGGCATTCATGACGACTTTCTCAAAAGCCAATACATCCTACCACCAGCCCACAAACCTCCACAAGAATAAAAACTTTGCTAAAATGCTACATTTCCGTTAATCAAAATCCATATGGCTAGAAGTATAGCATTGTTTCTTAATAAGGCTGAAGCATCCATTTTACGCAGGTATTTAACAGATGGTGTAGCACAGCAAACTAATGTTGTTCAGAAGTTCATACATTATGCATTTTTTGGGGGGATTTCAATTTATTCTTCCCAAGTGGGAAAATTCCATTACACGAAGTAAAGTGGAAGCTGGTATTTAATGAGCAGTCCTGGAGATGCGTTTCTCTCTGATTAAACTGTCTGGAGTTTTAGTGTAATCACAGCAGGGGAAAGGCCAGTCCCAGGGGCTGGTCATGGACAGGGTTGCTTCTGGAGGAGCCTGAAGCTGGGAAAGTGCAAAAGCCCTTGGCCATAAAACCAGCAATCAGTCAGATTGGCATCTTTAACATCTCCCAGCAGCTATCGCTCAGGTCATTTCAGTAACGGCTGCCTGAGCTTTATGCAAAACATAAAGGCTATTTTTCAGCTGGTGGAAGAAAGGGGAACACGGCGCGTGTCGCTGTGAGAGCGGCTCTGCAGCTGTATGAATAGACTGACTAGACAATCCATCAACATGGACTGAGTTTGGACACAGGAACAGCATTTTAAATAACTGTTTCGCAGGTTTCAAACTGCTAAATGTCTCATGCCAGAGCTTTATATTTCCCATGGTGAGCAGCTTCTGGCTGGCACTGTAGCTGAAGACCCAACGATGTTCAGGGTTATTTCTTCCCACCCGTTCCTTGGTTCGTGCAGGGGTGGCAGGAGGGCTCACAGATGGAAATGGTGGTCCTAGGTGGCAGAGATCAGCCACTGCCCCATCCTCGGTGGTGGGACGACAGCACCTCGGGGCAGATGTGTGTTTGCTTCCAGAGGTTTTGCTGAGGTTGCTGGTGGGAGCTGTCAGCATTGTGCCTTGTGGCAATGGAGGATATGTCCTCTGCCTGATTTTCTCACTGAAGCAGTTAAAAATAGGGGATGCAGATTAGGAAGGAAGGTGGAGGCTGAAGATCAGAACCCTCCAATGTTTCCATGTGCACCAGACAGGCCACTGCTCTGGGCCTGGGATGGAGGGGGGAAACGTTTCTGTTGCTGCTGGCTGCAGTGGCAGTTTGGTCACCCTCCACACATGGCCAGCCCTTGGAGCGCAGTGTGCTGTGCCCCCGCCGTGTGCAGGGCTCCCTTGCAGTGGGCAGGGGGCGAGGAAGGCAGCTGGTGTGCGGGGGCTGCAGGGCTGGGAAGCGGCCATTCAGAGATTGCATTGTGCCAGGAATCATTGATTTTAAGGGAAAAAAAATCCATTTCCTCTGTAGACTAGGCACTGAAGAAACAAAATTACCTGCTCAGCTTTTCCAAGTAGGTCTCAATCACCCCAAACAGTTGAGGGAAGTGATCAAATTGCTGCAGTTACAGTAATCCCCCCTTTTTTGAGCAAGAGAGTAAAAAAAGATGAGTAAACCCTGAGAAAATAGCCTGAAATGCTCAAACTCTCACTGTGGTGCACAGTGGCTCCCGTTGCCCCTGGGAACTCTGCATCCTCTGCAGGAGAATGGGGACTGGGCACAGGAAATGAGCAGCAAGCAGAGAGCTTTAGTTTTCTTTTTCATAAAGAAAAGAAAGAAACCCAAGCATGCAAGGGAAGGAACTGGATGTTCAGGTACAGCCTATGTAAACTCCTCTGTCCTGGTGGTGTGAGTTTTTGGGATGATGCTGCATCTTCCAGCTATTTGCAGCCCATTTAAGATCATTGTAGTCTTAATGGCTGAGCTATAAAAACCAAGAGCAAATTAACATTTATAAATGTGATATTTCATGTGTATTTGCAAATGCAATTTATGCCACATGAAAAGCTCATTTGCAAACTCCAAATCATGAATTGCTCTAATGAGGAATTACATGTAATTCACATAATTTTGCAAATTAATGATCCCAGCTCTACCTCACCACAGCAGTGCCAAGGCAGAGGGTGGATGTGCAGATCGAGGCGCTTACTTCAGTACTCAGCAGGACGGTCAGTGGTGTTAGGATCCATGGTTAGGTGTACTGGGAGCTGCCAAGGAGACCCTGCTGCACTGGCTGGGAAGGGAAGAGTTTTCACTGTAAACCAGGAGCAGACGGGCTGAAGAGCAGCACAGATTTTAAAAGGTTGAGTTTCTATGTGCATTAGCAGGGGAAAATGCTCTGGGGTTGAAGTGTAAATAGACATGGCTGTGTAGCAAGGGGAACAGCATAATCAGCACGTGGTTTCTGCAGACACCAAGCTCTCCTTTAATTATGATCTCCCTCAATTTTTCCCAGTTGGAAGAGAGCGAAGCAAAGTGTGCGGAGGCCCAGAGGTCCCAGCAGACGGCGGCCCTGGAGCTGGAGAACTTGCACACGGAGCTGGAGGCCCTCAGCAGAAACAAGACCCTGGTGCGGAGGCACAGCTGGGGCTGGGGAGGTGGGAGGGCAGCAGCGCATCCCTACCTCCTCGTGTTTGATAGCAATAATCAGCTTTTTTACTAAATCAGCAATAATCAGTGTATTTACTAAAGCAGTCAGCCTCTTTGGGAACAAGCCCCCGGGTGGCTTAATGGATGGGTAAGGGTGCAGCTATGGATAGTAAAAGGGTGCAGCATCCCATAGTCCTCTGAAGACATGCAGGAGCTCCCTTTGCCTCTCCCGGTGCAAGCACAGGGAGGCTGGCAGCAGCGTGTTCCAGAGGATGCTGTGGTCCGGTGGTGCTGTGCAATGGGTCCCTCTTGGGATGTGCGAGCCAGCAGCCCCGTGGGTCCTCCCGCAGGTGGATGAACAGCTGTACCAGCTGCAGCACGAGAGATCTGACCTCCTGAAACGCATCGATGAGGACCAGGAAGACCTGAACGAGCTCATGGCAAAGCACAAGGCTCTGATTGCCCAGGTAGGACCGGGCATTGGAGGCTGGGCAGCGTCCCCCCTCCCTGGGAGGGCGCTTGGAAAACTCTGTAGCCTGGCAGAGAGCAAACAGCAGTCCCTATCGGTGCACAGCAGCTTGGGGACACCAGGAAGCAGATGCTGTGATGAGAGGAAGGAATGGCTCATGGCTCTACCTCCTCTCACCCACAGTTTGAGTCTTCTTTCAAGAGGTGTCTTGGCTTTAGTTTCAATAGTTGGGAAATCCTATAGCATCCCTGTCTGGATCCCTTTCAATTCTTTCTCTCAGTTTTCTCATGCAGAGCTTAAAAAGTGCTGACAGGCAGCCCTGGGGCTTTCTGCACAATATCCAGACTAAGGTAGACTCTCCTGAAGGATTTTACCTGGAGCTGAGGGATCCCAAGGCTCCTGGTAGGGCAGGGGTAGGCTGGTGAGACTGACAACTCACAGTCTGGCACCCCTTACAGGGGTGTTACAGAGCCAGGAGTCTGTATCCGAAAGGACCCTGAGGACAGAAATGACCTTGACAACATGGTTTCTGTCCTGATGTATAAATATTTGTTTCAAAAATTAGGTAATTTGCATTGAGTCAGGAGAATTAAGCTCCTTCAGTCCGGCGTAGGAGCAGCTTGCTGTTTTGGTGGTAGGAGGTGCAGGCACGAGCCAGCCCTTGGCACCGCACTCCTCACGGCGTGTGCCCTCTGCTCCAAGCCCTCAGGTCTGCTCCCACTCCTGGGCTTTCTCTTTCCACAGTCAGCAACAGATATTGCTCAGATCCGGGAGCTGCAGACGCAGGTGGAGGATGTGAAGAAAGAAAAGCAGAGCCTTCAGGAGAAGGTAATTCCTCCCCAGCCTGTTGCACCCAGAACTGAAGAGCAAGAGCCATCTGGCTTTCCTCTGATATCTCTGTGCCCGGCGCATGGCTGGTGCCAGCTGTGGATGCCGCATTCTTGTCTGAAATCAGATCAAGTCTCTACCCCAGTGGTACAAAGCCATTTCTCCTTAGTAATATGGTTAGGTTCCTCTCCTCTTCCTAACGTGCTGTGCGTGCCCCTGGCAGCAGCACAGTGCAGAAGCTGCTGTTTGCCTGTTGCATACCCGCAGCCCTGACCCTGTGGGCAGCACAGGGCTGGGCTGGGCTGCAGGGCTCTGCCAACAATGGCTTTGGGCTGGAGAAAGCTTCCCCTGGCAAGGCTTTTGGGGAGAGCCCCACTTCTGCCTCCTCTCTTCCCAAACTGCTGGTGCCATGGCAGGATCTGCCCCATGGGGCTGAGTGAGCTTGGGATGGGGACTGGCCCCGGGATGGGGCTGGCCCTGGGATGGGGCTGGCCCTGGGGTGAGTGCTGGCAGGTGCTGAACTGACTCGCCTCTGTGGTTGCACCGGCCCTCCTGGAGTGCATGGATTTAATTTTAAACACATGAGTAATCCCATTAACTTAAGTCCTTTATTGGAGCATAGCTAAGCTGCCCAGGAATCAGAAGCAGGACTCACTCCCTCCAAGGCAGAGTGGGTGGTGCTTTAGAGATAGGCCAGATAAAAGAAGACAAATTCCCGTACTTCTAGGTCAAATACAAAATCTGAACCAAACTTGTACTGGGATCACTAAAGGGGCGGTTTGCTTTGGACATCTCAGCGTAACGGCTGAAGAAGCAACTTGGTGCAGGCAGCTTTCTACGCAGGGTAGACCGAATTTTTATGCCTGCTGTCCTCAAAGAGTTTGCTGAGAAGGTAAAAGCAAAAAAGACCCAGTCACATGTTGTCTTGCTGGCACATTTTAAATTCAAAAATACATGTTAGTGTCATGCATTTGTTGTGTGGTATTAACATCAGGGACTCCCTCAGGAAGCCAAAGGCAATGCTTTTCCATAGTGCCTGGCAGCCTAAGCCATGCCCTTCACATTCGCTCTGTCTCAGGAGCCATGAGAGGTCCTTGCTGCATGTCACACCAAGGAGAGGGACTGGTGGGGGATCTGGGAAAGGGACTGGGAGGTGTTTGTGCGGGTCAGGGGCCAGGGAGGTGCTAACGCAGCCTGTCCTCGCCCAGCTGCAGGCAGCGCAGGCAAGAGTGGTGTGCCTGGAGCAGTGCCCAGCCGAGCGCTCCATCATCAGCCGGCAGGAAGCCCGCATCCGCGACCTCGAGAGCCAGCTGGACTTCCAGGCTGTGCAGATGAAGCGCTTTGAGGTACCACCTCTTCACCGCTTGCAGAGGGGATGCAGAGCCCCAGAAAGATGCAGCTTGCTTGCAAAAGGCGGGTGCAGTGACGCCACCACCTCGGCTTTGGGGGGAAGAAGCATGCAGGAAGGGGTGGGGAGGGACAGGTGGGGCCTTCTTACAGCTCTCCTGTGTTTGTGGACAGTCCCTATACTTCATGCCACTGCCATTATACATGCTTTAATGTGGTGTTTACTGAAAGCCAAAGTGGGTCCAGTGCTATAAAGACCTGGAGAAATATACGGTCCCTTCCTCTGGACTCAGAGTGCGGTGTGCGCTGACTGCTCATCCATCACAGCACCTCTCCACCAGGCACCCCTCTGCTCTGGCACTGTCCAGAAGGCAGGACATTGGGCTCGACAGCAATATTTCACTGTCCCCATTAATCAGCGTGTCTGCTGGTGCCCTGGGATGTTTTTACTGTCACTTCTTCCTGGAGTTGTGCTGCCCAAATGAGACCAGCCCAGGGGTGAAAGAAAATGATCTTGTGGCCCCAAAAGCAGCAGCTGGCTCCATGGGAGCCCTGGGGACACGGTGGGGCCACAGGGGATGGTGCTGCCTGCTGTGGTGGGTGCAGAGCTGGGTGCATGAGGTCAGTGGGTTCCATACCCACTGCAGGCAGCTGCCGCCACTTGCAAGGTTTCAGGCTGATGCTTGATCATGCTAATACTAGTGTCTGGCCCTGTGGCATGGGCCAGGGATGGAGAGCTCTCCATATTGCTTGATGCTTGTGGAGAGCTTTATAACTCCATCTCCCTTGCTTCACCTCATGCCCTCCTTGCTGCCTCCCCAGGTGCTGGTGCTGCGCTTGCGAGACAGCATCATAAAGATGGGCGAGGAGCTGGAGAAGGCAGCTGAGTCAGAGGCGCGGGAGAAGGAGAGCACCCGGTACTACCAGAGGAGGATGGAGGAGATGAAGGCTGACATGGATGAGCTGGTGCAGAGGGAGCTGGAGTCCAGCCGCCGGCGCGTGGAGCTGGTAAGGGGGTGCTGCCCCTGTAGGCTCGTGTGGGCCCTGGACCATGGCAGGGGGTTTGCTGCGGCTGCAGGTTACCTCTCCATAACCTGCAGATTGGCCCAAGGGTCCTGGAAAAGTAACTTTCTGCCTGGTGCTTTGTGTGCTCTGTGTTTGGAGATGGAGCTGGCCAATTTGCTGTTAGCTGGCCCCCGTGCAGGCAAGCTGTGGGCTGCTCCCCCACGGCTGCCCTGGATCTTGCTAATGTCAGGGTGTCGCAGGCTCAGCTTTGGTGAGCGGAGCTGGGGAGCACTTGCAGGGGCAGTGAATTGCTTCGCATCCCTCTGCAGCCCCAAACCATTGAACCGAAGCCGTTATTGAGGCCCCTCGCTTTGCATTTCTTCATAGCTGGGCTGGCAGCCTGGGCAGTCCCTCTGCTCCGTGTTTTGTTCCAAGAAGGAGATCGCTTTGCCTGGTCAGCTCTAAGAAATGCTGAGAAGTTGCTCAGGTCATTCCTGCACCTCCTTGTGCTGGTTTTTCCTCACACTGGGCAGAACCGCTGCAGGGCCGAGTGCTCCCCGGGCACGGGGAAAATGCCTGTGTCTTCCTGCCAGCCCGCCACGTGCCGAAGGCCGGCCCCGTGGCTCGGCATGCCAGGGCTCAACCAAGGCACCAGCTCCTCACCGCGCTTCTGGCCCCAGCCAAATAACTCCCCTGTGGCACGGCGGCGTGTCAGACGGTGCCGACAAGCAGCTAACCTGCTCGGCGCGCGTAAAGCCCCATCCGGATTTGGAGTACAGCAAAAAATAGATTCACCTTCATTTTACAGTCCTCTATGAGCATCTCTTTTCATGTTGGCTTTTTCCAGTAAACAAAAGGAAAGCCTTGCTTCCAAGCAGTAATTGAAAGATATTGCATTTCTGCTGGCAGTACAGCAACATTAGAAGCAGTTATTTTATCAATAATCTTTTATTTAACAATCAAGGAGATTTCAGCATTTATTTAGCCCTGAGGCTGCCAGCCTTTCTGAAGGGAATGGTGCTTTAGTGTGAATTATTCCACTTCCCCTGCCTGAGCAGTGAACAGGCTTTGTCCTTGCTGTGCCAGCCTGAAGCCTACGTGCTCACGCACAGCTCTGGCTGCCGGGATACCCTCCCCTGGGCACAAAACCAGTGTCCCCTCTAGGTCAGAGACATGCAGCCATTGATGCTCTTTGGAGTCATGAGATCTTAAAGCCAGATGCTTTGCTGGGTGCACGCTGCGTGCCCGCCAGCCCCAGGCATGCCACGTGGCTCCCTGGGCTGCCCGCTGGGCTTGCAGCAACCCCCCCGGGGCCGGGTCCTGCTGCTTTCCTTGTGGGCACCAAGCGAGACACGGCTTCAGTTGCTATGATAATCGTGTGTTTATTGCAGCTTTGTTACAAACACCATGTTTTGGAACACAGATGCGCTGTCTGTTAGGATACGGGTGGGTTTTTTAACTGTAATTTTGTATTTGTGTATATATTTTTAGAAGCTTTTTGAATGTTTCATATGGAGATGCGAATGATGGGTGTAGCAAGATACTTGGTCATCTTAGCACACTTCTGTTCTCACAAATTAAGTTTGCAAAGAAGTTTGAATGGGATTTTGGAGGCACCTTCCTGGGATAAGGCATAAAAACCCATAAACAGGCAAACTCATAAGCCAATACGGAGGGGTCTGGCTTTATCCAGACACCCAGACATTCGGGGTTATCTGGCATCTGCTGCAGCAGGAGGAAGGAGCCAGGCAAGCCTTGCAGTGGGTGAGCTCCCCCTGACACATCACACCAGCCCCAGGTTTCTCCCCACTGGCACGTGGCGGCTGGTCCGCTCTGCAGGAACCAGGGCTCCGAACGCCCACCGTGGCACGGCTGCGGCGGGAGCCAGGGGCCCCCACACAGAGCATTGCAGCATTCCCCGGGAGCAGAGGCGTTCCCCCAGGCTGTGTGTACTCTTAACAGCACTTAAATAAAACATCGCAGGAGAGCTGTGATCGCAGAGCCCAGCCGTGCCTGTCGAGTGGCTGGCGGAGAGCATCAATAGTTAAGAGAAAGCCACTTATGGCTCTGCTCCTGTTAAATCCCCATCAATTATAAATGCTGCATGAATTATTCAGTTAACATTACTTAAGTCATGGTCTGCACCTAACAATTTTTCTTTTTTAATTTATTTAAATAAACAGTCATGAGGTTGTGGACTTGCCACACACTGTCAGTTTAAGCAATGCATTGAAGGGACAAATTAATTGTACAGATTGGGTTAGAAATTCCATCTTGTTTCCTGGCGTCCTGAGAGCTGATGCCTGTATATCAAGTATTTAATTCTCACAGCTTGTATTTATCAGTGGTGGAGGCACTTGAAAATCCTGTCCCACCATCCCCGTACCTTCAGCCAGGCTCAGGACAGCTATTTTCACCCATCCCTCATTTTTGACCCAGCTTTGGGCAGTTAGGAGGCAGACTCATGCCATTCACAGGCAGCAGGGAAAATCCAGCAAGAAGCAGGGATGGGAGCTGGAGAGCTGGCTGCCAGGCAGATGGTTCTGCCTTATGAATTTTGTAAGAAGAATGGGTTTTGAACACTTTCCAAGCCTGGTGCCATCGCAGCAAGGGAGGCAATGTTTTCTAATGGCGGGGGTAGTACTTGGCCCTGGTTGTCTGTCTTTGCTCAGGTTGCATGTACTGAATTTCCTTCACGGAGCTGTAACTCCTCTTCTGATAAAATCTGGATCCCAGCCTGCAACAGCTCCTCGTTTCTCAGCTGCTGTGCTGACACCCAGAGCCTGAAAGGCTAGACCCAGCTGCCTGGTCTCCTTGGGCCACAGCAGAAACTGAGTCATAGCGAGAAGTGAGAGATGGATTTCCAACTCAGAGACGATCCTGGGGATCTTAAAAACAAGCCCAGGTCTCTGCACTCATCCTGTATGCACATGTGCTCGTGCTTGTCCTGTGGTGAAGCTGCATGGTGTAGTGCAGGGAAGGATGGAGCAGGGGCTGGGACCAGGCGTGTGGGGCCGGGGTGTGTAGGGTGATGAGCTGCCGTCGCTGCGACCAGCCACCGGCTGGGATTTCCCTCCTGACACTGCTGTTAGGGCGGGACGGTGCTGGGTGCTGGGCCCAGCTCCTGGCCTCAGTGCTCTGGAGGTGATGCTGGAGATGGGTAGATGGTCCACTGTGAGCACTGGGGAGACAAGGGTGTGTTTCCAAGAGGCCTCGTCTCAGCTGCTGTGGGTGTCCACAGCCATCACTGGAAGCCCTGGGCAGGGGCGGGACAGGGACAGGGACACTGCTTCAGGATTCTGTCCCATGCCTTGCCTTGACCGGGCTGTTTTCACAGAGCTTCTGGCAGAGCATGTCCCTCCTTACTTGTAGATTTGCTGCAGCAGAGCAGGGGAGATGTGAACTGCTAACAAGCCAGGATGGACTAATTCCACCCTTTAGATAGCAATTCTTCCAGGAGGTGCCAAGGAGTAGCTAAAAAGCTTAAATAAGCTCATGTTTCTGTGAGGGGGTACCTACAGCTGTGCTGCGATGACTGAGGTGCCTCTGCAGCTTGGATTTCACGGGAGAAAGCAAGCGGCTGCTGGAGGCTAGGATGGGAGCTCTGGGAGGGGAACTCAGCCACAGGCAGGAGCCCTGGGGTCCCCCCTGCCCCAGAGAGCTGGGTGCCTCCCGCCTGCGTGGGGCACATTGCTGAGATGCCCAGGGAAAAGCAGGGCTGATCCTGCTGGGATGAAGCCCTGGCTGACAGAAGCACTTGCTGGGGAGCCGGCCAGACCCACTGCATCTCCTCCAGCCCCCTTGGACCGACAGACAGCTCTGCTAAACCCCCCTGAGCCTGCGCTGCTGGGGCACGCCATGGGGGCTTTGCAGGCGTTACCTTAAAATCAGGTTTCTTTAATGAAGCTGTGAAATTCATCAGCACATAATTAACTATTTTTACTGAAAACTGAAGTACAGGTGTGAAGATATTCTTCACGTTTGTTTTTTTTTAAAAAAGAGGTGAGTGTCACAGTGTAAATAACCTTTTATTTCTGGTTCTTATGATGGCAGATCCCCTTTGTAATGCAGCCCTGTTATGGCCGCACAATCCAGCATGCTGTAGCACATTACAGCCTGACCTCTAGGATATTTTTTTTTAAATTTGCAAGCTTTAAAGATTTTTTTGGTGCTTTCAGTGAACTTGAGAAGTGAAGTGGGAGCTGTTTGGGCCTCCAGCTGGGAATGCTGTGCTCCCGCCCAGGCAAACTTACAGCTCCCAGCAGGGTCCCAGCCAAACCCTCTGATGCCTTTGCAGCCCTCCACCCCAGCACCGCCCGTGCCTGGGTCTTTCTGAGCTGCTCTTTCCTTTAAAAGCTAGTGACTTTGACTAAGTGTAACAACAATTATCATCAAAGGGAGTCAGTCCTTAGAGGTGAGGTTGGGTGATGGAGGAGCTACGAGTGAAAACTCGACTGTATGCATTAATTAGGCCTGCTGTACAGCAGGCGTGTGATTTCTGGTTTGCCATTAAAAAAATAAATTCTTCAGGAAATCATCAGCACTTGTGGCTGCTCACACCAATTACCAGTAACGCCGGTGTTTGCGAGCGCAGAAAGAGCTGCTCATCCCGTCTCACTCGAGACTTTAACTGTGGAAATTTGTCACTTCAAACTTTCTGAAAATCTGAGAGTTAATTACTTAATTAAAAATAATAATGATTGAATACTGCAGGTGTACGCTAAATTATTCAAATAGAAGCAATCCAAATTGGACTAATTAGATTACACTTCACTTCAGGTGGATGGGAGCTTGCAAAGGTTATGTTGTGACAGCAGAACCACAAACAAAAATAAAAGACGGCGACGAGGATGCCGCGCTGTGTGCTCTGCAGTGCCTGCCTTGGCATCTTTTATAGTCCCATAAATTATTTCACTACTGGTTTTGCTTAGCTCTTTTTAACTTATCTTCAAATGCTTCTGAGACAAAATTAGATGAAAAAGAAACTCTTAAGAAAAAGAGGGTTTAGAACTTCTTTTACCTCTTTTTAGAACTGCTTTTCCAGAGAAGCAATGAAAGCAAAGCCAGGATGTGGAGAGATGGCGGGGAGCGGGGGTAGGAGGTGGGGAGCTGCTGGCTGAGATGTTCTCTCTCCCCTGTTTCCAGGCGGGCTCTGGCCGGGGGTTGAAATGCCTCCAGCTGGTGCCCCTTGTGCCACACAGGCTGTTGAGGGCTTGAGCATCTTTTTCTAGCTGTTGGAAAAGACTGCTGGCAAACCAGAGGAGGAAGCCCCAGTGATGCTTGGGGATACAGTAGGCAGCAGGATCTCACCTGCTGGCTGCGTGGGGGCAGAGCTGGGCAGCACCTCCCCGCAGGAGCAGGGAGCCCCAGGAGCTGCCAGCCCACATCTCCTCCTGTCCTTGCTGGCTGTCCTTGCCTGGTGCAGAGCCCACGTTTGTCCTAACCTCTGCTGCTGCGGTGCTGGCTCCCTGCTGGGTGACAGCCCTGCTGCCGTGCCATGACAGCAGTGGGGTGCCACAGTGCTGGGGACTGTGCCCTCACCGCCCCTCCCTCTGCTTTGGGTACCCACGAAGCGGCAGCGATATTCCCCCTGTGCAGCAAACGTCTTCCTTTCCAACCCAAATCTCTTCCTTTCCACCCCTGCCAGTGAGAGGAGGTGGTGCTGTGAGAGGGGCAGGTGGGTGGTCTGGGGGTCAGGGGCTTTGCACAGGACAGGAGCAGAGGGGCTGTATGAAACATAGGGAAAGTGGCCGGCAGGCCAGACCCACTGCTGAGCACTCGGCTCTGACATTCAGTAGAAATTAATTTTTTTGCAGAGTAACTTGTGTTGTCAGGATCTTTCCAGCACAGATGTGCAGCAGCATCCTCCTGTGACCCCCCCCCAGGCAAGGGCAGGAGTCTGGGCTGTCAGCACCAGCATCTTGGCATGGGTTTGCTCTGTGCTGACCATCGCCAAGCAAGCTCCATCCCCCTTGTCTTGACAGCGCCTTTAATTCAGGCTCCCCGTCAGCTGAAATTAACCTCACCTTTCCAAAGTAAATGCTTTTGACCTGCCAGTGGACCAGTGCCATCGGGTTTTGGGAGTGCTGTGCTCTGTGGCAATCTGTCCACCGATACACTGTGAATGGGAGAATCTAATCTGGAAATGTATGCAAAACCAGACATAACATATATTTTATTTATTGATTATTAAATATACATCAGCCAGGATTCTGAGCTGGTCAGGCTGACTTCTGCTGTGCGTGACTGACTGGTTTGGTGGAAGGAGCAGGATATGTTGGTGCCAACAGGGACTGGGGTTTAATAGCAAGAGGATACTCCTGAGCCCATGTAGCAGAAGGGCTCTCAGCCCCCATTTGGGAAGCCAGTGCACCCTTCCCTGGGCTCACAGCTGGTACCACGTCCCCATCTCTCCCCACACTGCCCATGCCACGGCTGGGTGCATGGGCAGGTTCCTTGCTGGTCAGCAGGACAGACACGGTAGGGCTTCTCCAAACCACTGCAAGGCAAGAGAGAAATTAGTGGAGCTTTTAAATGAAAAACCAACATACACACGAAGGAAAGGACCATTAGCTCTGCTTCAGCATCTCTGGTTTGTGGCAGTAGCTATAGCCCCTTTCTGGAGCACTGGGGCTTTTCACAAGTCTGGTATCTGCTGCTTTGCAAGGGAGAAGGCGCTAATCCTTGCTTTTCCATGGGAGGAGGAAGGAGTGTGCTTCCAAGGGCTGATGTGAGTGGCTGATGGGGATTCCTTTGGCAGTGCAGTCCTGCACCTGGACCCTTCCTGGTCAGCAGCTCCAGTGCTGACACCCAGCGCAGCAGTTGTGGGGTTCCTACCCTGAGCAAGTAGCTCCCCCTGTCTGCAGAACACCTTTTGGGGAAGTGCTGGGATCCCACGGTGCAGCCCCGGTACTGCTCTTGGTGGGCTGTGGGCTGGCAAGAGCAGCCCAGCTAAGGTGTATGTGTATGGCTGGGGATGAAATGCCCCCACGGATCAGTTTGCCATGCAGTGCCTGTTAGATCCCTGTGGAGGCTGAAAAGGAGTAGAAGAAATCTCATAAACAGTTGGAAAATTGCTGCCTTACTCCCCAGGCATTGTGTGGCATGCTGCTCCAGCCTTCACCCCCTCCTTGATGAGGTGGAAAGGACTGATTCCCCTGGCAACGTTGCTTTATAAGCCCCGTTCATCAGTGAGGCTCCTCTAACTGCAGCTCCCCCAGCAGCCATCCAGGTTCCCCATCATCATCAGCGCCAGCCAGAGCACGGGTGCTCCGATAATAGGTCATTAATGATGAATAACACAGGCAAAAAGACGTGCAAGTCCCCTTTCATCCCCCCAGGTCCAGCTGCAGTGCGGTGTATTACTCCAGTCCCGGCAGCCTCCTGGCTGGTGTCATGCGTGGTCTCTTGCACAGGACGAAGGGCAGCAGCCGGGTGGCCCTGGCTGTGGCAACCAGTCACAACATGCAGGGAAGCCAGGAAGGGGGGCAACAGTTCCATTTGGGCTCAGGTGAGGTGGGGCTTTGCCGAGGGTGGAGGCACTGGTGGGGTGCAGCAACGCTCCTGCCCAGTGCCTCTGCAGCCAGGAGATTTCCTTGGCTCCCAGCTGCTGCTCAGGGTGGGGGAGGTCAAGCTCACGCCCAGGGTCCACTGGGACGGGTAGGCGGCATGGCCGGGGGTGCACCACTGCTCACTCAACTCCGAGCATCGTTCCTCTCCCAGGCATGCCCCTGCTTCAGCAGAGCCACATGAACAGGCAGGTTGTTTTCTCAAGAAATATGTTCTCCCCTTTTTTCTCTCCCTTTTCTGCTTAGAGGAAACAAAAAGCCAGCAAACCTTGGCAGTTCATCCTGAGTGAGGATGTAAACACTCAAACCGGCTCCTGTATAAAAAGGGAAAATGCTTCTTGAATTTACATTTAGATTGAAACAACGTGTGTCAAAGGTGTCTAATAGCTCCCTGGGATAGCAGTGGCCTGATGCTGGGACAATTCTTGTCACTTTATATTATGAAGATAATTTTTTTTGCATTTCAAATCTAGTTATGTTGGCATCATTAGTCCCTTCCTTGAGACAATTGTATGGTACAGATACATTACGTTTGAGTAAAATGTGAAGTGCCTCCCTGCACGTGATTTGGGATCGAGCGCTGGGACAGGTGGGACATACGGTTTGCAGCCTCCTCCCCACTGCAGCGCTGCCATTATGAGCACAGAGCTGATCAAGGTAGCTGCTCTGCCACTGTAAGCACGAGCCTTGCTGGAATGCACTGATTTGAGCCCAAAATGCTGAGCAGCATGTTTACTCAGGGCATTTCCCCTTTCTCTGCCCCTGGCCCAGCCGTGGCTCTGCTAACCTCCTCTTCTTTCTCCTTCTCCTCCTCCTCCTCCTCTGCTGGCTGCAGCACCCTCATGAGCTGTGGATGTGCTGAGCCCAAGCTGAAAGGCAGGGTACAGAAATGGAGCAGTACCGTTTCTCTCCCCTATACCTTCTTGCTGCAGATTTCACCAGAATTCACTTTACAGGAATGCCTGGTCCTCAAGAACTAAAAATCGCTTTGGGCATAGGCTCGTGCAAGTCACTCGGCAGAGAGCGGGCGTGGAGCAGCTCCAGACTGTTCTCTGAATGTGACTCGTGCTTTCCTCTGCATTTAATCAGCCCGGGTACCTGGGGCGATGATGGCGGTGGTAGCACCTCTGCTGGAAGGAGCCTGTTTTAGCAACATAGCTGTACCTGAGCAGTGTCAGCTCTCATTAAGAAACGGGTATTTTCAGGCTAACATTCAAATTGCCACTTGGGCGGCACATGGGCAGCGGACCCCAGGGTTACACATGGTGTGTAGTGCCCATGGCTGTGCAATCCCCAGAGTGCCCCCAGCGCCCTCCACAGCCCCCTCCCAAGGCTGCCGAGCTCCTCCCCGCCATGCAGCAGGGGTGCCGTGGCCCGTGGGTGCCCTAGGACCGGGGCATCCCTGAGGGGGACCAGGCTGCAGCCCCAGCTCGGCGGGATCAGCCCTGCGGTGGTCCCATTTCTGTCAGGCAGAAAGCAGCGGGGCCGGGGGGACCCCACCAGCCACCGGGACACGCTGTTTGCTGCTCTCGCAGCTGCACCTGGGGGATTTTCCTTGTCAGAAGCCAGAGAAAGCGGGGCTGGGGTGCGGGAGGGGTGCGTGCCGCTGCGTGCCTGGCTGCCTCCCTGCCAGTCACTGTCAGGTTAATAATAGCAGAACAGAGGAAAGGAATTAAATGCAGCCACTGAACTATATTTAATTTGCGCTGCATCCTGGAGCTGAGGAACTAGTTTAATAGAGACTCTTATCAGCCGGTTTGAAGGGTTGAGCTTTTTATCTAGTGGTTGTCTTACTGCCTGGTCTAGCAGTCGCAAATAGCTGAATACAGGCGTGTAGCCAGGGGAGGCTTGGGGCTCCCTCCCCTTGGGCTTTTCTTCTCTTGGGGGTCGGCATTTCACTGTGTGTCCCCTCCCGAGGCCCTGGCCGCTCGCAGGGCCAACCCCAGCATGGGAGCATCCCTGCTGCCTGGGCAGCGGGCCATGCCCACCCCACTCGGTGCAGTTTCTGGGACAAAATGGGTCCTTTCCACCCTCTGCATCTGCCTGAGTGGGGAGGGAAGCAAAAGGCTCGGAAGCACTGAGTTTCAGAAAGCTTCTTGGCAGCGTTCAGGTTTTTACCGATATCGGCGTGTTTCCAGAAGCAACTGTGATGCTGTGCAACCCGAACTGGGATATTTCTTTGCATGTTTTTATGAACTGAAATGCTCTTCCCTTCGGGCCTGCGCGCCCAGTGATCCCAGGGCTTTCATTATTTACTCTGACAGTCTGCCGGCTCCTGCGCCATGGCCTGTCGCAGCCCGTGCTGCAAATCATCTCTCACCTTGTCACCACCGAGATGGCAATTTTACAGCTGGCAGCTTCAATCACTGTGAATTTGCAGCTCGCGCTCGCTCTCCTCCTCTCTGCGCCGTGTGAAGGTTTAGAAAACCACACGAAGATTTCCTTCCTAGCTGAAAGGGCTTGGAATCCGATGAACACGGTGGTGCTCAGCTGCGGCGGGTGGGCAGTGCTGGGTCGGCATCCTCGGTCTGCTTGAAGCCGCCTGGCTGTGGGCGATGCTGGGTCCACAGAGCCATATGGGTTGTGCTACTCATCCCGTTTTTCCTCCCTGTAGTTTAAATTATGAATGGAGTTTCTGGTTTTTCTTATCAGCTCCAGCGTTTCTGGAAAGGGTTGCATTTCCAAGTAGGCGTGTGGTGTGTGTGAGTGGAGGAGGAGCCCTGAAACGCCTGGGAGCATCCCCGCGGTCTGCGCCCCGCTCTGTCCCCAGCAGGAACATTGTGCTCTCACACCGGGTGCTTTTACATGTCCCACGCAGGGCGGGGGGGCGTTAATGTTTAACATCAGATTTACCCATTTGGTACATTGAGGTTACATTGTGATTTAGCAGAGCGATACAGCGGCGTACTGAAATCGCAGCACGGGCACAGTACAGCAATTGCAACATACACCCGAGTCACTACACAGATGTGGTGCCTGCCCCTGGTCTCTGTACACTCACTGCCATGGTGCTGGGCGTTCCCAGCTGCCAGGAAGGGCGCTCAAGGCCGTTGCTCTCTTCAAAGTTTGTTTTATTACTTGTCCAGGTTTTATACTTTGTATTGGGCTGAGCCACATCTATGCTTCCCCCACACTCGTCTGGCTGGCTCAGGAAGACATTACTCTCTAATGATTGTCTCCGGAAGGCTGTTTGTACAACCTGATGATGCCCAGGTGCAGCTGTATGCCTAAAACCAAGGTCACCCACCCCTCCCCGGGGTTAATTTCAGTTTCTGCATGGTAATTGCTGGTGGTTCCTTACATTCCGCCCAGCGCTTGGGATTTTTGGCTCATCTCCTTTGAGCCCTTTTCCATTGTGGGGGGTATTGGTGGGTCGCGGAGGGGTTCAGCTGCATTTGCTCCTCTTCTCATGTACGATGAAGTTTGCATTTTACAAGCTGTTGCACATGCAACAGGGTGCAGCGGCAGGTAGCAAGCCCTGGCAGGGCACAGCACGCTGGGGTGGGGGGGGTTTCAGCAGACACCTGGCCCGCCTGCTCCGCGGTTCGGGGTGCCGCGTCGGGGTGCAGGCACTAACTCGGTGCTGTCCGTGCAGGAGCAGCAGCTGGCGGAGCTGGCAGCGGTGCGGCAGGTCCTGCAGGCTGACCTGGGCACCTCCATCCGGCGCATCGCTGACCTGCAGGTGGCCCTGGAGGAGCTGCGGTCCAGCGACGAGAGCGATACTGAGAGGTGAGGCAAGGAGGGCTGGGGGGCTGCAGGGTGCTGGGGGGCGGCAAAGGGGCAGGCTCAGATGCTTTGTGATGGGGAAGGATGCTGCGCTGTGTAAGGGCAATGCCAGGAGGGCTGTAACTGCACATTTGTATCCTCGAGTGTTTTCGCTGCAGCAGCATATGTTTATGAACAAGAAACTTCACGTTAATGAAAGATTTCATGAAAAAGCGTCACCCTTAAAATCATACTGTGTGGCCCAGCTTAAAGTAAGCAAAAAGGGTGAAAATAGCCCCATTCACAGAGCAAGCCCCTGTCCCTAGCAGTGTGGCGTGCTGCCGTGTGTCAGCAGGTGCTGCAGCGCTGGATTTATGGGTTGAAAATCCTGCACTTTGTTCAGCCACAGGAGTTGGGGGCCTGGAGGAACCAGTGAAGCTGGGCGAATCTGGTAGAGGGTTTTACTAGGAAAAAATGGGAAACAAATTCCAGTGAGTTTTTCAGGTGTTATTTCTACAGCCCCCCAATTTTCCCCTCTGCTACATTGCTAAAGGGTCATCATGACAAATGGAGACAAAATAGATAAATGCATTTAAAAAAGAAAAAAGCAGAGATGTGCTTGTCACCATGCCGTGAGAAGAGATTTTCTTTATGTGGTGATTAAACCGGGGAAGGGTGAGATAGAAACCGTGAGCTCAGAAATTCACTTCTTTATAAAAAAAGAGGTGATTTCCAATACAATTGACACATTAATGGGAGGTGAGAAGCACTTCCCAGCAGGGACGTCCAGAGCTGCTGCATGCAGGAAAAGCGGTGTATTTTGCCTTCTGTCCTTTGCCGGCGTGGGCACAGTGGAGGTGTTCTGCAGGTGCAAATGCAACATGCGCTGCAGCAGCACCCATCTCTGTGATGGGGGGTGCATGCACGGGGGTCCTTCTTGTAGCCCAGGGCCTGAAGGGTGCGGGGAGCAGGTGAGGTGGCCTTTAGTCATGCAGGGTGCTGGGAACGGCCCTGCCACCGCCCTGGTGCCCACTGCAGCTCTGCTCAGGCTGTTGAGGGGGTATGTTGCCCAGCTCAGGCAAAGATCGTACCGGCAGCCACCGCAGCAGCTTTGATACAGTTAGTCTGGGAAGTTTTCATCTCGTCAGGCTCGCGTGGTGGCTTTGGGGAAGCCGTGCGAGCCACTGGCAGCGCCGCGGCTGACTCACTGTTTCGTCCCTTGGTTGCAGCGTGCAGACGGTGCGGGAGTCGCTTTGCTCCAGGAGGGAGACGTGAGTGAGCCCTGGGGAGCTGCCAGCCGAAGGGCAGGAGCCTGCACCGGGTTGTGCGATGGGTCCTGGACCACCAGCTGCCCGCAGCCTGCCAAGGCACCATGCTCCACTCGGGCACAGATGGGCTTTCGGATGCACTGGCTTTGCGTGCCCCCCCCATGCCCTCTGACCTGCTCACTTTCCCTGGGAGCTCTGACTGTTACACTGGGTGGGATGCGCTCGTTCCCTGGGCTGCACTTTGAGAATATGAAGATGATCTATGGCTTTGAAGGAAAACTGAGATCCTAAAGAATTTAATCTGCTTCAGCTGGAGTGTGGGCTCCCAGTGGGTGGGCAGGGGTAGCTCCAGTCCCAGACTGGCTCTGCCACTGCAGCTCTGGTCCCAAGGCACTGCAGGCAGCAGCAGGGTTTCCCTGCCTACTGTCTACAGGCTACAGGGCATGGGGAAAATAGTTAATGGCAGCAGCAATTGCACAAGGACAAGGTTGCCTGGAAAGGTTTGTTTTATCCAACCTGTGCTGGTGTCACAAAACAGCCGGAGCAGAGCCCACCAGTTGGAGCAGTCATTGCTGGGGCTGTGAAGGAGCCCCCGGTCTGTGCCCAGCCTCACCCTTACATGTGCTCCAGGACCCTTTCCCAGTGCTGCCGGCCCCCTTGCCTGCACTTGCAGAGCTAACTGAGTCTCATCTCTCCCCACAGGGACGCCTGCTCCAGCGTTGGCTCCACGCTCAGTCTGGAGCCCACAGAGAGCACCAAGTCCTGGCCAGGGTCATCTGCAGGCTGGTCTTCCCCAGCAGGTGCCAGTGTGGCCGGGAGCGTCTCGGCGCAGTTCATTGGCAGCCACAGCACCCCGAGCCCAAGGTAAGGGATCCCCAGCCTGTCCTGGGCATGGCCACCTCCAGCGGTGACAGACGCGTGGCTGCTCCCCCAGCATGGGGCACCCGCCACAGCTTTCCTCCAGGGAAACCGCAGGTGCTTGGTGCCAGCTCCAGCGTCTTGCAGATGCATGGAGGGTAGAAAAATATCTTGCAGGAGCAAGCCTTTACAAAGGTATTTTAAACCCTCTCGTATTTTTATTAAAAAAGTAAAAATGGTTCAAGAGGCAGGAATAGGCTGCAGGCAGTGCTGCTTTCGCAGCGTTCAGGCGCAGAGAGGTGGCTGCAGGCATCCTGCCCTGTCGGAATGTCAAGGACAGAAGCAGAGCTGTCAGCCCCGGCAGCTGCTCTCCTGTCACGGATGTCTGCATGGCCTGACCCTGCAGCCTGGCAGGCAGGTGCTGCCTGCTCTCCTAGCTCCTGCCTGCCTGGGGGTGTGGTTGCTGTGGCCCCTTAAATGGGGGACACGCACAGTGGGTGCAGCCCATTAAATCGCTCAGCAGAGCCGAGCACTGTGTATGCTCAGGGGCTCCCATGTGCTCTCTTTGGCTTTTATTTTCCCATGGATAAAATAAAGTCACCCTTTACTGGTAACAGATCCCACGGTGCAGTGAGGAGCACCATGTGGCACCACTGCAGCTGCATGGGGACAGGGGAGCCCCCGTGGCTCATTGTGGGGTGCTGCAGGTGCTGGCTCGGGGATGGTGGGTGCTTGGCTGTGCTCCTTTCAGGACATGCAGAAAGGAGGTCAGGGGGACCTGTGGTATTTAAGGTCAAAACATCAAATCAAGGAAGGTAGTCTCTGCCACGCCAGGATCAGTGAAACGCTAGATGAAAGTCGCTACATCAAAAACATGCTTCAAGCAGTATAATATCCCTTGATGTATTCTCTAGAGATAATTTAAAGAGGCGATGCAGCCTATTTGAGGATTTATATGCCATATGCTCGCCTTTCGCTGCTGAGGAAACAGTATGCATTTATACAGTTCTAATATAAAATATGTTAATTCTTGGCAGTAATGCTAATGGGCTGTGAGGGAGTTGGAGAGTGGCCCAAGCACTCGCATGGCCAAACTGCCTCCGCTCAGCCCCTGCTGCCACCCCGGGGTGCTCAGCAGCAGAGCTGCCCGGGGCTCGGCAGGTGCCCTGGTGCCTAGCTCGAATCGAGGCCGCCTTGCCTGGGTGTCCATCAGAAGGATCTTCCAGCCCAGAGGCAAACCCATGGTTTTACAGCCTTCCCGGCACTGCAGGGTCACAGAGGAACCCGTTGTGTTTCATGTGTGAAACAATTGCATGGGTTAAGTTTTGAAAAGCCTTGTAAATCAGGGGTTTGTAGCTGCATCTCAGAAGGGAGGTGGTGGGGACAGGGAAGTCACCGGCTCTCCTTGGACGCTTGGGAGAGCCACAGATGAGCAGAGATGGACCTTTGAGTGCTGGAGCTGGGAGCAGCGTGCGGCTAAAGTGGCTCCAGAGAGCATCATCCCCATGTAGGGAAGGTGTTTTCTCTACTTTGCATGAAAAGATCTGCAAAGCAATAGCTTTGTAACAAACAAAAGCACGCTTTTTTTGCATAATGCATTATCTGTAGCATTGATTGCTGTGGAACGTGTTGGCAGCCAGCTGTGCATGAGGGTGGAAAGACCGACCAGCTGAATTCAGGGTGGGCAGCCCTGGCTCTACCCCTGCCTGCAGCCCCTGACTCGGCGCCTCCCCACCACACTGCTTTCCCAGGGATGGTGTATCAGGATGGGCGTTACTATTTTCCTGGCTTTTCCCACCATTCCCTCTGGAACCAGGGCAGGGGCTGGGATGATGCTCGGCACAGCTCGCTGAGGCACCTGCCTGCTCCCTGTTCATGTGCAGGTCCGTAGACAGATGCTCCGAGCCAATAGGTTTTGATAGGGTTTGCAGATTGCCATTCCATTGCAGACATTAGTATGAAGCTCCCTGCTCTGATTCTAGCAAGATCTGTCCCTGCTGCATTCACCTTCTTTGTACAGTAAAATAACTATTGCCAGAATTAATTTTCTGAAGAGTGAGTCCCCTGGCAGCAGATACCTCGAGCATGCTGGAGCAGTTTGAAGTGGTCCATTGCTGATACAAGGCAGAATTTAAGGGTGGTCAGGCAGGGCTGGGACCTGCGGGGAGGTGGTGGGTGGGAGCCCTTGAGAGCAACCAGCTGAGCTTGCTGGGACCCCGCACCCATCAGTAAAGTAATTCCTCCATCCTGCTTAGGGGGTTTTGGGCCAAATGACCCAACCCTGATCATAAATGAATGGCAGCAGATCAGGAGTTATGGCTAATATAATATTTCTGAGGTGAAATACTTCAGATTTATAATAAAAGGGCAGGAATGTAGGCGTGGGGCTTAATAAAAATAACTTTCTGGACTGACCGTGGCCATTGTGAGATGCAATTTGTACCTAGACTTGGAAATTATGTGACAATCTGCTTCCATCCTGGAGGTCATGAAGAGGCAAATTGCAAATCCTGGTGTCGTAGCTGTGTTTGGCTTCAGCTAATCTAAGATGGAAATATTAGAAGGGAGGCTATATGAAATGCAAACAAACAGACGATGAGACTGGTAAGGTAATAAAAATGAGATCAGCGAAACGAGCTCTTCCTTATTAAGATTCCTTTGTCTTACACAAGCACCCAGTAATGAAAAATGAATCTTCCTAGCATTTGCTTCTCAGCACTACATATGGGATATTTCCTGAACAAACAGCTGCCAAAAGCCATAGGAAAGCATAGAAGGCTGTTACCGTCAGTGTAGTGCACAGGAACGAGAGATTTGATTAACGTTTTCTTTAATTCTCTGCTATTTAAATGCTTGTACAAAATGTTGGCCAGCAGGGCTAAGCCTCAATAAATACAGCATATTGCAGAGTTGGAATAAACTATTAGTTTTTTTCTTAGGAAGCCAATTCAAAATTTTATGCATTTATTCTGCCCCTCTCCAGGCAGGTCAGGGTTGCGTTGTGACAGAGGGGCTGATCCCGGGGTGCAGCAGGGAATGGCCCTGCAGCACAGGGCCCTGCCTCTTGGTCCCTGCATCCCATGGCACCCCAGCATCCTTTCCCTTTCTGTTTTGGTATGGGAAAGCAGGAGCCCAGGTCCCAAGGATGATGGGGATCCAACACATTTATTTTTAAACGTTATTGCGTCAAAAGCAAATCATTATATGGGAAACTGGGAGATGTTCTGTAGATGATGGTGTGACAAGAAAATTCTCTTCTGACAGAAATTAGGCCAGTCTCGTCTCTATCCCTGAAATTGAGTTGTCTTGGCTTTATTTATGAGCTACCAGGAAAAGCATCTGAGCCACACTTTCATCCCTGGTCATGTGTTGCAATGCATGTGTGGATTTTTATTGTATAAATTATTTCAACTAGCATAATTGTAATCATGTTAATTGCTATGTAATCTTCACTAATTATTGTTGTGTGTCATTTGCTTTGGTGTGAATGGCATATTGCAGAACTCTGTTTGGCTTACGGATGCCTTCTGAGTTCTGCGTCGGGTCCTGCTGTTGCCTTTGGCTGGGGAAAATAATCTCTGATGCTGAGGCAAGGAGCAGCGGTTTGCTCGGCCGCTGTAGCATGCTCGTGGTCCGGCCTCCTGCAGCATCACCCACTACTGGGGCTGCTCCCGGCGGTTATTCCAAGCCCTGGGAATTATTGCTGGCATGTCGGCCCTTAGCCTGGGATTTATGGATGAGCAGAGGATGCTGCAGGGTGGGACAGGACTGTCGCACACTTGTGCCCTGCCTTTTGAGAAGGCTTGAGTACGGCCAAGGGAAGATTAGCCATGATTTTGGGGTAGGTTTTTTTGGTAGCCATGAGGGTACAGTTAAAGGAACAGTTAAAGTTAAAAGAAATTATGAGGGTGGTGTGCTGGTACAGCGGTGTGGGGTGCAGCCGTGGTGGCACGGCCTGGCCGGTGGCAGGGGACAGCAGCCCAGCCTCCCCGGCTGCGGCAGCCCAGCGGGATGCGCAGCACCAGCACTGGCCTGTGGGCTTGTTCCGTCAGAACCAGCCCTTTCCCTGCCGTGTGCAGGTGGGCTTTGCTTGGTGAATGCAGCTGATGGGAACTGTTGGGAGAGACAAGGATGGATGGGGTGGTCTTGGGCTTCAGCTCTTCTGCTGAAAACGAGGGCATGGAGACCATGGGCAGGAGATCCTCCATTCCACAGAGGTCCTTGCTGGGACCCTGGGGGCTGCGGGGCCTCGGCGGCCGAACTCATACTGGCCGTGGGAGCTGGAGGAACAGTCCCATGTTTGCAGCTTTTGCTCTATTTCAGGCTCTGAAGATTTTTCATAAAAATAGTAACCGTCCGTCATGCTGAAAAGGACAATAAATAGCAGCATGTAAACCACCCGTGTTCACAGTCCATTAGTGTTTCTTACCTCTCCAGATCACTTTTATCTCAGTCTTAAAAACCAAATAAAAATATTGAAGCTGGCTGTTTAATTTATGAAAGCCGGTTGTGCAGCAGTCAGTTTACAATATTATTTGGAAACGTAGAGAGTGATTGGAGCAATTTCCGTACAAATTCTCATGGAAGGATTACACAAGCTATTTAGGTAAGATGCAATTTAGGATCCTAAAAACCAGCATTATTGAAATGTCTCAAACTATTAATCAGCTGCGAGGCTTCAGCAACGTCAGGTGCAGCAGTGCAGGGTAGCCCTGGAGGTTGCTGCGTTCCAGGAAGATTAAATCTCTGCTTAATTCATTTTACATTGGATAATCAAATGGTTTGGGCCCATTTAATGAGCCGCAGGCACACAGCATGGTGGTGAGCGCTGGGGCCAGGAGGGCATCTCTGTGCCCTAGGTTGTGCCAGCAGGCGCTGGGGACCTGAAGCCACTCCGTTACCCCATCGCTTCTGCAATTGCTTGCGTTTCCCGGCCGTGGAGTTTGTCTTCAACCTGTCTTGGCACGTAAATTATTTCATGGGTCAGCAGAGCCTGGTCCAAAGGGGTCCCGCGCGGTGGCTGGATTATCCGCTCTCACCCCGTTCCCATGGCAACGCCAGCATTCCCGGGACAAGATGCTTCATTACCAGTGATGTAAAACTTGACCACTGCTCCTGCACCTCGAAGCCTGCTGGCCTCCCAGAGATGTATTTATATCTACGCTCTGCTGCATTACTCTACCCTTCGCTCTCTTCTTCCATCCTCCTTTCTTTCTCAGACATGTTCACATCCCGGCAGCCTTCTCATTAAGGCCAATTCCAGGTGCCCCTTGGCTGAGTGATGCCGGGTTATCCGCAAAAGGGGATAATCCACTGGTGTTCCCGGCAGCTGCCAGCACTGGTGCAGCCTTTGTCAAAACACATTGCTCGCAGGCACCTACACTCCTCGTCTCACCGGCAAGCAGCTGCGCACGAGCAGCTATAGATAGTAACTGGCTATCATTGATCTAAAGCGATGTACCGAGGAGAGGCGCGGCACAGCCCTGCAGAGTGCCTGCTTTGTTTCAGATGTGTCCTGGCAAGGAGGCCCTTTCCCTTTCCCTACAGTGGGACAGACAGAAAATACAGTTTTTCAGCCCATCAAGCCAAAGGAGGTGCTGGGGGAGGGGGGGCGCATGTAAAGTGTCACATTGGGACCTTAGTGTCAGCAGTGACGCCAAGCCCACTGGTGATTGCAGCCTGTGCCCCATCTCTGGAAATCAGCTGCACAAGGAAGGGGACAGGCTTGGTGCAGAGAAGCCCTTTTTACAGCCCGCATATGCCAGGATCCAGCTGCTTGGAAGGGGCTTTGGCAGCTGAACAGGTGCCACACTGGCGTCCCAAAGTGTCCAAGGAGAAGCTCCCAAGCTCCTGTCCTGGCAGAGCGGGTGCTTGGTGCCATCGAATGCTTTGCGGAGGGACAGGCAGGATTTGGGAGAAGGCACGACCATCCCCTGCTCCTGCCATGCTGCTACCCCATCCCTGTCCCGCTCAGCAAGCAGCCAGTGCAGGAGTGGGAACAGTGTCACTGCACCGCAGTGGTCCCAGAGCTGCTCTTGCAGCCCAGGGGCAAGGAGCAGAGTTAAAATGAGGAAAACCAGCTGGCCGGCAAGGCTCCTCCTGGGCATCGCGTCCCCGCGGGCTGGCACCACGCACCAGTCCCACCCACAGACTCGCTGTGTCCTGTTCTGCTGGCATGCCTTATTAGTAGTATTAGTAGTAGTAGTAGCAGCAGCAGTCGTCCTCTTGCCCTTTCTGCTGCTCCACATACACATTCTGCACGTGCTGCAATCCCGGCAGCAACAGCAACAGCTGCCTGTGATGAGCCACTGCCATCCCCAGTTTGGCATCATGTTCTGGCTAAACCAACCCTACAGACTGTCTGTCAGTCTGCCGGGTGGGGGCTGCCTGTTCTGGGGATGGTGGCCTGCTGTGACAGTGACCGGTGTGGCTCTTCTTAGGCGAGCAGAGGTGGAGCCCACACGGTTCCTGCCATCTGCACCAGCCCCTGTTTGCAGAGTGAGGACCCATCCCCACACATCACTTCTGTCAGTCGCTCTTCAATGAGCAGCCCCTGGCCAGGCATCATTTGGCTCTTGCAATTCACAACTGTTTTCCCTCCCCAGCAGGACCCTGGGTGAAACATGCCCCGCAATAACATTAAGATGCATTCAGGACACTCTGCGAGCTGGTTTCATAAAATTTTAGTGAATAATCTTTGGCTTTGACAAAAAGAAAATAAATCCTACATATTACTATAACCTGTCAAGAAAAAAGGACATTTGGAGGTATGTGTTGGCTTGGCAGAGCTAAAGGTGGTCACACCACACACCCTATGCCATGCATTTAGCCAGGTTGGCTGATTTATTTAAGACAAACTCTTTGGGCATTGCCCAACTGCTCAATGCGGCAGTGGGAGTTTATTCTGAGACCACCTGCTTTTCGCTGCTCATCCTTGTCCTTGCTGAATGACATTATGGTCACTGGAAATCACGCACCTTAAACTAACACCAATATCTGTTGTTTAGGTTGAGCAGAGACACCAAGGAACCAGAAACAAGCCGGCCGTCTTCTTCCCTGAGCACTGCCAGGTCTGTCGATGCTGTGGACCTGGGGAGGATGGCGAGTCCCTTGCTCGGTGCTAGAAGACGGGAACATGGAAAACCTCTAGCAGACGGAGGGGAGCTGGAGATCCAAAAAAAGCCTGCGGATAGAATTGGAGAGACGTCCCCATCGGTGCTGCGGCGGGGGGGCTCCCCCACCCCAGATGGGAGGTTCCCCAGCCCGCTGTCTCCGACGGTGCCGAGGAGGAGAGGGCTCTCTCCGGCAGCAGGGCCGGTACCCAGCTTGTCGGCCGCCCTCTCCGAGTACGTGGAGGAGCTGCGGCGGCAGCGGGGAGCAGAGTGGGAGCAAGGGCGCCCGGCGCTGGGTGATACCTCTCCCCTCCCCATTTACCGCACCACCGGTGCCGCAGCCCTGCGGCGCTGCAGAGCTTTTCCTGCGGCAGAGGAATCCCCAGGGAAGCTTGATGGGCATCAGCCAGGGGAAGGTGAAGGAGCAGGCACCAGCCTTGTGCACTCCTCCAGCCTGCGGAGCATGGCCTCGGAGCTGGCCGAGCCGGCACGCTCTCCAGCGCTGAAAAGAGCATCAAAGTTTGGCTCCTATGACTCCCTCCTGCAAACCCTTGATGGCTCCAGCCGCTGGCCAAGCTCTCCGGCTGCAGGGATGGAGGTGCTGGGTGCGCTGCGGCCAAGCTCTTGGAGAAGCTGCCTGGAGCCATCGGTGGAAGATGTAGAGGTGGGAAGGGGCTCTGGGGGGCTTCTGAGCTCGCCATCCAGCGATGGGCTGGGCGAGGGGAAGGACCCCTTCAGCTGGAGAATACCCACCCTCAACTATGAGAGGAGAACCAACGTTGACTTCGACGACTTCCTCCCGGCCATTCGCAAATCCCGCTCCACCAGCAGCTTGGCCAAGCCCGGGAGGGACAGAAAGGACGGTCACCGGCCCCTCACCGTCCGCTTCCAGGATGAGGCCATAGTGGGTGGCTCGGTTTCCTCCGAGATGAAGGGCATGGCCAAGCGCAGCCCAGCGCCCCGGGAGGACCCTGGCAACCTCTCTGACTCCTCCTCATCCTCTGGCTCCCTCCTCTCCTCCCGGAGCGCCGACAGCATCAAGCGCCGGCCGCAAAGAGGGGATGGGGAAGGGTGCAGCAGCAAAGCCAGCACCCAGAGCAGTGGAGCAAGCCACCGGGCAGAGGCAGAAGGGAAGGAAGATGATGTCAACAGTATCATGAGGAAGTATCTGGGAAAAGACTAAGGTAACTGCTCAGGTGCTGACCGGCACTAGCTCAGAGAAGCAGTGGCAAGTTTGTGGTGCTGGCCCCGAGCCGCTGCCCCTCCAGCCCACCGGGCCAGCGGGTGTCCCCAGGTTCCCCCCCGGCACCCTGGAGCAGCCCATGGCAGGGGAGGCACTGGCCCAGCTTCAGCCTCGATGCCCAGCTGTGCTCCCCACTCTGCAGCAGCCAGGACGGTGCCAGGGATGCCCCGCGGGGTGTGCGGCACCAGGGATGGCACCCCCCTTGCCCTCCCCTTGCCCGCTTTGGGGCTGCAGGGGGGTGGGCAATGGGGACGCTGCCAGTGCCAGGGGCAGCCCCAGAGCTGACCACAACACCAGCTCTGACTGAGTCCACTGGCATCCCCCAGCTTCCTGGTTTCCCAAAAATTGTGTCCCCCAGCTCCTACCACGCCACCCGGCAGACACATCCCCCTCAGCCCTGCTGAGCACTCATCCTGATGCCCGTGCTTGTTCAGTTAATTTGCAATTCGCTTTGTCTGGACGCTGGAGGTTTTTAAACATGTTCTGGGGTTTTTTATGCTCCTGCCCTGTTTCCATCACCGCAGCTTTGCTCAGGGCCAGCCGCAGGGACGAGGGACTTTCTTGTTCTCCTGCAGTTGTTTGACTCAGGAGTTGGTGCTGTAATTAAAACCCAGCGGCTGCCATAGATGCCTGATAACATGCCATGCTGGCTGGGGGAAGGCCACGCTGTAAAGAGCTGGAGGAACACCAACCCCCGTCCTTTTCAACTCAGAAAGTGCAGCCCAGAGGTCTCATTCCACATAGCACTGCTCAAAAATCAGCCAAATAGCTGAAGGATGCTTTTGGGTCTGTGTGACACCCAGCAAGAGCAGAAGTCTGAAGCTTTTATAATTCCACAGATATTTGAAGAGAGATCCATATGTGCTTTCATGGTTCCTGCCCGTTCGGGACATCTGGGCGCATCCTGCTGGCATGCAAGGCAGTGCTGTGGTGCAATGGGAAGCTGTACTCGGATGTCTGCTAGGTTTTTACACAATAAAATATTTGCTTCTTTGACATGAGCCTCCTCTTGTCTTTCCTTCCCTGCAGCAAGGGCAGGTCCATGGAAGCAGAGTGGTGCAGAGCCGAGCACTCGCCCTGCCAGCCCCGACAGCTGGGGGCTTCTCACCTGAGACCCTGCCAGCCTCCCGCTCTCTCTGCATTCACAAAAAGCTCTTTTTTCAGCCTCAACCCTCTTTCCTAGAAGAGATCCAAACTAACTTACTCATTTAGCAGAGATTTGTGGCAAAATTATACAGGTACATGAACAAATCATTCCTTTCCATCAGTGATTTCTAGGTAATTTGCTCAGCTGGGACATTTGCACCAATTTGCACAACCTCGTCAGACCCTCCAGGGCAGCTGCAGTGCAGTGGTGGCTTGAAAAGGCAAATTGGGTGGGTTTTCAGCATTTTGGTTTGCCTTTTGGATTCTTCACATTCATTTCTAATTTAAACCAAAGCCCTGCAGCAAGAGGCATTTTCCTTGTCACAGATGAATGCAAAACCTCTGGATGTGGGTTCACATCAGCTGTTTGCTCGGCCGCCCGTAGGCTGTCAGCAATCCCCAGCAAATCCTCGCTCCCAGCCAGCTCCGTGCTGCCGGCAGCCTGGCAGGCAGGAGGCAGACTGCACAAGGTGACATTCCCTGAGCTTCCAGGTGGCTCTTTTGCTAGATGCAACTCATGCAACTCATGCAAGAAGATAGCAAATGAAGAAATTACCTCTAATTAGTTTAACATCAGCCTTTCTAATGAGTCTGTTGCTTCTGGAAACAAAAATCAATGCATTTTGTAGCTCTTATATGGCTCAGCAGCACCACCCTGGCACACACCCGGACATGCACCGCAGCCAGGGGTGTGTGTGTGGTGAGTGGTCAGATCCTGCCCCTTCCTGGCTGGCAAAGCTGCCGTTCGGTGCCCTGGGCTGCTGGCCCTGCCCGCAGCAGCGCGATGCTGGGGAGGTAACGTGGTGCTTGAGGACCGGGCTGGGTGGGTGGCTCCGGGCCATGCATCACCAAGGGGCCACGACACTCTGTGCATGGCTCTTTGCAGCGAGTCTTGAGCTCAATATGGATTTCATGCTCCTTTGGGCAGGGACTGGCATCTCCTGGGGTCAGATTCAGGCCTCAACAGCAAGAAGAACACCCCATAGCAAGCCCCTGTGTGGCCTGGCCATGGGGCCTGTGCTTGACACAAAGCTTCCCCATCTTCTCTGACCAGTTGTAGGCGGGTGTCGTTGCATGTGCGATGAAGATGGTTCATTTCAGATGTTTATCTGGACACGCACTTCGCTTTGGGAAGCAAGGGACCAGCTTTCGCCACTGCAGTGCGCTCTCAGGGTCCCTGCAGGGCTGGCTGTTAGCGGTGGTTTCTGTAAGCACGGTCAGTTCTCTGTGTAACCCCAGTGAGAAAGCATGCAGATGTTTTTTTAAAGCTTTTTTTTTTCCCTTCAAACTGGTGTGCTGCAGTGTGCTGTGCTGTCATTGCAGTCCCTGCAAGTTCTCAGATGAAGTCAGAGGCATCTTCTCCCCAGTGCTCTCTGCATAAAGCATGCAATTCCAAGAAAAAATTAGTTTGCAGAAATCCTGAACTCCCTTCTGTGCTTTCAGTTGAAAAAGAAAAATCACAGATTGTGTCATTTGGAAGAGATGTCTTCATGGGCTGCCCTTCCAAGTTGTCTGGAATTTTTTAATAACATATTTGAACAAACCGTTCAGGGAAAAATGTTGCAAAGCAGCACCGGCCGAGCTGGGCAGGAATGGCGGACTTTTTCCCAATGAACTTTGTGGCCTGAGTGGTGGCTGAACCTGAACTCGACCCCCCACAAACCACTGTGCTCAAGGGGCGCATTGCAGGAAGGGCTGCAAAGGGGAGCTGTCTGCTTGGGCAGGAGGTGCTCCCTCTCCCCTGCCTTGGTGTGCAACGCTGATGGGAGCAGGATTGGTGCCGGGTGCTGGGGGCCATCCACAAGACTCAGCTTCAGACACAGGATGAGGAGGAAACCCCCGGGATCACCTGGACACTGCTGCAGCTCTGACAAGCTCTTGTGTGCAATTACATCCAGCACTGATGGCATATTGAATCTGATCCCAAGTGCTGGCTCCTCCGGCAATTGCTTCATAAATGAAACTGGGACCAGCAGCTCCAGAGTCAGGCGATGCTTTTGGAGCCTCCAGAGAAATAAAACAGCTGGTAAAAAGATGCAGTGCAACTGCGAACGAACACTGCCTGCCTGCTGCCAGGCTGTGAGCCGGAGGCTGCCTGCAGCCCCCCAGCAGCGCTGGATGCTTGCGGCGGGGGGTGAAGGCTGGGGATCCCCAGCCGAGGCCACGGTGGATGTGGGGGTGACCAGTGCAGGGGCTGCAGTGGGGGGGACGTGGCGCACAGGGGTCAGCACACAGGATTGGGGAGAGCAGCCACGGAGCTGCTCACTGTGAGGCATTTCTGTATGTGCGTGCTGTTAGCAGGACTGATTTAATTGTCCAAACGAGTTGGGCAAGCCGATAAAAATCTGATAAAATTTCAGCACGGTGGCAGCACTGATGTGGTGGGAACGCCGGGATCCCGCAGCCCTGGCAGGCAGCTCCGGTGGCACAGGCAGCAGGGCAGGCAGAGTGGGTCCATGCTGTGAGACAGATGGGAAACATGGGGTACAGGGCTGTAAGACAGCGAGCAGGGTACGGATCAGGGGGTGAGGGCAGCCAGACAGGCACCAATAACATCACAGCATGGCTCGGCTGCCTCTCTGCTCCTTCCCTGCAGCACATGGTGCTCGGGGGACATACCAGCACCCACAAGGGTGTGGGGTCTGCAGGTAAGGGGACCCTGGCTCGCCCAGCACAGAACCAGCCGGTGGCACTGGCAGGGAGGGACACCTCCATGCCAGGAGTCCAGCCCTGCTTAGCATTGTCACCACCTTCGGCCTCTGAAGTCTGACCTACAAACACTGGCTGGACAAGGTGTCTGTTTGTGGTTCATTTTTAATCTAATCTCAAAACGCTACGTAAATCACTCATTATGTGGTGGCTGTAGCAAAATTATTCCTTTGACACTGAGCCTTTGATTTGGAATTACTACAGCAGTGGGTTTTCTGAACACTAAGCTGTTACTATCTAAACTTGCGAAAGAAAAGCAGATTTGTGTATAATACACTGCCTTCTTTTTTTTCCTTTTTCTTTGCAGGACACAAAGGAAATTGCTCTGTCACTTGAAGTGGCTTTGCACATCCTTTAACAACAAATGAGGGAAAAATGGTGCTTGGACTGGAGCTTTTCAGGCAAAGTCCCGAGAATCGTTTGCCCTTGAAGCAGCCGGAGCAGGAGGAGAGCAATGTTCACGGGCAATGAGAACGAGCCATCTGTCGGTGCTGGTCAGCAATAAATACTCTGTGTGTGCAGTGTGGGGTCTGAAAACGCCTGTTCCCTGCCCGCTCCCAAATGCATAGGAGACAAGTAACTGATGGCCAGGTCAGTCAAGTTTAGGACCGCGGCAGTTTATAGCCTGGAGTGGGAGGACAAGAGTTATTTTCTTTGCCTCTGTATTTTAGCCACATTTACCAGCTTTCAGCACAAGAGCTTTGCTGTTTGCTGCTGTGAGGGAAGGCACCCGCAGGGAGGGAGGTGCAGCTTTGGGAAGGGTGCTGTGCCTATGGGGTGAGTTTTGCTGCCAAGATGCAAACGTTGCCAGCCCAGCTCAGGGCTGCCGTGTGCTCTGTGCCTTGCAGAGGGCACCCCCCTGGGGGATGTCCATGTCGCTCCCAGAGAAGGGAGGGTACTGCCAGCCCAGAGCCCTGCAGACAGTGGGTGTCCTTTGCCTGAGTGCACCTCAGAGCTTGGAGGAGGCCAGTGCTGTGAGAGTAACCCCCCAGTACCCCTGCACCCATGATCCTGCCACCGTCACTCTCCAGAGAAGGCAGACACTGGGAAGGGGATGTGTCTCCACATCAGAGGAGCATCAAGCAATCAAGGCTGCCAGGTTTCTAATTAGCATAATTAAAGCATGCTCTTTCCTTCCAATGGATGTGCGTTCAGAGAGCCTTCATTAGAGAAACGATCTCTAAAGAGCTCCTTAGTTTGCAAGACGCTCATCATTCAGCATTGAGTGTCCAAAGCCATCCTGCCACTGACTGCAGCGTTCATGGAGCCTGAACCTGGCGGTTCTGCTGACAGATGCTTTCTTTGGCACGTCACAGCCGTAACTGGTGTTGTCGAACGCGGCAGTGGGCAAGCTGGACGGGCTGTGTGTTGCCCTGAGCACGTCACCAGGCTGGGAAACACACGGTCCGTGCTGCAGGAGGGTAGCGGGGCTGGCAACCCACCAGGCTCCCCCTCTTCCCCCCTGAATCGCAACGCCTTTGCAGGAGCTGGGTGTTGGGGAGATGCTCTGTGGTCCCCTCTGATGCTCTCAGAGAAGTCAGGGCAGGAACACGTGTGACGGGATTCAATTTCACGCCTATTGGATGCTGGGAGTTAATACCCAATTGCTGCCATGCATGGAGCTTCTCTGCCACTTAAATGTGTCCCTTCCAAAAGGGAGATATAATTATAATTATTCTTCCTGCAGGTGGTTCAACAGGCGTGGAAGCCTCTTGCTCTCCTCAACATTTGCCGTTGTGGCTGGTCTCATGCCCTGGCAGCTCTGACAGCAGCCAAGCCCATCTCCACTACAGCGATTTACTGGTAACCTTCAAATGAGCTTGGGCTGGGGAATTCACTCTGCAGAGGTGAGACACTTCTTTGTCAGCAAGCAGAGCTGGATGGGAAATGAAATTAGCCTGGACTTGCCAAAGAGGTGCAGCTTTGGCCAACTTCCCTCCTCCCTGTGTGGATGGAGAGCAGGGACCAGCAATGCCATCCTCTACCCCCGGCTGGAGCATCCTCCCAGCACCAGCACCCGCCCTGGCGTGGGGACCGGCAGGGAGGACGGCTGCCAGGATGGTGGCAGGATTTGTGCTGCCTGCCTGGCTCCCCATTGATGCCTTTCTCCCCAGCTCAGGGCTGAGCGACTGCACATTCAAGGCCATCTGTCAGAGCTGGGGGTTTGTTTCATCAGACTGAATTTCATCCCTATTGAAGTCCCGCTAGGTTTCCTACGTCAGTGCGAGCCAGCCCGCACCTTCCTGCTGCGCCGGTGACAGTTGCACGCCGTGCTCCAGCGTCCCAGCAACCCCAGCGGATTTGAGAGCACTCTGGCTAATCTGGTGAATATTTAACTACACCTTGCACGCATGTGCCATCACTTCATGCTTGCTGGAGGGGGAGCGATTTCCTAAAGTCTGGACAAGGAGCTGGAGGAAGAGCCAACGCCTTTGGGCTGAGGCTCTGCTGGGCTCGGCCTAGGCTGGCACTGCTCCCCACAGCCCCTCCATCTGCTGCGCAGCCTCTGCTCCTGGGTATAAAGCTCAGATCTGAATAGTAAATTAGCAGAGGCTGTGACAGGACTGCAGAGCACAAATTAAGAGCCAAAGGTGCATTTCAGCGACCCCTGCTCCACGGGCTCTGCCTAGGAGGCTCCAATGCATCACTGGGAGAGGGGCTGTCTCCGCTCTGGACACTCGTGTCTCTCTGTGTGGCTCCTGGTTTCTGTCTCAGCTTGAAAGGTTGTTATACAGAGGAATTTGATATGTCATCAAATGACTGATACATTAGGACATATCAGTATAATTTCCCTTGCTCTATTTTCCAGTTCTCACTAAAGGGACTTTTGCTTGAACAACTATAACTGTTACAATTAATTTTTGTTTTCTTTTTTTGAAGTGTAGTCCCATGCAGGACTTTGCCACCTGTATCCAGAGAGATAATTTTTACCATACACCCAATGATGTTCACCCTTGCTTGTTAAGCAAAATTGCTGCAAAATGAACCCGATACATTTTTCTGGACAGCTAGTGATCATTCTATCATGTGAGAACCGAGAGCAGGAGATGGTCCCTCCTCCACTCGCCCAGGTGATGGAGAGGGAGCAGGGACACCTCCGGGACTGCAGGCTGGGAGGAGGCGAGGGATGCTGAGCATCTTGCTGGGGAGAGGCACCTCTTGCTGCCTGCCATAACCCAACCTGGGGCCCTGGGACCAACACAGCAGAGCGGTGCGGGCAGGAGGGGCCGGTGGCAGGGCAGGAGGGTGGCACGGCACCTGGGGTCCCACCAAGGCAGCCCCGGGGGGCTGGGGAGCGGTAACCTCAATGCATCGGCCATGGCTCTTGGGGAAAGGCATTTTTTCTCCATGACTTGCCGTCAAGCTGCTCATCTGAGTTGGAAGTGATGAATTTCTTTGAATTGAAGTCCTGAAAGAACAGCGAGAGCTTAATTACAGTAAAAGGTCCTTGTGCTTGTGCAGCACATTGCAAACCAGCTGGGGAGAAAAGTTTCTACAATAGGAACCTTTCCAGAGTAACGTGCTGGCATTAGGGGACCTGGGATAGAGAGAAGTTTTTGAAGGGGAAAAATTAAACCCAACAGCGGAAGAAAATCACTAGTCTGAGGTTCATTTGCATTCCTATTGCAGAGCTGCAGCATTGGCAACACAAATTCAACCCACCCAAACATCACTTACAGGAACAACTGCAAAATCCAAAGCTGGAGCAAACTGTTGATGCTGAAAATGCTTTTCAGAATGAATATTAATATTTTCATCTGCTAGTTGGAGGCACGACGACTGTGCCTTGGGAAATGGGAACCTTGGGCTATAGTTGTGGGGCTGTGAGAGGAGACCATCATATGACATTTTTTGCTGACATATTAAAAATAGCTCAAAGTCTTGGGGTTGTTTTTTTTTAAGACAAAGGTCACGGAGTTTGGTATCTGTCCATTTTAATTACTTTCCGACAGCATAGCCTTTGTCAGCTACCATCCTACAAGATAAAACCATTCTGCTTTGCCAAAGTTTCCCAGTAAAAGTGGGATTTCACTGGGAATTTGCGTGCACAATGCTGTACAAAAAAGCAGAGTGCAGGACAGACCAACAGCCCCTCTGGCAACCCAGGGCTCCTGCTGCCGAGAAGAGGTGCCAGCAAAGGGGAGCAGGGTTTGCTCCCATGGCTGCTGGGGCAGGTCAGGGTGCCCCGGGCAGGGGCTGGAGCTCGCAGCCGCCCAGCGGCATCAGGAGCATAGTGGCTTATCTGAGCACGGGGACCTGTGGAGCGCGGGCAGGGCGCCAGGAAAACAGGGCTCCATGCTGAAAACGTGAACATGTGCTTTATGGAAAGTGCCAAGAAAGCAACATTTGGAGGTGAAGAAATGGCAGAAAACAGACAGATTTTTTTCATGAGAAATTCAGTGAAATGATGACTGTGAGTTTCACAAAGCGCAAGCTGTGCAGCTTTGATAATTAATTAATATTTGCAGGGGGCTTTGGGATCCTCAGATGAAAGGTGTCAAGTATTGTTACCATGATAGATGGCCGATGACAAAACGGGGATGAAGGTGTGCAGGAAAAACTGCGGGCTGTGCTGACAAGCCTCCCTCCCACCCCCACGGGCTCCCCAGTTGGAAGGGCGGCTGGCAGAGCTGGTGGTGCAGACCGGATGCGTAAAGGTGTGCATCCAGTAAAGACCTCAAGGGCTTTGCTTTGAGGTTCCTGCCTGCTGACTGAGCAGCCGAGCGGCGAGCTGTCGGCCACTTTCTCCGAGCACGGCGAGCCGGTAGCCGGCAGCCCCACCAGCGGCAATGCCCAGCTCCCCCTGCCACAAAGGCTGCACGGAGGGGGCTGCCAGCTCTGCACCCTTCAAACATCTTTGCATTGACGTCGCCAGTTGTGGTTTTGAGCCCAAAACACCCTGCAAATTAAATTATTTATTCATATGAAATGTGCTTACAATTGCAAAAGGGATTCACTTAATTGAAAGTGCAGCCAGCATTTTAATAAAACTATAGAAGGGTGAAACGTGCATAAATGGAAGAAAAATGTTTAATCTCAGAGCGATCGCTTGATGTTAGTGAGAGCATTTAGCTTCCAATATAGCTAAGCAAATAATACTGCGATCCCATGAGCAAAGAGATATATTCATCTTTTTACACAAGCCCTAGGTTTAAATTTGACATTATAATTGTGAATTATGTTAGTTCATTACCATAGCTACAGAAGGCTTTGACCAGCTAGTGGGTTGCATTACTAATGGCTGTCACAGGTTGGCTGTGCGTGCATTGACATGACAGTAATCCCTCGCATGCACGCAGGGCCGCCATGCCCTGTGTGACACCGCTGAGCCAGCCTCGGCTGCACGAGGCACCGTGGGCACATTACAGATTCAGGGTCAACATGGAAAATAGCCCCTGCTTGTATTTAAGCCACTCAGATCATAGGAGATGGCAGCTATGTGATGAACCTGGCTAACCCTGCCAAGTTGGAGAGTGAGAAAGGCTTCTGAGCACCTTTTATTTTATATTTTGCACCAGCCTGGTGTGCTCCCCTCTCGTAGGGGCTGTTTTTAGGAAGGAACTGGGGGGCCCGGGGACTGGTACATATTTCCCAGCTGGAAGGTGCTGCTGTGGCTGCACCAAGGAAACGTGTAAAGGGGCAATGAGCCGCTGGTTTGGGCACTGAGGACGCTGCAGCGAGGCCGTGCCCAGCCCTGCACAGCCTTGGGGGAATGCATTTCTTTATAGAGCATCAGCACAGTGAGGTCCTTGAGCCGCATCTCCTCGATAGCAGCACTACACCTCCACCTCCCCGGTGCACCCGAGCTTGGAGCAGCATCCTCCTTGCACTTCATGAGAGGTGCAGGGCAAGGGCTGAGGCAAGCTGAGCCCTGTGCCGGTCTGTGTAGTCCCATGCCAGGTGTAACAGGCAGCGCACCCTCTGTTCAGCAGCTCCCAACAGCCAATTAATCCTTTGTCTTGTTAATACCTCAGAGCAGCTTGTCTGGGCTGCGCTAGCCTGTCTGCTTCCCGATGAATAATACAGCACGGCAGGGAGGCTGCTCAGGAGTTATGCGGTGATTACAATTAGTGTGGCAAGTGGAAATATGGGGCATGGAAGGGGATGTTCTCTGGGAGCCGGGTGGGATGATGGAGCCAGCCAGCTCCGCTCCAGCCCAGGTTGATGCATCCACGGTGCACGCTGCTGCCTATTAACAGCACCCAGCTCCACATCAAGGATGAAGCCATTAACACCGGACGAACTGCTTCTGCCCAGCAGTGATTCTGGCAGGTGGGTTCCTTCCAGAAACCTCCTTTTCTTCCTTCATCCATCTGGTAGCAGAAGCCCTGGACACCCTGCACAGACCTTCATCACCTCCTGCCTGGAAATGCCCCAAATGCCTAGTCCTGATCCTCAGGCTGTGCTGAGCCTTCCAGTTTGGGGTTTGTTCCTGCCAGGGCAGGGCTGTAGGATGGGCACAGTCATGGGGACGGTCCCAGGGGCACAGCCAAGCGCGATCCCATCTCTGGAGGGCTCCCCACGCAGGTGCTGCAGGAGCCACTGCATCCCAGAGCCAATTTCATAACTGGTGCTAATACTGCTAAATTTCCATAGCAAGAGAGCATGCGGGAGGGTGGGGAGAAGTGCTCTGCTTTCACTTTTATAGAGATTAACTGAGAAACATGCAGAGCAACCCCCCTTCTTCCCTTGGTGCAGCATGATAGCTCCTCTGTGCCGTGGCATTGTAGTGATAAGCAACTGCTGTGGGACCTGGCAGCCCTCCAGCCAGGCTCCCCCACCCACTGCTTGCAGGGGTGGTGGTACCCCCACCGGGCATGACACAGGCTGTTCCCCTCGGCCCAGCAAGCAAATCCCCAGGGATTTCAGGCAGATTAGGGGCATTAGCAGCAGCTGGGCAGGGGTGACCACTTTGACTTTGCAGCTCCAGGTCCTCCTGCTGCTCTTGAGGCATTGGAAAACTTCTTACAGGACAGATTTTGGCTCCTTTTGTTGCTAGGCTTAGCCTAAATCCCTGCCCAGCAGTAAAGCTGCAGGGAAGGAGCTGTCGGCTTTGGGCTTCTGCACTGAAATCCCTCCCAGTATGTGCCAAGGGGGAGGCTGTAGCTCCCTTCCCTGCCCCAGCCCAGAGATAAGGGGTCTGTGCATGGCTCCTGGAAATCAGAGCAGGTTTAGCTGGTAGAAAACTCCCCTCCTTTCTGGGGAGGCAGCTAAGAGACGTCCTGCACTGCTCATTGCCCTTGCCAGCTGCAGCCCAGCTTTCCCGGCTCCACACACTCATCAGATCCCTTTCCCACACTATCTCCTGGCCTTGGCTTTAGGCTGGGGTTTGCTGTCAATACCTCCAACGGTAAAAATAAACAAAATCACTTTTAAGAGACATTGAACACAAATTCTGTGAAATCTTAACAGGTTCCTAAATCTCACCTCGTGGCAAGCACTGCCTGCAGCCTGTGCATGGCACAGGGATGCAGCTGAAGAGGCACTGGAGACCGGTGGTCTCTGCGCAAAGCCTGGTCTGGCTTCAGGAGCAGCAAGGGCAGACGAGATCAGTTCAAACCAAATCCTCACATTTGGGTGCAGGGGCTCTGCAGGAGTGTCTCCAGTGGTGCCACACGGACACGGTGCTGCTGCCAGACATGCAGCTCCTACCCCGCACTGGGGAAAATGAGGCTCCCACCACCACAGCAGGAGCTGAGCCCGTAGCCCATCACAGCTTTCCTGCTGTGGCCATAGAAGAGCAGACTCTACAGAGATGTGCAAAGAGAGACGCTTTTGTCCGATCCTCTTCCCTGACATGGCTGAGGTCGACCAAACACCGACCCCACGCAGCACCTGCAATGGCAGCTGGTGGTAACTGGGATTGCACGGAGTCCATCAGCTCCGCTCCGACTGCCGGGCTCAGCCACATCTGCAAAACAAGCGTGAGCACCTGCACGATACCCTCCTCTGCAGAGCATCCTCCCAGTGCCGTCACCAATCCCCTGGGGTCCCTGCGTGGTGGTGTGAGGCAGTGAGAGACAGCGAGATGGGGAATCTCTCAAATCTGGGATTCAAACTCTAACTGAGGAGCTGCTGCTAACAGCCTGGTCTCCGAAACCGCATTGGTATCGTGCGTTGTGTGGAGTTACTGTAACCAAGGAGATTGGAAACTCAGGGAAATGGCTAGTCCCACTTATCAGGGGCTTTTCTTCATCTCTGCTATTGCACAGAATTGTGCTTGTTTTAACAAAGAGGTTGAAAATGGCATAACCCTTTCAGGGAGAGACTGTTCTTCACAAGGTATGCTCATCTGGCATCTGCTGATATAAAAAGATGGACAACTTAGAAAATCAGTGCAGCTAGCAGCTGAAATTCTCTGCACTCCTCCAGTCATAAAACTTATATCCGAGTTGCAAAAATTACCAGGCAGATTCCAAGCCAGCATGAGCCGGCATTGCGCCGAGGAAGGCACCTTGCACCAGTTGACAGCTGGGTGCAGAGGTGCCTGGGCGGTGTTTTGGAGGGCTGCACCCACGTGCTCTGCCTGCGGGGACCCCCCCCGGCCACGTCCAGACAAGGCAGAAGACACAGAGACACAGATCGCCGGGAAACTCCCGGTGAATGCTGCACCGCGGCCCCCACAACCCAGCCCAGCCCCACAGCAAGGAGCTGCTTGTTCCCGTACGCAGGACGGAGCGTTAATATATTCCTGCCTATTTTGGAGTCTGCTCCTGGGGACGAAAGCCATTATTTAAACATTAATTCCTTGTGTGGGCTCTCCTGCAATAAAGCAGGAGTGCGGAGGTGTTGAAGAAATTACGTTTTTATTTAATCACAGAGTAATTACAGGACCACAGCTTTACGGAGTGGCTCTGACTGACTTCCCTGCCCAGATCAGCCCCAGCTCATGGGAAGGGCTAAGCTGTTTGACACCAAACGCACGCAGGGATGACTTCTCATCGGGCACGGCCTCTGCAACGGTGCTGCAGCAGCCCCTGACAGAAGCATCCCGCGACCTCCCTGGGCTCCTGCGCACTGCCAGCCCCTGCCTGCACCTCCCCAGCTGCCAGCACTGCTGGAGGGCTGCCAGTGTGGCCAAGGAGCAGCTGCTCATCAGGTTGCATATATATATATGTGCGTATATACAGAGTCCTGCAAGGAAACCCCCCCCCGCTTGGATGGGGCTCCAGTTCCAGGGTGGTTTTGCACCAGAGAGCTGCAGCCCCATCACACAGAGCAGGTACCCTGGGGCCACATCCAGATCACTCTCTAACTTCAAATTTTGTACAGGGCGCCGTTTTACAAAAGGCAAAGGAAATGTCCCATGGGTGGCAAGTCTAAAAGCAGGGACACTGGCAGGACCAGCAGCCCCAGCTTTGCTGTGGATGGGGACAGTGCTGGGATATGCCTCCTTTCCCCAGCCCACAGCGGTGACTTGAACCTTGTTTTGCCTTAAAGCTTCCACCAAGTCTCATCAAAATGTTGTTACACTGATTTTAAGGCCAGAGGGATTCTCCAGGTTCTGGGCTGACCTTTAAGCATCGGCAATTAAATTCCTCCAGTCACTGCTGGACGGAGCCCAGTCATTTGTGTTCGACTAAAGCTTCTTCTCGTAAAAAACATCCCATCTTAATTTGAAAACTTCAAGAGATGGAGAAAGCACCACTTCCCCTTGATAATTTGTTCCAGTGGTTAATTACTCTCACTGTTAGAAATGTGTCCTTTGTTCTAATTTAAATGTGTCTGGCTCCAGCTTCCAGCCATTAGCTCTTGTTATACTTTTCCCTGTTAGATTAAAGGGCCCTTTCAGAGCCTGCTTTAGCCCAGGGAAGGTTTCTGCACAGTAGATTCAAGGAACCTCTGGATCCTCCTCTTGCTAAGCCACACAAACCATGCTCCCCCCTTGCCTGTCAGAAGCGTTTTTCCAGACCTCAGAGAATTTTCCTACCTCTTTTATTCACCCTCTCCTATTTGCCCAAGCCCCTCTCCAATTTATCAGAGCTCCTAGATCTGCCTGGAGTATTCCCCTTGGTCCCGCAAGTGTGGCAGGACCGTGGCAAAACCACCCCCAACCACACACGGCAGCGCACTGGGGCTGTTTGCTCCAGCACAGAGTGAGTATTAGAAGTGTATCACAAAGCACAGCTCTGAAAGTGCCTGTTGAGTTGCTTTTTTCCTACAGCCTCTAAATTATTTTCACATTTGATGTTTTCTGGGACGCAGCCTCCCGGTTTGTGAGCATGGCCTATATTTTCTGTCTCTAGATTGCAACGTTGCCTTGAATTGCATTAAAATTTATTTTTTCCTGGATGGCAGTTAATTTACCAAGTAACCCAGATCCCCCCGCTCCTGTGGCACACCAGCTCATCAGCAAACGTGGGTCTTAAGCTGCTTTCCAGTGGCACCCAAACCTTGCAGGAAGGCAACTGTGTTCAAGAGCTTGAGCTATTTCTTAATCCCACGGAAGCACTCTTGGCACCGGCACCTTCAGCAGCAAGCTGCTTGTCTCCCGGGCACTGCTAATAGGTTTAGCATCAGGCCCCATGCCTTAAGCTCCTTAGCGGGAGTAATGCTGCACTTGCAGAGAGATCAGGGCAGTGCTGCTGCTCAGGGATCCCCACCCCCATCTCCTGGGAAGCACCAGGGGAACTCCCTGCCCGGCTCAGCCCTTGCGGCTCTCCCCGGGGCTGCCAGCACGGCTGCCCCACGGGCATACACCAGCATGCGAGGGGTGGCCGAGACACCCTCCGAGGGAAGGCAGAGATGCATGGGGAGTGACAGAGCATCCCCCAGCACTCTGGTTTGGCAACCAGAGAGACCAATGAGAAGCGTCCCCCATCCGAGGCCGGGCATGTGCCAGCTGCTGCTGCTGCAGTGCCCAGTCCTGGTACTAATCCAGCCTTGCTTGCAATCACAGGCTTGCAAGCCTAAGGTGTTCTCAGCAATTATGTCACCCCTAACGATGTCTCCAGTCAACTGCAGTGTCATTTCCAGCTCAGTGCAATGTGCGAGCAGGACAGCTCTGTTCCCTGCTTGCTGACACCAGCAGTCTGTCCCAGCACCCAGCCCCTAGGGACACTGTTAGCACAAGCACCACACTGTTAGTACTGCATAGGCTATTTAGAGATCGTATTGCTCTGCTAGCATTGGCCTTAACAACGCCATCCCAGGGCCATCTGTCCCAGCCCAGTCCCGGAGTCATGCTTTTCATCTCCATATTGTGTGGGATTCTATGTCACCACGCGGTGAACTGCTCAGCACCAGGCTCCCTGTTCAGGTGGGTGGCTTTGACATTTGTGGGTATTCACCAGACAGCGGCCATAGATGATTTCCAGGTCAGGGACACCCTCAGAGAGCTCAGCTGAGATTACTCATGGCTTGCTACTTGTGTTGTGCAAGTGGCACCACTCCGGCTTCCTGGCTGGGTGACAAACAAACAAGATGAGACCACGCAACACCTACCACAACACAGAAGGACGTGTGTGTGGGGTGTTTCTTCAGCAATAAGGAAGATCTCTTGCAGTTTCTTTGAGCAAAAAAGAGGCCAGTTTCCTCCTTTGACAAGACTCTCACCAGAGCCAGGCCCTTGTGGAATTGCTCCAGGAGGGTCTTTGTGAACCTGCTCCTCCTCCTCAGAGGTGTTCCACACCAGCATCAAGAAGCCATCAAGTAAATGAAGATAAGACTCTTACTCACTGCTGTTCATGTGAATCATCATTGGGTCCCACAAGGGCATCAAAAGAAAATGCTCCATTTTCCTAGACCTTTGCATCCCCACTAAAAACAAGAAATTCTGTTGTCCCCTTGTCCTTGCTCTCGGCTCTGCCGGTGGTGCTGAGCTGCCAAAGCCCCAACAGAAACATTTGCCAAGCATCTGCAGCCAGTGCAGTAACACAGAACTATCTGTGCTTTCAGCAGTCTTTGCTGATTTTTTCTGCATTTCTGTTATTCTGCAAAGGCACTTGCACACAGGGGAGAAGCACTAGTAGGAAAGGCGCCCCAAGCCGAGTCAGGGCTGGCCAGGAGGGAGAAAACAGCGTTTGCAGCAGGGGAGCGACCTGAACAGCATCAGCTCAGGGACCTGCTGCTCTCCTGCACAGCCCACACAGCTGAGCCAGGCTGGCAGGAGAGCAAGGCTCTGGGGACTCGGATGGCTTCAAACCCCAGCAAAAGCCCTTGTTCACTGCTGCGAGGCAGCAGGTGCAGCCTCTGCGCCACGGGGAGCACAGCCCCGAGGAGGCCAGGGGCTGCAGCTTGTTACAAGGGGATTACAAAACCTGCTCCTGGAGCAAAGCACCCAGCACCATGGCTGAGCTGGAGTAACACACCTTGCCTGGCCTCTTGTTTGAAATAGCAGGCCAGCCTGTAGCCCTGGGCAAGTTTACAGCTGTACCAATGGGAAATGAGGGGTTTTGCCACCAGCGCATCCCTAGTGTGACTCTGCCTGGCCAGTCTCCTCCACCGACATCTCTGTCCAGGATTTTAAGTGATAGCTTTAAAAACTGCCCTTATTAAAGAGCCCGTTTGCCATCACAGTGAGCCGGGCAGCAGCAGCCGCCAGCGCAGAGCTCCTGCTGGGAGCGGGAGGCGAGGCAGCGCGGCAGCCAGCGCGCAGGGTACGTCCTCCGCTGCCTCCAAAACCAGCAAACATCCACCGCTTGCTCCCGTCGCAGGGCACACGTGTTGCAGCATGACTGATGTTTGTTCCATACCAGCCCAGGAGCTGAAATAAATTGCAGCTATACAATGAAGAGGCACTTTATTGCTAAAGCATTAGGCAAAGCTAATGTAATCTGAACTGATATTGAATACAAATCCTTGACTGTGAGTCACCCTACTTTTACATTGTGTTCTGCAGTGGTGGAACGGCATGCCATCAGAAAGCCAGGCATTAGAAAAAATAAAGGAATATGTTTTTCTCTCTCCCTGTGAAAGACAGCTGCAGTGACGGCCAAATCACCCAATCATTGCATTAATTAATAAGTATTTGGAGCCTCCTGAGATTGATTGGATCATTATAACACCAAGTGAAGCTTAAACAGAAAGAACTCCTGGGGGAAGACGGTGCTGATTTCATGTTCACTTTGGCTCTGCTCACTTGCAAAAAAAATAAAAGCATATCAAAGCCGAAGCAGTTTAGGAGCCCACAGAGGTGAAGAGCCTGCATTTTTCCTGGATAATAAGTGGCATGAGACTTTACAACCAGCTCATGTTCTGTCTTAAGCCCAACCCAGGGCTGAGTTGCTGTGCTGGGGCAGAGCTGCAGCATAAGGACCTCGCAGCTGCAGAGAACTGGGAAACGCAGTGATGAGCTGGTCAGGGGTGCTCTGCACCAGGGCTGGTGCTCACCAGCCCTTCTCCTGCCTTGCACAGTGCTCCTGCCATGCTGCTGCAATAACCCCTCCCCAGGGAACCACCAGTGCTCACTTGCTGCTGCTTTCCCCCGGGGAACAAAGCCTGCTTCCCAGGCTGAGCGGGCCAGGGGGACTTTATTTTTCCCAGCCCAGCTCTAAGGCAAGCCCTCTCACGCCCTCCCCAAGACCAGAGCTGAGATCCTTCTCAGCAGAACATTTGTTTTGCACAAGATGATTACAGATGCCATGTTTGTGCATGATGCACAATTAACAACCATAATAGCGCTTCATACTAACGGAGCATCATTCATCTCTGGGTACGAATCCATTTTTGCAGACATTGATTAATCAAGCCCCTAGACGCTCCTGCAAGGCAGGTGCTATCAATGCACTCAGTGTTAGGCAAGATTTAGAGTCAAGCATGGCCCTGTGCTGAGTTAGGCAATTTCTGCGGCTCACCATACCTGAGGTCAATACTAATGCAGTCCTCAATCCCACAACCAGCTGGAGACTGAAAATCTTCCTTCTAATAAGGCCAAGAACCTTCCCCTGCTCAGGCTTTCACTTTCCCTTTAGCTTCTTGTTTCAAGGCCAAGCAAACTTGAGTAAATCAAAATGGTACCTCTGGTCCACTAAGGCCAGGAGCCCCAGAGCATCCCAGACAGGTGGGCAAAAGCTCAGCACCAACAAAGGGCAGAGTCAGTCTCCATTCAGGGCTACTCGAGCCAAGCCACTGTAGCACCTGGCAGAGGCAGGGCATGCCCAAATCCACTGCCAAAACCTGCATCTAGGCTCCCCTGGGGACAGCCTGCCCATCCTCTACACCCCTACAACAGAAATTCTTGAAGCATGCCAAGAAAATAAACATGATCCCAGAAAGAAAAATCAAAACACCTCCCACTCATGTACTGGATCATCACCTTGTCAGATATCTACACTGTGAGCACATGGGCATGAAATAACCATGAGTGTTCGCGTGTGGGGATGGCTCTCCAGCACAACGAGGTGTCATCCCTGGCTGCGGGCACGCTGCCAGCTCCGTGACAGCCCCGTGCAGCCCAGACCCCTGTGCTGGGCTGGTCTGCAGCAGCAGCCGTGGCCTGCACATGTTGCATGGCCAGCTAGTGAGTGGATATACAGCCACCAAGCCCAGCACCAATGCCCCCTCCATGCACTGAAGCTATTTTGCATCACAGGAGCTTGGGGGGCAGCACTAGCTTATGTTTCCAACTTGCCACTGCCCTAGTGAAGTCCTTTCGCTTGCCTTGTGAGCATGGTTGCAGATCATCTCACCAGTTCCTGCTGGGCAGAGCTGGAAATGAAGCACTACTCTTAGCTGTAGCAAGGCAGCAACCTGCTTACAACAGGCGGCTGAGCCCTGTACTGCACCCCAGCTCCTGCCCGAGGGACTCCACATGCACCAAGGCCAGTGGCACCTGCAAGCAGCCTGCACTGGGGGTGTTGAACACACCAGCTGTTTCCCTGGCTTTGGGGAAGAAGGTATGAACTGTGCCTCACGCTGCCAGCAAAGCCTATAGCAAAGGCAGTAAGTCATGCGCTCCTCTCCCTTGCGGTGCACCCCTGTTTAATGAGACTATCCATCACTAGGTGGGTTTTTTTTAAGCTATCAGCATGGTTCAGGGTGAAAGACTCAGCCATCAGTCACAGGGATCCATCAGTGTCTGAAGGCGAAGGCAAAGACACTGACTGCTTCCCAGGGCCCAGAGCAGCATTGCATTGAGCCCTTTACCTTGGCAATTTGGGGTGCGGCATGGTGCCTCATCCCACTAACCACATGGCCAGTCCCAGAAATGCATCCGCTGCTATGCCACAGTGCTTGAGGCTTTCTGAGCAAAGACCATTAATCCAGACCCCTGGATGGGCCACCTTTCTGGCAGTGCCAGTGCTGCGGCGTGGGGAAAGCTGCATGCAGCAAAAAGCAGCCTCTGCCAGGCCGTTCAAGGCTGCATATTGAAAAGGTCAGGCTGACACAGTGCAGTGTCTCGGTAAATGATCCCCCAGCCCCATGCCATCCCTCGGCTTGTTTATTTTCTCTCTTCCCCCAGTGTTTTTCAAGAGAAGCAGAGCAGCTCTGAAACGGGGAGGCACAACGGCAGTGGGATGAAAGGGGATGAAAGCAGCAAGATGGGCAGGGACCAGAAATACCTGGAAGACTTGACCAGAAGCAAATGGTTCTAATATGCGAATAAGTGCATTTTCCACAGTGCTGTGCACTGCAGAAGGACAGACAGGAGTTGCCTGACGTGTGGCTTCTGCACCATGAAACCAATCCCACCCAGCACACACAGGCATTTCTGCTGGAAACCACCATTCGTTCCACCAGGAATCCTTTCTGGGTCTCGCTAACCCACCGCTGATCAACACCCACGGTTTGCAAATGGAATTAGAGCAGTGATGAGTAAATTGAGACCTTTTTTCCAGAGTGGAAAAGAGCTTATGAAAGTGAGAAAATGCCAGGAATGACTGGTTTTTAAGGAGGTGTGGGACACGGCTTTGAGCCAAGTGGAAGCTTGCACAGAGCAGCATTAGTAGCAACACGGTTCTCCAGTGTGGAGCCTGGCACTGCACCCTGAAGACAGCAGCCACAGGGACCACACACCATCGCAAGTTCATGTGTAAATAGCAATTTGTGACAGCACACAAGCATCGCTCCGTAACGTCCTTGAAACACAGGCTCGGCAATCCCCAGGAAGATTTGTTCCATGAGTGCTGAGTTTTGCAGAGTGCAGAAGCAGCCTTGGCTGGGGCACAGGGAGCTCCCACCCACCCTGGTGCCAGCGTTTGCTCGTAAAACCCGGTTAAGCCGTTGTGCAGCATGGCTGGCATTGCACGAGAAACCACAGCCCTGACCTCCTCCAGCCCCTGCACCATTGGCAGTGCCCTGGCACATGGGGAACAGAGCCTGGCTCAGCTCACCAGCACTCACACTGATGCAGCAGGGTTGGAGCACAAGCCCCTGGGCACGTCCCAGTCTAGCAGTGACAGGAGGACGAGCCCAAACAGCTGTGCTGCACCAAATGGCCTGCCCCTACCAGCTGTAAGGCTGAGAGATGGCCCACGTCGAGCCAGCATTCCTCGAGGTTCAGGAGTCCTGTGCAGCCCCTTTCGCCACCAGCTAGGCTTTTCAACAGCCACTGAGATGTTCCTCAAGGCGCTGAGGCTGCAGTGGCCTTTGCATGAGAAGAGCTCCCCAAGAGGGAGAGCAGGATCTGGCCCACCAGGAGCCAGCAGCAGGGGCAGAGGTGTTCAGCCCCCTCCTCTGCCTGCCCAGAGGTGAAGGTGTTCAGGGCAGCAATCCCCCGTGCGCTGCCCTCCCCTTCAGCACTCTCTTGCCATTGGGGCTTTTATCAGCTCCAGGAAGAAGGGGATGGGACCATGGAGCTAATCTGAGAAGTGGTCCCTACCTTAGGCAGAAAGGCTCTTCAAGGATGTTGGAGAGCATCGCACATGGGCTGTTACACACAGGGGAGCTTTTGATGATCACAGAGGGCTTTGCAGGCACAGAACAGAGACAGCACTTAAGTAGGGGCATGTACACTGCACAAACCTGCCACCATATGTACAGAAAAGGAAACAAATGCAAAGGCTTTACGAAAAGTCTTAATTTTTGGATAAACATATGAGAAAAATAACTGTCTGTAATTACACACGTTACTGGTATTACACGCTCAAGTCCTTGGCTCCAGGCATGAAGGCTTAAACAGCTCATCCTCTCACCATCCTCAGACCCAGGACACCATGTGTGCAGCTGGGGAAGGTCTCCATGACTCAGGGCTGCGTGTCACCGTGCCCAGTGATCCCTGTCACACCCGCACGTGCCCACAGCCCAACACACAACCTGCCAGGGCTCTGTGAGCCACCAGGAGACATCACACGAGTTCATGCACTATGGGGACATTTGCAGGTGACTCCGTGCTCACGCACATAGTATACATATGCACACATTCAAGCTCTGCTCTTTGGGTTCGCATGCATCTGACCTGTGCCTCTATGCATAGCTTTGCACAGCAAGCTTACAGCTCCCCCTCACCAGGTAATTATATCCAGCTCCTGCACGCCTCGCCCAGCCCTCTCCAGCCTCCCCATCTCCATCGCTGCCAGGTCTAATCCTGCAGCAGTGAGCAGAGTCATCACCCCCCCCAGGAGCACCACGGCCATCTCTCTGGGATCGCCTGGAGAGGCGGCTTGTCCCGGAGCCGGCTTGTCTGGGGGCTGCCAGCCTCCCTCCTTCTGATCCCCCTGTGTAATAACACACAGCCACACTTGACAGCTTCCCTTATCTGCTGCCAGGCTGATCAGTTCTGGCTGTAATTTCATACTGTTATAAGAAGTCACACTTTTAAAGCAAAAATCATGGCTGTGTTTCATAGCAGAGGATGTGAAGTCGGCTTTTAAGCACTGGAGAAATCCCGGCTGGCAGCTCCTCCCTCTGCCCCTCCACTGGCACTGGCTCACCCCAGTGCCCGGGCATCCCCGCAGCCACCGGGCTCCCAGCACCTGCTCCGGCTGCCCCCAGACCCTCTTCCCCACCCCAATCTCTCAGGCTTTTGCCGAGCCAGCAGCTTGGCAGCACCCACACCGGGGCATTCAGATACGCAGCTGGGGACAATCTCAGCAGGCAGGCAGAAAGGCTAACAACCTTGGGCAGCTTCGGAGCCACACGCTTGCTTTGCATTCACCACAAACGTGTGCAATCATCGCTGAGCCGTGACCCAGGCCGGGGCAGCACACAGGCTCTGGCACAGCAAGAGGTGCAAATATATTAAAGCTATTGGTGCAAAACTTTGCTTTTATGGCAGGGGGATTAAACAGCACAGTACAGCTTCTCTCCTGAGCCTTCTGGTGAGTCTCAAATCAGTCCTTTTGCACAGGGATGTAATGGGCAGGGCACTGGGATCAGAAACCACCCTCCCCTCAAAATCAAGCACTTCCCCCCCAGGATGAATCTGGCCTTGGAAAGGTGCTGCCTCATCTTCCCTGGGCTGGTGAGAGCAGTGATCCTCCAGCTCCCATCACAGGGAGAAGATGTAAGCCATGAGCCCCGAACCTCCCAAGGGTCAAGCAGGGCTATTTTTAGAAATAAGAGATATGTTTAAGACATTTGAAGCTGTGTTTTATAATAAGCCATTTGCAGGCCTGCCTATGGGAAGGGATCAGCCCCAGGAAAACACCAAACTGAAACCCCATGTCTTGGGGCTGGGCAGGAGAGCACCCCATGCAGACCTGGCCCCGTGGTGACACCAGCCTGGCATAAGCCCACTGTGCCCCTGAGGCAAGCTGAGCACTTGCTGGGGATGGTCCCATGCTGCCCCTTATGCGGTTACAGCAGGGGGGGCAACCAGCCCTGGGCACACTGAGTTTGCTCCAGGGCCCTTCCCCACCCGTGTTCAGCCCTCACACAGGCAGCACATGGAAGAGACAGCCAGCACTCCCATCCTGCCATGCTGTCCCTGGGGAGCCCGCATGCGGCACTGAGGCGCGCCTCACCCACCCACCAAGGAGCAGAGACTCCAGCGAGCATGTGAGGATATTGCTGCAGAGCAGGGTGGGAAGCCCAGCTCTACCGACAAAGCGTTCACTCCACACCCTGCTGCAGAGAGCACCCAACACCAGGACACACGCAGGACACCAACCCTTCAGCTGATTTTTTGCAAGAAATATTCTCCCTAGCCCTGCTAGCACACAGCTCACACCATTTACACAGCACCAGGGCAGCCATCCTCAGCCACTTTCCCTACACAGCCCCTCCACACCAGCAGCCTCCTGGAAAGGGCAGCCCCAGCCCTTTTTCATGGCTCTCAGTAAGGAGCCCCAGGTGGAGGTGAGCATCCCCAGCTGGGCTGTGACCCAGACCTCCCTCTCAGCTCCAAAACCTCCTTCATGCTGTGCTGGTGCCAAGGAGAGGGTGGTCAGGCAGTGGCCACCCTGCAGGGAGCTCAGGCAGTCACAGCCTGGCCCCGCTGCCCTTTCCCCGTAGCCCTTTGCTGTGCAGTCTGCATGAGCCCTGGGGCTAATGCTGAAGTATATGAGACATCCCCTGCACACTGCGCAGGGTGGCACTGCACCAGCGGCAGGGCAGATGCACGGTGCCTTCTGGGCACAGCATGCCATACGCCCACAAAATGTGCCTGAGCGCAAGACACGGCGTGCGGCTCTGCTCCAGCTGAATGTGAGGCACGTGGGGGCAGAGAGCTCCCCATTGCTCCCCGCTGCAGACTCTGAGGGAAGGAGCGTGAATGATTCCCACAGAGCCAATCGTGCCTCGCACCGTGTAGCGCAGCCCTGCACAGACACCTTGTTAGACAGGCAGAGAATGTGTCGTGTGTTTTGGGAAGGAAACAAAACTCCTTATGGCACTCTCCATCTGGGCTGAAAGGTTGCCTGGAAGGAAGGACAGCCAAGTGCACAGGGCACCCTACCAGGGTGAGCAAAACCTGTCCCGCTTCCAGCCCAGCCCCCCCAGTGTGGCTCTGCTTCCCATCCCTTCGCACCATGTGCCACCACCTCCCACCAGTGTCGGGAAGAGAGGCTGGGAGCCCTGGGACATGGGCTCAGTGGGAAGGCAGGGTGCCACGGCTCTGCTAGCCAGGTATCGCAGGGGAGAGGACGTGTCTGCTGAGAGCAGCCAGGAAAAGGATGTCAGGCTGAGAAGTGATGCGCCTCCTTTGGCCATAGCAGGAGGGGAATGAGAGCAGCTCGGCTGAGCTGTGGGGGCTCCTGTGCGGGGGGACATGTTTCTCCATCTGCAACTGGCTATTTTCAGCAATGAGTTGGGATAGGGACGGTCCAGCCCGCAGTTCTTCTAGCAGGGACAGGCTGCAAATGCTTGAATTTAGTTCCAAGTTGTCAAATAGCTTTGATGCCCTGATGGAGGACAGCCCCCGCACCTGTTTCACCTTGGTTTTCACTCCTGCATTTCTGAAGAGTTGATATTGCGGCAATGCAATGGAAAACCTCTTTAAAGACAGATAACTGCCCAGTCACGTCATTTAACTTAACACAGGACAGCTCTGGGAGGAAGAAGTCGTTGTAGTAAGAGGCAAGAAGCTCTGTGGGCTTGTTAGAGTGGCTGGCCCTTGGCTGGCTCCCAACACCTCAGAAAGCCCCGTATCTACCTGGGCTCAGTCCCTGCACAGGCACCCTGGCCAGGGGCAGAGCCCGTCCACCATCCTCACCCAAAACCATTCTTAAACGGCTGCTGAGGAGGTGATGGGTCTGCCATGGAACTGCCGCTCTTGGCAGCTCTATTCCCTCCCAGCCTCCTAGCAAAGCATATTGCAGACCGTCCCCTGCCCCACTACGTGCCCACACCTCCCCAGCCCTGCTTTGGGGTGGCAGGACGGGGTGATTTATTAGAGTGTCCCAAAGATGAACACTACAGGACCAATAAGACTTTTCCCAGGTACCAAAAAAACTTTGAACTAGGGGAGTTTTCTCCTCCTGGCAGTAACTGATACAAAGGTGTGTTTTTGGGCAGGGGAACATGCAGTTTCCATTCCTGCGTGCCCTGAGGAGAATTGCTGATTTCCATCTTATTCATATTTATACATCCGGACTTCAGCCCAGCCAGGCTCCTTGTCAGGAGGAGATTTGCAATCTGTGCTAATAGCGAGGCTCCTGGCAGGACTTCTCCGAATGGTGGCAGTTTGCATTGTGCTCAAAGCTTTTGAAGTAAACAGCTCATCTTAGGGCTGCGAGGATGATGAGGAGTTGGTCGGCACTTCCTCTCTCACAGCCGTCCCAGGCAGCGGGTGAACAAAGCCTTTGGAGGGTGGGGAAGAGCTGGCAGCGGCTCAGGGGACCCCCCCAAGCTGCAAGGGCTGCATCCAGCTGACTGTAGGCAGCAAGATGTTCAGAAAGGAATTTGTGATCATGGTGCAGCACAGAGGTGTGGGATCAGGACTGGGATCAGGCTCAGGCTCAGGGAGGCGTTTGCAGCTGCAGCCCAAGCAAATGAACAGAAGAGCCAATGAAACTCCCAACTTTATCCTTCCTTCCTGGGAAAAAAGCCAGGGACCTTGTGGCCAAGAAGGCCATAGGTATCCTGGGGTGCATTAAAAGGAGTGTGGCCATCAGGTTGAGAAAGGTTACCCTCCCCCTCTGCTCTGCCCTAGTGAGGCCCCATCTGGAGTGCTGCATCCACTTGTGGCTCCCCAGTTTAAGAAGGTCAGGGAACTGCTTGAGCAAGTCCAGCAGAGAGCTGCCAAGGTGATCAGGGGCTGGAGCATCTCCCTTATGAGCAAAGGCTGAGAGACCCGGGTTTGTTCAGCCTGGAGAGGAGAAGGCTGAGGGGGGACCTTAGCAATGCTTATAAATACCTGAAGGGCAGGTGTCAGGGGGATGGGACTAGACTCTGTTCAATAGTGCCCAACGACAGGCCAAGGGGCCACGGGCACAAGCTGGAACACGGGAAATTCCACCTGAACATGAGGACAAACCCCTTCCCTGTGCAGGTGCCAGAGCAGGGGCACAGGCTGCCCAGAGAGGCTGTGGGGTCCCTTCCCTGGAGACATTCACACCCCACCTGGACGCGGTCCTGTGCCCCCTGCTCTGGGGGTGCCTGCTCACGCAGGGGGTGGGACGGGGTGAGCTCCAGAGGGCCCTTCCAACCCCTGCCAGTCTGTGATTCTGTGACTCAAACTGCGCTCTCTGGTATTTCTCACCCATGAACTTTTCATCACCTCATCCACCTTTCCTAGGGAGCCCGGACACCCCAGCCTCCCGGACCCCCATCCCTCTCCTGCCCTGCAGCTCTGGGGTTGAGCCCCACGCTGGCCTGGCCATGCCATTCAGGGCCGGCCACATCTCAGAAAAGGGATTATTGATCCAGCAGCATCCTGCGATGTGGCAAAAGCCTGCTACAAAGTTTAATTAATTGATCAGTAAGTGCCCAGAGATCCCTAGATGAAAGCCACATAATTACTGAGTATCATCCGGTGGCACTCAGCGTAATTGCAATAACTACTGCTCTGGGTTAGCTCTCAGAGGCAGAATTACCTCAGTGTTTAATGTCACCCTCCAGGGATAGACAATATTCTCCCTGTACCATGGAGAAGGAACTGGAGAGTGTGGGCCCCTGATTCCTGTCTGCACCCCCTGGGATGCTGGTCTTTGGGGAGAGGGTGTTCTGGAGGGTGTGAGGCAAGGAGCTGGTCTTCAGCCTCCAGACTCAAAGTGGGGACCTTTCGGATCACAGAATTATTCAGGTTGGATGGGACCACCTGTGATCTCCTGGTGCAGCCCCGTTGGTAACTGCATCAGTCAACCACCCATCACCAGTACCAAGGAAGCCCATTGAACATTTCAGGGTTTGGGCAGCAGCACTGATGTGAAACTGTGCTTAAGCAAGCAAAAAGATTCTCCTGCAGGGAAGCCCTCGTCAGGGCTGGTCCCCAGCACGCCCCTGGGACTGAGGTTTTCCAGAGGAAGGCGCTGAAGCTTAAAAAACTGTGGTTATGCAGAAATTCAGCTCCATGTGGATTTCTCTGACAATTCCCAGCCTTATTTTAGATTTTTACGGTCTGCCATAAAAGCAGTTATAGTCAATTATTAGACCTACATGGGGGCTGTCAGGAGGCTTCTTCCATTTTAAATCCCCCACAATGTTGTTAACTCATTGCACTGAACCAGGCCATGTGGACCACGTCCCTCCAATCCATGGGGAAGAAGGGAGAAGGGCTGCTGTGCCCCTGTGCTCTGCCTGCCATGAGGCATGTGGGGCTGGAGCCTCGACCCCCTGTGACCATGATGGGCTTACGGGTGGATAAACACAGCTGCAGGGAGAAGGAAAGCTATGGGGTGATTTCTTAAAAATGAGGGCTGTGCTTTGGAGGAGAGGTGGTGGAGCCACATGGGTATCAGCAGGACGCCGTTATTGCTGGAGATCTTTGAGATAGGCATGCTGAGCTGTCCCAGAGAAGAGCTGGTTCTGCACAGTCAGTGAGTGTTGTTCCCCAAAACTCCATTCCCCACTTTGAGGGCACCTGCCCCATGAGCAGCTGAAGCCTGAGGCCAGACGCAGCCCTGGGACAATCTCTGCAGCTGAAGCTGCTGCAGCCAGTTGTTCCCCCCTAACTCTACTTCACATGGTTCCTGTGTGAGGATCCTGCAAAAGACAGGTCCACGTAGGATGACATTAAGGTTTCCAGAGATGTATCGCTGACTTCATGTCTTCAGTCCCAGCTGGTGACAATATAAAAGTGCAGAAGAAACCCTGTTTTGTATGAAGGGGCATCTTCAACACCAGGACACGCAGGGCTCAGGAGACAGTGAGCGTGCAGGGAGCCTGGGCTGCGTGCAGCATGCCTTACCCCACAGAACTTTGCCCAGGTGTATAAAAACTTCTTGGGAGTCAGTAATAGCCCTCACTAAGTCATTGTAATGGCCGGGTCAGGGGAAAACAGAACAGTATTTGCTTCTACTGCCAAACACAAAGCAAAAACTGATCTCTTGGGGGCTTGGGAAAGTTTTACAAATTTCACTGGTTTATTCTATTAACCCTGCGGCTGCTCCAGCGTGCTCAGCAGTCATGTCTGCAAGAACATGACCTCTCTTTAACCCACAGACACTGCTCTTTCCCAGCTCTCCCAGCAGCTCACCAGCATAGAGGCCATCTCCCAGCCCTGCCTGAGCCATGGCCTGAGCAGCTACATGCTTTGGTGCAATCTCAGGTCGAGAGGCCTGGGCAGGACATCTCCCCAGAGGCCAAAAAGAGCTGAGCTGCCATTGATTGCACTCGTGTCATTCAGCTGACAATCACGGCAAGCTCACTGCTTTGCACAGTAATTAGCTGCAACTGGAAACCGCTTCCACAGCACTGGCAGTAGGGTAGGAGCTGCGTGGAGGCACCAAGCTCTTCGAGCAAGGCACTGCAGAAGGAATTGCAAACATCACTTAATGCTGTTGTGTTTTCCTGACTGGCAACTAAACCCACCGGGCTGGCAAGCGGATGGAGCTGTGAACCCTGCTGCACCACCACGCTTGTCTTCCTCGGCTTGGAGGGATGCTACCACTGGGGACTGTCCCTTCACAGGGCCATCCTGTGCCCCCACACCCTCTGCTCCAGGCTCTCGCTTGCTCTGGGGCTTTGGGATTCCCAGCCCCCACAGCAGGCTGCAGTGCCGGGGCTGGTGTCGCCTGATCGGAAACCGTGGCTGGAGCCATGCCAGGGAGGTGCCTCAGTCTGTGCCTGGTGGGATGAGGTGACTCACAGCGAGTGGGCAGTGGACATGTGCCTGTGCCCATGCCAACACCAGCTACCACCCTTCCTCTGCAACGATCCCCCACCCCTTGCCTTGAAATATGTGTATAATAAAGCTGCACATGAGTAGAGCTCTAGGATTTTACTAGTGGTGCTGCTGCAGACCCCCCTGGAGAGCCCCGAGTCCTTTCCAGGTGCAATGCAGCTGCCAGTGAGGGCAGCACCAGGTTTTGGGCAGCCATCAGCCGGCACTGCTTCTGAGGGTGGAAGCGGTTTCCTCCTGCAGCTAAATGAGGTTTGAGGACAGCAGAGCATGACAGGCAGCGGAGGCAGTATCGATTGCTGGGTGGCCCAGGCAGCAGTGGCAGGCCTGGGAGCAGGGTGTCTGCAGCAGGGATGTGCGCAGAAACCTTGCACATGGTTTCTCTGGGATGGCGGGAGATGCTTGGCCACAGGGTAGGCCAAGGAGGGAGCCGTGAAGTTAAGCCATGATTAATCCAATTGCTCCTGCACACATGGAGCCTCAGGGCAATGCCTGCTCTCTTCCCACATGGAGCAATGTAGGCCCAGAGGAGTTTAACACGAGCACGGAGCCCTTGCTCTGCTCTCTTCGAAGAGCTTGTCCTCTTGTGGGACACATGCATATAAGGGAGAGAAGGAAAAATAATCTTTGCTGTTGCAGTTGTCACCGTTATCAACATTACAAGTGCAGCTACGTGTCTGAAGGGACCTTTCTGCTCTGGGACTTGTTGTGTACTGAGGGTTAAAAGCAAGCCTGCAGCCCATTAAACCCCCTTCCATGACAACTGCTTCTCTCTGCCAAGCATCTCAGAACATGGCCGGGAGCATCATCTGAAAACACGTGGCTTCACGCTAATTGTAATGGAGGAACCGGGGGATGTAACTGCTTATCGGCAGCTGCACACTGGCCCAGGGGCCCTTTGGCCACCTCCCAGGTTGCCGGTTGCCATCCTGTGAGGCACCATGGCCCTGCTCCACGTGGGATGTGCCTGGAGAAATGGTGCGTGCTTCTGTCCCTAGGTGCAGGCTGCAAGCACGAGCTCCTGCCCGTGGGTGCGGGCCGCAGGCGGCACACGGGCAGAGCCACGGCCAGCAGCTCTTTGAACCTGTGAAGTGTGTGCCACGAAGAGGCAGCGAGGGGCAGGTCCTTTCAGACAGGCACAGGTGCTGCTTGTAACGTGCCAGAGCTGCAGGAAACAAGGCCGGGTGCTTTCAGCATGAGGGACCGTTTCCTGCACAAACATTTACCAAAAGCCCCCTGCCTGCCTCCCCTCCCCTTGCCAGCAGGCAGGGCACAGGGGTTAATGGGCAACATTACACAGTAAACTAGGCAGAAAGATTTGCATTTGTTGGAGAGGGAGATTTCCTTACTAGATGGTTTGTGTTTGCAGTACATTAGCTAATCTCATTTCAGCTTGCGCTACATCTCCCACCGTGTGAATGCACACGCACACACACTGCGATGCTGAAGCCCTGCCAGGGCCCCACACATGTTGTTTCCAGTCTGCCTGCTCCTCCCTCCTCCCCAACCTCCCTCCTGCCTTTCCGAGTCGTGCCTGAATCCCCGCGGAGTCCCCCAGGCGCTGATGCCTCTGCAAGAGGGGAAGGGGCTGGGGCCTCGATGCAGGGTGCCAGAGCCACCATGGTGGCAAGGCTGGGCTCGCTGCCCACCTTTCTGAATTGCTCAGAGCAAACCCCAGTGTGGAGCCGTGGCCAGATCCCACCATGAGCACAGCCACAGGGCTGGCATTGAGGGACGAGCCCCTCTGGGAGGAGTTGCTGGAGCCCATAACCAGCTGCACAAAGTACCGGGAACCAACACTGTACCTTCCAGCCTCGACAAATCCCCATTCACAGGGCTCTGAGCAGGTGCTGGAGAGCCAAAGTACTGCTATTTCAGAGAAGGCATTTATATAGCAGCACTTAGTGACTGCTGGTAGGTTTATTACCAGCCCCTCATCATACTGACACACTCAGCAGCATGAATTCAGAGCAAGCCTTGATAATAGCTCTGCACAAGTGAAATGTTATTATTTTGCTAAGATCTCTGGGAATAAATAGGCCTGTATCCATGTAAACTCACAGTCCTGCAGGACGGGCAACCTATCTGCACCATGGGTAGGGTGGCAGTGTGCACGGGATGCACCCGGACCTCCTCATTCAAGGTAGAGCTTTTCTCTGAACACAACTGAAAAGCATCCGCCCAAAGGCTCCTTGCAGGCAGAGGGACGAATCTGGAGGCAGTTAATGGCTTTCCACCTGTAGGAGCTGTGGAAATGCTACCAACAAAGCATGGGCTCTGCTGCCAAGCTCTTACAAGCTAATCAATTAAAGCATCACAGCTTAGAAGATGGGTCAGAGCAAAGCAGCGCTGTATGGATTTTTTTCTTCATGAAAAGAGCTTTGGAACAAATCCCCTTTTCCCCCACAAAGAGAGACACCAGCCCCTGCAGAGAAAACCATCCCCAGGGCACTGGGGAGTACCCACGGGGCTGCCACAGATGGGCTGGGAGGGGACTGCTGCCTCCCTGGCAAGGCATGGCCACCTGCTGCCAGTTAGTGCCACTGTGCTGCTCCCTGTGTCACCCAGTTCATGGGTGCTAGCTCCCTGGGTGATGCCTGAAGCACGGGAGAAGCAGGTATGTCCCTGCTAGCCCACAGCTATGCTGCCGGCTGAGGCACAGACCCCATCAGGACATGCATGAGTGCTGCCGCTGCCTCTCTGCAGTGCCATGATTACGTGAAGCACCGTTCCCTGCTCCAGGTGCAGGAGCTGCCGTCCCTACAGGGGTTTCTCTGACCTGGGTGATGCCGACTGCTTTTGTCACTGCAGAGAGACCCTCCAGTCTCTCAGACCTCCAGGTCCTTTCCACTGCTGCCCAGAGCGCAGCTGTCCCATCCCAAGGCCCTCTGTTTTCGTGGCACAGAAATTAACATTGACTGGCTAAACTACGTCTGGTTTAAAAAGTCATCCCACGCTGTGATCTGGGTTGCACCGTATGGCTGCATGGCTCCACACAAGTTAACCAGCCTGCTAATCTCCTGCTTGTAAATCTAACCAGTATCGATTTTATATTTACCTGCAGATCATAAGCGAGAATATGCAGCGACAGAGCTAACCACCAGTTCTTAACAGACTCATTAATAATTCCTCCATTTGAAGAGGATTCCCCATTGCTGTTCTCCGAGATCTGCCGATGAGCCGGTTCTTAACCCACTTAAGATGCACCGCACTGATACTGCGCCATGCTGCTTTTCATGAGAATAGTGCTTGATACCACATCAAATACATTACAACAACCTATCGCAGCGATTCAGATACCTTCCTTCATCAAATGTATAATCTCTTCAAAGATCACAATCAGCTGTTTGACAAAATCTGGTTTTCATAATGCCATGGTTATTGGTGCTAATTGTAATCTGTTCTTTCCTTCTTTTTCGTGTTTCCCTTATTTCACTGTTTCTTTTCATTTGCCCACCACCAGCCCGTGCTGCCCAGCAGCTGAGCTTGCCTGCCCAGGGCGCTGGGGCCATGACAGTGCTCGCCTGCTCTCTCCGGCATCTCAGGAATTATTCACAATCAGCAGCTCCTCAGAAAGTGCTTTTAAGATTCCTGTGGGGAAATTATTTGCTCCAGCTGGATTAAAAATATTTACCTCTGGTCAGTGCTCAGGGACAAAGTCTGCAGGCTGCACACAGGCTGTCCCGCAGACACCTGAGGTGTTCCTGCCTGCCTTGAGGTGCTGAGCAGTGATGCTGTGCCCTCCTGCCCGGAGGCATGGGCCAGGGGACCTTGAAAAGCATGAGGAGATGCTGGTGTAAATGGGAAAGCTGGGACATACTCCTGGAGACAATTAATAGATTACGGTAAGTGTAGAATAATGCAGAGGCAAAGAAATCACTTTTTCTAGAGGCTGGTAGGGTAGTGCCAAAGACATGCTGCACTTTGCCTCACTTTGAAACAAACTTCTAAGGTGTCTTTTTATTCTTCAAGGAAAAATTGCTAGATAGGACAACATAATAGTAATAGTACATTCTGTGTACTCATGAATTTACAAATTCAGTTTTCCATATCAGTAACAGTATCTGGTGCAGAGTAACTTATCTTGCAATTTATATGGGATGCAATGAGTAAATACCAGCAGCATCCTGGCATGAATACCAATTTTGAAATGAATACAGAAAACGAAGGGCCAGACAGGAAAGCCTCATCAGAGCAGGTATTTTGTGGCAGCTGGAGATGTATAGAAGGCATTTTCTCCATGCACTTGTAGAGACGGTCAGTATTGGGCTGGCAAGGCTTCACCAGGAAGAGAAATACTGCAATGCTGCCTGTCCCTGCAAAGATCCAGCCCTGCGACTCTCAGAAGGCACCTGGAAGCCTTTCTGGGTTGTGAGAGATTTGCCTTGCTGGAGAGGAAAGGGGTGGGGGGCTTTGAGAAAGTTGGGTCTAAAATGAATGCACAATATTGGTGCAAAAGTATAGAGACATCTTTGAAGATGGGCAGCAAAGACCTCAGATACGGAGTTCAGACGCCGACTGCTCCTGCCTGCTTTGCTCTTATGCAAATCCTGCCAGAACAAAAAACTCAAAATCACAACTAAAAAAATCTTTAAAAACTTTTGGACAGCACAGTGCAGCAGTGAGTTATGGATATGGCAACCAGAAGAGTGTTGTTGCCTTGATAAAGAGCCTGTTAACCATGGATCACAGGGGGCTGGAAGAAGTGCAGTGCCTGAAGCTGGTGGGAACCTCTCTGGGCGCTGCCATGAGGAGCTTTAGTCAATTAAGCTATGAATTAATCACCGAAGATAAAGCAGTGTCCTGTTTTATGGCTGGGAAGTTAGTATGCCACGGGCTCAGGCAGGTGCTCCCAGGCTTCATCCCTGCTGCACATCCCTGCTCCGACAAGAGGAAGGTTTCCTGGGATGTGCCATGGAGACTCTGTCTCTGCAAAGTCATGATCTGACCGACTGCCCATGCAGGGGCATTGCATTGCTAGGGGGGCCGAGGTGGGGTGCACAGGTGATGCTGCAGGTCATGTCCCCCCAGCCCTGGCTGGGTGCTCAGCCATGGAGCAGCCCTGAGGCCGGGCCACCCAGCACCCTGCTCTGCAGGAACGCCGCTGCCTGCCATCCCCGCAGTGAGTTTGTTTCTCTCAGCCCCTTCCAAACCCCAATGGGCAATAGAGAGCCTATTTTTGAGCTGTGCAAAGTCTTCTTCTGTTGACAAGGAACAAGGTCTTCCCTCCTGAAAGGGCCCCCAGCTGTGCCCGCAGGCACTCGCTCAAAGGGGCTGGAACTGAGCCTGGCCTCGGACTCAAACCCCCCATTCAGTGCTGGCGTTTGTAAGGCAGAGCAGGGAGGCAGCCTGCTCCGAAAGCCAAAGACTGGAGTGGCTTTGCCATCTCAGAGGGACAAAGGCCTTTTCTGCCCTGGGACAATATTGCCACTCACCAGCAATGCCCCCCAGCCAGCGGAGCCTGGAGACCGCTCATCAGAGCAGCAATTCAGCTGCGCTACTGGAGACCTCAGCTTCCAAGTCTAAAACTGAGGTTATTTTTCTGCTTCCTTCTGCCATTGAAGCCCCTCCAGGCACTGCAGGGGAGGGGGTGAAAGCTTCCCAAGAAAGCTGCAGGGAGGATGGCTGGCCCTGTGTGTGCACAGAGGGCTTGAGGGGGCAGGAGCCTGGCACCCCATGCCTGCCCCGTGTGCCCTTGCAGGAGCACAGAGCAGAGCCCCGCAGAGCAGCTGTACCAGCCTGGGGTCCTAAACAGGAGCCCCAGAGCTCACCCTGTCTCTGGAGCCAGGAGCCCCAGATGTACCCTTGTTGGGGTCTGTCCTCCCAGCACCTCCATCCACTTCTCCCACCCAGGGCTGCCCTACACCCCCCAGTACTGGGGCTTCAGTGCCCCACAAGCACCAGGGAAAACCCACCTTGCTACTGACCAAAGGCATCTCTGCTCTGAGCCCTCGCCCTCTTTACACTGGCACTGGGGAGAGGGACTTGTACCCAATTTGCATTTAAGTCACGGGTTGCTCTTCAAAGAGGTTTCTGGTAGCTCCAGGTGGAGGTCGTAGCTCATCAGGAGAAACTGCTGTGCCCAGACTGGGAAAGCACTTTTCCGTAGCACTGGAGGTGCCACCATGGCCACCTGCTCCTGGCTCGTGCTGCTGGAGCACAGCTGACGCGGGTTTGCTGTGCATCCCTACTTGGCTGCAGCTGGTGCATCACCACCTGCCCAGCACCACTGACCAGCAGCCTGGGCTTGGGGAGAACCTGGCTGTCCTTGCAGGGGACAGCCTCAGGGCTGGCAACAAGGGCCCAGGGATTTGGCACTGTCCATAAAATCACATGGGGTTTCCAGCCTCTCAGCTGGGTTAGAGAGCTTCAAACCCAGGGAGTCAGTGTGTTAGTGTTTCTGGAGGCTGGGCACTCGGCGAAGTTCATACTATGGTTGGGGAAGAGTAAAACCTGCAAGGATGCTGGCTCCCTTGCTGGCAGCGCAGCAAACAAGCAAACACCATGGGCGAAACACCTGTATCCCCCCTGCCCCGACAGGGACAGCCAGCCCCAGGATGTGCAGACACACAGACCACGTCTCTGCGTCGTCCCTGCTCCTGTGCTTGCAGGTTTCAGCACAGCAAACAACCCCACAAGGCAGATGTGTCCAAGGGCTCCTTAGGCAACGCGCAGGCTTGACGGAGCCCCTGGCTAAGCGCTGCTCCTGCCCCACGAGGTGCAGGGATCTGAGAGCGGCTGGTGATTGATAGGTGCAACTGCAGAGCAAATGCAGCAGCACTGGGCTGCTGCATCACCATCATGAAAATAAATGAGAGATTGATTTTCTGGGCGGTTTGGAACTCATGGATCTCACCAGCTGTGACAAGCGGAGTGCAGGCATGGCCAGCATAGTGGGGCTGACACCTCCCTGTGCTCCCACGCACCAAGGAGAGGGAGGCAGCTGTGAGGCGGCCGGCGGCTCAGGGGGGCAAAGCAGGTCTGAGGGGCTTCAGGCTCTCGCTGGCATTGCAGGGGACAGACCCCAGGCAGGGAGCCAGGCGAGGCTGGGGACAACGTGGGTGGATGGGGAAGAGCAGTGTCCTGTGCTCCCCCACGGGAGCCCCGGCTTGCCGTCATAAGCCACATCCCAAACTGTGGTGAGCAAGTGTCTGCTCACCAGAAAGGCACCGTCTTTCTTGTAATGCCTTATCTTCAAGCTTCCCTTGCTAAGTCACATCTGACTTAATTATGGTAATTAAGATTGACATTAATACAAGATTAAAATGTGAAATTAAAATTAGCTGTGAAACTTATCTGAATTTTTAGTGTTCTTATTGATTTTCTTCACTGTTAATCAAAGGTCTGAGTTAACTGCCGATGAACATGGTGCTAATTAGAGCAATGCCCACTAAAGTGGCCTCAGGAGACACTTCTCTTTATTGCCTTTTGAATACCCCAGCTTTCTGACCACGCAAACATCCCCAGCCCTGAGCACTGCTGAAGGAGCAATAACAATTTCTTCCTTTCTTACGTGCACCCCTGTGGCTGCCTGCCCTGCCTCCTCCCCGAGCCACCGTCTCGCCCGCTCCTGTCGGCAGTGCTCTCTGTATGCAGCCAGGCTGCGCACACGGTGATGCACGGTGATGCGTGGTGATGCGCTGTGGTGTGCGGTGATGCACATGAGGGAGCGTGCGGCTGCAGGGGGCTTGGGGCAGCAGGTCCCAGCCACAAGTGGGAGGGCCCTGATGTTTTGGTGGGGGCAGTGGGAGCTCCATGACCTGGGGAGTGCCAAGGCCGCCGGCTCCCCTGCTGCACGTCGCTGTTGTTTCTCAGATTGAAATTTCACAGGCCATTAGGCCTCAGCACTGGCTGCGCGGGGAGGCTGCGGGAGGAAAATTATTCAAATCACTTTGTTACACACCAGCTATGGGGAGCACATCCCGCAGTGCATCCCACCCCATCCCCCCACACATGCTCCCTCCTCCCCGCTGGCTCCCAGCTCGCCTGAATCCCCAGCAAAGCTGCCGGAGAGGCGAGAGGACCCCAGCACGGCTGCGAGACCCTTGGGCTTGCAGAGCAGCACCGTCCCCAGCAGCCACTGATGCCCCCCAGGCACAGGCGATGTGGGGAGTTTGGAAACGCACCCCAAGAGCCCCACTGGCTCTTGGCAAACCAACGACAAACCCCGGCTGGTGCCAGGCGTGGCATCCCAGGCTCGTGGGATGCTGCACTGGTGGGGAGCTGGGCCTGGCTGCGCTCCCTAATCCTGGTTGATGAACTGAGGCTTGAGCTCAACTGTTCCCTCTCCATCACTAACAACTTTTGCCACTTAGTGGGCATTTCTGCATTACAAATACAGCATTTGTTCTTTTTTCCTGCCTGTTACCATGGCGCTGGTGTTATTATCTGGCGATCTTAGGAGTTTACTACAATGCAGATGAATACAATAAAAATCACTCAAGGAAAACTGCTAAATGAGAGACAACTTTTATCTTTAATAACGGCAGGTCAGGAGGGAAGCCGGGGATGGAGCAGAGGGGGTACCAGAGCAGGCTGCACTCGCTCTGCCGCCGATAGCTTTGTTAGACCAAATTAAACCTCTGAGCAAGCAAATCCCACTTTGTATATGAAAATGACAGTGTTAAATAATATACTGCACCTCTCGGTGATTTCTCTCCCTTTCTTATTTTGTCCTTCTCTCGCCTGCTGCCCAACTGCTCCCAGCTGGCAGCAGCTAGGAGTGACACAGAGAATGCAAATGACCCCACTGCCTGCACAGCCTGCTTCACGCTCCTCAGAATCCCCAGGCTGCTGTTTCTCCTCCTTGCACCAGCATCGAGTGGAGGAACTCTGCAGAGCCCGGCAGGGAAAGAGGCAGCAGGATCAGTCCTTGTGTTTGGACAGTTTCTTGACTTGATGTGTTCTGCGTGGTGGCATTTGTAGTGATACCAGTATGTGATTATTGTTGCTGAGGTAACCGAATCAGTGTAATTGCTGTCTCAAAGGTAGCAGGGACTTCTCAGATGGCAGCATCAACAAACTGGCTATTTGGGGGAAAGGCTGGCCTCAGTCTTGTGGTGTTTGACACTCATATTGTGCTTCATGACATTGTTCTGGCTATTTGACTTGACAGGCAGAGTGGCCGGGAGGACCAGGCAGCTCTCACCAGGAGGTGATTTACAGTAAACATTTCAGGGTAGTTCTTGGGATTTCAAGGGGACAAAGCCTCCGTTCCTGTTCTTATCAAAGTCAGTGTAATTACACCATGTGCTCTGACGGGCTTGGGAGAGGCCTGCTGGAAGCTCTCGGCTTGCTGCAGCTGCTGGTGGCCCAGGCAGGGAGTCGGGCAGGGCCAGGCAGGGAGTTCCTGGGAGCCATCAGGCCCACAGTCCTACCTATAGCCAAGAAGGTTGTGGAGTGCCAGGGCTGAGGCTGGGGGGATGAGCAGGGACTGTCTGTGCATTGCTGCTTCTGCTGCAGGGCCGACGAGACCCCAGTGCTTCACCCACGGCCACGGTGCCAGCCCTGCATTATAGGGGTCCTGCACAGCTTCCACAAATCATGAACTTTCACTTCCCCCACTGTGGCTGGTCGGGTCACAGTGTGCATCTCCCTCCCAGCCTGGCTTTACTGGCTCCAGCAGCAGGACCAGACCCTGGTTCATCCGTGATCCCAAGAGGGGCATGGGGTCCCCCCATAGCACCACTGACCTATTCACAACCTGCGTGTGGGGAGTCTGAGAGGAGGCAAGGGGGGGGTAATGCTGAGCTTGAGCAGGAAGGTGCAAGGGGCTTGGGATGCTGAGAGGGGCTTGGGGTGCTGAGGGGATTTGGGGTGCTGAGGGGATTTGGAGTGCTGGGGGGTTTGGGGTGCTGAGAGGGGCTTGGGCTGCTATGGGAGGCTTGGAGGCAAGGGGCAGTGAGATGATACAAGAGACCAGACCGGGTGCAGGCTGAGTGGGGCCCTGCAGCGGGGAGCGCTGCCCGGGCTGGGGGCCACCGGGGCTCCTGGAGCCGGGGGGAGCCGGGGGACTGGGGAGGCTGAGGGGCGTGGTGGCGGGCTGCGGGGAGCCGGGGAAGCCCCTGGCCGGGGAAGAGCAGCGAGTCGGTGGGGCCGGGGCGGGCCGGGGGGGCCGGGGGAGCCGCGGGCGGGGCCGGAGCGCACGGCGCTGCGCGGGGGCCGGGGCGGCCGCCGGAGCCCTCCCCCGCCGCTCGCTCCGTTCCGCTCCGCTCCGCGCCGCGCCGCGCCGCTCCTCTCCGCCCTCCGCCGCTCCCCCGCGCCGGCTCCGGCTCCGCCGGCAGCCCCAGCCCCAGCCCCCGCCCCCGGCCCGGCCCCGCTCAGCTCAGCTCGGCTCGGCTCGGCTCGCAGCAGCGCGGAGGCTCCGCCGCGCCCGCCGCCGCCGCCGCACCATGCCGGGGCCCCGCGGGCTCTGCCTGCTCGCCCTGCTGCTGGGCAGCCCCGCGGCCCCGCGGCCAGGTAAGCGGGGCGGAGCGGCGCGGAGCGGGCCGGGGATGCGGCGCGGAGCGGAGCGGGTCTCCTTGGGCACGGCCGCCGGGGCCCTGCGCCTCCCGGCCGGGGGGATCCAAGCGCTGCCGGGGGGCGGGGGGGAGCACTGGCAGGGACGGGGGGCGAGAGGGAATGCAGCCGGGACCGGGGAGGGGGGAGTCGGACCGGGGAGGGGGAAGCCGGCCCGGGAGGGGCTGCTGGAACCGGCCGTGCCACCCCCGACCGGGGACCCCCCGTTTTTACTCCTCCCGGGGCCGGGCTGAAACTTCTGGCATTGCTGGGAGAGCGCAGCGCCGGCACCGGCAGCGGCACCGGCAGCGGCACCGGCAGCGGCAGCGGCAGCGGCAGCGGGGCCCGGCGGGACGGCGGCGGCTCAGCACCGCGGGGCGGACAGCTCCCGCCGCCGGGGCCGGGTCCCGCCGCGGGCGCCCCGGGGGGCCGCGTCCTAACGGGGAACCGAGCCCTAACGGGGGCCGTGTCCCCTCGGGGAGCCGCGCCGGACCCTCCGCCTCCCTCCCGCAGGGAGAGCAGCCCGGTGTCCCCAGCCCCCGGTGCTCCCAGCCCCCGGTGCTCCCAGCCCCTGCTGCCAGGTCCCCACCGGTGTTCCCGTCTCACCAGCTTGGGGACGGCCGTGGGGCGGTGAGTGTTTACTCAAGGGCTGCATGTTCATTCCACATGTTTCACGTATCCACGCAAATTCGCTCCCTCTCCCTTTCCCACTGCCGTGATGACAGATCTAAGAATAGGCTTCGGGACCCGTTTGCGGGTGACTTGACAAAGTCATTGCAAACTAGCGTGGTGCTAAAAGACCGCTGCACCGGCGCTGCTCCTGGTCTCTCGTAACTGGGAGGCTGCGGGGGCAAGGCAGCCGGGTTTTGGTGTGCTGCTGGCTCTCGTTACCAATGCGGATTGGTCAGAGGGAGAATGGGAGAGGCCAGTGTCTGCCTGTGCTGCAGTGTTTGTGCAGGGCCTGGGAGGCTGACCTCCAGGGCCGATGGTGTGTTTTTAGCAAAGATTAACAGCTCGCCGTGTCAGGAGTGCTGTGCAATGCTGCCTTGCCTGGCTTCGGCTTCTGTTCTCATGTTTAGATTGGATTAAAAGACTTTGAGTTTTTTGTCTGAAACTCTGCTGTCCATACAGGGATTGTATTACAGAATCTATCCTTCCTTCTGGGTAACAAAACAGAAATGGGTATAGATTACAACGTTTTCTCTCTCACCTGCATGGGTTTGTGTTCTGTATATGGACATGCACGTACGTATGAAGGCATTGGATCTCAGGTGTCTATCCCCAATTGCTGGCATCCTGTTTCAGCATCAGAACAAACAGGAAGACCCTTTTCTCCATTATATTGCACAAATGCTCTTGTCCAGGCCACTGCTGAGCTGCTGTGGAGACGTGTGTACAGCAATAGTCCCTGTGCCACCATGGAGGGGTCTGGGGGCCCTGGGCTTGCAGCTCCACTGCTGCCTCATGCCCTGGAGGGGCACCCATTGGGAGCACCAGCAGGGAGCCCAGCTCCTCAGGAACAGGATTTGGCCCTTATGGCAAGAGCAATCTGTCATAAGTCTCAGGGTATGAGAACATAGCGTACTGAACTCCTCTTTCCTTGCCAGAGAGGGAGCTGATAAATAGTTGACCCTTTACAAGGTTCGGTGAATTATTGCTGTAAAACCCCAAACTCCTGCACACGCAGCCCTGGAGCCAGCGGCGATGTGGCAGCTGTCCTGGTGCCGGGTGGGGGGCTTGTTCATCTGTTTGCAGGAGGTCACAGCCAGGGCCCAGCTTCACAAGTCCTGCTGTTCTCAAACTGTGAGGGGGAGCAGGATCAGACCCTGCAGAGAGATCGTTTGTTGTGCTCCATCTGCCTGCTCTTTCAGTTTGTTCTTTCATGAAACAACTAATTTCACATGACTTGTACTGATCGTTTGCTCGGCTGGTGGCTTTTTGGTGCTTTGCACTTGTGGAGCCATTTAGATCAACAGAGAGGAGGTGTGAAAGCCTCTCCTCTCAGCATCCGCTTGCACCCACCCACCAGCACGGAGCACAGCAGCGGAACAGGCAGCAGAGGCACGTCCCTTCGCAAGGACTTGTGCCAGGAGGCTCCGGGCAGGAGTGTGCAAGGAGTGTGGTTATCTGCGTAGATAATTATTTAGCATCGTGTGAATAGAGTGTGCAAGCACGGGGCGTGTGGGCTGGCTGCGTCCAGTCTGTCAGCCCTGCCTGTGCTGCCCGGGTGGGCTTAGGCTGGGACCGGCACTGGGCAGAGCTGGGGACGGCGGGGGCACGGCTGGACCACCGGGAGATCCAGGGTTTCTAAATATATCCATTTGGTGTGGTGGTGATGCGGACCGGTGTCCACTAGAGGTTGTGATGAGACCAGCAAATCCTTCCTGAGGCTGCGGTGCTGGGAGCAGAAATGCAACCCGGGGGGTGCTGAGCACCCATCTCCCCTGTAGCCCTGTCATCTGTGCTCCCCCTTCTTTTCTTCAAGGTGCTTGGGCTCCTCTGAGCGAGCTGTCACAGTGGAATAGCACGCCACAGAGATTCACCTGGCTTTGTGGTGAGCACAGCACCATAGGAGAATTCTTCCAGAAAATCAGGTGTGTCCAGCAGGAAGGAAAACTCAGCGAGGGCTGCAACAAGTGAGCAGTGCACTCTCACTGTGATCGGCAGCACCCCGAGTGGTGTCATCTCAAGCAATGAGATAATACCACACAGTCAGGCCACCAGCAGACTGTGCAGCCAGAGATAACAAGGATTCAAATTTGTCTGATGGGAAGGTATCAGAGGCCATAATAAATGTCTCCTCTTCCTTCTCTCCTCCTTGGCAGAAAGAATGAGAAGAGTCTGGATCAGTAGCAAATGAAATTAATATCTCTTAGCCCTCTACTTCCCCCATATTTTTTTGCCATTATGAATATATAAAGATGCTATTTAAAGTGTACGTTTTGTGGATGTTACAGTGTCACAAATGTTTCCTTCTATACACTATTAACTTCCCTTTCAGTGAGGAATTTGATACAGGTATTTGGGGCTGAAGAGGCAGACTGTAGACCAATTAAGCTAAATGTGCTCGCTTGGCATACAGAATGCCACACAGAGATCTTACAAAACCAAACCATGTAAAAAGGGAAGCACGGAACATATCAGTGTATGATCCATCCCTTGTAGCTCTGCGTTAGCTTCTGCTGGGTTCAGAAATTAATAGGTAATAAGTCACAGATGAGGCAGTATGCACAGAGGTGTGGCAGGGCACCACTGAATGTGTAATGCAGGCATTAGAAATGGCTGGTGTGAGAATGGCAAGTCCTGCCAGAGGGCAGGGTTGTTCCTGCGGGTATTCAGGGTCAGAGCTGAGTGCTGTGGCGCTTCGTACACGTTTTGTACAAACACATATTTTTTTAAATGAAATGGGCTTTCTGTGATTAAATAACACGCAGCTTTTGATCTAGACTACAAGCAGCCTCAGAAATCAGTGTGTTTTACATCCTCCGTCATTGCAATGAGTACAGCCAGTTCCAGTGGGCTTTGGAAAAAAAAAAAAGACTAACCTTCTGTGAGCAGTCCAAAAGTTATTTACTTGATGCGATTTTATTTTTCAAATATTTGAAAGTGGTTACTGAACAGTAAAATAGGCTCCAAGGAAATCCTGTTACAAAACACAGGCTATATTTTAATTAGCATAACGTGCAGTTACATGGCTGGAACTGGAGCCTGACAATAAATGTATCTTTCGGGAGTTCAGATAGATGTCTATAGAAAATACAGCATGAGCCTGGCTTTCCAATTTTCCAGTCCATCAGGATGGATTTACACTCTTGTCAGGGGTATGAAATTGCTGAATTCAGTGCTGAGATAGCTCTGTGTCTTTAACCACTTGACTTGCCAGACTCAGGGTGCTCAGTAAGCCACGGATAACATCCTCGCTTCAGTTCGAGGGATGCAGCAGGTCTGCGGGGGAATATCCCTGCCTGTCTGGGCACCCCGATGAACGCCTGGCCCCCTGCCCCCCTTCAGGGCTTCAGCAGGGTGAGTGCTGGGATGAACCCCGCTGGCATCGAACCTGGCGCATGGGGCAAGCCTGGGGGCCTGGGTGCTGCCTGGCCCTCCCCCTTTGTTAGCAGAGTGGCGTAGGGGGCCAAAGCCGATGTTTCCAGCAGACTGCGGCTCAGGAGCGGAAACCCCAGGGTGCAGCCAGTGCCAGCACCCACGGCAGTGGGGATGGGGACCTGCCATCCCCCCAGCCATGGCCTCGGGGCAGTGGCGGGGAGAAGTGTGTGTCCCAGGGGGGTTTAAGTCTGCAGGGCATGGCAGAGCAGGCAGGGCTGCAAAGAAAAATGCTTCAAAGTCCTTGTGTTGGCTGCGCTGGGCCAGGATCGACGTCCCTCGGGGAGGGCACAGGCGGAACACAGTGAAGCTGCTTTTCCACTGCTGCTTTCAGAGGGAGATCACACACAGACAGCCAAACCAGCCACTAGAAAATGCCATCAGACCACTGCCAAAGAGGTGCAGAAGGGTAGGGAGCCCCACTGCCCACGCCAGCAGCACCCACCGTGCAGGGGGCTCATTGTTCCCCCTGCCGACTTGAAGAGAAGAAGTCTCTGACAAATTATGTGATTCAAAGAGAGACAGAATGATCTTTAACATGTCCTAAGGTAAAAACACTGGGTCCCACAGAGCTGGAGCTCTGTGATCCCAGCTGAAGCCTGGGACATCTCCAGCCGGGCCGTGCAGCAGCACTGCAAGGCCCTGGGCACAAGGCTGTGCTGCACACCACTGCCCCGCCGAGATGGAGAGCAAAGCACGGCGTCAGGAAGGCTCTGGGGAGGCATCAGCGGGGCAAGGGAGGATTTAGCATCACTCTGACTCAGGTTCCTGCAGTTCAGCTGCTGCTTGTAACCATCTTCCATGGCTTTCCAGAGCCCTTCCCAAAAGGACCTGCTTCACAAGATTATTTTTCATGCTGGTGTGCATGTGAGCAATGCCTGGGTTGGATACATGGAGGAGACCCATGTGATACAGGAGCCTCCCCTGCTCTCGCTGCAGCCCTGAGTCGAACTTGGTGTCCGGATACCTCAGCTTGCATGAGCCAGGATGAAGTGAAGGAGAAATGCTTTGCAGAAAGCAGCTGTTTTCCACTGAGGTACTAAGGGAAAGTGTCCTTCATTTCAGAGGACGGGCCACCAGCTGTCTGTCTGTCAGTCTCATTTCACAGCTTGTTAACAGACAAGTTGTTAGGATGTTCTTGCATAGCCCCATGGGGCTGGTCCGCTCTGATCTTCATCCTGTTCCACTGAAGATCTGCCTGCTGCAGTCTTGCCCTGGCAGGACTGGAGAGCCCAGGACAGACAGACGCTCGCACAGGGAGCTTCTGCACCCCAGCCCTGAGCCTGTGCCTTTCAGCAGCTCTCCTGAAGAAAGCAGAGCTGCTCAGGCATGACAGGCTGCTCGCTGGCTGCCATCCCCCAGAGCAATCGCTACAGCAGCTACACCACTGGGAAGATGAAGAAGAGGAATAAATGAACTTCTGATATTTGCAGAGACCCCCTTGTCACTCAGCTCTGTTATCTCTCAGACTTCATCCATAGGGATTTCAGAAATCAGAGGAGATCCGTGGAGCTGAGCAGCTGGAGTTGCTGACCAGAGCCTGGGGTGGAAGAGGCAGAGCTGGGAAAAAGCTGGAGGAAGGCAGACTCATTTTTCAAAATGGAGAGCAAAGCACCGTGGATTTCTAGCAAAGCCTATAGCATCGGCTTGATAAGCAAGTGCTAGCATTGCTTATCTTCGACTTGAATCTATAGCTGTGGTCCTTATGGCTGGGGGGACACTTGAGCAGTCACAGCTGGTGCCTGTGTCCTAACACAGCTCGGTGTGGCCTGGCAGCCCTGGGACCCCCAAAAAATGGGGGTGAGGGTGATCAGCAAGGAACTGCCATAACCTTAAAAGTAGGGGGCTGCAGCTGGCACAGACAAGCAGCACTTCCCCAGCGCTTTTGAAAAGACACTATTTCTTTCTTAGATGACATGGATGTGGAATAACAAACCCTTTGAAGCGTGTTGCTGTGAGTTAGCATCATGCCGTTAAAGCTGCTGGAGTTGCACTGAGTTGTAAAAGCAGGGATTCAGCTGAGTGGCCCAAGCCTTGTCTGCAGCCAGAGCCAGCGGGGTAGCGAGCAGGGGGAGCCTGAATTCGGCCCTGCGGTCCCCCTGTGTGGGCCACCATCCCAGGCTGGACAGGGGCAAAGCAGAGAGCGGGGTGACAGCCCTGTGGCATGGAGACCCTCCGCTGCACCGCTCTGTCCCTGCAGCGGCTGGGGGGCTCAGGGCTGTGGGCACACAGAGGTAACACCATCCCCAGCTGGGGGTCCTCCCCCTGCTTGGTGGGGGGACTGTGTTCCTGGGGTGCTGAGAAACTGTTTTCCTCTCTGTTCCTTCTTTCACTTGCTAAAACTCACGGTGGTGGTGCAGCTGAGGCTGAAGCGTTCGCAGTGTGGGCAGAGAGCACAGCCCCGACTTAGCCATTGGGGTTTTTTTTCTTTTTTTCCTTCTTCTTCTTTCCCTGGGGAGAGGCCAGAAAATCAGCCGACCAAAAGAGACCTGCGCGCTGGCTGAACCCAGAGATTTCCTAATGCAAAGCAAGGAAGCTCTGCCTGGATTCCCCAGGTCTGCGTTGTGCTGGGACAAGCATAGATTTGCCCAGATCCTTCTCCCTTTTCTTGACTCCAGGATCCTGTTGCCTGTAGTAGAAGGAGTTCAAGCCCTGGGAAGCCCGAGCAACTCCCCCCAAGGGCAGGGCCAGGGGTTTGTCTCTCCCTCCACTCTGGCAGGGGTAAGGGGTGCAGAAAGGAAAAGGAGAGCAGCACGCCAGGACAGATGGCTGCAACAGGAAGGTACAAGGAAACTTTATGCAACCGAAAGCCAAGCTCCTGGCAGCAGTGGGGAGGGAACGTATGAGCAGCCTGGCCACTAAACCCAGCTCTGAAGGTGTGATTCCAAATGCAAAGCTTTAGTCTGGAAAGGAAATTTGGTGCCAAATGCAAAGGCATCCAAAAATTCAAGTGCGACAGAAGGAATATCTGTGGGACTGATCCTGAAGCAGTGTAATCTGCTCAGCAAAAATGATTTTCACATCTCTGTCCGTCTCACTGTCTCGCACGCTTGTGCATTATGTGCCAAAGCAAGGACCCGTGGCACCAGGAGCTGTGCTTGGGAGAGGTGGCTCTGCAGGGGCGATCCCAGCAAAGGGACAGCAGACTTGGTCCCCAGGGCTGCCGGGGAGTTTTGGTGACGTGCTTCAGCCCATCAAGAAGGGAACGGCTGTGGTGATCTGGCGCTGCCACGGGGAGCTGGGGCAGAGCATGCAGGAGCAGGCAGGCACTGGTGGGAGCAGTTCTGCTGCCGGTCCCCACCGGGCAGGGAAGGAAAGGGGATGGTGGAGCCGGCTGGAGGGGTCTCCCACGAGGTCCTGCAATAGTCACTGTTGGGCTTGGTGCAGTTCTGTGAGCAATGCGATAAACAGATGAAGATATTAAATTGATCCAAGCATCCAGGCACTAAGGAAACAGGAATAACATGGGGGGAGTGAGGGAATGTTCTGGAAACTGGTCAATTTAGGGTGATTTCAGGGCTAGTCAGATGGGCTGAATATATTTAAAATTCAAGAGAGAATCTCCATCTGACTTTTTAGGGTGGATTAATGGAGCATGTCAACATTTTGTGGATGAGATCCTTCATCTCGGGTAGATTGGTGGCTGGGGGACAATACCAGAGGACATCACTTCTGATATCCCCTCCACTGCCTTCCCACAGCTCTGCAGCTCCTCCCCCAACAATGGGGCTGCATGATGATATGTAGGAACTGGGCTTGCATTTTCTGATGATGATTTAAATGCAACTTCAGTAAAAATCAGGCTATTCCTGACAGTCCAAAACTTCCATGTGCAAAGACACCAAGTCCCTAAATTGAAAGACTACTCTCACATGAGCCCTAACAGCCTCCCAGCGCTCCCAGGACACCAGCAGCATCCCCACTTACGGTGAGGAGCTCTGCAAATACAGCTTAGCAGATGCCCACTTGGACACATCAGCCATCCTTTCCCCCATTGCACAGGATACAAACAAGGGAAGGATTTAAGATAAGAAAGGTAGATGGTGCTAACAACATCAAAAATGTGATCCAAGTGCTGCTTCACTATTAGCGGGGCAGCGGGGTGCACAGCTCGGTCAGCCCGGTGCCCTGGGGCAGGATGCGACACTGCATTCCGGCCCCGAGAGCATCCTTCGAGACGTCAGATGATTCCCTACACTGTCAGAGTTAGTCAGGTCCAGTGCAGAGGGGATGGATCCTGGGGCAACGCTGCCCAAAGCAGGCACCTGCCTGCAAAGCTGCCCCAAAACCCAGCACCCCGAGACGTGGAAAACCTGCTTTCCAGAGAACAGCCCCCGTCAGGGAACTTAGTTCCCTTCGCCCCTTATCATCCATCCAGCCTACTCATGCAGCAGTTTTTAAATTGCTGTTGGCCACTATATTTACATAAATATGTGAGCCAATGAAGTCTAAAACCCTGGTGAGTTCTAAATGGCGTATTAAGTTTTGGAAAGAGGACTTTATCAATTTACTGAGAGTACAAATCAACAGAGCAGAATTTACAAACCCATCAAAAAGCGAGGTGACAGTTTGGAATTAATCCTCTGCCCAAGGCACACGATGTACCTCCACAAACATCTCCCAGCATAAATATATTTGAGAAATAGTGAAGGAAAATGTAACTTCTAGCGCCTTTGTACACTGCCAGTGAAACGGCTGCAGTGTCATCAGGGAGATGAATGGAGCTAATGTCATTGGGAAGGTGCTGCCGCCTCCTGCGTTATTTTTATCCGAGACTCAGTCCCCAGCCTGTGTTGAAATATTTCAATTTGTCTTTGTGCTGGAATCTCCCCAAAATAAAATTTCCCCAATAATCTTTCTTTCTCATTCATTCTTAAAGAAAAAAAAAAAAAAAAAGATTATATTTGATTTCTTTGCACATACACTCATTGCTTGGAGCAGCGCTGGAGCCAGTGCGTCACGGGGGCAGGAGATGTCTGTCAGTGACCCCACCATCGGATGGTGGTGGATGGCTGTGGCTATTCCTGCACGGACAGGTGCAGGGGTCAGGCGTTTCCTAGGGCTCGGCTGGATGCTCCACGGTCCCTGCCTTGGTCCCCAGACCGGCAGCAGCACTGCTCTCCTTGGGGGAGCCGAGCTTCCTGGCATTTGCTGGGCAATAGCGCTGCTCCTCGCATAAGGAGGAAAAATAGCTTTTGGTCTCCCAACCCAGTGCAGGATCCTAAATGCATAAATATTCGTGCTTCTCCTGGGCCCTTTGATTCACACCTCCTTTGAGAGGCAGTGCAGGATCCACGAAGCCATCACCTCTGCGAGGAGCTGGAGGTGCTTTCCCATAAGGGCTTCAGAGCTGCCACTTAGATGAAATCAGCGAGGCAATTTCAATTAGAAGCAAACTTTTCAAGCTATCTAATCAAAAAATATAAAGGCTTCTTTTCAGCTTTTGTTTCCAGTACACAGAGGAGCCCATGCCTGCCAGCGGTGAAATGGCTGTCTTTATTGTGTAGATGACTGTGAAGGACACAGGCTGTGTTCCCATTTAGGGATGCATTGAGGCTTTCTTGGAATTCATTAGGAAAGGTAGGGAGGGTAGGGTGCAGAAAAAACAAGAGCCCTTGCAGCTGCAGCCTAACGCTCTCCTGACAGCAACATGAGATGATCAGCCTGCTCCCCCAGAGGCAAATCTTTTCAGTTTTTCCACTACAAAATGTCTTTTACAACATCTAAATTGAAAAACATTTTCCATTCCTCTAGTTGGGCTTCAGCTAGAGTCTCTGCAGTGAAAGGCAAGCGGCACCACCAGTAACCCAGCAGCTTGCTCTCCAGCATTGTGGCAGCTGCAGTCCCAGACAGAAGCCACCACATGGCCTCGCTAGGACCAGTCTGACGTAGCCCAAACAGCTTTGCCAGGTGTCAGCATCTGTGCTCAACTTCTACAGGCTTTTGCTGCTCTTGCATAGGCCCAAAACATGCATGGAGCAGAGGTTCTGAGGCTCTGTACGCCCACCAGCCTGCACCGCAGGCAGAGCAAGGGCAGAGCCATTATGGGGCATTACTAGCACGGCGAGGGGCTGGGCAGTGCAGGGCACGGGCTGAGCACCGCTGGTGGAGGCACGCAGGCACCTTGCCTGCTCCAACAACGGCATCGCTGCTGCTCTGTTGCTCTCGGCAATGGTGAGCATCTGGGGGCCAAGCTGCGGCAGAACCATCTCACTCGCTCTGCTCGCCAGCAGGTGTCCGGCATTTGTTGCAGGCTCGGGCACCACGCTCAGGCATTACACCTGGATCTGGAAAAAATGTGCCAGCCTCAGGAGGCTGCTGGCCTGCCTGTTTGCAGCCCCAGCATTGCCTCGATGACTATCCATAACATGAGTAGTCAGCCCTTGTAAACCAAAGAGAGAAAACCAATGCAGCAGAAACACTGACGCGCCAATGAGAAGAGGGTGATGCTGGGCTGTGGGCAGCTCCGGTCAGTGGGGCGCTCTCGGGGGAGCAGCTGATGGTGAAACATGCTGGAGAAATGCTCCGTGGTGCGAACCGCCTGGCTCTGCCGGCAGGATGCAATGCAGGGCAATTGCAACTCATTATCGCTCATCGGTACGTTGTCACCCAACCACACAAATCGAATTGAGTCACGGCAAATAACATCTCCTCAAGTGACTCAGATTATCCAAGTGGGCTTCCATGGGCAAGGGTTGTATTTTTCCACATTTCCAGTTCACATGCATCAAACTGGCCCCACAAGGAAATTCTTTCTTAAATTATACAGCATTGCATCTTTGATCAAAACAAGAAGCCTGAACAAATAGCAGAAGCAACAGTCTGCTTACGTTCAGGACTATGATCCCAGAGTTAAAGTCAACTCTGAAAAAGGCATTCAGCCCAGCTAGAGTCCAGAACATTTACTGATGGAAAATACATGTTACAAGTTTACGTTGAACCTGCTGCTGCTCTTCCTGCTCCCATGAAATCAGCTGTTGTGTTTCTCAAGAGCAACCAGCCCTAACCCACGGCCTCCTGACTTCAGCTGCTCCTCCAGAAATGCTGCCAGGGGCTATACCACACCTTGTGGGTTCCTGCCGAGCCCACGCAGCGACAGGCGCAGGATGCAACCATCATTTTGGGGGAATGATGCCCAGGGAGATGCTGAGCCACAGGGCTGTTTACAAGGGGCAGATGGTGGGATCTGAGCCTTGGCAGCCCTGCGGGCACTGCCGGCTAGCAGTGGGACCTGGGGGGCGCCGTCCCCACATGGGGACAGCCCAGATCCCCTTCAGCAGCAGCTGGTCCTTCCCTGGGCATTTAATACTGCATGTCAGAAAGGCAATCCTTAAAAACAAATTTATTTCTCAGGTGTGCCTATTTTAATCATACTACACTGCTATCAAAAGTACATTAAAAATTACAATTACCCTGTAGGAACATAAACAATAGCAGCCGTAGGAAAAAACACTCGTCCAAGCCGGACGACACAGTTTTTTTATAATTTGCTGATTCGTTACCTGCTGGGAAGAACAAAGTCAGGTACTTTCTCACCACATTTCCCAATCAGCAGGGTGTGTCAAAAATAATAAAATCGCCAGGAAACACACCCAAGCGCCGGTGATACAACATGCATGTTTTACAAGAATAGATGAGGAACATCTGACAAAGCCCCCTCTCTGCACGCTGATTCAAATATCAAAGCGCTTCTGGAGAGGCTCGTCAAGTGCCACTCCTCCCCGAGCCGGAGCAGCACGGCGGCTGTGGCGTCACGCGCTGCCAAAGCCGCTTTGACGGGAGCAGAAAAGCTGCTAACTGAAGAACTGCCCCGAGGAGAGCCTGATGGTCCCGCAGCACAGCCACGTCCAGCCCCACGCCACCTGCACACCCACCCTGAGATAGGGCTTGGGGTGGAAACGAGCCTCAAGGCGCGGCAAGTAAGGGCTTTCTCATTTAATTCAATCCAGCTGTGATTAATGAACAAGACAGGCAATTGTTTACATATTTGTGTTTTCTGATTTTTCTATTTAAAGAATTCCTGGGGGTGGGGGAAAATGATATTGCCAAGTCCCTTAAAAGGCAGATGAGTTTCCATGCCCCTTGTCAGCATCCCTGTACCTGTTCCTGTGGTGAAACACAGCTGCGGGGCAGTGAAGTCCCCGAGAGCGGGTCACACATCACACCTTGCCCAGGATGCGGAGGGAAAGGTGAGAGCACCCTTAGCCTCGTGGGAGCTGGCTGGAGCCTCCATGTGGGCACAGGGGAAAGTGAGGCATCTCCATGCAGGGCAGGATGTGGGTGGCACAGGAGCGGGGCTGAAGGGGTGCCCGGGGAGGCTGGGGGGCAGCCTGCCCCTGAAGAGCAGTGGGGAGTTACTTCCAGTGAGCATCTGCTGCGAGGCATGATAGGAGAGGCAGAGACACGGTCTCTGCTGCTTGCGACGGTCCAGCCAGAGGACCAAGTCCTCTTTGCTTGTTAATGATGCACTTTTAGCCTTCTGCTTCTCTGTTTTGGGGAAATACGGGGGTTTCCTGGGCATTGTTGGTGCCCGGGCAGTGGCACTGGAGCAGAGGACGGGGTGTGTTGCACCTCATTGGGCTCGTTAGCTGGGCACAGCAGCCATGCCCGTCATCGCCGCCCGAGCAGCCCTCATGTGCTCTCAACAAAGAGCCTGTCATCTTTGTTCCCGATGTACTTGCACCTCCACAAAGACTATCATTATCCTTTCTGATATAATTAAGATCAATCAAACAGAATAATAGAGCAGAGGTCAAGGAAGGCTGTTACTTCCTCGGGGAACAAGGGACTGCTTTCGTCAGAAATACCAGGGAGCCAGCTTAATTGTTCTAAATTTCAGAAATTACAAACGTGCCTTATAATTGCATGTCCTCCCGCACTGGAGGGAGGAGGAACCCCGAGAGAGGCTTTGTCTCAGAGCACAAAGCCTGGCCCAGCAGAGAGCTCTTGCCCCGCAGGCACTGCACCCCCCAGTCCTGGGGGCTGCTGCCATGGAGCAGCATGGCTAAATTAGCTTTTTCCAGGGTCTGATGGGTCACCCCACTGGTATCAAGCTGGTAGGAAACTCTCTGCCCTGTGCCTGCCCAGCCCATGCTGTACGGGTGCGGAGGGATGCGGAGGTGGCTGGAGCGAGGCAGGGGACCAGGCAGGGCTGGGGGCTGCGCCCTGCCCCAGGAATGACGACACCACTGCTGCCTGCCATGCAGGAGGACCGTGCTTCTCTCCTGGCATCCTGATAGATAATGAAAATATATTTGCTATCTGTATTAATTAAAATAAAGTGCAGCGGCTCGTCATTAGGCTCTGTGGGAGAAGCTGTACATAGTTTATCATCATCCAGCACGACACAGTGCAGAAATGGAATTAGTTCTGCCAGGCCATCTTTAAATACAAATCACTGATGACTGATACAGCTGACAATTAATTATATAAAACACAGTGTTGCTGAAAATGAAGCAAGTTCTGAGAGGAAGACCAGCAGCAGCCCAGCTGCGCTGCAGTGATGGTCCTGGGGTGGGCTGGGTGCCCGTCCCAGGGTCTGCGGCAGGGCAGGGTGGCGAAGCCTGTGCCAGCCCCAAGCTGCTGCTCTACCCCCAGCAGAAATACTCGAATTTTACTGAGAAAAATTTAAAAAATTTAAAAATGGAATTTTTTATTTCCTTCAGCCAAATCTCATCTGAAAACAGGCTCATTTCTGAAGGAGTAAGCCAGTGCACCAGCGCATCCCGTGGCACGCGAGGCTGGATGGGCGGTGACGTGCCAGGCGCTGCGGCTCCTGTACGGAGCCGAGCAGCGGGCTGTGCCGGCTGACACGAGGGAACTGCTGTGCTGCCAAACCTGAAATTGTTTTGACATAATGAGGATCCAGCAGCTGAAGTGCAGTTTATTACTTTCTTTAGAGGGAAAATACTAAGTAATGGAGGAGGTGACTGGCTGACAAACCGCATCACGTCTGCCTGGCGGTGTTCTGGGCTGTTAAACGGTGTTTGGGAGCAGAGTGTGTCCTGTCCCTCAGCCGCATGCGGTTTTGAGCTGTGATCACTCCGCTTCGCTGGGGTGTGCTGGGCCGGCAGCCGGCACAGGAACAGGGAGCGCCAGGCTTTGCCCTAGTTACTAACAGCCTCCGCGGCACAGATCGTCCCCGTAATCGATGGAGTCCAATAACTATAATAACCACAAACATCAGTAACCCAACAGTTTTCCTGCCTTCCTGATTGCTAGCAGCGGGACTGTTCGCAATCTGTCAGGAATCATTAGACGCCAAAGCTACATAATTTCAGAGGAGTACAACAGGGGTCTTTTCAAGGGCACTACGCAGTGGCAGGCAGCAGGCAGGCAGGTTTCTGCCCAGCCTCCATGAGGGGAGAAAATGCAAAGAAAAGCCTTGTTTGGAAAAAAGTTTCTCCTCCCAGGACAGGTCCTATGGGGAGGTGTGGGCTGCAACCATCAGTGGGACATACTGACCCCGATGTCTGGCCTGACAAACCCACCAAGCAGCAAAGCTGAAAGCCTGCTTTGTCCCTGGGGAGGGAGAAATGGGCCATGCGTGGGGGCTGGGGGATGCAAGGGATGAAGGCACAGCCTGGGGCACAAGGAAACCCCAGCTCTGTCCCCCTTCCTTTGCCCTGAGCACCTCCAGCTCCGCTGGCTCTGGCTTTGCCCAGCTCTCCCCAGTGCGCAGCACGATTGCTGGATGTTGCATGCCCGCGGTGGGAAAGGCCCAGTTCATGAGGCAGGGAGAGCAGAAAATATCATGTACCACTATGCCAGGCTTCTCCTGTGCCACCCTTATTGCTCTGAGGCACCTCTGTGCCCTGGGAAGACGGCCAGGACCTGGTGGGCTTCAAATCCCGCACTGAGCTGCCCCAGAGCATCTTTTGGGGTACTTAAAAAAAATACAGGCTTTTGGGGTACCCCTGGAAAACTCCACGGCATGACAGCAGCCGCAGGCAGCAGGGCTGCTGGCTGTGTCCTCCCCTGCTGCTATGGAGAGAGGCAGCGTTCTGACCCCAAGGAGGCTGCCTGTATTGTTCTCTTAGGAGCCTGGGCTAGAGTCACACTGTGATTCCTGTTACATTTTGCAAAAGAAATATAAACCATTGCCAAACAGATTTGGCAAAAGGCAGCTCAGCTCTACTCCATGGCTTGCAGTTGATGCACAAGCTGTGCCATTAGCTCGGGCAGAAACTGAATCCTCCAGCTCCCCCAGCCCAAGAGGCACAGGGCAGCGATGCTGCAGCATGAGCACAGGGCTGTTTTGGTCACATGGATCTCTATATGAGTACTGCATTCAGCTCTGGGGCCCCCAACATAAGAAGGACATGGACCTGTTGGAGTGAGTCTAGAGGAGGGCCATGAAGATGATGCGAGGGCTGGAGCGCCTCTCCTGTGAAGACAAGCTGAGAGAGGTGGGGTTGTTCAGCCTGGAGAAGAGAAGGCTCGGGGAGACCTTTCTGCAGCCCATCAGGACCTGAAGGTGGCCTGTGAAGAAAGCTGGAGAGGGACTTTTTACAAGGGCATGTAGTGATAGGACAAGGGGTGATGGCTTTAAATGAAAGAGGGTAGATTTAGATTAGATATAAGGAAGAAATTCTTCACTATGAGGGTGGTGAGGCACTGGAACAGGTTGCCCAGAGAAGCTGTGGATGTTCCATCCCTGGAAGTGTTCAAGGCCAGGCTGGATGGGGCTTTGAGCAACCTGATCTAGTGGAAGGTGCCTCTGACCATGGCAGGGGAGTTGGATATAGGTGATCTTCAAGGTTCCTTTCAACCCAAACCATTCTATGACAATTCTATGTTGTCATCTCATATTTCCAATTCTGGAGTGGAAATCAAACTAAACCAAGCCACGAACACACTCCAGACAGGTAAAACAACAGAAGGAGGTTTTGAGTAGTCAGACAGTCCATGGATGGGACTGCCTGGAAGCGAGGGCATGAATGATTTATACCCGGGCAGAGAAATAGTCATCTATTATAATTAGACTAAACTTTGTCTCTCCCGGTGTTTTACGGCTGTGTATCTTGTAATTGTTTCCTAGCCATCCCCAGACACGGGGGTTTTAGCTAGACCCAGCGGACGATACATTGTGCAGTTCTGGTGTGCTCGGTGGGATGCCCAGGCTGCCCCCCCTGGCCTGGTGTGTGTCTTGGGCAAGGCAGGCATGGCAGGGACACGAGCGTGGTGCCCTGCTGGGTTGCAGCCAAGCAGTGCAGGTGCTCAGTCTGAGGGACACAATTTGGAGCCTGCAGTGCTCCCACAGGGCCCCTGGTTGGCACAGCAAGGGCTGCTCCTGGTGCCTGGGGACATCGGTGCACCGGGGAGGGGAGCTCTCAGGGGCAAAGCCCTTCTGGCCGTGGCGTATAGACCTCCCCAGCCTGTTGGCATCCCAGGGGGATCCCAGGTGGCAGGGATCACCACAACACTGTGGTTGGGGCTGCAGGCGCAGAGAGCTCGTGGATCACCCCATGCAAGCAACATGCCGCCTCAGCAGAGCTGCTGAAACCTGGGCTGCAGCCCTGCCAGGGCTCCGGCATCCCTGCCAGGGTTCCTGCACATCTGCGGGGGCTCCTGAGTCCCCTCCATCACCCAAGAGGCAGCGACAGGGCAGAGCAGCCCTGCCAACACATTGGTTGTGCAGCACAAGCTTCGAGAGGTGCTGATGTGGATTGGCAGGGGCGAAGCCAAGCACAGCCCAGCCAGGGCGGGAGCTGGCAGGAGTCCCTGGGCACAGCACAGGGCACAGGCTGTGTTTCACAGGGCTGACCTGCTCCCAAAGAGTTAATTGCAGCACTTGCTTCTCACGATCTGCTCCGCTGCATCTTAACAGTGATGGGAGATTAATTATTTTAGTCTCAGATAGCTGACTAGAATGGGCTTTTTGTATCTAAATATACTCTCTCTTTAGGAACCCATTTAATTTTATATCCTGATATAGACGACTAGGCTGGATGATTGGTTGAGAAAGAAGAGCTTTTCTTCCCCCAGTTCAATTTGTATCCTGAAAAGCTGCCAAAATACTCAATTTCCTCTCCCCTGGCGGGCCCTGAGGAACAAGCGTCCCGGCTGCAGAGCCCAAGAGAGCCACAAGATCAATTTGCCTTCATTCCTTTGTCCTTGTGGATGAACCCCTCCACAGCAGGGACACCTGGGGGGACAAGGAAGCAGAGGACAGGGGGGAGCAGGGGCATGGCACATCTCCCCCCAGGCTGTCCATGTTTGGCACTGGCTGGGGCAAGCCTGTGGGTGCATCTGGCCAAGGTCAGAGGTGTGGCACCAGGAATTTACCAGGAAGATTAGAAAACCCTAGAGGAAACTTCTTATTGGCACCTAGTGAGGTTCAGCTTTCAAAAAAATGAATTACTCTGTGAAACCACCCAGTTAATTTGTTTCAGACAGGCCCATCTGCCCGTAACAAGGTAAAGACCATGCCTTTCTTACTTTTGATATTATAAAAAACTGCAATGAACCCAGGTTAACACCTGCCTCAAAGTGCCGCCCTCTTTAATGGCTTTGCTCCCTTGCTCCGTAGTCCCCACCAGCCCATGTATCTCTGCTGCAATATCAGGTTAATTAATCACACCCATGAGCTGGGGAGGCAGCAGCGGCAGTACCAAGCTGAGACAAGTCGGCACACGACAGGTCATATCGTTTCCATGCTGTAAATCTCTTGATTACTCCATAATTGGATGAGCCTCTTTAATTCCTCTTCCTCGTTAGCTGCTGCTGCTCCTCCTGCAGCGGAGCAGCGACCTGGCTTGTGGGCGCTTGCGTCTCTTTGGGAAGGATGGGCTGGGTTCATCTCTGGGGACAGGGGGCTCTGCCAGGGCTGCTCCATGCCGGGGGTGATGCTGAGGGACAACAGGTTCCAGGATGCCGGTGTTTGGGGCATAGCAGGACTGGGGCATCATGGGGAGACAGGGACCTACAGGCAGCGGCTCCTGGCGTGAGGGGGAGCATCAGCAGGTCCCCCCAAAGCCGCGGGTGCAGCAGGTGCCCATGTGGAACTGGCGTGGCCAAAACAAATGCCTGAGAGTCAAAGTCTCATTGATTCCAGCTCCATGAAGCAGCACTGGGGAGGAAAATCCATTTTCCTTGTAGCTTGGAGAAGTGTGTAATTTCCAGGCATCTGACAGGCCGCTGCGGATCGTTAGAGCAGTTACAAGTTTCTCTGGAGCACGGGGTGGGAAAGGTTTGCAAGTTTAATTCCCATATTCCTGGCAGTGTCCTTGCTCCTGAGCAAAGCGAGTCAGGCACGAGCAGTATGGATTCACCACTAAAGCAGGTTTTTACACAGTATTTCATTGCTGAAATATTACCCATGCCTACAAGCAGTCCCTGCCACAGAGCCTGAACCTGCCACTCCCACTTGTGACCAGAAACCTCCTCCCCCACGGTTAGTCCTCAGGGCTTTTTCACCTGTCACAGCCCAGAGCTGAGGCCAAGCGTGGGCATGGGCATCTGTTGCCACCCAGGACCATGACCCAGCCCGGTGTCCCCTGCCAACACAGCAGGTCCCTGAGCATCTCACCAAGCCCCGCTCTGATCATGGGCAGCAGGCGCCGACGAAATGCCTTTCCTCTTGTTTGCCTTTACCGGCAGAAGTGGGTTTGCCACTGGGCGCACGAGCTGCAGCCGGGCAGGCAGTGGGGAGGAGAGCCCAGTCCTTCTTGATCACGGCTCCTTGGGCTGGGCACCGCTGCCAGCATCCTCACCCGGTAATGAGGGGTTTCCATGACAACCTTATTTGAGCGTTGCTAGTGACACAGATGTAAATTTTAAAATGAAATATTCAGACCACAGCCCTATGAGCATAAATAAACCCTTTGCACATGGCCAATTTAACAGCATTTTAAAGGAGTTCAGAAGCTCCCCAGGGCCACAGGAATCTCTGTGGCATTAGGAAAACCTTGAAAACAGAAGGAAAAATGCCTTGACCCCATCCCACCCCAGGACCCCCCCAGCACTCAGCCGGGTCCTTGGCCTGAGCCCAGCACAGAGCCCAGCGTGGCCCCGAGCTCCGTCCCTGAGTTCCAGGGCAGGATCAAATCAGCAAGGAAAGGCGCTAGTTGCAACCCGGGCTGCAGAAGATGTGGCACTTGGGTACTGCACAGGAGGGACATGCAGATACCTGCAGGAACGGGACACAGATTGGGTCTGAAGCTCCTCAACCTCTGCTGCAGCCTCCTGCCAAGCAAAGCCTGAGCATCTTTCTTCTGAATTATCACCCTATTAATCACTCTTTGGGACAGTGATGGTGAAGACGGGCTGGCTGGCTCCATCCACTGCAGCCAGCTGTGGAGCCCCGCACACCCCACTGCTTATTTTCAAGAGCCACCTGCTTTGCACAAGCACTGGGAATTGCTGCAGGCCACTCTTACTGCCCTTGAACACGCAACATCCACATCTTCCTGGCAGGTGGGACCGAGCACTGGAGTTTGGGGCTGCCTGCACCCCCAGGCTGTCACCCCCATGGAGCAGGAGGACCTGGGAGGGGCACTGCTCCCGCGTCCCTTGTGCCATACGGGCCACCAAACTGTAGGAAAATTATTTTCTATTTCCTCTGACTGTGATATGAATGTTTGGATGAAAGCCATCCACCAGCCTTCCCGTTCCTGCCTCGCCAGGTGGCACAAAATAGCCTTTACGCAGGAGAGTGGCTCAGAAACACCCAATACAACGGGCCAGATACTGCTCTGGCTGTGTTTATCTGCGCTCCCACACGGATGACTCACTGATGATCAGATTGCTACTATTTTATTTGCTTATAGGTTGAACTGTCAGGGTGCTCTTGAGGAAAACTTTTTTTCCATTGGAAAAACTTAATTTGCTGAAATTGTAACCGCAGGAAAGAGCAGGTTTCAAATCGCCTGTTTGGAGACAGGCGGCCATCGAGGCTGTATCGGTCTGTTTGGACATTTTGAAAATGAAAGACTGTTCTGATTCAGGTTTTCTGCTCCTCAAGATTTAAGGCAAAAATCTTCTAAAATCTGAAACCAAACCAAAGCATTTGCAATCCATCACACCAGAGTGTTTTGAGGGACCCAACATGCTTTTTTTCAGATCCTTGGTTCACACTCAAACCCTCTATATTTTTCTCCCTAACAGTGAAATCTGTAAGGCCCATGTTGGAGGCTGGTGTGGGACAGAGGTCCTGGGAGAGCACAACGTGCATAGGACCCCCGCTGCCCCTTCCCACCCACACAGCCCCCCATTGGCGTGGGGTTGCATCAGAGTCTGGCCTCGACACCCCTCTTTTATCTGAGGTCTGGATCAGCACTGTATGAACTCACAGAAGGAAGTTTGGGATTTAATTAGCAACGTGTGCCTTCCTGAGCTGCCGTGGTGTGCAGAGGGCCAGGTTGGAGGGCAGCGGGAGAGCTGGGGCAGGAGCTCTGCAACCCCACCAGACTGGCAGCGAGGGCAGCGGCGTGGGCAGCACCGTCTCTGCTGCCAGACTCAGCCCTGCACACCCCTGCCTCTGCCTGCAGGCAGAAATCAAGCTCTTCCAGCCAGGCACTGCTGCCTATGGGCACTCACACTGCAGCAGGCACAGCAGCCCTGTGCAAGTGTTCACATTTCCCTCTGCACATGTGATCCATTTTCTCCTGTTGCAGCAAATGGCAGCACCTGCTCACCCTCCTTCATCATCCTGCTGGTTACTGGTAGTTCTGGGGGTTCAGCCTGCTCGTTTGTCTGCTTGCACACCGTTGTGGGCTTTAGATTACATCTCTGCCTGCATGCCCCGCAGGCTTTGAGGAGATAAGGGAAGAAGACTCTATCTTTGGGAGGACAGGTTTGGCCTAATCAAAGTGGCTGCAGCATCCCGATAGACTGGGCTGCAGCGGAGGCTGCCGGCCTCCTTCGTTAGTGGTAGAATTGGCACAGCCCCATGAGCAGCTTTGGTGGGTGGCTGCAGTGCAGGGAGCCCTGGGGCAAGGGGGGAGGCAAGTGCCAGCTGGCGCGTCCCGGGGCTCACCTGGCTCCGTGCTGAGGGAGACCACAGCTCTGGGAGATGTGCCCAAGCTGCCCAGCCTCAGCATTTCACTTGCCCAAGCCTGGGAGTGGAGGGAGCCTCTGCTCCAGGGTACATCCTTCACATCACACAAGCAGTACTGGCCAGCGCACAGAGGCAGTTATGCTCATTACAGCTATTGATTGTCCTGTTTCACCTGCCGATGGAGCCTGTGACAAGGCTGAGATGAACCATCGGTTGGGGTTCATTGCTCTGCTCAGTCCCCTCTCCTCGCTGCCTCAGTCCCCGCCGTGCCATCCATCTCACCCTTCAGAGGGCCTCATTCAAGGCAGGAAGCACAATAAAAAATGGAACTATACTCTACAAATAAATCAAGACAGCATCTTTGTAAAGGAAAGCTTGTTGCATGTCCCTTGCTGGTTTGGAGGAGTAGCTCTGCTGGCACAGAGCATCCCTGACCACAGGTTCCCTGTTCCAAGGCAGTGCTGTGTGCCATTCCTGGGCACCCACCCCACAGAGACCCCCCTCCTCAGCCACAGCCATCCACCCGCCTTGCCTGACCTCACAGGCACACAAAGGCTTGTGGTCTTCATGGTTATCCCTGGGCAGACACTGCAGTGCCTCCCTGCTCCTGGGCATCCAGCACATCCCTCTGGCAGTGCCCAGTGGGAGCAACGGGGGCTGTGCCACAGGCAGCCCACCTCAGAGTGGCACAGTACAGTAAATCTCCTCAGCAGCATCCCCTGGCTTAGAGAAATCCTCACAGCTCCCTACGAAGCAGGCTGAGCCTGCAGCCCTGTCCCTGGAAAGCCCGACATCCAAGCCAAGCCTATCCACCTGGGCCTGGCTTTATTGCAGAGCTGGGCCAGCTGCTCCCACAGACCCTTAAAGGGGGCTTGTTCCCGAGAGCAGGACACACCTTGAGCAGGGCAGCCTCCCCAGGCAGGGCACCCGCTGAGCTGGCACAGGGCTGGGGGTGTGTGCGGGATCAGCCCCAGCACTTGGGGGAGAGCTCGGGCAAGCAGAAGCAGCTCTGGGCAGGATTAGCTGATCCCAGCACACTGTCAATCCACCTAAGCCCGTCACACAGGCAAAGCACAGCGGCTGAATGCCGCCATTAATAGCATCCGTATAAGCTTCTCAGGGTTTCTGTTATAATCAGATCACTAAAACCTTCAGGACGGTAACTACTGAACTTGAGCAATCAAGCCGTCGTCCTCCGGCAGCCTGGGAACGTGTGCTTGCAGCGAGGCAGCGATAGCATCAGCATTAGTAATGGCAACCCGGCGATACAGCTCCTCATGGTTTAGCTCTTTCAGGAGCACAGCAGCAAAATGAGTGCTTTATGATTATTTCAGCATCCTTTATCAAGCATTTGCAGTTCCCTAATTCCTCTAAGCCCCTCTGGCTGAGGTATCAGGAGCAATCAGATTTGCCCAGCTCTTTCCAGCCACGGCACCTCTGGAGCAGCACAAGTGTCTGCCATTGCTGGCTGTGGTTGCAGGACATAGTCCTATCTCCCAGGCTGGGGCTGCGGGGGGTCCCAGGGACCCTCTCTCATAGGGATGAAGCTTTGGGGCTGGGGACGCCGCAGGTCCCTGCACCGTGGGGGCCTGGGGCTGAGCCTCCCGTGGGAATGACGTGACTGTGCAGCATGACCCTGGGAAGGGGCATGTGGACTCGGTGCGTGCCAGGGGCTGCCCAGACATGCTCTGCTCTGCTCTGCTAGCAGGGCGGCTGTGATGACAGCCCCTGATTTTCCGATGTGCTGGGGCTGACGTTGCAGAGATCACAGTCACTGGGGTTGTTTCTGAGGGGCAGCTGCTCCCCTGGGCACTGTCCCTGGAAGCTGAGCTAACAGTCAGTGGCTCCTGCCCTGCTCTGAGCGCATCCTTTTGGGCTGCAGCTACCCCACAGCCAAGCTCCCACCCAGACCCTGGTGTGGCACCATGCTGGAGCCTGCCCTGCCAGCCCAGTGCAGCCCCGCAGGGGGTCCCCAGCCAGTCCATCCTGGGGGACACCAGGGGTCTCTGGGGCTGTCCTGGGACCTCAAGCACGGGCAGGGACTGTGGTGGTGTGGTCGAGGTGATTTGCTTCCAGCTTCTCACGACGCTTTGAACAATGTGCTTCCCTTCCCTGCTGCTCTGCAAAGGCTTTCAGGGCTGGAACAAACTCTCCACTGTGTCCCTAATTGAAAGCCCCTTGATTGCCGGGGGCTTCCTGCTGCAGGGGAGCAGCACAGGCGGCTGCTGCCAGCAGGGAAGGTCTGACGGCACCGCGGGTTCCAGCATGCGGTTTCTCTGCTAATTCAAGGTTCAGAAGCTGAAACCTTAATCTCCCCGTGGTGCTGCACTGGGTCAAGGGCAGAACCTGGGTGTGCCCTGTGTCCGAGAGCGCGGCGGGGTCCCCTCGGTGGAGATGTGGGGACGCTGGCACTGTGGCCACCAGGCAGCAGGAAGCTGCTGAACACGCCGTGTCTGTCCTGTGCAGAACACAGCCAAGCTGCTTTTTGAGAGGGAACACTGAAAAGCCTATTTTGCTTTAATGGAGAACAAGAGCTGAGAGCGTATGAAATTGTGGCAAAGGGGAGAGCTTGAGCTCACATTTAATTAGTTTTCTTTCATTCGTCTGGCCTTGCAATCTCATTCAGTGTTTTGCTTGATACATTACAGTTTCGTCAGTTAATGCGCCTGGGCTGTCACGGCAAATTCCAGGCCACAACCCAAAATCTGTTGCTGCGTGCACACAGATCACAGGCAATAAGCAGATTTAATTCTGAGTAGCGGGAAAACAAAAATCTTCACAAGAGTGAGATAAAACTATCCTAAATGGCAAAAAATAGGCTGTTTGCACCTGAAAAAAATATTGTCAGAACGATTAGTTGTTCTTTGTATGGGCAGAAGGATTGCATGGGTGACAGAGTACAGCCCCCAGTTATGTTGGTCTTTGAGGTTGTTAATTTTGCTCGTGATAGCGAGTTTCAAAGAGGCATTTGTACATGTTTATATATGTTTAAGTATGCATTTGGAGCCAAGGGCTGTCTGTGAGTGGCTGACGATGCTGCTTGGGTGCGTAGCTGGTGCCCTGCAAGCGCCCGCGTTAGTGCTGCGTCTGGGCGAGGGGAGCCGCTTCGGCAGCCGCTGCCCCTGCCCTGCTGTCCCTGCCTGCGCTGCCCTGCCACCCCTCCTGCCCTGTTGCCTCTCGGGACCGCCGTGCCATCACCCCTGGCCAGCGCGCAGCCCGCACGCTCCCACGCGCAGCACAGTGCGCTTGGCACCCGTGCCCTGCAGAGGAGCGAGCGCTTCCGACGGTGGCTAAGTATAAATCGTGGGGGAGTGAAAGCTGGTTGGAGACGTCCTCCCCGGAGCTGAGCTTCCTTCCTCAGTGTTTACACGCCGGTATCTAGGCAGATCCCAGAATAGACCTGAAGATGAGCTGTCGTTTTGCATTAAGGTCATTTGTGCTCCACACTGTTCCCGGAGGTTTCTGTCCCATCTTGCAGGAGCAGCCACCCGTGCCAGCGCCACTGTGCAGAGCGCAGTGCCCCGGGTGTCGCACGGTGCCTGGGGGGAGCAGGGGCTGCGGGGGCTGCTTGCGGAGGCTTTTGTGGATTTGGAGAAGCCTTTCCAGTCTCAAACCGCCTGCGGAGTGCTCCTGATCAAGATAAAAGATAAATCCCTTGTACATCTTGATAGCATTTACTTCCTCCAGAGCTGGTTTAGCAGAGTAGATCAAGGTCAAACGCAATCATTTCTCTTCCACCAGCTCAGTGTCTCTGCATTGATTGATTGTTCAGAATAGGGTGGATTTCGGCAGCTGGGAAGGGTCTTGCTCCACCTGCCCCAGCCCCCAGCTCAGCCTTCCGTGGGGCTGGGGCAGTGGTGGGGAGCATGGGTGTCCTGCAGTGCTGGGTGACATTGTCCTGTGCTGGGAGTGGGCAGCAGAGAGTGAGAGCCCAGCTATGAGAGCACCCCCAAGCAATCGTCCGGTGCTGACATTTCCTGCCCGCCATTATGGTAATAGTTTTGCTACTGCAACTCAGAGTAAATCCACAGAATGGATCATAAATCTCTGGTGGTTTATTTAGTGGTCTGGTGGCATTAAGTGAGCAGGCTGCATTGCTGTGCTCCGGGGAGGGGAGAGGGGCTAAGGAGCTTCCAGTGATGACAGTGAGCCACAACCCCGCCGTGCTCCTGGGCTGGCTCCTGGGTAGAAATGCACCAAAAGTACTCAGGTAATTTCAAACCTCATCTCTCACTGTGATTACCCCATAACCCTTGGAGGTGGGAGAACTGCTGTTTGCATTCAGATAGCTATGGAAAGTATCTTACCAAAGCCCACCCTTATCCTAATATCACATATGGAAACCTACTGCAATCCTTCCTTAAGGACAAGGGTACCCGGTTCTGCTTCACCTGCTCTTTGCTTTTCCTAAAGCCTCATTCACCCAGGGAGAGGCCGTGGGTGGGGGAAAGCCCCTCTGCGGGCAGTGACACCCCCTCAGTGTGCCGGGGCCTCTGCCCCCCAGGAGGGAAGAGCTGGTGGCTCCCTTCCTGAGACAAGCACCAGGCACAAGTGAGTGGAGGAAAGCCAGCCGAGCATGGGTGGGGAGCAGGCACAGGGCTGTGCCAGGGCCATGGCGGGGTCACAGTGCCACACCAACACGCGGGGGGTGGGATAGGGGTCTGGCAGTGCTGGGGAGGTGGTAGGCAGGGCTGGCAGCCCCCATCCTGGGGACATGCTGGAGCACAGCTCCGGTTTGGGGGTGGCGATGCAATCTGGAGTTAAGATCGTTAATCACTTCTCTTCCTGGTAATGTGGAATATGCCCTTATTAATCACCCATGCCAGGGTCCTCCTGTGCCTCCATCTCCCTGCTGCAGCCTGGCTGCGTTGTTCTTTGCTTCCCTGAAATACACATTTGCCCTTTACAAACTAAAGCATGTTAAGTATCTCATTACAGAGTCGCTATACAGAGTGTTTTATTTCATGCTTTGTTAAGGACAGAATCGTTTAAATGCATCCTGGCAAAGGATCTAATAAGAAATTAGTCAACTTTCTGAAAGCATAAAATATGGTTTAACAGCAACATCCATTAAGAATTAGAGTTCACATGACAAATAACCCGGGGTTGCTGTGTTGCTTTTTCTGGTGACACACCAGCTTTAAGGACTCAGGTTCCTGTGGGAACATCCCAACTGTGAGAAGGCGTCCTGCCGTGTCCCACCAGCCAGCAAGGTCCCTCCCCTCCTCTTGGCTCCTGGGGCCATGCCACCTCCTCCTTGTCTGACAGCCCCATCTTCTCCCATAACAGACCACTGTTTTGCTGCAGAGCACTAAAACAGATGAGCTGAGACACAGTCAGACCAACGGCAGTGGGAGAGCAGCCACCAGCTGCCCATCCCAGGCGTGGGCTGGGAGAGGAAGCCTAAAGCATATGAGAGCCCTGCAAAACTTGTCAGGGAAGGAGACCTGATGCTACCACTGCCTTGGGAGCCAATTCCCCCCATTGCCCCATGGCAGGATGCCCCTCATTCCACCGCAGGATTCCCATCACCCCATGGCAGGATGCCCATGGAGGCCAGGCTCATCCTGGGTATGGGATGGAGACGGAAGCAGAGACACTCAGAAACAAGTGGAGGGTGCGGGGCTCCCAGGAGACCCCACTAGCAGTATGCATAGGGACACTGAGGTGCCCAGCCTCCCCAGGGGGAGCTGGGGGAGATTATTCAGAACCTACACAAGTCGGTGGTTGCAGATGACGTGTGTGAAATGTCTCCTAATGTGCTAAGGGAATCGGCTAATGAATTTGCTGAGGGAATTGGCTAATGAATTTGCTGAACCACTGCTAATTAAAGAATTAACTTTTTAAGTCGTGGGAAACATAACGGGAGAGGCCAGGAAGCCCTTGGTGGCCGGGACTGGCTTGCCTGCAGCTGGGTCTGCGGCTCGGCTGCCTGAGAGCAGGGAGCAGCAGCCTGGGGTGGGCACAGGAACAGCCCCAGCTGTCCTGGGGAGCCAGAGCTAAGGACCAACCCGGGTAACGGCAGCCCATGCAAGGGCTCTCCCGGACAGAGGAGCAGGAGCAGCTCAGGGACTGCCCTGGCACAGCCCAGCGAGGGGAGAGGTGAGCCCACCTGCAGCGGAGGGGAAGGCTCCCGCACTCCTGCGGTGCACTCACTGCACAGATCTGGACAAAAATACATGTCCAGCCTTGGACAAACAGATTTTGGAAACTCCATCCTTCAGGCTAACTCTCCCAGCCTTTGCCTTTTCCTGTCGTGTTCCCTTATCTTCAGTTCTCACCAGAAACAGCCTTGGTTCTCCAGAAGAGAGAGCAAAGTCAGCTTTCAGCAGGCTGCTTGTTTCTCCCTGTGCAGGCTGCTTGTGCCCACCCTCCTGCCCTGCAGGCAGTGGCCACCGCATTAATGGCCAGGGATATCCCACGGTGCATTCCAGAGGGTGACACTGGGCTGCTTTTGCTGCAGAGCGACCATATGGAGCAGTGACCACTGCTTATCCTTGCGCAAGCTGCAGGCAGAATAACTGCTTGGTTATAAAGGGAGCTGCCAGGGACCACTGGGACATTCAAGGCCAGACTTTGCCACCCCATGGCCACTGTGGGTCCCTTTTCTCCGTGGCACATGTGGAGGTGACAGTGCTGGGGTCCCTGGTCCACCTGGGCGGGCACTCTCACCTTACTGTGTATGAGCCCGAGTCCTGTAAAGCCCCTGAGCCCGCACACCTAAATAATGCAGGGGCTGTGCGTTATGCATGCAAGTCAGCTCTGAGTGAGCACACACCTCTGCAGAAAGCAGAGCAGGTACCTGAGTGTTTCCAGGATCAGAACTTAAATGCGTAATGAGAGGCAAACAGCTGGGTGGCACAAACACGCCGGGGGAGCCGCAGCACGGCCGGGGATCATGAGCAGCATAACAAGCAGCTGTGCTCTGCAGCGTCACCACATGCCGTGCCAGCACCGCGCTGACCCAGCAGTGCCGGTGTAAACCAGCGGAACTGCCCCGCTGCTGTGCCGGAGCAGTGCTGCGCCGGGCTGCACCGCCTGCGCCCAGCACGGCACTCACCGGCTGTGCGGCAGCAAAACTAATGCTAAGGCGTCAGAAGCAGAAGTTTAAAGGCATTAAAACCACAGGGTGATGTAAACAGTGGTTGGACTCCACGGGAACTATATTCCCCTATGGCACACACCGTGCAGCGTCCCTGTGTTTCGGGTTTCACATCCAAAAGCTCCTTTCTTCCTTTTCATTCCAGTCCTACCTTAATTAGTAGAATCTGAAACACAAAAAATGAAGTTTGAATTTAATATAAGCATTGTGCTTTTGTTTAAAGTATCTGTAACACTAATTGTAATGAAGTGCCCAGGGTGAGCCAGAGGTTTATCGTGCTTTGCTGGAGTCTGCTTGGGAAAGAAACCCCTGGCTGCCACCCCGGTCCCCTGTCCCACAGACACCCGGCACCGTGGCGAGCACATGTCCCGGCTGCTCCCGCAGCCATGTCACAGCAGCTAGAACTGCTTTTTGGAGCAGCTTGGTGCCTTCGTTCACAGTCATGGAGGGGAGCATGTGCCTGGGCAGCCCCAGGCTGGCAGTGGGACTAGGGGCTCACAGACCCCCCATGCCTGGCCAGGCGCCTGCCCGCGCTGAGGGCAGGGACCGCACATTTTGGGGACTCAGGCTCCAAACCCTCTCAGGGGAGCTGAGGGGGCTGGAATTACGGTCTTTAAGTACCATGTATTAAGTGCCTTCCCTGGCAACTGCTGTTTCCATGGAAAATGTTGACTTTCTGCCTCTCCAAGCTTTCTGCAGTGTTTCGCAGAGCCATGGCGCTGCTTACGCCTTATTTTACGCCGTGGACCTCAGCCCAATCAGACCTATTGGTGGTGAATAAATCTGTATTTCATGCAATTAAACTCCCTGGCTGAAGCGGTGGCGGTGCGGCTTTGATTACTCTTTCTTTCCCGCACATTGCTTTGCCCAACACAAAAGGTTAGTGGCTGCCTAAGGAGAGACTTTGCAGAAGCGGGTGGTGTTTTGCCATGGGAGGCCAGAGGAAGTCAGTTAATCGGCGTCTGTTCCCCGCCAGGCAGCAGCGTGAGGAAGACAATGGGAAAGAGCCGTGGCCTAATCAGGCGCTTTGAAATAGCCATATTTGCTGATGACAATTGCAAAAATAGAGGCTTTTCACAGAGACCGAGCCAGAGCAACAAACTCGGCAGGAGAGAGCGAACCTCCCTGAACAAGTGACCTCTAGATAAAGAAACCAAATAGCAGCTCTGAAACAGCAAGATAAGGCCACCGAGTTTCAGCAGAAACCCAACTTTCAGGGAGTTGATGCAGGCTTATTATTGCTTTACTATAATGAGCCCGTTCAGGAGAGCGGCAGGCGTTCAATCAGCTGCAGCTCCCTGGGGGGCTGATTGCGTGCCATTGCCACAGCTATAATTTCATGCCCAGAATCGCTCAAGTCTCACTTTTCCCCATTTTTTTTTTGCAGACAGCGGATCAGGGGCAGTGCTGGTCCCCGCCAGCCCAGACCCTCTTGCTGCGGATGAGCTGGTGGACAAGATGGTTGCTGGAGCCAGGGATCTTGGGCATGCTACTGCCCTCAACCTGCTGCCGGCTGCAGAGGACAGCGCTGATCTGTCGGTGGAAGAGACGACGCTGCTGGTGCGGAGCCATGTCCTGCCAACACCCACTGCTGCCCCTGACACTGATGCAAAACAAACTTTCCCGGTTAAGAAAAAGCCACCTAGTCTAAAGCAAGTAAATACAGCAAGGAAGCACCTGAGGCCCAAGCCCACCCTGCCAGGCCCCCCCAGGGCTGCCTCCTCAGTCAGCCCACTGGGCTCCGGCCTCCACACTGCCTCCCAAGAGCCACGTCTGCCAGCGGAGGCAGCGGCTGGGGTGGGGGACGCAGAGCAGAGCACCCCCGAGCTGCCCTGGGCAGGGCAGGCCACCACCAGCCACCCTGCACTGCAGATCTCCCCATCCACCCTGCCGCCGGTGGTCCCCCAGCCCTTCCCTGGCAGCGTGGGCGATGCCAGTGAGGCTCCGACCGCAGCTCCCGCCAGCGCCACCATTAACCAGACGAACAGTGCAGAGAGCGAGATGCACGGCTCTGCGTTGGAAGAGAGCCAAGAAACCACCACGTCCACCATCATCACCACCACCGTCATAACCACGGAGCCCACCCCAGGTAAGCCGCGCTGCCCGCACGGGGTCGGGGAGCATGGGAATGGGGTTACGGCAGCTGACGGGGAGCAGCCGGGTGTGCCGTGGCAGCAGCACCGCCTGGGTTTGTGGGGCTGCCTAAAACCTGCTGCACTTCAGCGGGGTCGGCCGCTGGAGGAGGGACCTGGGTGCTGGGTTTTAGGGCAGCAGGAGCACCTGGGCATGGGAGGGAGCTGCCGGGTGAGCTGTTCCCCCAGGGCAATCGCTGACACGAATTCCCCCCAGTCCTCTGCAGCATGAGCTTCCACGAACCAGAGGGCTACATCGACTCCACGGACTACCCCCCGCTGCCCCTGCACAGCTACCTGGAGTGCACCTACAATGTCACCGTCTACACAGGCTATGGCGTCGAGCTGCAGGTGAGCAGCGCGTTGGTAGGGGGACCACCATGGCCCAGCCCCCTACGCTGCGGCAGCAAAGGATGCAAAGAACCCATGGCCTTGGGCACAGCTGCCCTGAGCACCTGCGCTTGCTAAGAAAATCCCTTACCAGGAAAAAAACAGATTTTTCTTAGGCAGTGTAATAAATGAACTGTATGAGGGAACTGGTACATCCTGAACGTCAGTGATGATCAAAGCGTTAAAATGCCATGCAATTAATTTAACCACAAGACACTGGCAGGCAATTTGCAAAAAAGGCACTCAGCCTTTGCGGGAAGGGGTGAAGCAGCAGCGCTGTCTCCAGTGCGGCCACCAGCCCTCTGCCCCTGCTGCCCTGCCTGCTGAGAGGTGTGCGGGCAGCCCCGAGGCATCTGGGTGGGCAGCAAAAGTCCCCTCTCCAGCTAGTGCTTGCTTTGGAGGGTTTTGACAAACAGTTCCCACGCAGAAGCAGGGCCACGTCCCTGGTAATAACTGCATGGTAAAAACCACATGGACGAGCAGGCATTTTGCAGCAAACCCCAACAACTGCAAACATGCATGCCGCAGCAGAAAGCCAGGGCTGAGTTTCTGCAGGAAGGCGTCTGTAAATGCTGTGAGCTGGCACACACGGGAGCGTGGAGCAGCGGGCACGGCCGGTGCGGGTGCAGCACACCACGTGCCAGGGCTGCTGCCGTGCCAGCGCTGTGCAAACCCATCAGAGCAGGGGGTCTGGCCCAGGCAAGAATGCATGGTCAGCTCTCTCTGAAACGCTGTGTCCCACAGCCCGGCAAGGCTGGGAGCAGGGCAGAGGCCTTGACACATTTCAAACACCATCAGTCCACGGTCTCCATGCTCTGGTGTGCAATCCTTTCTTGTTCTTGCGCTCTCCCCACGTCACCATTTGCGTCCAATTAAAATCCATTAACTTTTAATTTGTGTAATTAAGCATGTGCATTAAAGAGAGTAGTAGTTCCAGTGAGCTAGTTCCTATCATCCCTCTGGCAGGCACGAGGGGCTGACCTCCACGGCACAGCTGTGGAAGCGAGCCCCGGTGGGGAGGTTGCCCTGGGAGCCAGCAGAGCCGGGGAGCAGTGGCAGTGGCTCAGGGGCATGCACTGGGATGTGTGCACATCTCAGACGCTTTTCCATGGCAGTAACTCTGTCCCCCCAAATCCACAGGGTGCTAAAGACAAGCTGCTCCATTGTAAATTTGCCTCCATCCATAATCCATCAGGTGACACCACTCCTGACCTCACTGCATTGTAAACTGAGATTTTAATGGAGCATAAAATTAGCCTCTCCACCCGCGAGCTTTGCATTTTGCTTTGCTGATGCTGCTGAGCTTTTCAGACAAATTAAATCACAACGTGGGTCCTCACTAGCTGAGCATGCACTGTCTAGCCCATCCAGCAACGGCCCCTGCAGTGCCCAGGATGCCTGCGGGCAGCCGGGCAGGGCTGAGCTGCCCCAGCTGGATGGGCACTGGTGGGAGCTGGAGGAGGACGGGCTCTGCGGCTGCAGGCAGCGGTGCCAAGTACCCCAGAGCTGCTGCCTGCAGCTGAGTGCAGCAAAAAGGTTGCCTGTGCCCTGTCCCAGGGTGGGCAGCAGCTCAGCAGAGGTCAGGGAGGAGGGAACGCCACCTGTCTAGAAGGGGCAAGGGAATCTTTGGCAGCAGGCTGGCCAACTTGATGATGCAGGCTTTAAACTGAGGGACTCGGGGGGTGGGACCAAAGTGGCAATGCTAATGCCATCACATCCAACAGGGGAATAAGCCAAGCCAGCCAGAGCAGTGACAAAAGTGCTTTAGCTGCCTCATGAGATGACAATCGGAAGACCAACCTCCTCAAGGGTGTGCATGGCTGTAGTGGATCCTTGTGCTCCCCTTCAGGGAAACCTGTGTGCTCAAGCACCTTTCTGAAATGCCTGTACACCAATGCACGCAGCGTGGGGAATGAACAGGAGGGACTCGAGGTCTGTGTGCAGTCGCAGGGCCATGATCTGATTGCAGTCACAGAGACATGGTGGGATAGCTCGCATGACTGGAATGCTGTCATGGATGGCTACAGGCTTTTTAGGAGAGACAGACCAGCAAGATGGGGGGGGGGGGGTTGCTCTTTATATGGGGGAGCAACTGGAATGCATCGAGCTCTGCCTTGGAGTGGAAGGAGAACAAGTTGAGAGCTTGTGGGTAAAAATTAAGGGACAGGCAAATATGGGTGACACTGTTGTGGGAGTTTACTACAGGCCACCTGATCAGGAAGAGGTAGTTGGTGAAGCCTTCTACGGACAGCTGAAGTAGCCTCACAATCGCAGGCCCTGGTTCTTGTGGGGGACTTCAACCACCCTGATATTTGCTGGAAAAGCAACACAGAGAGGTGTGCGCAATCCAGGATGTTCTGCAGAGCATCGAGGATAACTTTTTGGTACAGTTGGTGGAGGAGCCAACAAGGCAATATGTGCTGCTCAACCTTATACTAATGAACAAGTAAGGGCTGGTTGAGGATGTGAGAGTTGGGGGTAGCCTTAGCTGCAGTGACCATGAGATGGTGGAGTTCAGGATCCTGCATGGTAGAAGGAGGGCGACAAGTAGGATTACAACCTTGGACTTCAAGAGAGCCAACTTTGGCTTCTTCAAAGACCTGCTAGGAGGAATCCCATGGGCTAGGGCTCTAGAAGGCAGGGGGGTCCAAGAGAGCTGGTAAGTATTCAAGGACCGCTTCCTCTGAGCTCAAGATCTTTGCATCTCTGTGAGGAATCAGTCAAGCAAAGGAGCCAGGAGACCTGCATGGATGACCAAAGAGCTTCTAGACAAACTCAAATGGAAGAGGGAGGTTCACAGGATGTGGAAAAAGGGACTGGCCACTTGGAAGGAATATATTAATAATGTCAGGGTATGCAGAGATCAACAAGGAAGGCCAAGGCCCACTTGGAACTAAAGCTGGCAAGGGATGTCAAAGATAACAAGATGGGCTGCTTTAAATACATCAGCAGTAAAAGGAAGACTGGGGCTACAGTGGGCCCACAGCTGAACAAGGAAGGGGCCCTGGCGATGCAGGATGCAGAGAAGGCGGAGTTACTGAATGCCTTCTTTGCTTCAGTCTTCACTGCTAAGGTTGGCGCTCAGGCATCCCAGCCCCCAGAGGAGGGAGAGAAAATCTGGAGAAAGGAGGATTCCCCTTGGTTGAGGAGGTTTGGGTCAGAGATCACGTAGGCAAACTGGATCCTCACAAATCCATGGGCCCTGATGGGATGCGCCCACGAGTGCTGAGGGAGCTGGCAGATGTTATTGCCAAGCCACTCTCCCTCATCTTTGAAAGGTCATGGAGGACAGGAGAAGTGCCCGAGAACTGGAAGAAAGCAAATGTCACTCCAGTCTTCAAAAAGGGCAAGAAGTAGGATCTGGGAAACTCTAGGCCAGTCAGCCTCTCCTCCATCCCTGGAAAGGTGATGGAGCAGTTCATCCTGGAGGTCATCGCCAGGCATGCAGAGGAAAAGAAGGTTATCAGAAGTAGTCAACGTGGATGCACCAAGGGGAGATCATGCCTGACCAACCTGATAGCCTTCTGTGATGGCGTGACTGGCTGGGTCGATGAAGGAAGAGAAGTGGATGTTGTTTATCTCAACTTCAGTAAGGCGTTCAACACTGTCTCCCATAGCATCCTCACAGGCAAGCTGAGGAAGCGTGGGTAGATGAAAGGACAGTGAGGTGGATAGAGAACTGGCTCAACAACAGAGGTCAGAGGGTCCTGATCAACAGGGCAGAGTCTGGCTGGAGGCCTGTAACTAGCGGTGACCCTGAGCCAGCACCGTGTCCTTGTGGCCAAGAAGGCCATCGGTGTCCTGGGGTGCATTAAAAGGAGTGTGGCCAGCAGGTTGAGAAAGGTTACCCTCCCCCTCTGCTCTGCCCTAGTGAGGCCCCATCCGGAGTGCTGCATCCCTTGTGCCCCCCCAGATGAAGAAGGACAGGGAACTGCTGGAGCAAGTCCAGCAGAGAGCTGCCAAGGTGATCAGGGGCTGGAGCATCTCCCTTATGAGGAAAGGCTGAGAGACCCGGGTTTGTTCAGCCTGGAGAGGAGAAGGCTGAGGGGGGATCTTATCAATACTTATAAATATCTGAAGGGCAGGTGTAAAGAGGATGGGGCTGGACTCTTTTCAGCGGTGCCCAACGACAGGTCAAGGGGCAACAGGCACAAGTTGGAACACGGGAAGTTCCACCTGAATAGGAGATAAAAACCCCTTCCCTGTGCAGGTGCCAGAGCAGGGGCACAGGCTGCCCAGGGAGGCTGTGGGGTCCCTTCCCTGGAGACATTCACCCCCTGCCTGGACGCGGCCCTGTGCCCCTGCTCTGGGGGTACCTGCTCAAGCAGGGGTGGGACGGGGTGATCTCCAGAGGGCCCTTCCAGCCCCCACCATTCTGTGATTCTGTGAAGGGGGCTGCCAGTCCCAGCCCTGCCACCCCAGCCGCTGCAGGGCCCCTCCACAGGTGCCAGTGGGTGAGGACTGATGTCCTCCAGCATGGCAGCATTAGTGAGTGCCTGACCTGCTGTTGCAGGCAGCGAGCTCTGCAGAAGGCTTTTTAACCATTAGCCAGCAGCAATGTAATGATTTATGTCCCAAGGAAGCTAGAAATAGCACTCATGGCAAGCAAGACAATAGATTTATCCCTTCTCTTTAGTTCGCACAGGGGATGTCATACACGATACATGCTGATGAAGCCCATGGAAGAGACAGACAGCGCGGTGCAGAAACATCGTCTGTGTTTGCATGAAAAGCTGATTTTAAAATGACCAGTCCACCCTGTACATCATCTCTGACAGTGGGGCTGGTGCAGGAAGCTCTGGTCCGACGGTGGCAATGTGTCCCCACCTCACAAACAGGCTTTGCCATAAAGACCCATGCCCTGGCTGCTCCCAACAAGCCTGCAGGATAGACAGATAAAATGCCAGCACCCAAGGGAGCTGAACCTGGAGGAGTCCCTGCACAAGCTGTTGCTGGCACAGGAGGGTGCAGCTGGCTGATATCACAGCCCCCAGCAGCATCTCAGCTGGGGAAATGAGCACAGCATGGCAGAGAGGGCAGTAATCATGGGGTTTGGGTTATCCCTTGCCTCTCTCCCCAGGTGCCAGGACCCACGGCAATGCACAGGGAGAGCGCAGGGCCCTGGGGTACACCCAGGCACCGTGCCTCAGTTTCCCTACTTGTAAACCAATACCAATGGCCCTATGCTGTGCCTCTTTGCAGCTTGCACTTTGGGAATTAATTAGCACAGGCATGCTGGAAGGTGGCAGTCCTAATTCTGTATTATTTCCTACCAGAAGGGCTGGGACTGGAGGTGGCAGGAGGAGGACTGGTGACCACAGGGGTGGCAGCAGCTCTCAGGTTGGGAAGCAGAGTAAGGGACATGTGAGCTGAGGCAGCTGATGGACAGCAGGTGCCACTGCTCATCCCCAGTGTGACAGCCTGGCTGGGAGCAATGCCCGCACCAGAGCCAGGCAAGACAGCCCTTACCTCCCCGCTGCTCCCTCTTGTTTCGTCTGGTGCTGATGGACTCTCTTCCATTGCTTTTTAATTATTTCACATGTAGAAGTGATGTGAGCTTCAGTGGCTCCGAGGCTAATTACATTGGGCAGGTGCTAGAGTAACACAGCGCAACTTCCTCAGCTGCCTCACCATGATGTGGATAATTGGTTAACATTTAAGTGATTTGGATTTAATTCACAGCTCCTGTAATGGAGATGGGCAGGAGTGATCTTACTGGGTAAGGAGGAATGGGGCTGAGCTCTCCTGCCAGGATGGTGTGATGCAGAAATGACTCACAGGGAATTCCTTTTTTCACATGGGTTTGCCAGGGCTGAGCTCTGGAGCCCAGACCTGCTCAGGGATGCTGGTTTGGGAGAAGTCAGGCTGGGCTGGGGAGTGGAGCTGTTAAGGCACTGCATTGCTCTGTGGTGGGGTGGCCTGGGGAGCTGAGGTGGATGAGCTCTGTGTGGAGCTTGGGCTGGTGTACTCCCCCTGTCATGAGTGGTGCACGGTCTCAGCAGGTCCTGCTGGAGGCTGGACATGAGGAAGCGTGTCCTATGTGGGAGAAGGTCTCCCCCAGGATTCAGCATGAAGCACAGGTATGGCAGAGCACCTGAAGGTGAAGAGATTTACTTCTGTGAATCTTGTTAAAGGCATCTGCAGGGGAAAAGAGAAGCCCCTGGGACAGGAAAGTGCTGACCCCTGCATGGGGGACACTCCTCTCAATGTGGGGACCATGGGAGATCCCAGTGGTGGCAGGAATGACTGTGGCATTGCAGCCTTGCCCCAAAACAGAGACTGTGAGCGCAGAGCCCTGGGGCTGCTCCTCTGGGCACTTGGAGCAGTTCAGGAGGCCACGAGGATCCTGTTTCCTTCCCTTGCACCTTTAGTGCCAGACTGTCATTTGCTGTGGGGGATATCTCCCTTCAGTGAGGAGGAGGCACAAAGCCTCAACATCAGGTGTGGTGTCAGGAAGGGCTGCCAGCAAACCTGCCTGGTGCTGGGGGTTGCCCAGTGCCATGTGAGAGCTCAGGGTCCCTGCTCTGCTCGCTGCTGGCAGCCCCCCACGCCCTTCGCAGCATCCCAGAGAGAGCTGTGCCCCAGCCTGCCTGCCCCCGCGCCAGCTGAGTCGTGCCATCACAGCCCTGAGAGCTGTGGAGCAGCCAGTTCTCCAAATGCTTAGTTAAATTATATTTATTTTTAAAATTCTTGAATCTTCTTGGCAGGAAATAGAATTTCCCTAAAGAGATTTTCTAGTGGGTGAGCAAGGCTGGCAGTCTGAATCAAGGATCCCTCCTGTCTTCCCAACAGACTCTTTAGGAGCTGACATTGGTGCAGTCTTCGATTAAAGTAAGAACTTGTCCTCCCCAGCCCCTGGCAGGAACTTGCACATATGGTCCCTCTCGCAGCGGCTGACTGTCCCTGGCACAAGGCCACTGCATTCATCTGTACCCACCGGTTACTCGCGAGCGGACAGGGTCTTCTGAGGATGTCTGCCTACCTGGCACTGGCACAGGGATCTGTGGGTCCTTCGCAATGGCATCCCTGCTCCGGGCTCCTCTGATCCTGGGTTTACAGGAGGGGAAGGCTGCTGGAGGAGCCAAGCGGTGCCCCCACCCCATGGCACCCTGCAAAGGGCCGGGGAGATGCCACAGCATTCACCGTCTCCCTCTCTTCTGCAGAGCTCTGCCTGCTTGAGCTGCTCATCTGAAACCCCTTCCCAGCAGCAGAGCTGGGGAGGGAGAGCAGAGCAGCGCGGCTGCCATCAGCTGCTTGGGTGGGACTCCTGAACATCTCTTTCTAATTTGCCAGAGTGATTCGGTGCTAGATAGCATGCCTGATGCTAGTCGTCACCAGAGGAAGCTAGCTGGGGAGCAGGTTTGTCCTTGAGTGATTTCAGAACAAAATGTGTTAGAAACACCCTGGAAACCTCTTTGCAGTGATTCAGACCTGGCTCAGGAAGCAAAACCCTGCCCCAGTGGGATCTGGGGGGAAGCCATGAGTGTTGTACATAGCCCACTTAGCACCCCTGGATCCCGCACTCCAGATAATTCATCCCAAGTAACATTTAATTCATGTCATTTATTAATCATTAAATCTGAACCATGCCACCAGGCGCGAGGTGTGCACGCTGTGCTGGGGAGGCATGTTTTCAGGACAAAACCTGGGGAAGAAGAAATGACCTGGGCCAGGGTGGGGTCCAGGGCAGGCACTTGCCCCATGTTTCCGACGTGCCATGTGGCACCCGTGGGGACTGAGGATGGCCTTTCCCTGCAATGAGGGCCAGAGACTCTCTGCAGTGACCCAGCACCCTGCTGCAAAATAAGGCTCCTCCTGGGTTAAAAGCGTGGGCTGGAGTGAACCCTGTCATGCTCTGACCCAGCCTAGGGGCTGCTCAGCCCAGCCCCACAGTAAGGACCAGGCTTTTCCAGGTACTGCTCTGGGCTTAGAGACCTTTGAGGCAGGCAGAGAGTTACCTGATGGGGTTGGGGTCATTTCTCCTGAGGAAATGTCCCTTCTTCCAGCAGAAGGCCAGAGGATGCAAAGCACCACAGGTGGTTCAGTGCTGCTCCCCCCTGCAGTACCAGTGGCCCCTGGAGCCAGGCACATCCCCAGTTCGTGTGCCAGGTTGGGGAGATGAGCATGGTTGAGACAACAGCAACAAATCCTTCTAGTCACAACAGTGTCGGGAGCGCTCGCAATTACGGGCTAAGGCTGTGGTGTGTGCTAAATATAGAGCCCTGGTCCTCACACACTTAAGGAAACAAGTGATCTGATGAGCATCTTTCTGCTGAGATATGAGCCCATTTATTAAGCTAAATGGACGTGAAATGCAAATGTGAGGTTACTTTTCAGCTATCTCCAAATAATAATTAAAGCCTTTTGGGACTGCTCATTAGACACACTTGCCATGTGACTCCCCATCCACTCCCCGGTGTGGATGAGGGATCCCGTGGAGGCTGCCTGGTGCAGGGGGTGGGTGGTGAGCACTGAGCCCTACAAAAGTACCCTGGTTTGGTCGCAGACCTGTGCTGAACAGCCCAGCCACAGCTGAGACTGGTGAGCTGTGGCCATGGCCACGCTCCATGCCATGGTGCCCCAAGATGCAGGTCTGCTCCCAGGGCTGATGCAGAGGGAGTTGGGGTCCCACCACTCCCCTGACCAGCAACTCGTGAGGCCTCTCCGTCTTCCTCCTGTCCAACCCTCACTGCTTCTATGCCCCTGCCTAAATCCCCAGTTTCTGCAGGGGACTAGCCATGGGTCAACTTGTGTTGCACAGAAGCGTACAGCTTTGAAACATGTCTCAAGCCAGCAGCTTTAGCTGTCTACGCCTGCTGACCAGGGGAGGGAGAAGGGGTCAGCAGTCATGGGGGTCTCTTGGGCTAATGCGGGGCACAGGCTGCTCTATCGCAGCTGAATAAGCAGGTCCTGTCCCCAGTTTGCTGCCAGTGTCAGAGCAGTGCAGAGGGAAGGCTGCAGTGGTGTAATGCTCTGTGGCGGCGGGCACTGTGTGTGTTTGGGGCTGGGACACGACTGCTCACCAAGCACCCTGCTGGGACCCCCGCCTTTGCCTCCGCAGCTCATGGGTCTCTGCTCCCACCCAGGTGAAGAGCGTGAACCTGTCGGACGGGGAGGTGCTCTCCATCCGTGGGGTGGACGGCGATGCCCTGGTGGTCCTGGCCAACCAGACCCTGCTGGTGGAGGGCCAGGTGATCCGCAGCCCCACCAACACTATCTCCGTCTACTTCCGCACCTTCCAAGATGAGGTGGTGGGGACCTTCCAGCTTCACTACCAGGGTGGGTGCCTCCCCGACGTGGCTGCATGAGGAGGGGTGGGATGGGGCGTCAGTCCCACAGGGCTCATGGGTATGGTAGGATGCCAGGCTCTGCCCTCACAGATCAGCCAGGCTCCTGTTTCACTACATGCATGTGCTCAGAGCATCGTCTGAGGTGGGGGTGAGCAGCAGCTCATGTCATGTCCTGGGCAGAGGGTTCAACATGCACGGGCATCCCGGACCTTAGTGGTGGCTGTGCTTCTCACACCCGCCTTGCCCCGTTTCTGTCCCCATGCAGCAGCTTTTCCTGCACAGACTCAGACTGCAAGTCTATTTTTTCCTTGAAGAGCTATAAAAAATAGATGAGTTCAAGCAAATTCTTTTTAAAATAGAAACTGGGTCTGAGCAAAAGCAGTAACAGGTGGAGAAGCAGCAGCATGGTGGTTTGTCGGTGCTCTGCGTCTGGCACACGGCAGCGAGGTCTGCCTGTGGCACTGGGGGCACATCCAGCATGTCCCCAGCACTCCCTGCCCAGCCTGCAGGGTGGCTTGGAGCAGACAAGCCCTAAACTCTGAAATGTGTGTGCTTGTTCCAGTGTTTATGCTGAGCTGCAACTTTCCACGGAGACCTGACTTCGGAGACGTCACTGTGATGGATTTGCACTCGGGTGGAATTGCTCATTTTCACTGTCACCTGGGCTATGAGCTGCAGGGTCCCAGGGTGCTTACATGCATCAACGCATCGAGGCCGCACTGGAGCAGCCCAGAGCCAATCTGCTCAGGTACGCTCCTTGTTAGCTAGCCTCAGTGCTAAGAAAAACTGGGATTCCCCAAAGAAAAAGAATTAGAGTTGCTTTCTTTGTGCCGTGAGTTGAATGCGGTCCTGGGAAAGCATGAAAGCAATGCCCAGCTCTGCGCACAGTGCAGCCCGAGGTACCGCAGGTTTTCACGTCAGTGACAGTAGAATCTGCCTCCTAATTAGGCAGGTAAGGGAAAGGAAATTATAGATTTTATGTGTATGTTTGAGCATATATGTGTATACATAAAGCAAATAAAAACCAGGCAAGAGGTTCATGCATTAAAGACTGCTGAGAAGAGCTGGGCAGGCATCAGTGGAGGGGTCCATCCCCTTTGCTGTGCAGAAGCCGTGGGTGCAAATGCCTGCGTGTACCCTCTGCCTTGCCCTGTCTCCTTGCCCATCTCAGCGGGGCTGTGCTCTGTGTCGGCAGCACCCTGCGGCGGGACAGTCCACAACGCCACCATCGGCCGCGTCCTCTCGCCCAGCTACACGGGGAACCAGTCGAGCAGCATGTACTGCGTGTGGGTGATCGGGGCCCCCCCGGGCCAGAAGCTGCACCTGCACTTCGAGAAGCTCCTGCTGACCGAGAAGGACAGGTGAGGCTCCAGGAGCTGCTTGTGCACCCAGGAGCTGCTGGCCAGTGGGAAGGTCTGCACTGAGCCTGTTTCCCTGCACCCCTGGGACTGCGGAGAGCTTTGCTCTGCCCAGGGTGGGACTGAAGGGAGCTTTGCCGGGCACTAAATATTCCAAGGCTTGGAAGTTCCTAGCTGTCTCAGCTCCCCCACCTCACACCTCCAGCCCTCCCAGTGCCTGAGCTGCAGGCAGCCTGGGAGGTAACACAGACCCGAGCTTGGGGTGCAGCACGGAGGAGGCTGCCAGCCAGAGGATGGTGGGGACGGGGCAGAGAAAAATCCTGGTGCAGAAGAGGAGGTTCCTGATTTAGGCATTCAAGCGCTTAGGAAGCAAGACAGGTCTTTGAGCGAAAAGGGCTACAAGAGGCAGGCGCAGAGCACCAGCCCCTGCTATCCTGAGGCCTTGAGCTTCATGCCAGGGGACCGTGCTGGTCTCCTGATCCTGCTGGCGGCAGGGTGATACAGTGTGCTGGGTCACACCCATCCTTTCCTCCCTGCAAATGCTCAATGACCAGCACTGCTCATCACCACGGTGCCAGAAGCTGCAAATCCCATGCTATCCTCATCCATAACACAAAGCACATGCTTGTGGTGATGATGCTTGTGTTTAAACAGTATTAACATTCAGTCTGGTAACTGGCAGTAAAGCAGGTTTATGGCTTGTAGTAAAATCAAAGAATAAAGCCCCTGTTTATGACACAGTAAAAGAGACTTATCTGGTTGGTGAATTTTTGTTTGCACGATTTCTTTAAAATGCCCTATTCAGCAGCACTGGAGGGGGAGGAGGGGCCGGGTGGTGCTCCGGGGGTGAGATGCAGGGGCACTGCTCAGATGTAACGTGCTGTGTTCTCCCTTGCAGGATGGTGGTGTACAGCGGGGACACAAACCAGTCCGCTGTCCTCTACGACTCGCTGCGTGCCGACAGCGTGCCCTTCGAAGGGGTGATCAGCGACGGCTCCTCCATCAGGATCGACTTCCTCGCGGAGGAGCCCGCAGCCGCCACAGCTTTCAACATACGCTTTGAAGGTGATGTGCCCTCATTTCGGTACCTCTGAGAGCAGCAGGCCAGCCTCAGCCAATGCTCCCTGGCCTCAGGATGTTCAGGCAATTAACAGAGATATGGCTGTAGAAAAGGTCTCAGCTGCCCCCGGCACCAACAGGCCTGGTGCTTTACTGTGCCGCTGTCCCCGCGTTGCTGTAGGCACGCAGGGCAACCCAAACCTCGCCTGGTGCTGGAGTAGCTTTGGGGAATACATTTGCCTAGAAAGAAATAGGAAGAGACATATTGAAATCACATTTACCAACAGAAATGTTGATGGTGAGCTGAGTGTCCATGCGGCACGTCTCCTGTGCCTTCGGGGCAACCCTGGGGCAGTGGGTGCCGTGTCCAGGATGGGGTCCCTCCAAACCCAGGCTGAAAAGGCCATTGATGCCATGGGAATCACACAGCCTGCAGCGACCATCACCACGAAAAGCCCAGTCTGTCCCCTTCCCTCAGTCGCCGTAGCGTGGCACTGCTGGGTACCAAACCCACGCCAGCCACAGGGACGGGGGCTGTCCTGGCTCCTGCCCTCGCTGCAGCGCTTGCTCAGCAGGCTGCCTTCCTCCTGACCTGCTGCCAGCGGCTCCTTCGGGGATGGGGCGCTGGGCAAGCCCCAGGCAGCTCACACAGATTTGCTCCAGTTGTCATTTAAGTGCATCTTGCTGCCAGGATCAGTCCCACGGGAGCCCCATGCCTCTGAGCAAGCTCAGTAACACAGAGTAACCCCAGGATAGATTGCTCAGCAAATACAGCAACTGGCAACACAGTGAGTGCGTTACTGATGCTGATACACAATGGAAGTGGGGTTTGGTTAAGCCTGCACGGCTCAGGACAGATAAACTGTTGTTAATCATGATTGCCTGTAAAATACACCATGGAAGAGGCCATTTGTGCATGGTGGGTATGGAAGGACGTGTTTCTAGCTGGGGATGGCAGCAGACCCTAGGGATCACCTAGCAAACCCCCAGAGCCGAGGGTGTGAGGAGCAGGGGAAGGCAGCACTGCCCCCAACCAGCTCTGTGCCTCCATGGCTAACGGGGGGTTTCTCTTCCAGCCTTCGAGCGGGGCCACTGCTATGAGCCCTACATCCAGAACGGGAACTTCACCACCTCTGACCCCACCTACAACCTGGGCACCACCGTGGAGTTCACGTGCGACCCTGGGCACTCCCTGGAGCAGGGCCCCGCCGTCATTGAGTGCGTCAACATGCGGGACCCATACTGGAATGATACAGAGCCACTGTGCCGAGGTCAGTCCCTGCACCGCAGGGTGATGCTGGGCAGTGGGCAGGACCACCCCTGGGACCCTGGCTGAGCCCTGCCTGCCTTTTCCTCCCACAGCCATGTGCGGGGGGGAGCTGACTGCCGTGGCCGGGGTGATCCTGTCCCCCAACTGGCCAGAGCCCTACACAGAGGGGGAGGACTGCATCTGGAGGGTCCACGTTGGCGAGGAGAAGCGGCTCTTCCTGGACATCCAGCTGTGAGTAGCCCAGGACCTTGGTGAATGCCTGCCCTGCCAGTGTGCAGTCCACTTCACTGCAGTATCCCTGCTCCCCGCACCCCAGGGACCTGCACCGTGTTCCTGTTCTCCCCGTCAGAGCTTCCCTAATCCCCTGTGATGTACTTGGCACCCAAGGGGAGGTCCAGGGCAGTACCAGTGCCCCTCCCCGAGTTCAAAGCGTTGATACACCACCCATTGCAGTAGTTAATTGCTCCCAAGACAGCTTCCGAACTCCTCTGGAGCAATGCCACAGCAGCACACAGCCATGTGCAGCTACGAGTGACATGCAGCGCTGTCATGAGCTGGTTCATACAGGGCTGGGAAAGCTGTAAACCTTAGCTTAGTCTCTGGAATGAATGTGATACAGGCACTAAGGGAGGGCAAGGGGCAGGAGGAGGCTCTGCCCAGCCCTCCATTCTGTGCCCTGCCTTCTTTCTCTTGTGGGACCAACATGTCTGCAGAAAATGCATCAGTTCCCCTTTTGACTGCCAGCCCACTCCTGTGCCATTCAGCAACCTGGCTCAGGAAGCTGTGGGGAGCAGAGCAGAGCTACCCAGCAAGGCCCTGGCTGCACCATCCAGGCACAGGCAGGCATGGCAGCACTGGCTGCACATGCAGGGGTCAGAGGGGTGCAGGCTTCAGTGCCAGGCTGGAAGCCCTTGCCATGATAATGCTGCCAATGCAAAGGGAATCTCCTTCGATGCTATGTTGGGTTTTCAAGAGGAGGGTGTGTTCCAAGTCGGGGCTTAGGGTCATAAAGGTTTTAAAGCTTTCTGTGAAAATCACAAGTCAAAGCTCCCAGTGCACCTTTCCTGGCTTTGTGGGTTCTTGGGCTGAGGAGAACTGGAGGCCAAGTGATTTGAAGTCATCAAACATAAATGTCACTGAGAAAATCATGTTTGACAGAAAGCAGAGATTTACTACAAATGTCAGCTTGCCATGGGGATTAGCTCGATGCCTTCCAGGAACATTCTTAATAAAACATTTGGGGATCAGCTCAGGTGTCTCCAAACAAGGCTGAAATAGACAGACTGACGTGCAGGGCAGGGGTCCCACAGTGACCAAGCACGTTGTGGGCCCACAGGCACTGTGTACACACAGCCAGCTGGATCCTGCCTGTGTGCAGGAGCCCAGGCTTGGCTGGGAAAGTTACTTCAGCCTCAAACCTAATGGAGACTCCTTCTGCAGGGCCAGGAGCATCCTGGCGCTCTCCCCCTGCCCCATGGGGAGGGGAGGACATGGTGTCCCTGCCCCAGCCCCTCCTGTGCTGCCCGGCAGCAGAGCACTGGGTGCTGGCTGTGCTCGCTGGCGGGGATGAGGCAGGACAGTGAGCAGGGAAAGGCGATCTCTGTGCCCATCCTTGGGGTTGATCTGATCAGCTCACCCACGCTGCCAGCACCAAGCAGGCAGCCAGCAGTGGGGCTGCAAAGGCAAGAGAAACAGCCTGGCAGCAGGGCTGGCAGCCCTGGCTGCAGGGACAGGGGCGGTGGAGCAATGTTTCCCCCACGGATGAGCATCCATCGCCTGCCCTTTGCTTGGCAGCGAGGAGAGAGCCCCTTGTTCCCTCCCGCTCATGGGGCAGCCCCATCCCTGCTGCAAACGGGGTAGGTGGAGGCAGCTGCCGGTGGCGGCCCTGGCTCTGGGGCAGGGTTTGCCGCCTGCCCGGCAGGATCCCCAGACATCTCCGGCGGAGCCGCTCCGGCTCGCCGAGCCATCGGCGGGCCGCCACTGCTCTCTGCTGGCCGCGGGGAAGGGGCGCCGCTCCCGCCCGCCGGGGCCGCTCCCGGGGCGCTGCGGCGGGAGAGCAGCCCCGTGGGAGGCGGAGAGCAGCCCCGTGGGAGGGGGAGAGGAGCCCCGTGGGAGAGGGAGAGCAGCCCCGTGGGAGGGGGAGAGGAGCCCCGTGGGAGAGGGAGAGGAGCCCCGTGGGAGGCGGAGAGGAGCCCCGTGGGAGGGGGAGAGCAGCCCCGTGGGAGAGGGAGAGCAGCCCCGTGGGAGGCGGAGAGGAGCCCCGTGGGAGGCGGAGAGGAGCCCCGTGGGAGGGGGAGAGCAGCCCCGTGGGAGGGGGAGAGCAGCCCCGTGGGAGGCGGAGAGGAGCCCCGTGGGAGGGGGAGAGCAGCCCCGTGGGAGAGACTGGCCTCGGGGGTCCGTCCCGCCGCCTCCAAAAGACTGCAGCAAGGTGGGCCTCCACGGTGGTCCTGGCCTTTTCCACGCCCTGTGCGGCAGGGTCTGGTGAAGCTGGTGTCACCCCGTCGTGGGGCTTTGGGCCCAAGGGAGCCACCGGCACCTCCCCAACCTTTGGGGCGGTGGCTGAAGGCTTGCTCCATCCCGAGCCACCCAGGGGTCTAACCAGGGAGGATGGAGCTGGAGTGAGTTATGTGGTTGCCGTTGGAAAACCAGCACTGCTGACCCACTGGAGACAGGTCAGTCCCACAGCACTTGTCCAGCCTGCCTGGGGATGGGGCAGGGACTGGGATGGGAACAGTGATGGGGATGGGCTGTGAAGCAGGTTTGCTGCACTGCAGAGCCAGGGCAGGCGGTTGCCTCGCTACCCCTTGAGCCTGACACTGTCACGTCCTCCTGGGCTCCCTGCCCAAGCTGCTCTCTAACCAAGCTCTCCTTTCCAGCCTGAACCTCACCAACAGCGACATCCTCACCATTTACGATGGGGATGAGCTCACCGCCCGCATCCTGGGGCAGTATGTTGGCAGCAGTGGTCCCCAGAAGCTCTATTCCTCCAGCCCTGACCTCACCATCCAGTTCCACTCAGACCCTGCTGGGCTCATCTTTGGGAAGGGGCAAGGATTCATCATGAACTATATAGGTAGGGACAGCGGGGTGCTGGGTGTGTCCCCTGCCCTGCCACTGCAGCACAGGTAGGGACCATAACACGCAGCCAGAACAGGTTGTCCACGTGCTGGGTTTGGAAGTGGGGCAAATTGCTGTGACACCAGCACTCCACATCCCACTGAGCTCCTGCAGAAACCCCCAGCCCCACGGCAGGTCCCTGGGTCAATCCATTCCGGGGTGTCCCCGTATGTCTCCCCTCTTCCAGGCTGGGAAGAAGGCAGTAGCATTTTTGGTCCCTGTTAGCCCTGGTCTGGCCCAGTGCAACTGTGGAGCAGAATACAGAGAGAAATTTCTGAAATAGGGGTGCAGGTTCTGCCCACACACACTCTGTCAAGCATGAAGCTGATGGCACTGAGGCACTGCAGCAAGGTGTCCTTCTAGGAGAGCTCACTGAAGCCAGTCCCCAGGTGGGCTACTGAGATGGATGTTCCCAGCTCATAGCTCCTTGCTCTGGAGAGGCTTAGACTACATCTTGAGATGTCTGCTTGCATCGTCCTTTGGTGCTGCCACGTCTGCCAGACCAGGGCGGCTGATGCCCAAGGAAGGGACAAGGACTGGGAAGGGCATTCCTTCCCCATGGCTGCCTGCGGTCTCGCTGCCTACCTCTCCCCGTACCTGTGTTCCCCTGGCAGAATTCTTCCAATCATGTTTTCTTTCCACTGCTGACAGTCCTGGTTAGGACAAACAGCGAGCAAACTGCAATGCAGATCACCTGCAGGGACGTAGGTCCCCTCCTCAGAGCCCTGCAGCACCTGTGGCCAGGCTCAGCCATGGGCACAGCGCTCAGTGGGCACAGGCTCGGGGCTGGGGAGAGCAGGGCAGAAACCCCTCACCAGAGCAAACCAGCTATGCTGTGACCACAGCATCTGCACCACTCCTCCCATGTGCCTGCAGCCAGAGCTGAGCCTGGTGTTCCCAAGTTACTCTTTTTGTTCTGACCCCATCAAAGACACTGCCCTGTTTTCATCACCGCAGCCCTCTGTCTGCTTTTAGGGTCAGTGCTGGGGAGGCCTCAAAGAGCCCCCATTACCCACTGCTGCCCCACTGTCCCTTCCCTCTGCCCAGAGGATGCCAGCCATGGATCGGGCTGCCAGCTGTGGCTGTGCCCTTTGCAAAAGGCTGTGTGTCCACGTGCAGTGGCTCCGAGGAGGGCTGTGCCACAGGGTCCCACTCGGTGGGTGACAGCAAGCATCTCTCTTGACCTCAGAGGTGTCCCGCAACGACTCCTGCTCCGACCTGCCTGAAATCCAGAATGGCTGGAAGACCACGTCACACACAGAGTTGGTGAGAGGGGCAAAGATCACCTACCAGTGCGACCCAGGCTACGACATCGTGGGGAGCGACACCCTCACCTGCCAGTGGGACCTCAGCTGGAGCAGCGACCCCCCCTTCTGTGAAAAGAGTAAGTGCCCTGAGCAATACGCTACTGTCCCCATCGCATCCCCGTGACCCACGCCACTCTGTAACAGCTAGCAGCTGCCATGCCAGGGCTCCCCGCTCAGACGGCCTCTTTTCCCCAGTTATGTACTGCACGGACCCAGGGGAGGTGGAGCACTCGACTCGCCTCATCTCCGACCCGGTGCTGCTGGTGGGGACCACCATTCAGTACACGTGCAACCCTGGCTTCGTGCTGGAGGGCAGCTCGCTGCTGACCTGCTACAGCCGTGAGACTGGGACACCCATCTGGACCTCACGGCTCCCACACTGTGTCTGTAAGTTCAGGCAGTTTTTCTAGCTCTCGCACAGAAGGTCCGGTCCCGGGAAGCCCTTCCCCGTGGCCAAGAGTTCCCCCAGCCATGGGGGCTGGTGCGGAGCTTTGAGCTACCTGAAAGCAAGGTGGGGTGAGATCTTGTGTGCTTCCCCACTGCCTCCCAGGCCCCCTCTCTACCTCGGCAGCCCAAGCCCTGGGGCTCACCCTGGGATATGTTCCCTTTCAGCCGAGGAGTCACTGGCCTGCGATAATCCAGGACTGCCAGAAAATGGCTACCAAATACTTTATAAGCGCCTCTACTTGCCAGGAGAGTCCCTGACCTTCATGTGCTATGAGGGCTTTGAACTCATGGGGGAGGTTACCATCAAATGCATCCTGGGCCAACCATCCCACTGGAGCGGACCCCTGCCCATCTGCAAAGGTAATGGTGAGGGGCGGCTGGGGGGGCATGGGGACAGCCAGTGACTCTGTCCCCACCCCGGGACAGCCCGGGGACCTTCGTCTGGCTGCAGACCACCAGTGGTTCTCTAGCAGGGAGCTAAACTCATCTGAGGCCTGGGTGCTTCTCCGGATTTGTGCTGAGAAAGCTCTGCTCCCCCAGGGAGGGGGAGCAAACCCTCTGGCCACTGTGCTGGTGGTGTGGGGCATGGGGGGGCGGGGGGGCTGGCCGCTCGCTTGCTTTTGTTGCTTTGTTGCTTCCCATAGCGGTTTGCCCAGGCTCAGCAGGGATGTTCTCCCTGGGCAGCCGCTGAGATGGGAGGACTCAGCCCCAGGAAACCCTCCAGGCACTGGTCTAAATAAGGTCTGGGTTTAGTGCACTTTCTGGACACAGGAGGACCCTCCCATTGCCACTAAGCTGCAGGGATGAATTATTCTTAATTACTACTTAATGAGAATAAGTGGAGACCTTGTCTCTTGGACAGTGGGGCTCTGGAGGGTACCACTGCCCCAGGCAGAGCCATCCTGCCAGTGCCTCGCTTGCCCAGCCCACTCAGTCCCCTGCATGTGCTCACAGAGACTGAGGGCTTATTAAAAAACATAAGTTTGCCGCGTGGCTTGGGACCAAATGGGGCAGGGAAACCCCAGGCCTGGGCTCTCCACACAGCCATCAGCTGCCAGCACTCTGTCAAACCCAGTTATGTACCAGTAACTCTCCATTTCTCTTCCAGTGAATCAAGACAGCTTTGAACATGCTCTGGAAGGTAAGTGACATGCATTTGCTGGATGAGCTCTGTGCAGGGCCCTCAGCCAGAGCCTGTGTGGAGCCCGGGAGGAGGGAGGGGAGAAGCAGAGGCAGAGAGGGGATTACAAGGTGCTTGCAAATGCCGACATAATAGATCTTATCCTTTTAGTAGCAGAAGCTGCTGCAGAGACATCGCTTGAGGGGGGAAATATGGCCTTAGCCATATTCATCCCGGTGCTGATCATCTCCTTGCTGCTGGGAGGAGCGTACATCTATCTCACAAGGTGGGGTGTGCAGTTGGGCTGGGGGTCCAGCAGCAGAGCCCTGTGGGGACATGGCCAGGGCTGGCTCAGCACCACCGTGCTCTCACCGGCCACACGCCCTAAGCATGGTCCTGGGAAGCCAAGCACTGAGCTCCTGCTTCTGGGGTCCCTGGGGCGCTGGCGGGGAGCCCGGATGGGGCGGACATGGGAGGATGGAGCTGGTCATGCTTTGTTCTGGGGTTGTGCTGTGCAGCCCAGCGACTCTTGTGTCTCCCCCGCAGGTGTCGGTACTACTCCAGCCTCCGCCTGCCCCTCATGTACTCCCACCCCTACAGCCAGATCACGGTAGAAACAGAGTTCGACAACCCAATTTATGAGACAGGGGTGAGTCCTGCTGCGCTTGTTCAGCCCTGGGGACCGTCCTGATGGGGAAGTGTGGGTTTTGCCAGGCATGCAGCAATAGGATGAGTCCAGCTATCCTAATGCACGAGCGCTGAGTAACAGGGCGGGAGACTCCATCCCTGTTGGTCGCTCCTGAGGGGCTGGGTGGGCTCCAGCAGGCAGGAGGAGGCAGAGGGGGCTGCAGGGTCCTGGCGGGGAGGGCAACACTTCCCTGGGAGCAAAACAACAGCCGGGGCCTCTCTTGCCGCCCAGGAATGGGGAGATTATTCTGAAATGCAGCTGCTGCCCTCAACTGGCTTTTCCTTCTTTTCAGGAAACAAGAGAATATGAAGTTTCAATATAAGGACAGCAGTAAGAGAGTCTCCAGCTGCAAACTTAATGTACTCTCATAGAACTTCCTCAGTAACTAATCCAGAGACCATGTGGAGTTTGGTTGGACCCCTGGACCTGCTGTTGTCTTTCCTTTTGCCTCTTTATTGAAGATTTTACTGTTTTCTTCACTGTATTTATTCTATTTAAACTGCGATAGGTGTGCTGCAGAGCCCCAGGCGCAGGCAGCAGTGGGAGCCAGGGCAGAGCCTGGTCCCGGTGAGGCCAGGGTGGCATGGGGGCTCCCACTGTCCGCCCCCCCAGGCACAGTGGCACGTACCCTGGCCCTGCCCACACCCACACAGGGGGATTTTTGCGGTTCTGATATTGTTAAAAATTAAAAATGTCTCCATTGCAAGAGCCTGCAGTTGATTGCTGGGAGCTGAGGTAGGTGCAGGGTTTGCCGCAGAGTTCTGCCAGTGCTGCCAGCCCTCCCATCCCATAGCTCCTGGCTCCCCTCGCCTGGAGCAGGAGCTGAAGCCAGGAGCTCAGGGGCTTGTGTGCCACTGGGGCAGGGACCGTCCTTGCTGTGAGGAAGTGGAGCACGCCTCAGGAAAGCTGCCAGCCGGCGCAGAGCCCTGCTTGCCATGCCAGGGTGCAGGGAATGGCCTGGCATGCACAAGGTACATGCCGCTTTCTTTTCCCACTTTGCTTTGGATGCTGGAGAGGCAGCGAGCCAGGACTCACAGCTCTACGGAGAAGCATTAACCAGCGACACCCCCAGCAGCCCACTGCCTGGGAGCCGTGGGAAACCTCCATGGGCACTGGGAGCAGAGCAGACAATGCCTCTTTGCTCATACCAGTTGTTCCTCATTAGTAACACTTACCATGACCCCTGCCAGGAAAATCCCAGTGCCACTACCAGGACCCTTGCCCCACTGTAGTATCTCAGGGTAAGCAGGATGGACTGGGCTCCCTGCTGCTGCTCCCGCTGGCTGCAGAGCTCCCCTTTGCTGCAGGAGGGTCCGCTCCCTGCCCCGGTGTGTGAGCTGCTACATCGGCACAGCACCGGGCAGAGACTAGGGCAGTGCAGCCGACCCAGCACCTCCCACCCAGACCCCGCAGGTCTGCAGCTCCCACCCAAAGCCCCCAGGGTTGGCACTTTTCTGGGGCTCCCAGCTAGGCAGGAGATGGAGAGAGGCAGGGGATGAAGGTGGAGGTTTTTTGGGGAAGGAAAGGCAGGCAGGCAGCATGGCTGGGCTCCGGTGAGGGAGACCAGCCTGGAGGGAGCAGAAGAGGCAGAAATCAGCCCATCAAAGCTGGTCCCATCACGGGCGAAGTCCAGTTTGAGCCTCAGCATCCCCCACACTCCTTCACTGCCTTCACCCCTGCCACAGCCGGACACCGGCAGGGCTGCTCCCCATCTGCGGGAACACAGGCCCCCAAAGGGCCATGTCCTCCCCGGGTCACCCACGCTGCCAGCACCCCGGCCAGGCCCTGGGGAAGGCAGCAAAGCTGCTGACATGTCCTTGGCTGCTGGTGTCTTTCTTTTGTCCTTGTAGAACGGCAGTTGTAACCACGGGAGGCTGGTTTAGTTTCAGGATGGTTAGTGCAACTCTGCAGTGTACAGCTGAGACTTAGTTTTTTTCCTTTAAAAACAATGAATGTGTGTTTGTAATTTGTAAAGGTAAAAAAAAAGAAAAAAAAGAAAAAAACGTGCCAAAAATGTACTAAGCATTTCATTTCCCTTCATACATGACTGTTTTTATAAGAACAATGTGAAAATTGCTGGGATTAAATATTTTTGAACATGATAAAGTACTTCCGTGGGAAGCTCTAGTGTTCAGTATAACCTCAATACAAATTGTTCTGTATTTTTAAATGTCTAAAATAAGTTTGCAGAGACTTGGCCTGCAGGTCTGGCCTGCTGCAGAGGCACAGGGGCTGCAGCAGTGCAAACAAGGGTCAGCACTGATCATGTCACACACCTCACCTGATGCCTCTGGCTTGGCTCTGAGCAGTTTCCAGGGCCAGATCCTGCCCTGGTGCAGCCCCATGGTGTTCCCCTGCTCCCATGGGATGGAGCCAGCCAGGCCCTGCCAGGACACAGGGTGAGCTGGCACAGCCCTGCGGACATCTCTCCTCCATGGGATGCTCTGCAGGAGCCAGCACCGATTCCTCCCATGCCCTCCTGAACCCAGCCTCGCCCCTTCCCCGAGCATCACCTGTGTCAGCCCAGCTGCAGCGATGCCTCGTAGGGCGGATGGGGGTCTAGGTCCTGCCCTGAGGCACTGGGACCCTGCTGGAGACCCGTGGCCATGTCACGGAGGATGTGCAGAAGGTTTGGGGGAGCCCCGCTAGCACAGCCCAGCAGGGCAGGGAGCCTCTTGGGACCCATCCTTCCTGTGCCCTGCTCATCCTGCAGCGCAGGCTGCCTGATCCTGCCTGACCAGGACAGCATGGTAGTCTTGTGTTGACAGTTGGACTCGGTGCTCCTAGAGGTCTTTTCCAACCTTAATGAGTCTATGATTCTATGAACACCCATGGCCATCATCTGGAGTGTCCACAGGACACATGCCAGCTGGGGCAGGGCAGCTCCCCGAAATCATAGGGAGAACATGGAGGGGAAGCTGCCTCACCTCCCCCCATACAGCTCTGCACTGGTTGCATCCTGCACCGCTGCAATCACAGCAGACAGGCATGGCTTGGCTCAGGGAAGGTCTTGGGTTTGGTTGGGAAAAATCCCCCCACTGCTCTCCGGGAGCCCCTCTGGGCTGAGCTGCTCTGGCAGGAGCTTGTCTCTGCCTCCTGCCCCCCACCTGCAGGAGGTTTCCCCCTGAGGAGCCCTCCTGCAGCCAGCTGTGCCCTGACTCATCCCTGGGGAGTGGGGATTATGAAAATCAACAGAAGTGAGCAGGGCAGGGTCCTGCCTGGAGGGATTCCCATGCGCCTTTGGGATGGCCCTGAGCACAGCCCTGCCCCGGGAGCATGGTGGCAGGACAGCGGGTGTGCCCACCTCACTATGGAGCAGGACCAGGGCAGGTGACATGCTGCGGGTGCTGGAAAGTCCCAGGGCAAATACCGTTTCCTGACACCTGCAGAGACCCAGGTTACTCTGGCAGTGGCAATGGCTGGCAGTGAGGAATGGGGACACAGAGCCCACCCTAAGAAATGACCTCTCCTGGGGCATCTGCCACCCTTCCAGGAAACATAGGGCCTCCTGTGCAACCCTGCACCTCCACACACACAAAAAAATAAAATTATCCTGCACTCTGAAAATGCGCTTTTAAAAAAGGTTTTGATGTGACATAAGATAATAGCTTCGTTTAGCAGCTGTCAGGCTAATGCACAGGGGGGCGAAGGAGCCAAGGCTCTGATGCGGAGCATTCCCGGGGGAGGAAGATTGGGTTATTTTTGGACAGAGATTGCAAAAGAATTAAACTGAAGGGAAAAAAAAAACCAACAAACCCTTGATGCTGCCATTCCTCCTCGGTGACGTAAAGCAGGAGCCAATCTCTGGCCTCGTGCTTTGTGCCGCGGATTAAGCTTTGTCTGGGCGCAGCAGCCACAGCCATTACCCGCCTCTCCCCTGCGGCAGGCGGGAGCGGGAGGACAGAGCGTGCTCGTCCCCTGGCAGTCACGTAAGCGAGGGACCCCTGCGCCCACCCTAGCTTGGGGATGGAGCAGCAGGGACGCCTCGCCTCCTTTCCAGCATCATGGCAGGGCGGTGAGGCAGAGCATCCCTGCGCAGCCCCAGGGACGCTCTGCCCTAACATGGGGGCTTGCGCTCCCCAGTGGGATTTCATGCAGCAGTTCACTGGCCACATTCCTGCACCTTCTCCCATTGCAGGGTTATTTCTCAGCAGGAGTCAAAAGCAGTTTAGGGGGAGCTGTGCTGAGGATGGAGGGCTGGGGTGGCTGCCGGCCCCCAGCCCCCGGCTCTGCTAAGGCTTTTGCTCAGCACCAAGAGGCAGGAACAGGATGCGGGGTGCCCGCGGTCACCAGTGCCAGTGGTGCCAGAGCACCCTTCAGTGCAGAGAGCCAGAGAACAGCAGTGGGGTGGGATATTAAAAAGCAAAGAGCCAGGGGCTCAGGGCTGGGCTAGCAGAGGGGGCTGGCAGCTGGCAGCAGAGCAGCACCCAGATACAGAAATGCTGAGGGAGGGATGCAGGGCTGAGCGATAAAGACATGCTCAGAGGATCCTGCACATTATCTGGGCACAAGCTGGTCTGGAGGGGACTTGGGGAATGGGAGCCTGTGTGGTGCATGTCTCCTCAGCTTGGGGAGCACAGGGAGGGCCCCTGGGAGCAGTGTCCCAGCTCCAGCCTAAACACTCTGGGAAATCCTGGCCCTGGCAGAATACAAGCCCAGTTTTGGCTGCAGCCACATCCTGGCAGCGGCTCAGGGAAGGACACTGGGCAGTGTCTGCCCCAGGAGTACATCTTGGAAAAAGGGAGAAGGAACCGCTGGAGCCAGGAGGCTGCCATGAGACAGGACTCCTGCCAGGGTGTCACTGGTGGAGCTGAGACAAGCAAATCCCAGGGCTGTTCCCAGCCCTCCTACCATGGAACGGTTCCTGTGCCTGCTCTTGCTGCCTGCTTCATCCCTACCAGACCCTTGCTGTCACTGCCGCAAGTCCACCAACCCTTCTTAGTGCTGGCAGTGGGGCTGGGCTCACACCTCTGTCCTGCAGCTGCCCCATGGCTGTAGGCACTGGTGAGGCAGGGGCTGCAGAGGCAGGGCTGTGGGGTGGGTGCTCCCTGCAGGCTGGGGTCACGCCTGCAGCACTCCAGGGGATCCCGGCTAAGCCATCGCAGCCCCAGGACCTGTCTGCCTGACTCACAGGAATGACATTGACCCTGAGCTCCCCAGGCTGGGCGAATCACCCAGGCCAAGCAAGAGGAGAGGAGTTGATAGGGTGGAGGAGGGACCTGCGGGACACAGACCCAGGAGGAGGCTGGCAGCAGGATTAACCCCCACAGCATCGCTGCCAGCTCCTCAGAAGAGCACAGGGCAGAGGCATGGGATCCCTGCACCCTCAGCATAGGGCTGGCATGGGTGGTGCAGGACATGTTGCAAGAAACCTGTGCTGCATGCTGTGGGCTTAGTACGATTGGGGAAATGCACACCAGGGAGTCAGGATGAGACCCCAGTCCTTCAGATCTCCAATTCCCGCTCCTCTCCTCAGAGCTGAGGGAAAGCTGCACAGCAGATGAGTTGCTGGAGCAGGTGTAGTGTTGAGAACGGGGTTGCTTCGCCACCACCCCCAGTGCAGCACCCGCCAGGGAGGCATCCTAAAGGCTGAGGAAAGAGAGGGGCAGCTCCTCCCACAGAGGAGACAAGCAGCAGAGCTGAGGAGCCATGGAGGGGCCCAATGGGGGGCAGAGAGCAGAAGGCAGACAGAGGGGAGAAAGGATGGGAGTCCAGAGCCCAGCACCAAGAGCCAGCAGACTCTGTGACCGCCGACAGAAGGATGCGCTGTGTGCCAAGAGCAGGCAGGAGGTGCGGGCTGAGGCTGAGAGGGGTCTGGGAAGGAGCAGGAAGGAATAAACTCACCCACCTTTCTCCCTGCCACACGCAATGCTGCCAGGGTCCTGCAGGAGCAAACTGAGTGAGGGGCTGCTGTGGGGAATGAGCTCGTGGGAGCACAGGGGAACAGCAGCAGCATGCAGGAGGCAAAAATGTGCCAGGACAGAAAACAAGGTGCAGGTTAGGTCTGCGCTTGCCAGGGGTGAGGTTGCTCTGGAGCAAGCACACACACGTGAAGGGCTGAGCAGAGCAGCCCTTTTTTCACTTCTAAAGCCCAGCTCCAGCCGTGATGGGGGCAGGACACACAAGCTGGCCACCTGCAGCGCACAGGCACCGGATGGCAAAACCTGCGAAACAAGGCAGGGCTTCCCCCGCGCTGGGAGCGGTGACAAGTGTCCCACGCAGCTCCACGTGGCACTCTGCCACAGGGCAGGGCAGCGCTGCCAGGGCTCTGCCTGCAGCCGGGCTCTGCCTGCAGGCAGCTTCGCCCAGCAGCTCATCTGACACTGGGGGAATGGTGGAGGGAAGGCTGGACCATTGGGGCTCCTGGGTCCCCTGGATTTGACAGTATTCACTCAGGTGAACGGGAAATAGGTTCGGGAGGAAAAAAGCAAGCAAGCAGGAAGCAGAAAGGCTCATGACAAACCATTTCTCCGCCAGCATTCAAGAGTTGTTAAGGGACATCCCAAACTGCTAAAAATTTTACTTCCTCTACAGCCAACCTGCAAATCTGGTCTCCTCCTTTCCATAAGGCCAAAGCCTGGGTGCAGGCAAGGTCAGTTTAGAAAGGGATCAGTTTGAGAAGCCCCTTGGTTGGCCTGGCTGAACTAGCTGGAGCCAAGTGTGTGTGGGGCGGCTGCACTTACAGTCCGTCTGCTCCAAGTGCTGAGCTGCTGCTGTTGGGCACAGCCGTGGTCTGCTGGGGCTCTGCAGCTCCTGCACCCGCTGCCTACTGGCTCTCAAAGGGAAATCCCAGGAGCTGAAGCTGCTGCGGCCCAGGAACCTCAGCCCCAACACTGCCCACAGCTGAGGAAGAGCCTTGGAGCAGCAGGAAAAGGAACAGGAGACGCCAACAGACAGGTTGTCATTTACAAGCTGAGGGACCTTCTTAACTGGAGGGGCAGGAACTGGCTGTGAGCGGGGGGAGGAGGGAGCAGGGGGGGCTCACACACCGCTGCCACCCCCTGGGAATGCCCATGTCCCTGGGGGCTGCCTCCCCAGGTGTCTGCATCCATGGTGCTGCATCCCAGGTGTCCCCAACCCTCCAGGCCAGCATCGCTTGCATCCTGTCAGCCAGCCCCCTTGGGAACAGCCTCCCTCCACCCCAGGTGCTGCAGCACACCCTCACATCCTTGCTGAGGCATCCCTGCTTGCCTGCATCTCAGGCATTGCCTCCCTGGGTGCTCCTGTCCCCTGCATACCAGACGCATGCATCCTCGGGGACCAGCAACCCCTGCAACCTGGGTGCTGCATCCCCAGGTGCTTGTATCCCTGCAGCCAGTGTTCCCTGCACCCCTGGAGCCAGCATCCTGCACATCCCAGCTGCTGCATGCCTAACGGTCTGTGTCCCTGGAGCCAGTATCCTCTTTCCTGGGAGCCTGCATCCCTGAGTGCTCCCACCCCTGGGGCCAGCATCCCCTGCATCCTGACTGCTGCAGCCCCCAGTGCCTGTACCTTTGGAGCCAGCATCCCCTGCATGTCCTCCTGCAGGCCCCCGGTGCATCCGCACCTCCTGCATCCCAGCTGCTGCCGCCTGTGTCCCCGGGGCCCGTGTCCCCGGGGCCCGTGTCCCCCCCGTCCCGAGCTGCCCGCAGCCGGGATGGATGCTCCCCCGGGGACCGGCACCCCCCGCCTCGCAGCCGCTCCGTCCCCAGGACCCCCACCCGGGTGCCGCAGCCCCGCTGCTCCCTCCCGCCCCGCCCGGCTGCGCGGTGCGGGGGCGCGCCGCGCCGCCCCGAGGCCGCGGCGAGAGGCGGGCGCGGAGGCGGGGGCCGGCCCGCAGCGGAGGGCGGGCGGTGCCTCGCCCGGGGCCCGCAGGCTGCCGCCCCGGCGCGGTCCCGGCGGGGGCGGTGCGGGCCCCTCCTGCCCGGGCTGCTGGGAGTTGTGGTCCGCGGCGGCGGCGGCGGCGGCGAGCGGAGCGGAGCGGCGGGGAGCGGCGGGGCGCGGAGCGGCGGCCCCGCACGGCCCGGCCCGGCCCGGCCCGGGCAGCAGGTCGGTACCGCCGCGTTGCATCGCACGGCACCGCACCGCACCGCATGGCGGGGGGGCTCGGCGGGGGGCGGCGGGGCCGCGGGGCGGGGAGCGGTGCCCTCGGCGGGGAGCGCAGCCCCACGGGCGACACGGCCGCACCGGGTGACACCACGGCGGCAGGTGCCACCACCACGCTGGGTGACGTTGACACCAGCACGGCGGGCAACGCTGCCACACCGGGTGATGCAGCCACACCGGTGACACCAGCTGACGCTGCCACGCCGGGTGACACCATCGCACTGGGTGAGACCAGCACGCCGGGTGACACCGCCGGGGTGGCACGCCAGAGGAAAGGGCGAAGCGAGCGCCCACGGCTGCCTGGCTGTGCTCCAGCTCCGTAGTAGCAGCCGGCACCCTGCCTCACCCCAACACTCCTGCATCCAGAGGAGGCTTCTCGCGCCGCTCCCGAAGGCGACGCTGCCGGTGCTGAGCCGAGGACAGCCCCGCCACGCGTCCTCATCGCCATAGGGCCCATGGCCTGAGGATCCCGGCCAGGCTGAGCGAAACCTGCCTCCTCCGGGAGATGCCGGGGCCCCCGTGGAACCGCCAAGGTGCAACTTTCTGCTGCATCGAAGCCTCTCTGCCTTCATTATGTAACGCGGCTGCTGCCTGGCACGGTGCTCGCCTCCACGTCCTGCACAACTTCAGTGCAATGTGGAATTTATTTCCACTCTTCTGGACTGGCTCTGCTGGTTATTATTAGCTGATGAGCCTTTTCTTGGATCTCAGGCCAGGGGTGCTTTATGCGACTACCTGTCTCAGCGCAGGGCCTCAGCGCTGCATGCAACTGGACTAGAAGGGTGACGGCACCGACCGGCCCAGCAGCAAGTCCTGGCCACACAGGGTCTGCTGGGAGCGGTGCTGGCATTTGGGGCCCTGCGAGGCTGCTGCCGGCACAACCCATGCGGAAGGTGGGTTTGGGCAGGTTTTCATCGGGGCTGCCTGTGCCAGTGCAGGAGGCAACTGCTGGGCTGGGTCCCCGCGGGAGGCTCTGCCCAAAGCATCCCCATGCAGCGCAAGGCTCAGCAGCCTGAAGGCTCCCTGGCTGCGGGGCTCTGTGGCCAGGCCGCTGCACGTGGGTGTGGGGGCTTTGATCTCTTACTGCTCTGATGGTTTGCCCTGATTTTCCTCCTTTGAGTTGTTGACAACAGCCCCGGGGCAGCATGGGGCCGTATTTGAGCTGTGCCACCCTCGTGAGCAACTCCAGCTCAGGGACCCGGAGGCTGTCGGACCCCCCAGGTCTGCCCCCCTGTGCAGTCACTTTGTCAGTCAGCTTCTGAACAAGCCTGGCTCCTGTGCTGAGGTGGCTCCCTGCTCGCCTGTCAGGGTGAGAGCCACCCTGAATACAGATCATGCCAGGGCTCTGCCTGCCTTCCCGGGCATGCTCCAGCACCGCGGATGAGCATGGGACGATCATGCTGGCCTTGGGGAGCACCCCTGAGACCGGCCTTGTGGCTGCGCCCTGGGAGCTGAGGCCTGGGCTGGAGAAGTTGGTGTGTCTCAAGGGATGCCAGCCAGTGGGTATGGAGGAAAGTTATCTTAAAATTCCCAGGAGGCTGTGATGTGCCACGTGGATTGCAGATCCCAGGACGGGCCATGCAGGCAACGTGCTACAAGGAAGTAGGGTGGAGCTCGGTCAGGTGTGCGGATGTCCCTTCCCGGGGTGTAAACTGCGTGAAGCCTGTGTCCCCAGCCCTACACAAGGTCCACAGCTTCTGGGTCAGGTCCCAGCCAAAGCTCCACCAGCTGAAGTGCATCGCCATTGCAATCAATAGGGAAATGCACATTCATTAACAGGCTGCAGGACCTTGGCAGGGAAGGACAGGAAAGGTTTGGATGGCTTCCCTGGCTAATAAACCCATCCTACTCCTTCAAGTCAATGCTCTTACTGATGAGCTCCCACAGCATCTTCCTTCCGCCCCCTTACCTGTATCATCCTTGTTTCACTCCTCCCAGTTGGAGAGCTGTTTACCCTGCAGCTCCTGCCAGCCTGCATCCCCTGCCAGCCTGCATCCCCCTGCTCTGCCCCTGCCCTGCCCGGGGCTGTGCAGCCGTTGACACATCCAGGAGGTGCAGTCTGGGCACAGCACTAGCACAGATGAACTGGGTGAGAGCCTGTATGCTTCACTCTGCTTTTGGTGCTCCAGGGCGGGCTGTGACTCTCCACAGATGCCCAGCCTGAGCATCTGCTTGGTGTGGAGACCTAACCCGTGGACGCTCCTGTTCACCTGCTTTAAATGCCACACATCAGTAATTACAAGGCTCTCTGGTGCTGGCAGCATGCCACAGGCTGGGGTAGCTCTCACGTGCTTTCCTACCTGGTTTGTGTTTCCCTTCCATTTCTCACCCATTGCCTTGCCTGCCCCTCTGCCCCCACTGCCTGCTGCTTGGAGGTGCCCAGGAATGGAGTTTGGGGCGAGCAAATGTTGCTTGTGGTTATGAGGAGTTGGAGCATCTTCTCTTTTCCCCTGCTGCTTTCCCAAGAGCTGTGATGGTGAGGCAGGACAGAGCTGCCCAGAGTTCACTGAACATGGGAAGACGGCAGCCGCTGGTTCTGTAGCAGACTTGTCCCCTGCCCGGGCAGGGAGGACAGGCTCTGCCTTTCAGGCCAGGCGTGCAGGGCGTTGCGGCGGTGCTGGGAGCCGTTCAGCTCCTGTGACCTGTGAGCTGGTTATCTCTAGTTGGTGAAATCAAACAAGCCAACCCTGACCTGCCACCATCGCCGGGTGCCCTTGCCAGGCTGGCAGAGTGCTGGGCTCCGTATCTCTGGAGGGCAGAGCTGCGGGGCAGGCTCAGGGCTGTCAGCTCAGTCGCTGGAGGGAGAGTCACTTCAGGGCATTTAGATCGAGGGGATAAACTGATTGCTGCAAGATAGGGATGTTAAGTGTCTGTTCCCAGCTTTTCCTTGCTGCCTTATCAGTCAGATTTCAGATATAAGGCAGAAATAGAGGGGAGAAATGGGTGGAAGAGCAGGAGGGGAGATGGTTGCCCTGTGGCAGTGGGAGCCAAGGGACCTGTCTGTCCCCGCTTCCATTTGGATATTTGTGGAAGATGCTGTTAGGAGGGGTGGGGATTTTTCTCAGCGTGGGATGGTGTTGAGCTCCTGGGGAGAGAGGTTTGCTCCTCATCCATCATCCCCCCATGAGGAGCCAGTGCCCCGTGCAGCCCTGGCATGCAGCCCCAGCTGCACCCTGTGCACTGAACCCCCATGAGGACCCCAAGGAGAAACTGTTTCCCTAATACTTCATGGTTTCTTTCCCCAGAGCCTCCCTCCAGCACTGCCTTTCAGGATGATCAGCCTGGGAGCACCGGCAGAGACCTTCCAGGCACGTTGCTGTTGACCCGCAGCACTGGGACCCCCGGGCAGCTTGGCTGCCTGCCTCCCCAGGAGCTGCTGGCTGCTGCTGCCAATGAAGAGCCCGCGGGCGTGCAGGAGAGAGCCACAGCTCTGCTTCCCCATGGCAGCCCCTTCCCCCCGTGCCCTGGCTGAGCTGCATGGTGTGGGTGCCTCTGAGGACCACAAGGACTGACCGCCGGGCCCCCCTGTGCGCACCCACCACCCGCTTCACCACCATGTCTTTGGAGTGGCTGATGGACTGGAGCTGGTCCCTGGATGGACTCCGAGATTTCATCGCCACCGGCATCCAGTCTTTCCGGGACTGCGACGCCACCGCCCTTACTGCTGTCGCCTGCCTCCTGGTCCTCTTCGTGTGGTACTGCTACCACGTGGGGCGGGAGCAGCCCCGCGCCTACGCCACCGTCAACGCCCTGATGCAGAGCGCCGAGGCCAACGGTGTGCAGAACGGGTACATCTACTGCCACTCGCCTGAGTGTGTGCGCTGCACGCACCATGACGGGCTCAACCAGAAACTCTACCACAACCTGCAGGAGTACGCCAAGCGCTACTCCTGGTCCGGCATGGGCAGGATCCACAAGGGCATCCGCGAGCAGGGCCGCTACCTCAACAGCCGTCCGTCCATCCAGAAGCCAGAAGTCTTCTTCTTGCCAGACTTGCCGACCATGCCCTATTTCTCCCGGGACGCTCAAAAGCACGATGTGGAGTTGCTGGAGCGCAACTTCCAGACCATCCTGTGCGAGTTTGAGACCCTCTACAAAGCCTTCTCAAACTGCAGCCTCCCGCAAGGATGGAAAATGAACAGCACGCCCAGCGGGGAGTGGTTCACTTTCTACCTGGTGAACCAGGGCATGTGCGTGCCCAGGAACTGCAGGAGATGCCCACGGACGTACCGCTTGCTCGGGAGCCTTCGCACCTGCATTGGCAACAATGTCTTTGGGAATGCATGCATCTCTGTGCTGAGCCCGGGCACCGTCATTGCCGAGCACTACGGACCCACCAACATCCGCATCCGCTGCCATCTAGGTAAGTGCCCAGCAGGGTGGTTCATCCTGGCTGGGCATCCCCGCCACGGGTAGTGCTGGGGGGCTGCAGCTGCACCTGGGTGCAGGAGCCCAGAAAGGGCCTCTCACACCCTGTGCTCTCCAAATTCAGCTGCTAAATGCAGCCCCAGGGCCAGCTAATGGCGTGAGGAAGGCTTTGTGCCTTTGGCAGCAGCAGTATCCCCAGGAGAGGCTGGTGCTCAGTCCCCCCAGGTGCCCGACCTCCCCCGGGTCCCCAGCTCAGCAGCAGGATCATTTCACCTCCTCTTCCTGCAGACCTGGAGGCGTGGGCTCCCAGCGGTGCGAGATACTGGGCTGATTTTGTGCAGGAGCCTCCGAACAACCCCCGCTGTGCAGGCAGCCCCACCTCCCATCGCGGCATGTGGGGCAGCCTGGGATGCTGCTCCAGAGTCCGAGCTGTCTCCCAGTGCTGCCCCTCTGAGATTTTGAGCGCTCTACGTGTGACACAGGCAGATGTGAGCAAAGATGCTGCTTTGGTGCAAATCAAGGGAAGGGGGTCCTGGGGCATCCCCTCTGGCAGGGCGAGCTTGGGGCTGGCAGCGCAGTGCTCCCCGCCCCACGGGCGCCTGGGATGGGGAGAGCCCACGCGGCACAGATGGTCGGGACTCTGCCGTGCTGGAAGCGGCGCAGATCGCGCCGGGGGAGGCACCGCACGGGCCCTGCTGGCAAACACCGAACGTGCTTGTTCAGCCAACTCCTCTTGGGTAAACACACTCAGGCAGTGACTGGCCATTTATTTAGAATAGGAATAGACTTAAGAGCTGATCTGAGGAGCTTTCCAGGCCTGGGGAGCCGCTGGGGATCCAGGACCTGCCCTTGCTGGTGCCAGGAGGCAGCCTGCTGCCTGGTGCCAGCTCTTCCCTCTCTTTGGGGCACAGGGGAGATGCACTTTCCTTCCAAGGGCCAGTGAGGCAAGGTCCAGACTGGCTTGAACGCACCCTTCCCCAGCAGTGTGGAGCTGGGACCAGCCCTCCAGCACACACGCCCTGGGGAGATGAGTGATGCAGGTCATTCCCTTGTCCTTCCACCTTTTCCAGCTCCATCTGCTCCATGGCTTCTGGCCCTGCAGCCAGGACACAGCACCGTGCCCACGGCATGCTGACGGGCTGCTCGTGTACTAGCTGACATCCCTACCTCGGTACTGGGGACTCTGCTCTGGCTGTGCCCAGGGCATGGATGTGTTTAAGAGGCAACCAGCTCTTTCAGGCTAGCTTGCTCTGAAAAGCCAGAACACCCATCAGCATAGCCGAGTCACTCTCTAGGATTTACCTCAACCCTGTGACTGCTCTGCTGAACACACAGAGCCAAGCACAGGCACCAGCTCTGCCCCTCCGAGGGACAGGGCAGCATCCTCTGGGTGCGGATGCAATGGAAAGGCTGTGCACTGCTGGCCGCCTCCTCCCCGCCTCCCCTGGCTGCTCAGCATCCCCTTTCCAGCTGGAGTGTCTCCAGCTGAGGCCGTTGTGCGGGGAAATGGCTTTGGGTTTCGTAGGCTTTGAAACATCCGTTAGAAAAGCAGGACGGCTTTTTGTGCTCCCAGCTCTCCCAGGCAGCTGGGAGTCCCTGCTGCGCTTGCTTGGTTTTGGCATTGCTGTGAGATCCATTCCTGCTCGTTTGCTGCATCGTTACCATTTGCAAGCCACGTGAGCCCTGACCCCTTTCTCCGCCACAGCTGCATCCTCGGGGCAGGTTGACTCTGCACCAGCTCCAGCGGTCCCTGGCACTGTGGGAGGTGACATTCCTGATGCAGGGGTTGCTGGGATCAACCCTCGTCAAACTGGCCTGACTTGCACTAGTATTTTAGGAAAATACCCATTTTATTACTAGGATTCTTCTTCCTGTGGCCTTCACAGAGCCTCATTCCCTATAGGGTTTTGCGACTCTCCCCTGAATTTCTGTCCTTGCAGCTGCCTGGTGGGGGACAGACTGGCAGCATCTTGGGTGGGGGACTGAGTGACAAGGCAGATGCTAAGTGATGCAAGGTCAAATGGGGAGCTTGTGGCAGAGCCAGGAATTGAGGCCATTTCTCGAGTCCCAGTGCAGCATTTCCTCCTACCCCAGCCTTGCAGTGTACAGGGTATTTGCAGCAGAGCTGGAGGACGGAGAGGGCAGGCTCTGCCTTTGGTCCTGAAGCTAGAAAATGCACCAGGAAACTGGCTTCTTACATACACCCCCATGTTCGTGGGCTCTGGAGACCAGATGGCCATTCCAGGTACAAAAGAGAGTGCCCATGACACTGAGCTCACTGGGGTACAGTGAGTAACTGCAGGGGGGTTCCCTGCAGCAGCTGGGGATGAGAGGGACAGGAGGGAGTGGGCAGGGCAGCAGGCAGGGGCTGAGCTGCATTAGGCTCAGAGTTCAGCTTGCAAATGCAGTGCCAGCTTTGTGCATCTTTTGAACCCTGGACTTCGCCATGCACTGAGTTCAGTGCAGCACATGCTGCTGCTGCTGCTGCTGCTCGCTCCCTGGAGGGAAGCAACCCCTTGGTAGCAGCATGGAGCTCGTGTGGAGCTCACTGTTTGCAGTTCAGGGCTGCTCCCTTGTCCCAGGAAGCACAGCACCGCCCGACCATCCATGTCCTCTCTCTTTGTGCCTGAAGGTCTGAAGACACCCAGTAACTGCGAGCTGGTGGTGGGGGGCGAGCCTCAGTGCTGGGCTGAGGGCCGCTGCCTGCTCTTCGATGACTCCTTCCTCCACACAGCGTTTCATGAAGGTAAGCACAACACGCGGCTCGCAGGGCCTTGTAGCCTCATCTCGCACTGATGCCAGGGGGCATCAGGGCCCAGGAAGGAACAGGCAGGCAGGGCAACTGCACCCAGTCCCTTCTCCTGCCAAGATACCTGCAGGGCTGGAGGCAGCTGCATCCCGTGGGGGTTACACCACTGCTGCCCTTGGCTTGCACCAGGGAAGGCAGTAGCCCTGTTCCTGGCATGGTGGGGCTTGCCCATCACGCGTGTTCCCTGCTGCTTGAGCTTGGTGGAGCATCTCAGTGCCCCTTGCCCAGTGGAGCCCCTGGAGCCCCCTCAGCCTGCCCCAGGGCTCTCTCCCATCCTGACTTACTTGCAGCCCTGTAGTGCTGCCACAGCACTGCCAGCGCAGCACGGGGCCCAGTGATCCTCTCCCTGCCTGGCAGCCAGCACGGAAAGGCTTCCCTTGTTGCCCAGAGCTTTGCAGGGCGGCGCAGGCTCCGACGCTGTCAGGCTCGGCATCCTCTTGCCCTTGCTCGCGGCAGTGCTGCCGGCTGCAGCGGCCCTGTTGCAAGGCAGCAGCTCAGTGCTGACGTGCCAGCGGTGCCTTTGTCTCCTGTGCGGGGAGACAAGCTTCACGCCAGCCTGTTTTGTTGCCTCTCTCCATCACTGATGGAGGCTGTTCTGCTTCAGCTCTCCCGGATTAACCCGCATTAGTTGCTGATGGCATAAAAGCATCAAGCAGAGCTGTTTTACACAGGGGAGTGTGTGAGGAGAGTGGGAGAACAAAAGCTGTTGCTCCCACATCAACCCTACTGTGGAATTGGGAAGCGCAGCTCCGTGCAGCGCTGCAGGGCCAGGAAAGCTAGAATAGTGCAGCAGCAGCTCCCTGCACAGCTCCAAGATGCAGCTGCACGGAGGCCTGCTGCCCTGAGATGGGAAACCTTTGGGTCTGATTGCCCAAAGCAAAACCAGAGCCCTGGCAGGAAGGACCGTACCAGCTGCTGGAGGCACTGGGCTCCCAGTAAGCAGGCGTTTGGTGGGGTTGCACTGGGCAGATGCCTCTGCCCTGCCCAGTAAAGCTGCAGGCTGGCTGTGCCGCCGGGGGTGCAGGCAGCAGCCTCCCAGGGTGGAGCCCATCACCTCTGCACCAGGGCGAGCGCTGGCCTCTCCTGCAGGAGCAGGGCGGGAGCACAGCCTCACCCCAATGCTTGCATCCCACCCAGGTCCCCCGGAGGAGGGTCCCCGCGTGGTCTTCATGGTGGACCTGTGGCATCCCAACGTTGCTGCCGCAGAGCGCCAAGCCCTCGACTTTATCTTCGCCCCGGGACGATGATGGCGCTGCCCAGTGTTGTGAGTTTGAGGGCAGCCGGCGGGTGGGCGGCCGCGCCGGCTCGGCTCCACCGCAGGTGCAGCACCGCTCGCGGACACCTGCCGCACTGGACGCTTCCTCCCAGCACACGGCCTCGGGGTCCTCCCTCCCGGCGGCTCTTGTAAATGGAAACTGCGACATGTATCAACGCCCATCTCTTTCTTTCCATCGTTGGCTTCAGGGATTATTTTCCAACCTGACAGCGCATCGCCTTCCCTCCGTGGTTAGCTGCAGCACCACTCTCGTACGTGTTATGTTGCTACTGTGTTTTGCAGTGTTCAGAAGTAGAGTAACAAAACCAAGGGTGTTTGTTTGAATGTAATAATGTAAAACTTCTCGTGGTCATCAAAAGAACAACACACACACATGCACACACACACACTCATACACCAAAAAGCAAACCAGCCAAGCAGCCCACCACTGCACTCAGCCTGCCTCTGTCCCGCTTGCAGCCCCAAGATGGACGGACGGACGCTGGGGGCTGCAGCAGGCACAAAGCACCAGGTGGGGGCTGCTCAGGCTGGGGCAGACAGGGCAGCGCTCTGCCCGCAGAGAGCTCTTGCACCACAAGCCCAGGGGCTCCTGCTTCCTCCCTCGCATGCCAGCGGCACCCTGGCACGTGGCTCCCCGGCCCTCCAGCCCTGAGAAACCTGCTTGCCACACAGGCAGGGAGACGAGCACGACGCCAGCTCCCCTGCTGCCCTCACAGCTGCAGCTGTCCCCAGCCACAGCAAAGCAGCAAGCCCAGGAGCACACCAACGTACACCCTGTTGAAGGGACAGCACACATCGAGCCCTGCTCTTTAAAGTGGCCAAGGGCGGTATCAACTGCCTAAATCCCCTCCTTGCTTTATCTGCAACCTTCGGATTTCACAGCCCAAGCTGGGATGCCCCTGCAGGGGCAGGGACACTGTTTGGGAATGTAGCGTAGGGGGTTTTTTGGCAGTAGACAAAGGCCAGGGAAGAAAGGAGGTCACACTGCTTTCTGCGGCTCGATCTTCTTTCCTGGAGCCAGGGCGAGTGTATGGAGGCAGCTCACGCATATCTGACAGCAAATGAAAGGTTTCCAAAGGCAGGAGGTGTTTAATTCTGCAGCCCAAGGAACGAGCCCTCCACCCCCACAAGGAGTCCTGCCTGCCCAGCAACCAACACGCTTTTCCTGAAGTCACCCCGCATCCAGGGTTTGTTTGGGGTTTTGGGGGTACAGAGCTACCGTACAGTTTACAACATGCGACACGTCAAGCACAGCATGTCGTGGATGCTCACCACTGTCCTTGCGCCTCTGGTTGGGAAGCGGCTCCGCCGGGCTCGGTGGCCTCGGCACGGCTCTGGGGACCACTTGCCTTTGTGCCCTGCCCGGGAGGGAATGCAGCCCCGCTCCCCCAGTTTCTTTACAGATTTTTCAGTGATTAGATTGCAAGATAAGGCAGAGATTTCAAATACATCCAAGATATTTTTTACACCTGTCTTGTTACAGAATATCTGAAGTGCATGATTTCTACACGCATCGACTACCTGGAACCAGACCCTGAGGAAGCAGGCTGGCTTGGTAACTGTCTTACAGTTTGGTAACATTCATACAGTGGATAAGCAAAGATTATCAATAAACAGTTGTGCTGAAAACAGAATGGGCTCTGCCTGCTGGTGTAGCTATTCCAGGGTCAAGCAAAACACTGCGGGGTTGGGTCCTGCTTACCCCAGCGGCCCAGCCAGCTGCTGCTGGGGACAAACATGCTGGAAAAGCAGGAGAGCCAAGGTGGGAGGAGGGGATGGGCCCGGGCTGCGTTTGCAAGTGGTATAGTGAGTGAGGGTTTTGCTTTAAAATACCCAGCCCTGTGGCACTTCTGCCCTGACCAGTTACAGCCTCCCTGGGCCAGATTTCACCCACAGCCCATGCTGCCAAAGAGCACAGGGAGTGTCTGCTTTGTATCTCCACCCGTCTACCCTACCCCTCCAGGCCAGGCACTGCAGAGGCAGGCAGCCTGCACAGCCTGCAGGTTACAGCAGCGCTGTCTGCACCCAAGGCACTGCAGAGACTGTCACCAGTGAGCAACACAAAGAGCCGCGGAGCCGCCTGCCACCCAGCTCAGCACACTCTCCAGGCTCCGCAGCAGGGCCACCAGCCTGACGGAGAGTCTTCACATAAACCATTTTGGAAAATGCTTCCAAGTGCCTGCACTGACACATCAAAGGCAGCAGGCAGCTCCATCAGGAGCAGCTCTTGGGCGGAGGGTGCTGGGCTGCCACTCAGTTCCTGCCCAACTGCCTGAAAGCCAGTGCCCGACATCGCCCCCAGCATAGGGCCAGTTTGGCAATGCAAGGAATCACTCAGCATGAGGCCCTTGGCCCTCGTTAGGAGCACTCTTACATGCTCAGACAGGACACAGCCAGTGCAGCAGCTGCTCCTCATGTTTTATTACTTGAAATGACCGATTCTTGAACATCCTCTCTACAATGCAACCATTAAGTCAAGGGCCTGGAGCTCTTTGCTGTACTACCCCAAGACAACTTTCCTCTTAACAATCGAACGACAGAAATAGGCCTTGGTGGCCAGATGCAGTTCAAAAAGCAAAAGGGAATGAAGCCACCCCAGCTGTTCCACTGCCGACAGACGGCACAGCAGATTGTAGTGGAAGATTCCTGATGACAGCAGGCAAAAGCATCTATTTTGTGCTTTGCTGCTGTGCCAAAACTCCCTCCTGTCCCTCTCAGGATTTTCCTTCAACTTCTTCGTGTTTCCTGATAGAGCATGCAACCACTTCCCAAAACACCCAGCTAGGAGACAGCAGGATCTCCCTCGGGGAAGCAGAGCAGTCTGGAGCTGCCTCGCAGCCCTGCCTGCTGTCTCACTGCTCCTTCTGGCAGTCCGAGGCTTTCTTGCTTCCTAAGCGTCGCAGAGGGAACCTGGATCAGGGCTGCCGAGTGTGGAGAGATGAGACAGAGCAGCATCTATGAGAGGGAGCCTCTTGGCTCAGCATGTCGAAGTAGCCCAGAGCATCATGAGAGGGCTGGAGCACACAACCATCTTTCCTCCTACCTTCTCCCACCACCTCCTCCCTCACCTACAGGATGGCTCTGTGCTACACTCCGGAACCAAAGCAGCTTGTCCATAACTCCGAGGAGCAATGCCTTACTCGGTGACACCCACACGGAAGAGGGCACAGAGGCAAGAGGCCTCCTGGGTGGCTGTAGCTCAGGCTTTCCAATGAGGTTTCACATCTACACTGCTGTTAGCTGACAGGCAACTAACTGATTGTACTTTAGTGCAGAGCAGTTCCACTCCTATTGGCCTCACAAGGAGGACAGCAGGAGCAGGGAGCAGCATCACACAGCTCTCCTGCTGCTGAAACACCTCCTCAGCTGCCAGAGCTGGAAGCCAGACGGCAATCCACGCCCAGCCACCCCCTGGGCCAGCAGCTGGCTCTTCCTCTAGAGTCCACTGCATTTCCAAGCCAATGTGTGCAGAGGAGCCCTGCAATGGCAGAGCTACCTTGGGAATTGTCTGCCATCAAAGCAGAACAAGAAGTTGTGACAATGGTGACTCTACCGTGTCAGCTTCTGGGAGCGCCCTGCTAACACTGACACAAGTCTGCTCCCCATTTCACAGTCACGCCGGTAACACGTCTACCTTTAGCCATCTTCTAAGACCCTGACAAGTAGCTACTTTGCAGGAGTAATCGAAGCAACAGGCACTGCCTGATCAATCCCGCCAGTGCAGGAACTCACCCTTGGCAGAGAGCTAACTAGGGGTAACAGGTCACCCAACCCCAAACCCTTACACCAGGAATCACAAACACAACGACCAAGAAGTAAGTGGGACGCTTGCCACTGCACTGACACATAGCACTTGGACAAGTCTTGGACTTTTTTATTTTCACAGTCACATCGATGTGTCTGCACGTAAGAACAGCAGGCTTTGAAATATACAGCATAGTCAGACACAGGTATCCCTCTCTCAGGTCTAAGCAGCCATCACCGCCACTGCCCCTGCAGCCAGCTGCTCATGGGGGACGCTCTGTCTGTCTGACCAAGAGAACAGCTGCGAGGAGCTACAAAACCTCTTTGCTCCCCTTAGCTTAAGGGGCTCCGACTTGCCTTTTCTGTCAACAGAGAGTAGACGAAGAGCAAGAGCAAGGTAGTGAAACAAGCTCCTCCAACAGGAGGGAGGGGAGGAAACAGAAGGCCGAGGAGTAGGCAGGTGTAGTGCATTCACACCACCACCGTCACCACGGCCCCTTGAGAGGCCGGCAGGTTACAGCTGCACTGGCAGGCAGTGGAGAAGGCAGCGCTGTGCTGTACAATCACCCGTCAGGCACACTTAGAGGGACAAGGATCTCCCGGATTCAGCTAAAGTATAAAAACCTCCTGACAGCACCTGTAGGAGGATTACGAGTTTTGCGGCACTTGTTCTATTCCAGTTAGTCTGAGAATATGCAGGCTCTGTTAATCAAGGTAAGGCATTATGTCATGGCAGGGGATCATTTCTATAGATTAAGAGAGATAAATAAAGCCCAAGTCTGACCAGGGCAAGTGGAGGCACAGAACTCCAGGTAGATGCAGTGTCTGGCTGACATCTCTGAAAGCCAGTACTGCCCACTAGCCTGGTGTCTGTGTAGCTTAGAGCAAGAAGAGGTTTTACTTTAGGTCAAGGCACTCCAGGAGTCTCTGCTTGTGGCAGCAGAGCACCATGAATAATCCTAGAGCCAATGTAAACTAAGCAACACCACTATCTTCTATCTGCAGTCTTTGGTAAGTGCTAACGTCAACGATACTCTGCACTAGCACAAAAAGTGCTGCAGGAACAAGGCAATAAGACTGCCCTTCCTCGGGGCAAGGCAGGCTGGAGACCCCATAGACATCGCACAGAGCCTCATGCCTCCTGTGGAATAAATGGCTTTGAGATTTCACTTATTGGAGATGAACTAACTTTCAGCACGGGCTGAGACACGTTGCCTCAGTGCATCAGTTCAAAGCAGGTTCACTCCATGCTTCAGCAGCTTTTGCTTGGCCTTGCTTGGCAAGCTGAACGCACTGTCGTGAGGGTTGGGAACACCCGAGTTGCGGAGCGGAGCACCCAGCTGCTGGAAGTAGGTTTCCTGGACGGGATTCCGGCAGGCGTACACAGCTGTGGAGGCATTCCTAGCAGGGCAGGACAGAAGGCAGTGGTCAGGATTTACAGCTTTGTGCAAGGTCCCCTCCAACTCACCAGGCTGGTCATTGGGATGCTTGTGGCACTGGACTCCCAGCTATTGAGAGGGACTTTTATGTCTCAGCAGAGCAAAGAAACACAGAGCTAAAACAGACACCAAAACCCTACAGTGTATTACCAGAAGGCCAGAGGGAACGAGACCCTCCCTTTCAAGGGTCCTGGCATCCTAAAAGAGAAAGCATCATATGTCACATCCTCTGGGACCTACTCAGCAGCATTAACACCCATGCATGTAGCCATCCTCTGAGTACTTCCCTTGCTGGGAGACCAGACCAGTACATCAAAAGCTGGTAGTTAAATACTCCTCATGTCTAACACCCCTTCTTTCCTGGAGGAATCTCACTGCTGCTGTCCATAAGCAAATCCCAGCACAGCACCCTTGCAGCAGGAACCATACGAGGCTGTTTAGTCACACGTGTGATGAAGCTCAGCCAGATACTGTAACCATGAAAGGTCAAGCTGTTGATTAAAACCCACCACCTGCAAGAGGGCTGACAGTGAGCAAAGCAAAGGACTCTGCATTCCTCCCTGATGGAGGAAAGCAGCAACTGATATGTTTGCCGACACCCTTCTGTGACAACTCTCCATAAAAGAAAGCAGTTTTAGTCATGTTGTTACTCAGTCTGATTCACACATGGAGTTGCTTTTTTTGGGGCAACACAGAATACGCCAGCCTAGCCGGTATAGGATTTAAGGAGCCAGTCAAACTAATGCTAAACAAGGAGTTCTCCAGCAGTGAAGTGTATGATTCACATTCCCTTGGCAAGCTGTGTCAGAGAAGTGAAACAGTGTAATTCCCAGAAGCATCTGTATTTCATCATGTTTTGGACAAACAAGCCGGGCCAGGCAAGCAGAATGTGCACTCACAACATAACCACCTCCCTGAGATCAGCTACAGGAACGGGGGGAGTGCTGTAGCACAAGATCAGCATTAGCCACGGCTGTGTGGAAGGGCTCTGGCTGCGATAAGACCATCTTGCCTGGCGCATTACAATTGAGTTTGCCACGCACATTACAGTGTGTTTCCAACCCAACAAGCCGTGCAAGAAAACAAAATCTAGGTTGCCAATTCTGGGTGCCTTTGGCTCCCAGCCGAGACACAAATTTATTAGGAACAGCTATATTTAAAACTGCGTCTTAGAACCTTATGGTGCCAGGAACTGGCAATATTATAGCACTATTTCTTAATCCAAAGAAACCCTTCAGTTCACTCGCCTTGGTGCCATCATAGCCTCTCAACACCCAGATCACACTGCAGGCAGAATATTAAGTAGCCCACATCTAAAGAGCAAACTTCAGGGAATACTGCAACATGACTGATCCTTGGCAAGGGACACCAGCGTGATTACAATGCGTGCCAAACCTCAGCCAGCCTTAGAAAAGGGGTTCCCCTCTTCTGCTTATTCTGTGTGCCACACAGCACTCCTGTGCCTGGAAGAGGAGGGAGCTGTAAGCATACCTTACCTAATTATCACTTCTGAGGCAGTCGGAAGCTGGTTGAAGTCAGAGTGGATCAGCGTAGCAGCTCTCAGGAAGTGCCGATCCAGAGGGCCAGGTGTGTGGGGCAGGTTGGCTGCAGAACAGGAGTAAGGGGTGTATGTTAAAAGCCCACTCTGTAGAGGAGCATGCCCCTATTTACTGAGCAGGAAAAGGCTGTGGACCTCTCCCCCACACCCTGGATACCTACAGAACAACTGGGTGACACCCTAAGCCCCAGTGTGACCTCAATGAAATTCATCAGTGGCTTGCACTGTGCTCAGCCATGCACAAAGAAAAGGCCAGTGTACCTTTCTACCCCACACGTCAGAGGGGTGAAGAGAAGGCCTGAGAACTGGGTTATCTAGAATCACTGGGGTTTCTCTTTCCCTAAAGCACTTCTTCTAAGCTGGAGAGAGGTGGGACACTCCCTGTGAGGCTGCCAGAAAAAGGGAAACATTAGAAGGAACTGGAGAAATATGTGCATGGGGCTTTCTGCGTGTCAGCGGTCTACCCACAAACCCAGAGCCACAGTCTCTGAACTGCTGGCTACTACCTGTTCCCAGTTCCTGCTTCTCATAGCCAGAAATGACTGACAAACGCTCTGTTGTACAGCAGGACAAGAGGCATCACACCAGGGATAAATAAAGTCAGGGGGGAGGGAGGGCAGGTCTGAAGGATGTTGAGTCCTGTCCTCAGACCTAGTCCTTAGCAGAACCCCAAGCAACATCTTTCTGAGCAAAGCAGCAGTAGCAGCTGCTCCATCTCCCAGCGGCCTCTGGCTCTCATCCAAACAAAGCGATCAACAAGCCTTCAGCAGATTATAAACTCACAAAAAAAAAAAAAGAGCTTCCTCAGTAGGGCCTTATACCCAGGCTATTTGATAAGAGTTATAGCAAGCAATGTTTCTGAGAAGTTGTCTGAAGCACGAGAAAAGGTTACTATAAACCCTGCTCTCCCCCTTATTCCCTCCTCTGAAGCAGCTGCTACTCCAGAAGATGAAATCTTACCCGTGAGTATGTTCTGAACGCAATCATAGTGAGTGAAGCTGTAGGTTGTCTTGGCTGAGGAAGAGGAGTCTTTGGGCAGAGTCTCCCTCAGATGAACCTCGAGGCCATTTAGAGAAGCCAGACTGCTGTGGTACTGCAGACAGCGGGGAAAAAACAAGGCAAGTGTTAGAGTAGACACCCAGCTTTGCCTGGACATCCAGGGAGATACCGGAGGGAGTTGGGTGAGTGAGGCCAATGACAAAGGGACTGGACCCCTCCACACTCTGCAGCCCAGGCTCCCTCCCAGGAACGGCTGGGAAACTTGGGCACAGAGGAAAGTAGATGAGTCTTACAGCTTACAAGTTGGTGAGACAGGGACTCAGAAAAGGCCACTCTAACCTGAAAATAAGGCATTAAACCACCTGATGCTATTAATTACAGGAAAATGCAAGACTCCATTAATTTACCGTCAAACATTACTCACCAGGGCTCATTTTCACATCCTGGTCACAACTTTCAGCCACAGCAAGGAATATTGCTTCACTTACCAGCCCTTATTATACCAGACAGACAATATAGCAGGATGCAGTTTTACACACTTAGGCTGGATTTAATTGCCTGCAGTGTTTCCCACAGCAACCTCTCAACACATGAGTAAATCTTCTAATGGGCACCCAGCCTCCACACTGAGCTTCTGGCCAGCTGGAGACTGCAGGCACTGGGCTATCACCAGAAGGGTGGGGGGAAACCAAATCCAAACACTAAGGAAACAGCCTCACCTGTGGGGTGACTAATGACAGACCCAGCACAGAGCAATGGATTCGCACAGCAACGTACTAAGACGAAAGCCAAGCTGCCTTCCTGACTGGACTCTGAGCAGCCCAGCTGCCTTGGCCGTGCTGAGGCTCCCAAGCAGCAGGCAGGGCTCAGGCAGGGCTGAGGGGCCCTCCGGCCGTGCTGGGAAGATAAACTCCATAATCCTCCAGCCTGCCCATGTGCTTTCCTCTGCTACAGAGAGGATCAAGCCTCCAGTCAGTAGGACGGCAGCGCCTGGCCTACCCTTGATCTCTCTGGTCACGGAACAGATTTTCTTTTCTGTGCAGTGAAATGAACGGATAAGACCTAAAGACAGGCAGGAAGCGAGCCTGAAAGCCTCCAAAGCCTCCTGCTCTGCAGGGAAAGCCTGTATTGGAAACTGCCCTCCCGGAGGGATGATCGGTACTGCCTGGTGTTCTCAGCTGCACAAGTAGCATAATTTGCCCTTCTTTGGTGTCATTCAGGGACCTCAAAGCATTCGACAAACATTAATTATAACTAAGCTCTGACATCCCTGAGAGCTGAGGGTCATTTTTAATCTACAGATAAACAAAGGAACAGACAAGTTGAGGTTATGCCTCAAATCCACCATGACGCCAGCAGCAGAGCCCGGCTCTACCTCCTTGAACACCACTCCTCTTCCTGGGATGACAGGAGGTGCAGTGCATCTCTCCTAAGAGATAACAAATACCTGCATCCTGAGGAAAGGTGTAGTCAGAAGAACCCAATCACAGTCAAAATCCAAGCTGTGTGAAAGAACGGTTTTACTAAGATGAGATCCAAAGCAGGAGTATGTGAGATAGAAGCAGCATGTTTGGGAAAAGAGGAACCTGAATGGAACAGGGCTTTGTCAACCCTGGGGTAATATATATACATAAAGGAAAATAGACTGAAATGTGATGCACCAGTATCAGGCAGTTGATCTTGAGGCTTAATGAACTGAATGACAAACTGAGCCAGGCTAGGCACACTGCTGGCCTTGCCCAGGCATCTGATGTGAGGAGGACGTGCAATGTGTCACTAGCAGAGCTAACCCCCGCAACAAGGCATTTCACACGCTAGCTACATCCTTCAGACGCTCCTTCTCATGGCAGGTCAGAGAGGAAGCAGAGTAGAGGCTCGTTTCCAGCCACGGGTGCCGCATGGGCTGCCAGGAACTGCATCGCCTCCGAGCACAGCAGAGCTGCACTGCCAGCTGGCCAGACCAGAGCTGCAACTGGGAGAAACCCAGAGAAGCTGAGGGTACCTGTGCGATGAGCATGACCCTCAGCTCTCGAGAGCATCAGCTCCTACCTGCCTGCATCCCCCCTCTCTCCCCACAACCAGAGAAGACATGGTAGGGCGGGAGCTTCTGCAGCTGCCTGTTTGAAATGAGCAGAAAGGGGACAGAGCAACGTGCCATGTCTAGTCCAAAAGGCCAAGGCTGCACCTCCTGGCCTCTCCTGATTTTGCAGCAATCCCTTCCTGGGCATGCCAGCCCTCACATGCTGTGCAGAGGTGGCATCCCCCTGCTTATGGGGGGGGTCACAGCCACAGCCTCTGAGTCCCATTGCTCGGAAGTAAAAGGAATAACCTTGAGGCTCTGCTAATGCTGGGAGTGAGCGTTAGTCTGAGCTTCCCTCCAGCTTCCAGTCTGACGGTTAAAGAAATTAGGTTGTTCCTATGGCAACTGGCATATCAAACAGGCCTCTGCAGCTTTGACTCAGCTCCCTGGTAGGGAAGCAGGGGCCAGGCGGCAGCTCTGCAGACTAATGCTACACCGGGAAACGCCGGGGGCCGGCACATCCTTCCCCCGCAGCCACATTAGCTGCACTGCAATGCTTGGCACAGAAGCCTGCATGCCCAAGCAAACCCTGCAGCAGAGTAAATCGGGATTGCTCTGGTACAGCACCTCTTTGCAGTGCCCAAGTGGCACTCTTCGCTCTGGCCCCCGGAGAGCAGCACCAAGGAGGAGCAGGCTGGGGACGCAGACAGCCAGACTTTCACATAGAAGGGAAATGCTCTGGGGACTTGCTGCCAGACACGTCTCCCTGGTGCTTCCAGAGTGAGAAGCTGTGACATGCAAAGCGGAGGTTAAACAGAGAACAAACCTTGCTTTCCAAAAAGCACTACAAAACTGACGGGGTTTCCCAACGAATCCCAGATCCAGCACAGGCCTTTGGCAGCCCGCAGGGCTGTCTGACAGGAACACCTACACGTTCTGCACCGGCACTGGCAACTGACAGACAACAACAGGCAACAGGAGTCGCCTGTGAGACAACACTCTCACCTCTCAGGGTCTCTGCCTGACGTTCATGAACAGCCTCCCACATGGTTTTAGTTGTGGTGATGAACCCTAAGCCAAATAGCTTTGCCTTGCACAACACAGAGCAGGTGAAGAAAGAAATGGGAAGCGTGATCTGATGCTCGCTCTTCAGTTGTAACCCCTGTCCCTACCACCAGACAAGCAGCAGTGAGAGTATCTGCAGTGTGGAGGACCTTTCCCACTTACCACATCTTCAATGGAGCTCTGGTCCTCTTGGAGGTGATCTTCAGCCAGCAGGGAGAGCACAAGCCCCTTAATACAGTGAACATACAAGCTCATTTTAACCAGTTTGCTCTGTTTGCCTGACTCCACACCAGCCTGGGCTCCCAGACCATCCCTCTGAGGCAGCCAGCCACTCTCTCCGCTCCTGGGACAGTGCATGTTCTCTGCTGGGTCACTGGGCAGGCTTTCCTGAACCTCTACAGCTGGCAGCTGGCTCCTGCTTTGGAGCTCTGATTGTACAGCAACGGCTGGACAGCCCAAACCCTGCACATTGCCACCAGCTGCACCACTGCCTTCTCCAGAGACACTGTTCTGGCTCATAGTCTCTTGCTCGTCTTGTTCACTTGATTTCCTTCTGCTCAACTCCTGGGCAGGAGGGCAAATAGCTGGACTGCCACTGGTTGCACGATAACTTTGGAAACTGCGTTGCTCAACATCAGAGTCCACAAGGGATTTTGCCAGACTCTGACTCTCCTGAGCATAAGGGTTTGGAAAGCAAAAGCCTTCCAGATACGGACCTGTAGTTTGAGCACATTCAGCAGTACGGATTGTGGAAGGGCTCAGCAGCTGTGTCATGTCTCTCTCTAATGGAAAGGATGCTTTTCTACTGAGCTCTGAACTTTTGCTGTCTGGACTGCTCAGTTTTGCAGTTGGAGAATTCTTTGTACCGGCTTCCGTTGTGGGGAAGCCCTTCAAAAGGCCTGTGTTTGCAAGGCTGCCTGATTGCACAGCATCTTCTGGTGCAGCTGTGCTTGAAGCTGGCTCAGGAGCCTCCTGCACAGAGATATTATTCAGGTCTTGGTTTTCATGAACTCCTGTTGATTCTGAAACTGCCTGGGAGCTGAGAGTATTCTTCTCTCCTCTAGGGCCTGCTGTGGACACATATGACCTAGCGGGAGATGACAAGTTGATTAAACTACTGAGTAGGATCTGTTTGGAGTTATTACATACCTAATAACAACTACCACCTCCTGGTAGCATTCAGTAACATATCTATTCTCTGCTACAAAGAGCATCTACCTTGGAAAAGAATGGGCTAACAAAGGTGAAAAGCACAGGCCTCTTACACTGCAGCCTCCTGGGAATGTCACCCCCTCACAAAGCACAAAGGCAGCACTGTGAGCTGAGAAACAATAGAACATCGCAGTTGGTCTTGGGAAACAGTTCTGCTTTAGGCTGCTTCGTAACAGAGATATGGACCCCACAGATTCTGTCCAGCCTGAAAGACCTCGGGCAGCTTTAACAGCCACATGACAGAGTTTGAGTTAGTACCAGAGAAAACAGTAACAATGGCTAGTGAAGACACTGCGCCACATGTTAGCTCCCTTGCTGCAAAAGGCTCTCTATGCATCATATTGATTTCCTACCTAGTCATCCACTCTACTGGAAAGTCTCGGAGCTCTGAGACTTCATCTTCTGTTAGGAATACCGGGATGATATGGACACCCTGTGGCAATGGAGAATCTGCAAAAGCAATGGAGGTTTGAGGATTAAATTAACATGCTCCACCATAAAGAACAGAAGCTAGGCTCCATCAGCCCAAAGGCTTCGGCAGGAGAAGGCATGCTATCCTCCCATATCCTGAGTCACCACAAACTGACCGCATCTGACTAGGCAGCATTTTCCCATTCTCTTCATACACTTAATGTCTGACACAGTTAAATTTTCCCTTAGTGTTTTTTTCTAACTGTCCTGGCAGAATACCTATAAACTGATGCTCAAAAATTATGACTGAAGGTTTGTACTGAAAGCACCAGCCACCTGTTTTCAGGGCTCTGTCAGTGGCCATGTAGGCACATGGATAACTGGAATTAAAACAGGCGTGTTGGGAATCTGCAGAACTGACAATTAAACCTGAAAGAGCAAACTCCTTTGCTTAGCCAAAGGAAGGAACTAGCTCTGATTACACAACACCCACTGGCACATGCTGACTAGTGGCAGCAACACCCTCAGGGATGTACTCCTGCATCCAGCAAGAGCTTTGATGTGAATCCCAGGGAACCAGCTCATGCTCTCACTGCAGAGATTGCAGCCCCAGAGGGTTGCCCATATGCTGCTGCTGTGCAGTTGGCAACCAGTACTCTGCAGCTGGATGCTCACCAGGCTCCCGCTGCTCCTCACCTCCAGGCTCACTCTGAAAGAAAAGCCAAGAATCAGCTCTGTGGCATGACTCAACACCTGCCAGCAGTGCCACCAGGACATCTCTTCCAGCCTCCTCAGCCTCCCTGTGACTACAGCAGATCCCAGACCATCCCCTTCAGCAAATACTGAAACTGGTTTACCATGCTGGCCAGTGATTTGTTCCTTAAGTAGCCCCCAAAGTCAAGGGGACTTCCCAAGAACCAAAATACACCTGAAAGCTAGGACAAATACCACAATTTGCCATTGCTGCCTGCTCAGGGCACAAAATATTGGTTCACTCAACCAGAGTAAGAGCAGAATCCTTCTTATCTGGATCTTGATGGCTTTTTTGTAGATCTTGAACATAAATAATTACCTTTGACAAGCTTTAATGCAAACAAAAATTGATCTATTTTTCACCTTTTTTGTCTATTTGTCTAAACTTTCATTGTGTGTATATTTAGCACTAAATACCTAAACTTGGGTAAAAAGCTAATCAAAACATCACACAGATGAGAACTCATAAATTCAGTAACTTAAAGACCAAAAAAAAAAAAAAGGCAAATTCCTCATGCAGAAGTCTTGAAAACTTACTCAATCATAACTAATATAAGCTTTTAGCACAGCATCAGCATCAATATTTGTCCTTCCCAGTAATGGCACACAAGATCTATGTGACAAGAGCTCCCACACTGCATCCTTACAAGTGAGTATCTGCATGCAGGGAATGTGTTCAGCAACATACCTGGCCTGGAGACTCATTGCCTTGGAGGAGAACTTTGGCAGTGAGAGGAGGTGGCAGCTGGGTGCTTACAATCCTAAACGGACAAAACAAAGTCATTCATGAGCAGGGTGTCATTTCCTGAAGCTCAGCCAGACTCCCATCACACAGCGCATCAGGACACGCAGAGCCAGCAGTAATGCTCACACCAGACATCTACTTGCACTGAGCAAAACTGATGGTGCTGCAGGGCCTCATTTACAGCCAGGTCATCCCTCGGACAGCCTCTAAGGTTCTGCTGCGCCCACCTCTCCCAGACCAGCCAGACACTCTGCAAGGGTTGAAAGGTCAGCCCCAGACAGGGCAGGAGCTAACACATTGCCAGACAAGAGGAACACAAGCTGGGTGACCATCAGGACTCTCGTTTTCTTCTTTCCTTTGGGTCAGTTCCACTCAAAACTCAGGAAAACCACCTGCTGGCATTTACTTTGGGCCAGCAAAGCTAGTTGTGCTGAGTCAAGACCTCACACAGAGTGATCCATACAGGCTTCCTGCCACCCCATGAAGAGCTGTGGGCAGTGGAGAAGATTTGGAAAGGCACTCAAAGTACTGCAGTACAGGCCCCTTGGACAGTGCTTCCAGAGGTATTCTCTCAGTCCTTCTGTTTACATCTTGTTGAGACCCACGTTCTAGAGATTCTCCAGAAGATTCTAACAAAGGAGAAGTTTAACTCAAGTACAAAGCCCTTTGCAGCGCTGTAGTACGATTCAGAGTTCAGAGAACTATGATGGCATTTGGTGAAAAAAAAATCTGAACCAGACAGACCAGTGACACAACGAGGCAGACACACCGGTGAGGGACAGAGGCAGGACAAGACTCAACGTCAGACGTCCACTTCCACTGCAATACGCTGCCAGCTTTAAGGTGCTGCAGTGACTCATGCTCAGTCTCCTGCTTGCACATATGAGATCATTCCCTTAAAAATGGCTGGCCTGCCTCTGTCAGACCTGGAAAGATGCACACATTGTGGCATATTTCCAGTGCTCATAAAAGGTGCTACAGGAACAGTCTATGCCAAAGGAAAAAGGTGCTTGAATGTTATTGCCAAGAAATTCTCAGAATCCCTCACCTCCTGTCTTTCAAGGCCACCTTTGAGGCTTTTCTTGGTGTCGTTCAGTGCCACATCTGCAGCATCTTCAGCTATGATCGGTTGAAAGAAACCAGCATTTCTTGTCGGAAATTCTGGCTCATTCTTCTGCACACTTTCTACCAGTATAGACAGTGGTCCTAGCCAACAAGTCAGTCAAAAATACATATATGCAGACACACACATGCACTGTATTTGCAAGACTGCAAAGAGTACACTAAGGGGAAAGCATAATATGTACACATCTTTCTTTTTCTTGGTGATTTCCACCTAAAAAGCCCAAGAGGTTCAGTGTTCACGTCCTGCTGAATATCAGACAGCAGATTACTACTGAAATCCAAACCTTGAATTTCTTCATGCTTCCATTTCTCCTACTGATAAACACAAATAACCATTTATCCTCTTTGAAATACACCAGCAGACAGGGATTACCTTGCCTGAAGCATTAATGTTCCTGTCAGTAACAAACAGCAGCCCTGTGTGTACAGCTAGTGCCCTTGCTCTGCTCCCTGGATCCACTCTGGGATCACAGCCCTGGGAAGGGGCAGATTTAATGTGCAGGTTAACCCTTTGGGTAACGCCTGGTTACTTACAAGCCTTTGTAGAGAATGCAGCCTGCCAAGACATGGGGAGACCGCTGGCAAGTTTGCAAGATGAGAGCTGCTTTCAGTAAAAGTAGGGGGTCCACCTAGATGAGGAGAACCACAAGACGTTAGGCCAGAGAATCCTGGGAAATGCTCAAAGCAGCGAATAAATGCAAAAGCATTGGCACTAAGGCAGCCCTAGAGCCAGACACTGCAGAGGACAGGCTTTTACCTTCGTTTTGTCCAGATTCCAGAGAGAATTGAAAATCTTATGGAGGTCACTGGTGTTTTTTTGGATGTGTTCAATGTATCTGTCCCACTGTCTGCTCAGTTCCTCCTGAGAAAATGCCTGCGGACAACATAAATCCACACAGCTGTCACTGCACAGGCCTTACGCTTTCAGGATGGTTAGATGCAATCAATCTGGTCACAAAGTGACTTGTGAGGATAAGGAGGAACATGATATCGAGAGGAAACTGCTTTAGACTGGGTATCTACAAAACCTCTAGCAGACACCCACACTACCTCAGTGCAACAAGGGGGATGGGCCTGTACACTTTCCCAGGTCCCGATTCTTTGATATGTGAGCTTGCTGTGACTCTTGCAACCAGGATGGCAACGTAAGGGAACGTGCCAGCACGCATGTGCTTGGGCACAGCTCGGCTAATCTGGGAAGTGTTTAAAGTCTCTTTCTAGGCAGAAAGATCACAGGTGCTGATCTTTAATTACCACGTATGCACAGTGCACTGGTCCATTGTAGAAGGCGAAGAGGCTGATCAGCTGCTCCAGAAACCGTCTACAGCTGACATCAGGGAGCTCAACAGCACAGCCCAGAACCTTTAATACAGAAAGGCATGAATGAAGAATGTTTACTGACAAAACCCAGGCACAGCAGGTGAGAACAACTCTATCGCTTTCAGATGAATATCACAGGCATGCAAACAACTGTGTGGCAGGCAAACAACCCCCGGATTCACAAGTCAGACGCACAGGAAATTCAAAAATACCCACAGAAGAGCCCTGACACAGACAGGATAAATAAATAATACCAGAAATCCAGTGTTTTAGACACACTCCCTTCCCACGTTAGATGACCTAGCTCACTGCTCTAATAGCTACCAACGTTTTCTTGAAACTAAGTACTTAAATATACTCAAATTAACTTGTTATTTACAGCAATGAAGATGCTTCATTTAGTTTCTGAGTTGCCAAGAGAAACAGAAGCATGAGGCCTTCCTTCTGCCTCAGGCAGAGCTCAGTGAGCCTGGCCAGCACTGCCAGCCAGAGAGGTCTGACCGATCTTAGCCCAGTTCCCAGGGGATGGTTTGGGTCACTTTTATCATGACTCTGCCGCACACTGTTCTTTATATACTAAATGTCTGTTGACACTGACAAAGCTCTACAGCAGGGAATACTGGGGGTTAGAAGGAAAGATCAGTAGACTACCAAATATGGAGACTGAGTCTTTATTATAAACTACAGCACACAGAATCGTCTTTCTAGTCATTGCCAGTACCCACGGCTACATGTAATGATGCAGAGCTAAACGCTTTACAGCCACTGCCAGGCACGTCTTAAGAAAACACGTTGGGTGTGGAACGTACGTGAAGCCTTTTACAGAACAGCTGAAGTGACTGCCACGACACACGCCTGTAGGCTGTGGTAAACATCATTTAAGCTACCTTGCAATTAAAAGTTGTGCATTACAAGTTCCCACCCTAGCTCTCCCGGGGACTACCTGTGTCAGCACATACCATAAAAAAAAAAAAACCAAACCAGCCCTTTTTGTTTGATAAAGTATTTCAGACTTTTGCAGTTTTAGCTCTGTGACTGCCTCTAGATCTCTTGAGCTCACCCACAGATAGTCTCCATCCACTACAACTGCAAACTTGAGCTTCCTCAGGCGAATGAGACTTGGAGGAACTCCAGAAATCTCAGTGATGCAGTGCACTACTCCAGCAATCTGTCCACAAAGCAGTTCCTGCTGGTCAGGGAGAGTCTGTCGAGGAAGGCAGGGAAGAAAGACTTTTTTTTCTTTCATTTCAAAAGGACTTGGAAAAACAAATCACTACTGTATTCAGGTATAAGTAAAAATGAGTTAAGTTCAACTCAATTATAAATCAAATGCAGCAGCACAGGCAAAGCTCTGGGGAAAAAATAACTGGACTGCTTTTTTTTTTTTTTAGGCAGTAAAAGGGCTTTGAGCTTATTTAGGGGCATTTTCATCCCTCGTATGTATTTATTCACATCACCAGAACAGACCTGGACTCTGCTGGAGGGCTCCATCATGAAGGAGCAGAGTGCAACACCACCGTGCCCAGCCTCAGAAGCCAAAGGACTTCTCTGCACCGAGTCCAGCGGAGCACCACCCCAGCTGGTTCTAGCTATATGAGTTTTCTTAAAACTTTTGTGAATACTAAATAAGAATCCAAAGCTCCACCTGGAAGCCCAACCATTCCTGAACCAGAACTATCAGCACTCACAACACAGGTACTCCTTTACAGGCACTGAAAGAAAAAGCAGGCATTACCTGAGGAGGATAAAAATAACAAATCCCGGCACTTGTAGGATCTCCTTCTTCCTTAACCTTTGAACCATCATAAAGGAAAAAGTAATTCCACCTAAAAGAGCAAAGCATTAACAGAAATAATTGTATGTTTGAAAACTGGTATGCTTCCCCCTCTCCTTTCTAGCATTTCAAGTAGAACAACAAAAAGGTTATTATACATAAAAAAAGAGGCATCGTTCTTACATAATCACACCGAGCTGAGACGTGAAAGCAGCACTAAAAGGGTCCCATGCCATTACACTTGACCACTTTCATGGGTTTAGGATAGGTTCTGTAACTCTGCAGCTAAAATACGAGGAAAGAGGTATGGACTTGTGATATACCCTCCTATCCTGAGCACACAGAATAGTTACCTTTAAGCATTAACCGTGTGCAGCCCAAAGAGTTCCCACAACCTGCTGCTCTTAATTGTTGACTGTACGTGACAGGCCTTGAGGAGCACAAGATGGAGGCTTCTTTCAAAAGATGGCCTACATCGTAATGTTATCCAGCTCATCACTTCAAGGATATATGTATTTAAGAACACTTTTTTTTTTTCTGTTCCTACTAGTAAGTAGCTAGTTACAAGCTTTGCGTGCAAGAAGATTTCCAGTGGAAACAGATGAAGTCTGGAACAAAAGCAACATAAAAGGCAAAACTGAAGAAAAAAGTTATGGTCTGGCCATGAAAAAAAGGCTGATTCATCCTTAGATCGTCTCGCCGGACAGAGATTCACCGGAGTGGAATCATTCACCAGAGAGAGGCAAAGCTGTTGAGACCCTGCGCTGGCTTCCAGCAGCTCTGGGTCCCGCTCCGGGCCTTGCCAGAGCCCCGGGACGCGCTCCCCGCCTCAGCGCTCCGCCTGTCAGCCGGGAGAGCGAGGATTTCCCAAAAATAGGGAGAGAAAAAGGACAAACGCGCATTTACCGGGCCTCAGCGCGGCCCATCACCCGCCGCTCGTGACCGCCCCCAGCCCCGCGGCCCCGGCCGGGCAGGAGCAGCGCCGATGTCACCTCGGTACTGACGGGACGGGGACCAGGACCGCGCGAGCCCCGGGGGGTAGGCCCGGGGGAAGGAGCTTACCATGGCGCCGAGCCCGGCTCCGGCGCGGCGGGACGGGCCATCGGTGTCGGGGCGGCCGCGGCGGGACGAGCCGAGGTGAGGGTTTATCCCTCCGGCGGGACTCGCCGCCACCGAGACTGAGCCACCCGCGCTCCCGCCACCGCCGCTTCCGGGTTAGGCGGCCCGCCGGTCCCATGACAGCGGCACGTGACCGGCGGCGCTACGGCGGCCGAGAGGGGCATGGCGGCGGCGGGCGCGTGGCGCGCGGCAGGCCGCCGGCGGCGGCGGCGGGAGGCGGCGGAGGAGGAGGAGGGCGCGGTGCTGCGCAGGGTGCGGGAGGCGCGGTGAGTGCCCGGCCCCGTCCCGTCCCGTCCCGTCCCGCACGTGTGCGTGCCCCCTCGCCGGGCCCAGCTGACGCCGCGCTCTCCCCGCAGGGACGATCTGCTGAGCTCCGGCTTCTGGGCGGCCAGCGCCGGTGCGTGCGGGGAGCGGCGGGGGGTGGAGCGGGAACGGGAACCGGGCCGCCCCCCGCCGGGCCTGACGCCTCTCTCCCTGTCCGCAGGAGCCGTACGGGCCCCGCTGAGCGCCAGCGCGGAGCCACCCGCCCGCTGCGTCTGCTACGGCCTGGGGCGGTTCGGCGGCTGCCCGGCCGCCCGGCACCAGCTGGCCTTCCTGCTGCTGCTGCTGGAGGAGCTGGGGGTGAGGATGAGGAGGGGGGCACCGGGGTGGGGGGGTGTCCCGCCGCCCCGGCCCCCGCCCACGGCCGCCGCTTTCTCCGCAGGTGCCGCCCGGCCGGTGCTCCCTGTTCGATCCCGCCTTCTCGGCCCAGGAGGCGGCGGCGCTGGGGCAGCTGGGGCTGCGGCTGCTCCCGGAGAACGAGGTGAGCCGGAGGGAGCCGCAGACTGGCAGGGGTTGGAAGGGCCCTCTGGAGCTCACCCCGTCCCACCCCCTGCGTGAGCAGGCACCCCCAGAGCAGGGGGCACAGGGCCGCGTCCAGGCGGGGGGTGAATGTCTCCAGGGAAGGGACCCCACAGCCTCTCTGGGCAGCCTGTGCCCCTGCTCTGGCACCCCCACAGGGAAGGGGTTTGTCCTCATGTTCGGGTGGAACTTGCCGTGTTCCAGCTTGTGCCCGTGGCCCCTTGGCCTGGCGTTGGGCACCACTGAACAGAGTCCGGCCCCACCCCCCGACACCTGCCCTTCAGATATTTATAAGTATTGATAAGATCCCCCCTCAGCCTTCTCCTCTCCAGGCTGAACAAACCCGGGTCTCTCAGCCTTTGCTCATAAGGGAGATGCTCCAGCCCCTGATCACCTTGGCAGCTCTCTGCTGGACTTGCTCAAGCAGCTCCCTGTCCTTCTTCAACTGGGGGGGCACAAGGGATGCAGCACTCCGGATGGGGCCTCACTAGGGTGGAGTAAAGGGGCTGGGGAGGGGGGACTCCCGGGATCCAGAAAGGGAAGAAGGAGGCACCATCCTGCCTCCGCTGCTGGCGCTCGGCTGTAACAGGAGATGTTGGTTTACATGCAGGAGGGGAAACACGGCATTGAGGGATCGGCCACGCTGTTTTACATGGTGCACTGCGGGAAAGCCTTGTACAACAACCTCCTGTGGAGGAACTGGTCCGCAGGGGCACTGTCCAAAATGGTCATCATCGGGAACAGCTTTAAAGGAATTGAGGAGAGGTATGTTCAGCCCCCACAGGGGAAGGTTCCGGTGCTTCCAACAGCGCTTTCCTCTCCTTGCCTCCTTTACTTCTTTTTTGTATTGCTTCTGACAAAGATTTCCAGGTTTTGCTCATTTTCAACTTCCTGTCCTGTTCACAGTCATCAACCATCTCTTACCTTTTCCATCCCCCACACCTCTTGAGAAAAGTCTAAATCCACAGGATTGTCATGTATCTAATGCCGGTTACCTTGTGTTATTCTAGATTGTTGTCAAGGATATTCGAGAGAGATTATTCTTACATAGCAAAGGTATGAGCCACTCTGGTTTTTTAACATTATTTTGACACAGCACCTTTTAATGAGAAAGGAAATGAATTGCAATGGGAAAGAAGAGGGTGGTTATTTTTAAGCCTTTTTCCCTGGCTTAAATACAAAAGTGAAGTGCTTTAGGATCATTCTACATTATCTGCAGAACATATTGCATGCAGGGGTTGGGTTAACATAACACCATCCTCATTTCACTGCCTCTTAACTGAACTTTTTTACAAAGTTCTTCGGCATCATACATAACTTTTTCCCCAAATGCTCCTTAGGTCTTGAAAGGGACAGAGGAAGTGGCGCTCCCCACTCACCCTCGGTACCTGGACACCTTTAACGACACCTCTGTCCACTGGTTTCCCTTGCAAAAACTGAAGGAGCTCTCCCCCGAGGTTTGGGACTTTGTGGAGGAGCCGATGTACCACGAGTGTGATGACTTGGAGATCATCAGAAAGGACCACGCTGATGAGCACCATCCTGCTGCCGTGGAGTCCTAACAGCTCTCTGCAGCGGCGGGGGCTTGGGGCTGCATCTCCTCCTACAGCAGCTTCTGCGCAGCCAAGATGAAGCTCAAGCACTGACAGTGTCATCATGCCAAAAGTGGCAGCACCCAAACACTGAGCATGATGGGACATTTTTGTATCTTATTTAATAAAAGGTAAAGCTGTGCTTTGACTTATACTCAGTTACAGCAAACAAATGTAACTAAAACCTGCCTTTTACACCATCTGTACTGCATAATGATTGCTCTTTTGATCCCCTCCCCTTTCACGAACAATTCAAAGCCTTGGCATGTACTATGCCCATTTCAAAGCATCAGGAAGGGGGAATTATTTGAGAGGGGTCTGTGGCTGAAGGTTTTGGTGTCTAGTTCCAAATGCAGGCTTTGAAAAGCTTTCTCGCAGGCAGGGGCCTTCAGCTGCTCAGTGCTGCTGAAATCAGCACTTCATCTGTTCTTCTGTGAAAAATCAGGTCATCTCCCTCTAGGGAAAAAAGCCTTGGTTTCCCCCCCTCACCTCTGTGCCCTGACCTGCTGCGGTCCCAAGGAACACATTCTGTGAACTTGCTGGAAAAAATCCCCGCCCTTCCAGCTCTGCGTTGACAGGGCAGAGGGGGCAGCTGAGCATCCGGTGGCCCGCGGGCAGGCACCAGGCTGAAGGAGCCACCAGCACACCGAGAGAGGTGGGACAAGTCCCGGCTGTGTGTGGTAGAGAGGAGCCCGTTCGCTGCACGAGGGACACTGTTGGGACAGTAACTCTCAGCCAGAGCAGTGCAGCAGGCAGGAGCAGCTGTGACATGTCTGTCACCAGAGACCTTCAGGACTCAGCTAGACCGGCCCTTGCCTATCTGCTGCTGGAGCAGAGACTCCCCTCCCATCGTCCCTTCTGACCTGCTGATAAACCTCTAGCGCAGGTGGCAATTACACAAGCACCTGAACTGCTTGTTCCTCACTTAGCACCAACTTCCACGTGTAATTTCATCTCTTGACACTCCCTAAACAGCTCTTATAAGAAATAACTCCTTGCATACAGCTACGGTTTCCCTCTATTTACAAATCTGTAGCTTCTTTATTCTAAGACAGTTACACTAAAAATATTAGCAAGACAGTCTTGTCTTCACAGTGCAAAGCGGGGCCTCACTTAGCCATGTCGATGAGACTCTGGAGAGAGGTTGGCACCCAAGTCTTTTCTCCTTGTACAAACACAACACCCCTGTCAATGTAAATGACAATCCGTCCAAACGTATACAACTGTTTTCCTTCGTGCCGCTTTCCAATCACAGGCATGAAAACAATGTTGTGTTCCTCTGCTTTTGTCTGAATGAGGTCCTTAAAGTTCATTGGCACGGAGCTGGCGGCCACGCCGATGCCGCGCTGGGCCATGTTCTCAGCCTCGCGACGCTCCTGCATGGCTTCGTACTGGAAGTCTTTCCTCCGTTCGGTGTGAGTAAGGTAGGCAATGTTCTCTCGAGCGCCGGGCTGCATGTACCCACCTGTTTGGAGAGACAAAACACGTAAAAACAACATCCCAGTCCCTTTCTGGTGGAAGGTCTATGGGTAAACTCCAGTCCAGGACACAGAGTAAAGTCAATCAATAATGCTCTGAATCCTCCTTTACACATCCTAATTCATTAAGTTTTATACTGTTATTGCTAATATGACAGACTAGCTACGTGACTTTGAGAACTGCAGCAGAAGCAACAGGATTTGATACAACCCCAAATTGTATCTGAGCACGCACAGGCGAGGAGCATGCTGCACTGCTACTGGCAAAGGCAAGATGTGGACAACAAAAAGAATACTCCTCAAAGCCAAAACCTGGCTTGTGGTCTCCACATGCCGCTGCTGGGTTACAAACAGTGACTATCACAAAATCAGGCTAAGGATGGGGCAGCACCACGTTGCAGAAAGTAGCATTGCATCTGGAGCACTTTCACTACCAGCCCCAGTTCACTCTGTGGCTGCATGAGTACACCATGCCAGGCATGTCCCAATAGGTACACTCCTCTTTGTGTAACACTTGCCTGTAGCTGTACCATTTTACCACAGAAATAAACATAATACTTAAAATAGACTCGAGGAATCCTCCATGTTTCAGATGCAGATTCTCCATCACATGGTACAGCAAGGGGGTAGGAAGAATGCAGTAAAGGAGTTCTCAGTCTTGGAGGACAGGACAGTACTGCTCCCTCAGACACAGCCTTCTCTTTTATACAGTTTAATTCCCAGCAACTTCCTAACAAGCTCTTTTAGGTCACAGGGAAAGTCATGTGGAAGGAAAGGGCACTGCTCTAAAGCTAACGAGAAAAACCAGTATCTCACTGTAAAGAAAAAAGAACCCAACAAATTATAGCTTCAGGAGCCAACATCTTTAAATTATGGTCTCTCAGTGACCGACATAAAATACACTATGATCAGGCAAGGCTGAAAGATACTCGGTTGCTTAAGGCACAGGCAGCCAGCCACCAAAAAACTGTTTCTGCTTCAGTGAAGTGCAGGCAATTATTAAGCAGCACCTTACAGGTGTTATTTACGGACACAGCAAGGTAAAACACACTTTGAATGTCACTGCTCATGCGAGCTGCTACAATGCCGATTAGCAGGGCCATACCTAAATACAGACTCACAAGAACCAAACACCTACCAACACTGGAAGAGACAGCCCGGTTCATGATATCAAGAGCTTCATTAAATTTGTCTTTGATCGATGGATGCGCTAACACTTGGTCTGAGAACATGGACTTCCAACCCAAGTACCACTTTGTAATCTCTTCATAATTGGGGCTGTTACTAAGCCAAGAGCACAGCACCTGCAAAACATGACAGATCAAATGCAGTACTCCAGGCACATTTATGGAAGAGTCCTTATTATCACGTAACTTGTTTATTACTGAGCTTTTGTTAAAAGAAAGGACCGTGACAGCGTTAGAAAATAGTCTGTTCTGATGTGTATAGAGCTATGAGTGGAAATCACCCCATTTGGTAGTTAAACCATTTCAGCACTGGGGCAACAATTTCTAGGCAGGAGTCACTAAAATGCTTCACAGTGAATCAAGCCTGTTTACTCAGCCTTGACAGTTTCTCACCTGCAGCCACTTTGGGAAGAAGTGTTTCTCCAGCAGCCCAACAAGACTGGAGACAGAAATCATCCCCTCCCAGTCAATCACCCAGTAGAAGGCATCCATGTGCTGCTGGTGAGGGTTTATGATGAGTTCGTTCAAACACATCCCTGGGAAAAGGGGGAGAAGGGTTAGAGAAGAACTTAACTCACAGTTCTACCAGTGCCCTGACCTATTTCACTAGCAACACCCACGATTTGAGGAGGACCTGTGTAGCGTATTACCCTAAGGGAGAGTCAGGATCTTTAAACTGTTTGCCTGATCCCTGCCCCCAGATCAGGGTGTGCTTCTATTTCCAGCAATTACAATTTGCTGCCAGAACTGAGACTGTTAAAACGTCTGACTGTCTTTTAGACTACAGAGCCTTCTAGCCAGTTTGCGTAGCTGAATGGTGAATACAGGAGCAAGAGACATGTTATAGCTTGGTACTATCTGACAGCTGTCAGATATTCCTGTCAGGTGAAGAACAGAAGAATCACATGATTTAGAAAAATAAGACAGAAAATACTGAGAATAACCAGAGCACTTTCCCCTATTTTCCAAAATGTCTGCCTCAGAAAACTGCACAGTACTAGTAGCAGAAAAGAAGATGCAAGCTTGGTCTAAACTTACTAATAACAATCTTTGAAGTAACGCTGGCAGCCACGTTAACACGTTATCTTTTCTAGGTGAAAGGGGGAAGGTGGCAACCAGCAGATTCCAGAAACTCAGCACCGTTTGGCTTGTCTCACCTAGCTTAGGCACAATGTTTTTGACCATGAAAGCCTCCCATGACCCAGGTGTGAACACATCCTTCCAGGGCTGAAGAATAAGTTTGGCAGAGGAGTCACTGGGATGCCACTTCTGCAGTGCATTCGCCAGCTTGTTTCGGATGGGAGAATACAGCGGCTCTAATCGTGCCTGCATCAGGGGAAGCCAGGGGTGGATCCATGAATGGATTGGGACCGTGTCTGTCAAAGGATTCCAGCTTTCGACCTTGAGGTAAAACAGAAAAGATTAAAATAAGTCCATCCATTAGCAGTAAGTCTTGCCAGACGCAGAGAGAGCTATAATGCAACCCCCTAACTCCTAAATGCATTGGCAGAGGCAGCAAGCTGGTATTTCAGAAGTTCTAGTTGACCGAAATTCAAATACTGATTCAGAGCATGGCTTTGTTCTAACGCCGCCCTCTCGTCTTACCTCTTTCTGTAGCTTGGGGAAGATGAGCTGATCCAGAATGTTATCCAGTATCCAGACAGGAACAACATTTACCCAGCTATCCAAGAAATCCACCATCGATCCACAGTTCCGCGGTTGCCACTGCGCCACTATGTTTCTGACATATGGCATCCAGATTTCCCACATCAGTCTGGAAAAAATAACAAATAAATCAAAGTTTAAGCTTAAAGCTATAGCCCCAGGCCTAAATAAACCAAATGGCAACTGTTATTTAAAAGCTACTTCTTTTTATATAGCTGACAGCTGGATTTTAACAGACATATGAAGAGAATCATCTGGAAAGCACACTTGTATCTGTTCTTTTCCATCCAAGATGAAGCAGCACTTGAAGATGCTGCACAAAGTACAACTCATTTGCTCTTTACCTGTGGAAAGCATCTGTTGTCAGGTCCTGGCCACTGTGTGATAACAGCTGATCGTTCTCCAAAAGGTTCTTCCACTTGGCTATGATCTCTGTGCCATATGAACAGTCCTGGAAACGATACGGCAGGAGCAGCCTTTATCCTTTTTCATTAATTTCAGCTGGTGTTTACGAAGAGCAGGCTGCTGGTATGCTCAGCTACAGACAGCTTTCTCACCCGCTAGGGTGATGCAAGCTAGGACCTCACAGCTGTGATTACTAAAACCCCACAAGAGGAGAATCCCACTTTATGGATTTAATGTGCCTCCAGTGGGGTGGGGAAAGATAGTGTGAACTTTTTCAGCTGTACAGAGAGAATTCAGACTCTTACCTATCACAGCTGAAATGGCATGAAGAACAGACAGCACGTATCTGACTATTAGAAAGACAGACTTCTGCTTTTGCTAAAAACCAAGGACTAGAGACTTAGCTTTCATCTACTTTTTCCTCCCAACACCCATTAAAAGGGATTAATTTTAACCTTCAGGCTCCTAAACTGTTAGCCTACAGTCGCAGAAAATGTCTGAGAGCGGGTGCAGAGCGGATCCATCTTTTTGCACGCGTGTATTTCGCTCTGCCATGAACACTGTTTTCTCTGGAACCTTCCTCTCCCACACCAGGCAAGAGGAAGGTGTTTTTTCTTCCTCTTTCTCTCCAGACTGACATAAATTTGGGATAAGGAGTGGGGAGGGGGGAATCAAGATAAAGACTACTTAAGCCATCAAGAACTGCAGATAAATCAAACTAACACCCACCTTGAGGGGATCCCAGTTCTTGAAGTAATCTTTCATGAGAGGATAGACTATTGCCACTGCCAGATCTACCCTATCAGACATTCTGTACTCTTCATAGTATTTGTCCTGAAGTGTCTCAAAAATCTTTGCACACTCATCCAAGGTTAAGGGGTTTTCACAACTGGGCTGCATCCGTCTCTCACACTCTTCCACCATCTCCAGCACCTTGCTGAGGTTGCTAATTGCTGTCTCCTCGTGCGAGAGAACTTCAGACATCTTCTGTATCTCATGGGTCAGGTTGACAACCATGTCTCTCTCGTACTGCAGCTGCCGGTCATTCTGGATGATCTCCTGCTCTGTGATGTCAATGAGAAGTTGCAGGTTGTGCTCCAGCTCAGGCAAGGCAAACCCCTGGGGCTTGCAGTCTTTGCCCAGTGGCTGCTGAGGACTGTCATCTGGGATATTGTGCTTGTGACTAATTTGACTGTAGCTGTAATAAACCTTCTGCTCCCGGCCCGTCATGTCTATAACCTTCCAACAAACAACAACAAACATGTCTCAAAAAAATGTATCTCATGTTTAAAAAAAGGAGGAAATCCCTTACTGCAAACTGAAAGCTGAAGATTTCCAAGTCCCTAAATTACAGCAGGCTACTAATACACACTGCTATTCTGAAGGAGGCAACTGGGGATTGCCTGCAAAAAGGCCTACTCCAGACATGAAGAGTTAGACCAAATAAGAAACAATTTGGAATCAGAGCTGGAAGTGTCTCCTCTTCTGATCTCAGTTTTACCATTTCACTGGGTAATTCTACAAGCAGTGATGATGCAAGTAGCATGCTATTTATTATTGTACAGAATTCTTAGGTACTTTTATACTTTATTTAAAGACACATTAATTTTAGATGAATAGTTTTATTAAGTGCATACAAGACTAATCCCTTACTGTCCTTTAGGTAGAAGATGGTTCAAACTATGTGTTTAGTTGCACAGTCCCAGGAAGGACAACTGTGCTTTCAGAAGTGGATGAGCATTTTATCTATGACAAATGTCAAACACATAAACTTAACTTGCAATTAAAAGAAAAAAAACTTGCTTAAAAACAAATCCAGTGTCCTAGGTGACACAATGGTCTATTACATGATCCAGTGTTGAGTCCGAGGCCTTGATTTTAATGAGGCTGCAGACAGGCAGTTCTTAAAACTGGCTTCTATCAAGGTTACCGATGACTAAAGAGCACTCACAATACCAAAATGGACAAACTGTTTCCCAGAGACGCCACCTCTTGGGTTATCAACCTTACCTTGACTTGAGACAGCTCCTTCTGAGGGGCTGAAAGCTGCTTGTTGATCCTGCCCTTGGCTTTCAGTTCTTCTACTGTCTTATAGCTGTATTTGGGCTTTTTCTTGCCTCCATTAGGATCCTTCCGCCACTGACTGAGCTCTTTTTGGAATTCCTAAACAAAAACAAAGAAGAGTTGTGCTTGCTGCTCTGTGTCATGGCCCAGATTTGTCTCTGTTCGCTACAGGAGAATAACCATCAGATCAGTGAAGAATGCTGTACAGCAAAATAATTGGGAAAGCGGTACAGCTCAGTGACAAACCGGCTCAGATGCTGTGGTCTGGTCTGTTTTGTAGTTTTTTTTTTTTTTTCTTTAATTTAAACAAAAGACAAGGATTATTTACCTGGGGGGACTCTTTGAAGGTGGGGTTCTAGCAAGACTACTGGAATAAAGTGAGCCAAAACCAACAAAGAACATTAAAGTGCCAAGGAAAAATATGTCTAAATGAAATTAACGTGCTACGTCTTTAGCTTCTGACCTAAAATGAGCCCAAACGGTTTTCGCTGACACAGAAGCTAATACTAGAACTGAATTTTGTACATACAACACAACAGGGAAACAGATATACCAAAAATCATAAAAATACCTCCTCAGCTTCTTCTTCCGAGTCCACAACAGGAAAATCTTGCAAAGACTGGCTGGTTCTTTCAGAGCCATATGCCCCCACAGCTCCTTTGCCTTTTCTTTGTTTGGCCTCAATTGGATTGATAATACCTAAGAGGACAGTAGTTAGATTAGAAGGAGCGGTTTGTTTACTGAGAGAGAACAGCAAGTGCCTTTCCTACAGTACCCTAAGTTATCAAATCAGCCCAAACATCCAGCCTGGTATTCTGCCTCTATCACTGTAGTATCTTCTACCACTTCACTAATTTCTTAGTGGCTATAAAATCACTTAGTTCCAGCACACACCAAAAAAACCCCAAAGTATTATTCACATTTGCATATCACTGCTTTTTTAATCTATTACATAAAATTACTTCTCCTTTTCTGTGAGTTATCTACCTTTGGAATTTATCTCCCCTTTCTTTCTCTTTTTCTTTTGTAAAATAACAAGAGCATAAAATCGGCCTGTGGTAATTTAAACACACTTGAATCTTATAATGAGAACCCAGATCACTTAAAAGAGATGCAAGAAAACAAGAATGATGTTGTAAGCCACCTGGAGATGGCAGATCTTTGAAGAATCCAATCTCTTCTCGAAATTACTAGTTAACAGTAAACGACCAAATAGGCAGTCACAGTACCTTGAGCATTCTTCCCGAGACCTCTTCCAGGGACATAACCCATCTTCTGGAGAAGCTTCTGCCCAATTCCCTTAGTGTGTCTCTCCCAGCTGCCAAAATCCACAAAAGACTTTGTCCCCCCTACAAAGCCTTTCTGACTAGGCTTGAAATTACCACCCTGTTAAAACAAATAAACAAACAGAAAAACCCCACACAACCTTAAGGCACTGTAATAACCAAGCTCTGTATAATTTCACTCAAAAGGAAGGTTCTTCCCAGAAGCGACTCAGTTGTCACCACACTGCACAGCCACTCTATATCATGACTTGGGAGGCCATGTATGCTCCCCGCCATCTAAGGAGTTTCCTGAAATTCCTTAGATGGAAAAGTCCTGACAAGCTTAGGCTGACAAGCTACCAGTTATGAGGCTCTACCACCAACTCTAGCTGAAGCTGATTCCTGATTTTTTCTGTATCTGGTAACTGAAAATAATATTAAATTAAAATTAAATTTTAATTTTAAAATAAAATTTTAAATAAAATAAAATTTTAAATAAAATAAAATAAATTTAAATAAGATAAAAATTTTAAAATAAAATTAAATTTTTTATCTATAACACACCTAGATTTGTGATACTGTTCTGTGAGATTTAAAAAAAAAGTCTTTGAAAGCCAATAAACCACAGGCATTCTTTCGTTTTAACCTTAATTGACCAAAGGGAATATTAAGGCTGATAAAAGAGCCTAAGAGGACTGATGTTCCAGAGGACACATGACAATACATCAGAGTAACTACAAAAGACAGAGAAAACACCTCCCTTAACAGCATGCTGTTACCTGTGGTTCTCTGGTTTTAATGACTTCTCCTTTCCTTTAGTGTTCTATTATTATTTCAGCATCTTTGACTACAGCCTAAGTTTCATAAATACATTGCACAGAATTGAAAACTTCCTGGGTAACTCACCGTTTTTAACTTCTTTGGCACAAACTCTTTAGGGATTTCTTCCTGCTTAACAGGTTTCTCATCTTCATCTGAGTCTTCTTCTGACACATCCTCAGCCGCTGACTTTTTCAGCCCGGCGCTGATGAAGTTCACAGGAGCTGAGTAATCCCTGGAGCTACAGCAGAACGAGACCTGTAAGTGAATTCTGTTCCAGTGGACCAACGCATGCGTTCCTACACAAGCCTTGGGAATGCTATGCCTTAGAACCCCTCCCCCCCCCCCCCCCCCCCCAAAAAAAAAATGAGATATTAAAAAGTTAAGAGCAGCATAACGCTGTTATTGCCAGAAAATAACATTTTTTCCCCCCCGAGCTGCAGGGACTCGCTTGCATAGGCGAAGTCCCCCCTCAAGGCAGTCCCTGTGCCAGGCTGGGTTGTTCAGGAAGGGGTTTATAGCCTGAAAACCACCGGGGAACAGGGCAGCCCCCCAGCCGTGCCCAAGCGACTCTGCAGACCCGAGGGAGCACGGCCGGGGGCCGCCAGACGCCGGGGACAGGGCGAGGAGGGGCCCCTGCCCCCCGGGCCGCACCGCTTGCCGCCGAAGCTGGGCCTCTCCTCCTCCGAATCGCGCTCGGCCCACACGCCGTAGGTGGCCTCCTCCTTGCTCTGCCGGTGGCGCTGCCGGTGGGGGTTGAACTCGTTCTGCAGGTCCCAGTCCGACACCTCGAAGTTCTCCATCTCCACGCCGTCCTCCCCATCCGTGCTGTACAGGTGCGACATCGACATGGCGCCTGCGGGCACGCCCCAGGCCCACACCGGACACACGGACGCCGGGATACACGGACGCCGGCCCCGCTCCTCCCGCCAGTCCCGACTGCGCCGCCGCCACCCGGAACTGAACGGTCTCCTTCCGGTTACCGGAAGCCCGGCGCGCCGCTTTAGCCACGCCTACGACCATAGAGCTGGACGGAGCGGCCACGCTAGGGCCTCACGGACGGCGGCTCCTCTATGGTTTGGCGGTCCCGGCCCCGGGCACCCCGCACCGCCGCGGGAGGGGCTGAGAGAGGGCGGAGCCGGCGCTATTAAAACAATACTTTAATTGTGTGCAACAAAGGAAGGAGGCGGGGGGGTGGTGGTTGTGTGGGCTCATATATTAACTCTGCAATAGCCTCTGTAAGTCACAGTAAAGGGCTTGGGGGGCGGGGGGTGTCACTTGCACGACAAAAGCTCTACAAGGTCAGGACACCTATTTCTGACCCGTGAATTAGAGAACATCGTTACGAGACATTTAAACACGATTTAACGAGTCCTCCGGCCACGGCGTACAAATTCTCTTCCCGATGCACGCTGTCGCCCCCGTCAAGTATGGATTTCCACAGATGCTTTCACCACGGAGCGTTCAGAAAAAGGCAGACGACAGGCATCTGATGTGTAAAATGTTTGGCCTTTGCAAATAAATGCAAATACATTCCTCCGATAGCAGTCATTTTGGCATTAGTATTAGCAAGCAATATGCTTGGATAACCGATTTCCACTGGTGCCGTTGCAAACTCTTCTTTGTTGGACAACAAAAGGCCATTTGCAGCATTCTGGAAGAGAGAAACACACAGGCTCGGGAGCAAGATCTGGTCATGCCAGCACAGCAGGTGCCTGACTAATGGTTTTGAAGCAGCAGTGATACAAAAAAAAAAATGGTTAGAAAGAAACCAACTTGCAGCTCCAGGACTGGAGGCACACAACTTCTACTCTCCCTCAATGTCTCTGATTTATTTTTTTTAGCACACTATACTGCTTTTACCTAGAAACTGGTTTTTAAAGGGTCATTTTTAGTAAGAAAAATGACACTTTATGTTTTAGCACAGAGGCTAGCTGAAAAGAGAGATGGAAAAACATCCAACATATCAACAGTTGTATCTAGAACAGAAACCCAGGGTAGCAGCTTTGTTTTTCCAAACTGACAGCAGATGCAACTGCTTTATCTTCCCTTCCACGGGTCCACGGCACGTCCTAGAAGACAGCTGGGAAGCAGCTCAGCTCATCTACACGTTTCCACATCCCGTTTCAATGCTCCCCACAGGGACAGTCAGTAATAACTCTCCCAGGTGGCTGATTTCAATTTTGCTGGAGTAAGCCTGTTTCCAGAGCTCAGAATTTCTGACAAACTGTCTCACATAACAGCACTGTTCTGAAAACCTAAAGCAACTGTGAAGGGGATCATTCACATAACAAGCGTGCCTGGAGCAGCCCGGCTAATCCACAGGCACAAGAAATTACACAAGCAAAATGCTAAACCTGGAGCTGTGCAGGCAGATTTGCCTAAGTCCCAAAGTGAGGTACAAGGTCTTACCTGGAAATCATTAATTTTCTTAGTGAGAAGATGATGTGTTCTGAGTCACCTAGAATAACCCAGAAACAGAAGGGTCAGCTTTAAGCCACCGTCTGCAACTCAAAACATTCCCGCTGTGTTCCCAGAAGCAAGAAAAGGAAATGTTTTGGACACAGAAAGCAGAGTGAGGGCAGAGAACCAGCAGCCAGGAGACGCTGCCGTGAGACTGCAGCCTCCCGCTTTGCTACCGTTCACACAACACCAACCACCCTGGGCAGCCAGCCGGGAATCGCCAGCGACACCTCTCGCAGTGAAAGCCGCTACGCACTCGCTTCACCAGCAGCCCAGCTTCCTCAGCCTGGGGCTGGGCTCAGCATCTTCTCGCCCAGCGCTGGCGATGCAGCTCAATCCCCTGGCTTTCTTTAGGCAGCCACATGCTGAGCAGGTAAAGCCTGCCACCTTGGATCGAAACATCAACGCTCATCTACTGCACATCCCTACTGTGCAGGCAACGCTTTCCAGAGAGTCTTTTTTTTTTTTTTTTTTTTTAAGTCTGTATGTGCAATATCTGCAGGACTGCTCTGCATTACAAAAGATGGTTATTAATTGTTTTCAAGCACTGCTCTTTAGGGAGGGAGCCTCAAACGTGCAAATCAGACAAGCCTCCCTTCCCTAAGGCAGGCAAGGCCCATGGCAATGAAAACTTTTAAGAGTTTTGGAACAGAGAACAAGGTGGGAAGTGTCTTAAAGTCAGAGAGAATGAAGAGGACAAGTTTCTCATGAGCGAACACAGAACTCCACAGCACAAAACCATACACACGAGCGGACCAAGAAGGAGGTGACAAAGACGAGTGAGCAGGGTCTGAGGAACACAGAATACACAGAACATCAACATGGAAGTGCGGAGGGTGGGAGCGGTGCACAGCAGGAATGATAGGCACATTGACCCCGTGGATCGAGGCAAGAGAGCAGGGACACTGCCCACAGTTGGCTGCCCAGCCTGCAAATGCCCGTAAGAGGGAGCATGGGACCAGGCATCCAGGATTAACCATCAGGGCAAAGCCCTCAGGAAAGGGCAACAGAGTCTTACCTGCAGATGACCTTTCAAATTGGCTGGCGTTTTATAATCCCCCTTTAAAACCTATGGAAAAGAGAAAATTGGAGTGACCCTCCTGGGGTAGTGGCTCTGTGAACATCAGCAGTCCACCTCATTAACTGTGTCCGATGTCCCAGTATACCCGAACCAGCGGAAATGCTCTGATGGGCATTTGTTCTACATCAAGGTGCTATACTGGGGCAGTAGTGGGAGGTTTCCTCCTTTGCGACGGTAAGCAAAGCAGGGTTCCCTGCTGGGGCAGGAAACCAACACAAGCAATTCTGTTTCCCCCCTTAGCCTGGGAGGGGAGAGAATTTCAGTCTTTACCACTACGCCAGTTCTCCAAATTCATCCCAAGAAGTACAGAAAGGTCCATGTCAGAGACCCTGAGTCCCTAACCCTGCCCAGGGCAGATGTTCACCCAAATCACTTGTGTCCTAGAACAGCTCTCAGCAAGCAGAAAGAACAAAGAGGAGCTGTAAGAGACCAGAGCACTTGAAGCATGGACCAGCTCCTGGGAAGCTTTTCCAACCTTCCAGGTCAGTGCTGCTATTTGCCTGCCTGCCCTTGATCTGGCACATAGTACCACAGGGACCGGGGTCCCACCCGCAGGCATTCCCCTGCTCCCACCAGTGTGGCAAAGGACATCTCATCCAAGGGCACCGTCACGTGCAAAGCTGAGGGAGCCACAGAGTCCAGGCTCAGGCTGGGGAGGAACCGGTCCACCCCAAAGCATGAGAAACTCCCTCTATTTATTAAGTGCTGTCCATGGCTCTGCAGCTTCTTCCTTCCAGTTCTGCTTCAGGGACATGGAGTCAATAGTCTAGAAAACATCTGGTTTTGCTCAAATGCATTACGAGTCTCTACTTGCATTCCCTGCGGGAGTGGCTGGTGAGCAGCTACACACGGACACAGCACAGTCTGCCCATCCTCCTGGGGCCAGACGGGTGTGCCTAGTGCCTACAGCTGTACCTAGATATCAGCACACACCAGTAGCGCCCACGCCTGGGTTTGCGAGCTGGGCTGGGTCAGGGAGGGACAGGTCAGTATTTGCCACACACGAGAAACAAACACCACCACAAAATCATAGGGGACATCATCAGTTTGAGCCACATCATACTCAATCTACTGCACACATTTGTTTTGCAATCATCTCAGTGTAACTGCGTGTCTGTCATTCCCAGCCTCCCAAAAGGAAGAGAGCGTTGGTTTCTCCACTGCTCTTTTTTGATTCGGTTCAGCAGCCTCTTCTGCTCCGGAGAGCCCTGTGGGTGCAGAGACCCGCAGCCCCCCGACAGCGCCCCGGGCAGTGACACTCACTCTGTGCGTGTTGTTGACAACTAAGGGGTCGGGGTGGCCGTAGTTGGGTGGGTTGGCGTAGGGGTCGTAGCCGAGCCTGGCGAGCATCGGTGCGATGTGGGCCATGTCCTGCAGCACATCCCCTGGGATGTGCCCAATCCACTTAGATAATGCCTCCATGTTCACTGGCTTGATAACCTGGTCTGTTGATCTTTCTATCCTGGGGAAAAATAATACAGAAAAAACCAAATCAAGACACTAAAGTTGGATTTCACACATGTACTGGGCTCAGACAGAAAAGCCTTCAGCGAGGTTCACTGCCAGTTCAACATTTTGCTTCCAATGCCCAAGACACGCACGCAGCACAAACACTCATGGCCTGCCGGGTCCGCCTGGGGCAGAGCCGGTGCGAGGCACGGCAGCGCAGCGCTTCCCGCTCACAACCCTGCTCCGGGGGAGCAGGTCCCGGCAGGGGTTTCCACAGCCCTACGGGTTGGGTCGCCTTGTCCGGGGGTATCCCTCCTGCACCGGGGCCAGGGTGTTACCAGGACACCTCTGCTTATTACAGGAAAATAATGAAAGATGTGTGGTCTGTAGCACAAATACACTGCATGACCCCACTGAAAATCCAAAAACTTATCTGTTTAAGCAACCTCGGCAAAATTTAACCTGAGCAAATAGTGCTGAAAGCTCTGGAGAAATCATCACTTCAGCCATCAAAGGTGCCTGCATCTCTCTATCCTACACCACAGCTGCCTTCCTGGTCTGCCTGGGGTAAGGGCGCTGGGACATGCTCCCCACTAGCCATGCTCCCTGCCCCGCAAACTCCGAGGAGCAATCCCCTCACAGGTACAGCCCCCCCTCTGCACCCTGCGCTCGGTGGGACACTGGCCCAGGTCGAGCAGCCGCCTGCTCAACTCCAGCCAAAGGAAACCACACCCCACGCAGCAGAGGTGACACAACGTCCTAAGAGGGATGAATGTGCACAGAGGCTGTGGATCCTGAGCCTTGTGAGGGCATCCCAGTTACCACCTGCTACGGCGCAGGCAGTGCCATGCAGCCTTGTCTGGAAGAGCATCGCACGGCAGAGGGAAGCCGAGCCTGGCCACACACCCAAGTCCGTCCCCAAGAAATGGAGCAGCTGCATGTCCACAGCTGCCCTCGCCACTCTGGCATGAGCAATTTATACAAAGACTGCTTGTATGGCTCCCTTACACCACTGATTAAATTTTGCTAAGTTAGACTTAAGCCTCCATTTAGGAAATAAAGAGCATTAAAAGATAAGAAGGTGGGAGAAGGCAAGCACCCCCCTGGCACCCCGAGACAGCCACCCAGCAAGGAGGGAATGCTGGGGTGTCTCTCCATGGAGCAGGTATTTCTTTTATTCTGCAATACCAGCACCAAATCTGGCAAGAATTGCTGCTCACCGCTGAAAGCCGTTCATTAGCAGCAAAACTAATCATGGTAAGGAGGTACTTGAGGACAGGTGGAGAAGAGAGGCATTAAAGAGCTCATGTTTCAGAGCAAGCCGTTCTTTTCAAATTAGAAACCAAAATAATTTCTGCACTGTCAAGACAGACGAATGAAGCAGTCACCTGCTCCAAAAATCCTTGCCTGACAAGCTGCTCTGTTGGGTACAACAGATTGCTAGCCTTCAAGCTGTCTTCTACTCAGCAACACAAAACCTACTGCAGCAAAACTGGACACGCTGCCACTTTTGCCCCTGAAAAAGCATGCATAAACACAAGCGACGCATCTTTGCCCCCAGTTCTAGCCTTGAACTGCTTCGTGTAATGAAAATGCTCCTTAAAAAGCCGTGGCAGGAGCCGAGACACTCACTTGGAAAGCGACACCCCGCCAGGCTTCCCTATCAGTTCCTCATGGTGCAGCACCGTGTCACTCCAGGAGATGTCCAGGAACTTCATGATGGCATGCATGGACTGCTCGGGGTGCAGCACCAGCTGCTCGTAGTAGACGGGCAGGCACCGGGACCGGCCGATCTCCAAGCACTGGGAGTACATCACCTCGATGGCTTTGTTCCACTTGGTCAGGCAGTCTCGGTAGCTGTTCAGGTCGAAACCTGCGATGGTCACTTTCCGTGTGATCATGGAGTGGACTGAAGCCCGGCCGTCTCGAACCATCAGGAGGAATTTGGAATTGGGGAACAGCCTGGACAGGTAGACAGAGGACTTCAGCGTGAAGGGGTCCTTGTTACACAAATACCTGGCGGGCTCACCATGCTTGGCAATCACTTCCAGTATAAAGGCCTGCATAGCAGCATCCAAAACTTGGTCCGTCACTCCTGCTTCATCCAGGCGCATCTTCTCTCGCCCCGATTTAGACCAGGCCTGCCGCATTGCCAGCACGCGGGGGATGATGCGGGTCTCCTCTCCACAGCGCACCTCGGGATGGGCATCGAGCATGGCCCTCATCAGTGTCGTACCGCTCCGTGGGACCCCGCCAATGAATATCAGGGGCATCTCCTTGCTGTAGCGGTACTCCACATGGTTGGAGCCCATCATGACCAGCTCCTCATTCTCGGGTCTCATCAGCCTGTGCCTCCTCTCACTCAGGACTTGCTGGCACTCCAGGACCTGCTGGCCAAGGTGCAGAGTCACCATCAGGGCAACCACTGAGCCCACGACCAGCAACACCCTCCTCATGGTGACCCGCATCCTGTTCTCTGCACAGGCTGGTGACCACACTTCAGCTTTCAGCTAGCAAGTGTTCAACCCAACAGGCATCTGCAAGAGAAACACAGCACGGTCAGAGGAACAGGAGCTGCACTCCAGCCCAGCGGCAGCTCAGCATCCAGCCTGGCTCCTTCAGGACGCTGACGCCATCCCAGGGTTTCAACATCTCTTTCACTTATCAGCAACTTCCAGGCTAGGTGTCTTCTACCCAGAAGGTAATTAAAGTCTGCCTCAGAGCACACCCAAAGAGATTATTTCTGGACTGTTTGCGTACCTGGAGTCACCGGTTTACAGCTGAAGCAAAGCTCCAGGAACGTTTTGGAGAGGAGGGGCCACACATACCCAGTCAGTCCTTATTAAAAAAAAAATAAATAAATCTTTACAGAGCCTTTTCTATCCCACATGAAGCCCAAACCCTCCCTGCAGTTCTCCTTCCTTCCAAAACTGAGCTCAGCACACCGTCTTTTCACTTCTGTCAGCCACCTGTCTCCTTCCTACATTTTCTTTAATTTCAATGTGCTGTCACAGGGGAGGGGAGAAAACTGAAATAAGACAAAAACAGAAGCATCTCATGCAAATTTTAAGGGTCTGAGTCAAGAATAGTAGTTACCCATTAGCATGAAACACTCTGAGAAATTAAACCATCTGAAGGCTAACAGCCACACACAGAGTCAGTATTAAACACCCTCCCTCCAGAGACTGACCTTACGTAAAAATCCTTGAAGAAATCATCTGGCATTAAGGCTTTTCAGGTTTTCTGCGTCTCGGTAGGATATCCAGCAGGAAGCCTGCAGTTTCTGCAAGTTCCCTGCTCTGCTGCCTACTCAGGAGGGACTCCTGTGAACGCTGGCACTGCTTCCCACACCCTCCCCCCTTCTGCTCCATTTGTGAGCACAGGTTTTGCAATCCTCCCCTGGGCTCACCCAGGGATTTCAAGTTCTTTGTGATTATGTGGCTGGGGCGGGAGCTGAATGGAGTGGAAGGAACGGGGCGTCCATGCGTTTTGTTTTGCTGACAATCCAAAGAACTGCTTCAGAAAAACGTTTTCTTCTCTCAACTCTCTCTGTGAAAGGGCACATTTAGCAGTGGCCCGTGCAAAGCGCCTTTGTGGCAGGGAGCAGGCAGGAGAGCCGCCCCAGAGCCAGGCAGCCTCCCTGCCCCTGCCCTACCTGCCAGCACAGGCGGCCCCAGAACCAGCCAGGCACTCGCTCCATTCCCCTTCCAACCCGACATCCCGCTCCACCCACCCGGACGAGCGAAGCGGTCAGCAGCTCGCCATCCACCTGCTCTGCTTTTATCCGCTTCTGCTCAAACCATCAGATCACCACGACATGAAGAAGCAGCGCCTCTTTGCCCACCCAGGCACACATTTTCCCATCCCAGCAGCAAAGTAACATCAACGCCACCATTAAATTTGTGGCTCTTTAGCACCATGGCTAACATCCTGGCCAACTGCTTGGTTAACATACCAAGGTTAAACAGTTTCAAATGCATGCCCATATACTATATGAAAGTCGGAAAGTCAAATGCTGGTCCATTTGATTAGATGTAAATCAGAGGGAACAACAAACAGCTCTGGCATTTATGCAGCACCGAGTCAGAGTCAGATCCATTAAAAAGACAAGTGCTCATCTGCTCCATCCTGCTATCTCGATCTGTTTCAGTCATGTAAATATATTCAAATGTTCACCCTAAAAATAATTGCAAATGCAGCATGACCCATTTCAATACACTGTAGCTGGAGCAGTCAGGATTTAAGGCCAACTGGAATAATTACAGCTATGCAGACCAAGACAGGCTAATTAGCAAGACCTGCAGTTTAAAAAGGAGGCTCGGAGCACAGAAGTGCTCTGTTCTTTGCAAAAATGGCTTACAGTGAGCGTTTCCCACCGAGATGCTCCCAGCAGCTCCGACCTGAGTGCCGCCAGAGAGGAACAAAGGGACTCACTCATTTTGCTGTGCGAAGCGGGAGGCTGGCTGGGAGCCTGCGCCACCAGCCCTGCTCCGGCAGCACCCAGCGGGACAAAGCGCCGAGTCCCTGAGCATCCTCCTGCTGCCCCGGCCAGGGCAGACACGCAGCCCCCACCGCTGCCCATCCAATGCCACCAGCATGGGGAAGCTCGCGCTCCACTGCAAGGCAACAGGAAAGGCAGAGAGGCAGGTGCCAACAGCTGCCATCGGGGAGCATGGCCTCCCCCTTCCTGCTGTGCTCTGGACTCTCCCCGTTGCCGCAGCACACCGCTGCTCCCGCCAGAACAGCCCCGTTCTGCCTCCTGCACGGCAGCCACGCGCACTGTGGCTGAAGCAGAACAAACTTCTCTGGTGGGATTACCCCAGTGTACCCAGGTGGGCTGAACAAGCATCCATGAGTGTGCTTGGAGGTGGTCTGCTGAGCAACCGCAAACAATCCCACCTTATTTGCTTATTTTCAATTCTTTTGTGCAATCCTCCAGTAAGAATTCCCCAAAATTTATGGGGCTTATTAGTCTATGAGAGAACAGGGATGGATCATTTCCTCCACAGCAGGTATCTGGTGGAAAATATCATGGCATAATTAGATGGCACGGCTGTCTGATCAGAGACGACCTTCTAGTTCTTCAGATGCCTAAGCTGGCTCTGAGAGCTTTCCACTCCATCAGGAAATAGGGAGCTCTCAGGGGCTTCTATGGAACATCATGGCAGGGACTGAAAACCACTGCAGCTGGTGATGGGGAGCAGAAATCAAAGTGCCAGCGACCAACCCCAGGCTGAAGCCCTGAGTACAGCTCAGACACTGCAGGACAGTGACGGGCTGTGACCCACAGCTGGGGACTCCGTCCCTGACTGTGATCAGGGCAAGGCTGGTACCAAGAGCAGAGAGCGCGGGGAGTGGGGGAGCTGGTGGGGAAGTGACAGCAGAGCAGTGACAAACAAGGACACAAAAAGTCCTACAGGCAGAAAGTCTTCCTTATTTTGCATGCTGATTGGATATTAGTACAAAAAAAGGCTTAAACCATTTCTTGTCAGCTTGTGAAGGCAATACAATATTAACAGGGCATCAGCGTCGGTGTGCACAGACATATGAAATATTTATCAGCATCACAGGGGAATCAACCACTCTGGCGCTGCTATGCATACGCACTTACCTTCCCCTGGTGAGTTCATTCTGCTGCTAGCCGAACTTCATGCTGAAACACAGGTGGCTGTGAAAATACCTAGTGGGAAAGAAAAGCCACGATGTTGATTTATTTATCACAGACATTTGCATTTGCAGTGACAAATGATGCTCTTCTCCTTGGCAACTGCCCCTGCTGCACGCACCCCTCCTGCCCACAGCCTCCCTCCGAGCCCAGGGGAAAGGCGGTCCTGGCTCATGGGCAGCCAGACGTGGCATGCCTGAGACTCGGCCATCAGCCCCGAGGCACTGCTCCACCATGGTGGCATTCGCGGGGCTGATCCAGAGGAAGAAACCAGGGGAAGCAGGAAGGCGTCTGCTCTTTTAGGAAATGAAGCCTCCTGGAAGGGAGAAGCCTTAGGGGGACAGGAGCAGCTGGGATGTTTAAAACCCAGAGGCTGACAGTCTGAACATGGCATGCTGCCATTGCACACAAGTGACCGGCACAACAGCCTGTCCCAGAGGAAGCAGCTCCAGACTCGCCTGGTGCAGGCTTTGGTACAAATGCTGAAATCAGGCACCAGTCAGGCTATAGTCAGGGTCCCCCAAACCAGTTAGAGCAAAAGGAGACGGGGCCCAGAGGACCCTCCAGGTCTGGCAGGTCACACTCCTGCCTCCAGGCAGGGTCATGGGGATGCCAACCTCTGCACTAGGAGCTGCCCACGCTGCCAGGATCTCCCCGGCTCCAGCCCAAGGAACAAATCTCTCTCCAGTCTCACCACCTGCCAAGGCAGCAGCATCGGCCCCTCATGGCATGCAAACCCCACCAGGTAGGCAACCAAAACCCACGTGTCGGCCCAAACGCCAGGTTTCCCACAAGGACACAACACCTGCACCCATGAGGAATGCACCCATCCTGGGGAGCCCAGCAGCTGCCTGCATCGCCTTGGCTGAAGCTCTCCTGCAAGCACAGAGCATCCCAGTGACAGCGCGCCTGCGCAGGGGTCCTGCCCACGTCCCGCCAGTGGTACGGCGGCCGTGTCCCCACGGGACACCCTCCTCCAGGCATGGGAAGGGAGCGGCAGGGGGTGCCCATCCCAGCAGGGCTGCAGCTTTCCAAGCAAAGCCACTGGCCAGAGGGCTGTGCTGCAGCGGAGCACCCCGAGGGGCCAGGCAAGGATGGCACTCTGCTCCGAGGTTCACAGTGCGTACATGGGACCACAGGCTCATCGTGGGGCCGCTGCAGCTGGGCCCTTCCCACAGTCAGCTCCCCCTTAATGCACGATGGCATCCTGGCCTTGGAGGATGTTTTTGAGAACATTTCAAGTACAGACACTAATTGTTATTCCAGCCACCCAAGAGTCTCCTCCTCTTCTGCACAGCTGCCATAGAACATCACGCAGCCCCTCCACTTTAGCACTAATTAGAAACCAGAGGGAAACTCCACCCAGCATGAACTTCGCAAAAGCTTATCCGCAGTGCACGCATCGCCCTCCTTCCCTGCAAGGCCTTCTGCTCGACCCTGGCCTGGCCTCCATCGGCCACGGGATTTCAGGTCCAGACATGGCTGCAGGTCTGCGTACCAGCAGCTGTATCCCTGGATGTGCTTCTGCGGTGCCATAAATGATCTGGTGTGCGGAGCAGTGGCGGTTTAACAGCCCAGCCCCGAGACACTGTGCTCCGGAAACAGCTCCAAGTCTTGACTGTGCATGCACAGACAGACACACAGACACACACACGCCTGCGGACTTCCTTCCTGATGCCTCCCACCGCAGCACGGGGCCATGCAGCATGCCGCTGAGCGGCTGCTGTGCCAGCCAGGCGGACACTGCGGCCGAGTGAGCACCAACAGCGAGGACCAACCGACTGCAGCCTCCGCGTCCTCCTTCACCTGCTGTTATGAAACCAGCAAACCACCACCGCTGCCGGAGAGCAGTCCTCCGTGCCCGCACAACGCAGTGTCAGTGTAGCTGGGGCCTCCAGAGCAAGGGAGCCGTGCACCATCTGTAGCGATGAAGCAATGTCTCAAGTCCATTTTTTAAAGCCGCAAAGTGTTACAAACAGACAACAAAACCAGTTTCTACAAGAAGCTCAATATCATCAAAAAATGCATTTTTCTTTAAATCATTCCCAGAAACGATTGCTATTAACTGCAACTTCCCCAGAAGACATAGGTGTGGCCTGGAAAATTTTAGTTCAAATTGTTGACGCTTAACAAAAGGATGAGGAACTGCAGATGTCTTTGTGGTGGAACAGCGGCAGAAGCTGTGGTCAGCAAGAAACATCCTAAAACATCTAGCTTGCATCTTCACAAATCAGCAAAATTTAATCACTTAATTGATAGTCTTCAGTTAATTCAGACGCAGCATGGAAACACAGAAATAAACACAGCTTGCCTGGGGGCAACCGCTGCCGACCCAACGTAAGCTCAGACAAACGACGCACCCAGAAGCGCTGCCACTGCCGAAGGCGGGCGTGTTTCTCCTGGTCTCTCTGGTGGCAACTCATAATGCGTGTTTCAAAACACCCAACGACTCCAAGGCATCTCCCTTAGCAGGACAGAGATGCTCACATCCTGAGAGGCAGCAGCAAACAGGTCAAACAAACCCCAGGAGAGGAAAGCCAGGAAGAACCAGCAGGGGCTGAGGGCGAGGAGCGGGAAGGACAGGCTGCTGGCACAGAGGCACACAGGGAGTTTCTCCATCTCAGTTTCAAAGCAGCCCAAGCAAAAGCTGATAAACAAATTTTAAAGCATTCACCAAGAGGTCGATGAGCAGCCCTGGAAAGCCGCAAGCAGGGAGCAAGCGCCAACCGCTGCTTGCTGCTGTGTGCCCACGGAGGCAGCCGAGGGGACGGCAGAGGCTGAGGTTCACCAAAGCGCAGCGTCAGCCCCATTGAGCAACGCGTGGCTCATGCTCATCCGCCCCCAGCACAGCAAGCATCGATCCCTGCGGAGACAGCCAACCTGTGGGAGCAGGGTCCAACCTACACTGCAGTTTGCTGCCCACCCCAAATCGATACTGCAGCCGCTTGCAGCGGAACAGGAGCTCTGTACAAACCTTTGCTGGAGGTGAGCAATGGCCTGAGGCTCCGGGAGGTGAGAGAAGAGCCCGCTTTTATGTGCATGAAATTAAGCTGTAGCTGGCACCTACAGCACACGCACACAAAAAAAGCTGCTTTCAGGCCACCAAGTGGAGAGAACAGCAACACTGACAGCAGAACAGCTCTAAAGATGCTCTGCAGACCACAAACCCAGATGTAGCTACAGGAATCAGAAGTCAATCCCAGTAAAAATAATGGATTTTAGAGCACTTCAGGGTTATGTGTCCCTTTGAAAATCCTCAAACAGAATAGCACTGTGGTTTGCATTTGCACTGCTGACATCATCCCAAGTAAAACTGGAAGAAACAGGCAAAAGACTGCAAGAATGGGTGTTTAAGTGCATATCTTAGCACCCAAACCACAAGATGGATGTTTAAGCTTGCATCTTAGCACCCAGCTGGCTCAGCTCACCTCCACAACAGCTGCAGGGCACGCTGACACTGCTGCACTTACAGGTCCTCCCCCAATTCCTTTCAGCTGAGCAATCTCAGCATGATGCATCAGCCAGAGTCCCTGCAACAATGCTGGCTCTCGAACATACACTCTTCGCCTTCCACTGCAAAAGGTGCTCACCGTCGCTCTGGCAGCTCTGCTCAGACGCTGAGGCCACCCCAGCAGCGAGGCACGAGGGTCTGGCAGCACAGCCCACCACCATGGCAGAGCTCCTGCTCCCCAGCACCACCACAACTACTGCATTCCTGCAGCCCGGAGGTCACTGCCTTGGACCTGCAGGGGCAAGAGGGTTTCACAAAAGACCGTTTGCCAAAGCACAAAGCCCTCCTCCGAGGGCAACACGGGGAAATTTGTTTTCACTGCTGAGTACCTAGAAAAATAAACTACCAGAATCTGATGACCCAAGCATTCAGGCAGCATGCACAGTCTTCAAATACTGGCTTTCTCGCTCAGAAAATCCTGCAAGGTGGAAGCTCCGAGCACCCCAGCACACCACCCCAGGAGAGCCTGGCCAGGATGCATGCACAGCACGCCAGACTGCTTTAACAGGCTCTAAATCACATCAACAAAGATTTGACAGACATTTCACAGCACAAATGTACTGTTTGTTTATTGCCTCGAGGCTGTTATGATTAGAAAAACATTTTCTTATCCTGCTCAATGCTACAATGATCACAAAATAATAAAAATCCCACCAATTTACAGCATCTTCACTCTGCCCACCACTCGTTCCAAGCACAGCAATGGCATTTTATTGTCCGGTGATGGAAACCACAGTATCCACTTCTGCCAACCTCTCTGTAAGGCAACAGCCTTTCTCTCAAACTGGCTTCTTAATTATGAAACACCCTAAGTGAAAGCTGCTGGCTGGATGTGGCGATGGAGGCACCCACCCCAGCGACCTGGCACAAGCCACCATTCCCACCGCGCCCCAGCAAAGCTGCGGCAAAGCCAGGAGGAAGGGGCCTCGCCACGTCCCCCTCTTGGCTCAAGGAGCAGGGTCAGGAGGCACAGCTGCCGCTGGAAGGACTGAGCCAAATGAGGGGTGCAGGTGAGGAAAGGAGACCCACCCACTGCCCCGTGCCATTAGAGATGGGCACCAGAGCAGGGGGGTGTCTGGGACCCCCCAGCGATGGATGGGACCACCCAGATCATCGGCTCAGGTCTCCGCTTCGGAAGCGCTTGTGCCAAAACAGGAGAGGAGCTCTGCGCTTTGGAGGGACGCTTCTGACTTTTAATCAACCCACAGCTCCAGTTCTCAGAGCTTTACCTTTTCTTAATTACTCTGCAGTTGCTGCCCCAGGGGGACAAAGGCAAAGCCAGCGCAGGTGCCGCTGCAGGACCTGCACGAACAGTGACAGACAAACACACGCTCGCTCACCTTGCGCCCTGACCCGTGGCCCCATCGTCCCGCTCCCCCGTCCTGAGTGGGACAAGGGGGCTCTCGGGAAGCACAGAGCTGTTTCCCTGCACTTCTGACCAGGGTCCCCCCAACTCCCACCCCAGGCCCAGGGTAGGTCCCAGGGGACCCCGCCAGAGCTCTCCAGAGGGGCACAGGGAACACTACAGAGAGGAGCCGGAGTTTGCAGCCTCTGCGTTAACTCACTACACTTGGTGCAAACAAGACTCTTCCCTCCCAAAACTGAACGAAGATTCCCCACATGAATGTAGGTGGTCAGAGCCCACCATAGAACAGGGAGAAAAAGCAGTGAAAGGAACTTCTAGAAAAAATACTAAGTATCTTCAAAAAAATTTTCCAAATCCACATGCCAAACCGTAAGTCTCAACAAGCTCCATTCTTGTGCGCACAAAGATCAGGATTTGCAATTAAAAGGTTGTTTCTGCAAGAGAAACCCCAAAACCTCAAATTTGCTTAAGAAACAAAATCAAAATATTTTACTTCCCCATGCATCAACACCAGGCATCCCCAGAGCTGAAGGCACTAACTGAGAAGGCAACATGGACCGAGGGGCATCCTGCACACCCCTTGGGCAGCAAGGGGAGGGAGAAATGCCAGAGGCAGCCATGCTTTGGCAGCAGTGCCCCATCTCCCCGCTCAGACCGGCCCCAGGATCTCCACTGCGGCCCAGCCAGGCTCAGCGTGTCGCCTGCCACAAGGCCGAGTGTTCGGCATTTTCACAAAGCCAGTAATTTTGGGAAGGACACAGCGCACTGCCCAGCACCCACATCAGCAATGCGTGAATACGTGGCCTCCCACTTGATGTGGCGCAAAGCCCGTGGGCCTGCACAGCCCCCAGAGAGGATGTACGACAACCTCCCACCAAGCCCCGGTGCAGGCAATGTTCTTGTGAGCCATGGATGGAAAAAAAGGAAATGGGTCCCTCCAAGACATGCCGCTCGGTGCACAGCGTGACTGACCCGTAAGACAAATTACCCTGAACAACACATCCGAGTGCTTCACGGCTCAGTTCCTGTCTTCAGAAGCCCAGCTGTAAGCCCTGGGTCCTCTGCTGTCATTTATGTCTGCAAATGCTGGGCCACTGAGGGCTGCCTCTGCATGCTACCCAGACCCACTGGCCTGCAGCCAGCTGTGAGCACAGCTGCCCGGAGGAGCAGGGGGGCTGGGTGCTCTCCCACCCCCATTAGAGCACGTCCGGGCACAGCCACTGGCAGGAACGGTCGCTCACGCTGCAGGATCTACCCCCAGCACCGAGCAGGAACAGGAGCACAGGAAAAACCCCAGCTGCTTCTCCGTGCCCCACTATAGCACTCCGCGATTGCAGCGGCTCCAGAGCCGACAAGCACCCGGTGGTCACTTCTCCATGGAGAGCACCTTGATGCTGCAGCCCCTTGTGAATTCCCCAGTCTCAGCTTGGGCTCACTCACCTGGAAACACGCAATGGGAACCACCCGCTTGCTTAACTTCCGAGCGCTGCGGATTGAGCAACCCTCCGCCGCTGTCAGTGGTTCGTGTTTGCAGGCCCTGCAAGGGGGAGAGGGGCTCGGCGCAGCTCCTCGGCAGGACCTCCCACATGCTGCACGGTTCCTACGGGCAGGGCCGGCCCCAGGCAGCATCACCCAGCCTGCGCTACTGCCTGCACCCGCACAGTGAGGCCAGCACAAAAGGATGGACTGGGAATGAAAAGGGGGGGGGGGGAAAAGCGTCATTCACCTTTAGATAGGTTTTCCTTGCGGAGAATCCCTGCGATACTGGAGGCAGACAGGGGTTAAGAGAACGGCACAGACTAAAGGCTTGCAAAATGATATGCAATAAAGCAGGCAGACAACAATACTGCAAGCTTCTCCTGCCAGCCTGCACACTCGCTGCCTGCGCTTGGGGGTCTGTGAAATCCAAAGTGAAACACGCTCTGCTGAGACACAAGGCTGAGGCTTCCTAAATGCATCACAAATTTGTCAGAAGAAGCATCTGTACGGTGCCAAATAAAACCACCTGCTAGGTGTTTGTTTTCTCTCTCCAAAAATGTTCTTGACAGTCACTGCATTTTATAGTGCTCCTGCCATCCCGCACATCCCCTGAAGGCTCGGCGTATCTGTAATGCAAACTGCCTTTGGATGTATCTTCCTAAAATAGCGACAGAAATTACTAATACAGTTTTTAAAACCTACAGGCAGAGAACAGCAGTGGCACAAGCCTGCCCGTCCTTCTGGTGAGCCTACCAGCAAACCAAGTCCCAGAGAGACCCATGGCAGCTCCCACCTCGGCATCCCCAGCATGTGGAGGGCATAACTCTGCCTGTATCACCCTACAGCAATGCCCCCCAACACTGGCTGCAGCACCAGCTCTGGGCAATGCCTGGAAGGACCCGCACAGCACCGTGCATGGCTCAGCTGCCACGTGGTACTGCTCGTCCCAGGTGAGGGCTTTCAGCTCAGCAGAGGGGGCCCCAGAGCACTGTGGTGGCTACCCCATCTCAGCTGCCATGCCACCAAATATCAAGGCATGGAAACTGGCTCTCATGGCCAGGTCCTAGCAGTGATGCTCTGGTCTTCTGGGAAACACGGAGCTGTGGGCAGCAGCCAGCCACTGCTCCCCTGGAGAGCAGCGCTGCCCCCTGAGCATGCACACGGGCACAGAAGCAACTCGCAGGAATGGAGGAAGCTCAGTGCTCTGGACCAAAACACCAGGCTGCTGGGAGGGCATTCATCAGTGCACCAGCAAGGTCCATTGGCCCTATCCTCAAACTCCACTCCTGTGGTTTCACATGCAGACCGTGGGGTGGTTACGGAAGTCAGCACTGGAATTCACGCCCCGATCTCAAGGGCTGCCTCCCCTGCGTGAGCACCCTGCAAACCCTTGGCTCTCTCTGTAGGCAGCACAGTACATCTGTTCATGCCAGATGCCACATGCAGGCAGCCACCGAGCACAGGCTGCAGCCAGCCATGCTATTACAAAACCCCGCTTGGAAGAAACATTTGAACCTGTGTTGGCACTTGACAAGCTCCCCATGAGCACGCTGCAGCATTCCCAGAAAAGCAACGTCAAATTTGGAAACCTGTTAGCACAAATCATTTTAATCTCTCCACTCACCCTTGCTCAGTACCCAAGCATGAGAGAGTAGCACAGCTGTGAAAAGGGGGGACTCACCGCCCATATATTAAGTACAAGCAGCTGGTGGGGCCGGGCTCTGACTTGCAGAGGAAGACATGTGAAGGGGTTTCAAGCTGTGAGATGTTTTTTGGACAGAGACTGAGCATGCAAACACACACAGTAAGGGACAGAACAAAGGCCCGCGCAATGCAAACCACACACTTCCCATGGAAGATCACGGCCCAGCTCACGCTGCCAGCAGCAGGGAAGCGCTGCCAGCAGCACCAAGGACTGTGACTCCGGCCACGAGTCCCAAGGAACTTGAGCTTGCTATAGAAATAGTGTGGATTTTGCACCCCTACCATGCAGCACCATAGGGCAGTGGCCTGGTGACAGATGGGTAGAGCAGGGAGAGCATCAGTGTTTTGGGTGGGCTGCAAGGCACCAACACCACCACTCGGGAGCTTGTCTGCAACCCCCCTGCCACGGGACCCTCATCCTGAGGACACCCAGCAGAAGCTTACAGCTGCCTAGGCCTCAGCTGCTGTCAAAACCTTTCTTCCCAGAAGTTGAGGCTAACACCAAGTGAGACCTGTGGGCGCAGCCTCTCACCCAGCACTTGGTTGCCCAGGCCACCACAACACAGGTGGCCACAGTCACCCCAGCAGAGGAAGGCAGCCCTCGCCCCTGGGCACTGCCCCGGCCCGTGGGTACCTCCTGAAGGGTGTCATGCCCAAGCCTGCTCTCTGCACCACTGGCAATGCACGGGTGACAGCAGGCACAGCCTAGTGCTGGGCTCCTAAAGGGGTGCCAGGGAGATCGGAGGCAAGGGGAACGTGCCAGAAAGCAGGAAAAAGGGAAAAAAAGGACACGGAACACCCTACACTGAGCACCCTGCACCCCGCATTGTGTACTGTGCACCAAGCACTAGCCTCCGCACGCCGTGCACTGCACATCACGCAGCCTGCATCGCTCCGTGCAGCCTGCATCCCCCACGCACCGAACAGCCACCATCCCACGCCGCTCCCCGCACCGTGCACCGCTCGCCGCGCCGCCCCGCCCCGCCCCACGGCGCACCTTGCACCGAGCACCTTGCACGCCACCCCCCGAGCACCGAGCGCTGCCCGCCGCGCTCCCGCCGCCCGCTGCTACCGAGCCGCCGCCCGCCGCGCAGACCCGTCGCTGTCACCTGCCGGCCGGTGCCGCGGCGGGGGGCACCGTGCCGGGGCCGGGGGGGGCGCTGGCGGCACACGCAGCCCGCGCCGTGCCGTACCGCACCGGCCCCCCGCCACTCACCGGGGCCGCCGCCGCCGGCCCGGAGCGGCGCGAGACGCGGCGACGTCACGCGCACGAAGGGCCGGGATCCCCGCGCCGCGCACCGCCCCAATGCGCATGCGCCCCGCGGCCGGCGGCGGGAGGCATCGGGCGTGCGGGGGGGGGGGGGGGCCGGTATCAGGCGACACGCGTGTGCGCGCACCGGGGAGTGCGTGGGCTGCGTGTGTGCGCGCGCGACGCGCGGCGGTATCCGTGGCTGCGGAGGCGCGCGGGACCCCGCGGCCCCGCTCCCTGCGGAGCGCCCACTAAGGGCCGGGGTGCGCGCACGGGGCCCGGCACGCTGCAATCACTGCAAGCGCTAATCAGCACAAGTGGGAGCGCAGGAAAGCGCCACCGAAGGGGCTTCACCGGGAGGGAAAGGGGTAGTGAGGGCCGGGGCGGGGGGCGCCTGGGAGGGGGCAGGGACAGCGTCCGAGGGGAAAAAAAAAAACCACCTTCAAAGTGAATTGGTCTTTGATTGAATGCAATTACTGCTGTTAATTATTTACCGCACAGGTGAACCCCTCTGTGTGCCGCTTGCAGACCTGCCTCTTGGCCTGTACCCATCGACAGGGCCCTGTGACCCCCTGCTGCCCCATGGGCATGGAGGGAGCTGGCAGCCCCCCCGGTCCGATTGCTCTCAGGGTGCCCTGAGACCCCCTGCCACACCCATGAGAGACCCCATGGGGGCTGGTGAGGCCAGGCTGGAGGAGCCTCCTGCCACCACCTTCCCTGTGCATGCTCCTGCTTTCATGGGGGTCTCCCTTGTCCCTGCTGCAGCAGGGGCGGGGGGGGCAAGGGTGTCCTGCCTGAGAGGGTTTTCCCTGGGAAAATCACCCTACATCGTGTCCCACCCAGCTTCCAACACAAGGCTTGAGCAGGACAGAAAAGCAGAGCTGATGCAAAGCATCCCATGCACCACCAACACCAGAGCAGCTCTAGTCTTCCATGTTTTTTAATTTGCCTCACAAGGTAAAGTACATCCAGGGAATGTGCAATGTACAAGGAAAGTGCTGAGCAGGGGAGGCGGGGGTGCCCCACAGGGCCCGGGACTCATAGCTAGCAGGCAGCACGCTCAGTTGGAGGGTGCGTCAGGGGTGACAAAGGTGCCCTTCTGGTCCCACTGCATGTCCCGGATGCGGCGGATGGACTGGATCTGGGGCTGGAAGGCACACCACTCATTCCAGTGTCGGAATTCTCCGGTCTCAAAGAGGTACTGGTAGCCTCTGTAGCCAGGGTACTGGTACCCGACCCAGCTGCAGGGAAAGCAAACAGAGGGCACCTGAGCGGGGTCAGCCAATAAAGGCAGTGGTGGCATGGCCGGCATACTCTTGGAAAGCCGGCAGAGCCCCCTGCCTCCCATGCGCTGGGTGCAAACCCCTGGGCTCCACCACCGAAAACAGCCGTTTGGCATTTTCTGGGCACCCAAGACCCCCATGCAGGGGCTCAGGATCAGCTGGCAGCGAGCCAGGGCACGGGGGAGGACGGGGAGCCTGGCAGGAGGCAGCTACTGCCATGGCCCGGCTTACGTTCCACTGGGCACCTGCACGCTGCCCACACGGTCGCAGAAGCCGTAAGCCCAGAGGCTGGGCACGTCGTCCTCCTGGATTTCCATCTTGTTGCCCTTGAAGTCAGCAGACTCGTACAGGGAGATTTTGTGGTCCTCAGCCTCCTGGGGAAGACAGAGGGAAAGCGCTGGGTCGAGTGGCCAAAGCCCTGAAGCTTGCAGCAGCAAGGCATCGAGCAGCACAGATCCAGCCCTGGCCAGACCCCGCCGGGTGCTTTCTGCTCCTGGACCACTCACCATTTTGATGGGACGCATGGACATGAAGCAGTCGCTCCGGTAGCTGCTAGACCAGGTGTCCCAGCGAGGGTACTCGCCCTTCTCCAGGATGAACATCTCCCCGCGCATGTTGGCCTGCTCGTAGGCCACCCAGCTAGGGAGAGGGATAGGACAAGACAGCAGGTCAGGTGCCACCTAACAGCTCCTCTCCTGCTCTGCCAGCCTGTGGGGTGCTGGAGCCAGGCTCCCAGCACCCAAACAGGCTGTGGGTGTCAGGGCTGGCCCCACCATCCTGCTCCCACCTTTCTCAGAGGACAGACACTACGGCATGCGCAGAGCTGGCAGCTGCCATGAAGCACTGAGCTCTCAGCGGAGCGCTCACTGGTGCACGCATCCAAGGCTGGCAGCAGACACCAGCGTGCTTGCAGTGCTCCCCTTCCTCAGCCCGGGGAGCAGCAGGACCCTGGGGCAGCTGGCAAGCCCTGCATGCTGCACACCTGGAGACTCATCCTTGCGTCATCTCAGGACTTTGTTTTCCCTCTTGCTCCACTGAGCCCCGGCCAGGGCTGCCCAGGCTGTCTAATCCTGGCACGCTTGCATGCTTCAGTGCACCAGCTTCAGCCAGCTCTGGCATTCATCCCATTATCAGGGTGTGGGCACTCCGGGTTTGTTCAGCTGCAATGTCACCTCTTTTGCAATGCCACAAGGTGCTGCTGTGCTGTGAATGTCACAGGCTCAGGGCTGCAAAAACCCTTGACACCGGCATGGCCCTGCATGTTCTGCTTCCCGTTTCCCCTGCCAAACGGGGCTATTTCTGCAGATGCCAATAGGTATTTTATTTTCCTAATGTCAGGAGACATGTTTGAGTGCCACAGGCAGCATGACCTTAGACTGACTTTTAAGGCGGAGCTTGGCTGATTTTGCTTTTGTCTTTCCCTAAGTAAGTTTTTGGGCACAGAGTCTCACCAGTGACTCTCAAGGAGACCGAGGATTTAGGACCCCAATGACACTTAAATACTCTGTTCTCCAAGTTTCACCCTTTCTATATCTAGTGCAGCTTCCCAGGCGTCACACCTGAGCTCCATGGGGGCTGCTCCATCCCCCCTTTTTTTCAAGAAAAGTTGTATATTCCGGGTTCTAATAAAAAAGTTGTCATCAGTGCTATATGGTGTCATTCAAGGTGACCAAACAAAGGTCACCTTGCCCAGTCCCTCAAGGCTGCCATCAAGGCAAGCCGTGTCCCACGCATCCTTCCCGCAGCACTGCCAGCCCCCACCAGCTGTCCCACTGCCGCCAGGCTGCCTTCCCAGGCATGGCATTTCCAGCTGGGCACGTCAGTGGTGAGATGCTCTTTCAACACAAAGATCATCTGACTGTGCAGTTGTCATCTAGTTTGGTGATCATTTTTGTCCCTGCTTGTGTCAACTGTTCCTGTGGATTTCAGACCTTCCCAGCCCCCTTAACCCTGCTCAGCTGCCTGGGTGCAGGTGGGCGTGGGGCTGCCTGCCTGCCCTCCCCTGCCCGCTCCAACCCTGTCCTTGCAGTGGCCCTGGTCACCAGACTGGTCCAAAGGACCGGCCTTGTTTCACGTTGGCTTCTCCAAATTCTACAGGTCTCTTGCATTTCATAGACAGCCTCAGGTAGCAGATCTGATGGACAGCTTTCCTTAGCTTTTGGCTTTACCTCTAGTGCCCTTTGCTTTACAAATGGCCCTGGTGTGCTCCCTACCTGCCCAGGCTGTCCTGCTCTCCTCAAAGGAGGCTTGGGGTCCCCAGCTCTGCTCCTGCGCTGCCCCTGCTCTGCTCTCTGCCCGGGCTGCAGGGAAATGCCCCTGCACATCACGCTGCACCTGGGGCTGCTCCCCAGGACTGCATCACCACCTCCCCAGGTCATCTCCAGGGATACGGTCCTCTCCATGGCTGGGGACACTTACGGTCCAGAGGTGACAATGACGCTGCGCACCCGGTCGAAGCCACGGTCTGCCAGGTTCTGGCACTCAGTGGTGAACTCCATCTGCCTGCCCTGGAAGTTCTCCTGGTCAAAGACGGTGATCTGGGGGCAGAGGGAAAGGGTTGGACAGGGACAGGCATGCTCAGGGAGGGCAGGGTGGTGCTGCGTGTCCCTGCGTGGATCCAGCATCCATGAACCCACTGCCCACGTGTACTCCTCAGCTCTCCAAGGCTTCCTGCAACTTTTCAGGTCTGGTGCCTGGCCAAGCTGAGCTGGGCTCTGTAATGAGCAGCCCCATCCCACCATGGGCTGAGCACAGGAAGGTCCCCTCCTGTCAGTCATCCCTGCTCCCAGACAGCCTCATCCTGCCTCCAGTTTTGCTGCTGTGAAGCCACGTCTCCCTGTGCTGGTGCCCACATCAGGCCTCAGCCAGGCTGGGAAGGAGCTGCTTTTCCAGGAGCTGCATCCGTGCCATGGCTTTCACTGCCTGGCATGTGCAGAAGTGTCACCAGAGCCCTCAGATCGCTCATTCCTTGTCCCCAGCCCCACTGCGGCACCTCTGTGGCACAATGACCTGGCGTCACCGTGGCATTTTGGTGCTGGCCTTGTCACCCACCGCCTCCTCCTCCACCCTCCCACAGCACTGCAGGACCCCCGCATGTGGAGGGTCACAAGACAGAGCAGGCGGCAGCCCTGACACATGACCCAGGGGAGAGCATTTCCAAAGCCTGTCCCAGCAAGCTGTCCCAGCCAAAGGGCACCCAGAGCGCATCCCTCCTAGAGCAGCCCCGCAAGTGGCTGCTCGAATCCTGCACCTAGAAAGCTGCTGCCCAGGACACACACAGCAGGGAAGGATGGCCTCATCGACACTCTCCACCTGCTCTTGGAGGAGGGTCCTTGCCCCTGGGCCGCCTGCATTCTTCTCCTGCTGGCTGCCCCAGAGATGCTGCTACCATCCCTCACCCCCGGACTGCATCACTGCATGTGCGGAGCAGCCGGGCTTACCCTGAAGGCTTCTGTGGTGGGCTCCTCACCCTTGCTGTTTGTGACGGGAGCAGGGTCAAAGGATGGAGCTGCCGCTGGGGCCGCCTTCTCCCTGTCCTCCACAGCCTGGCCAGGAGCAGCGGGTTTTGTGGTCTCAGACATCACGATGTTGGCTCAAGTCTGGGACAGGGCACCCAGCAGAGATGCCAGCAGCAGGTTAGAGGGGATGCATGGCTGTGGGCGCCCACCACCTGCCCCAGCCCTCGCCCTGCCCCAGGGTGGTTGCATTGAGATGGGGGGACTCAGCAATAGGGTGGGTGGCTGGGGCTGGGAGGGGAGCTGCCGGGAGAGGTTCTCCAGGCAGGCACAGGCAGCAGGGTCCTGCCTTCACCAGGAGAACCATGGGAGGTCCCAGGTGCCCACACTCTCCTTCTGTGGTCAGGAGAGCCCTAAGCATTGTCCCACCACTGCAGGGGTGCCCAGGGCAGTCCCAAACACTGGTGCCCAGCCACTCCCTGCTCTCCCGAGCCGGACTGGGGCCTGATGCTGCACCGGGTGCTGGGGTGTCCTACACGGGGTGTGCCTGGGAGCCCGGCTGGGCAGCAGGGCAGCATGTGAAGGGGTGAGAAAGGGACAGCCCAGTTTGCATGAGGCTCCCCGCAGGGCACCCTGCCAGTGGCCCCACAGGTAAGTGTCACCAGTGGCTGCTGGGGGAGCAGAGGGCAGCGGGATACTGAGCACCGGGGTGCTCTAAGACATGGTGGCTACGGCGGTGGTCATGGATGAGACCCTGCGTTTCCCTCTTCCCCCCTCAGGTCCGGCTGCAGTCCGGTGCCCGGGGACTTTGTCCTCTTACCTGGGCAGCTGCTGCTTCTTGTTGGAGTGAGCGGGCTCGTGTTTTGGGGTGCAGAGAGGCCCCCACTTTATAGCCTGGCAAGGGCAGACCCCCAGGCAGGCACACAAAGGAACTGCCAGCTCATCAGTGTCTGTGCGGCCGCCCAGTCATCACATCCTGCAAAACGCTGGGCGAGCTGGAAGCCTCTCCCCAGCCCCGTGCCCAGCCGCTGAACCCAGCACTTTCCTTTGTGCCCATGGCACAACAGAAGACCTGACCGTGCCACTTTGCAGCGCGCGGCGGCACCCGCTGCCCCACGTGCGGCCACCCCAACAGGGCATATATAGCCCTCATGTGGCCCGGCCAGCACCGGCACGCCACCCTCCCCTGCCCACTGCCCCTGGTACCAGACCCACACAGGCACCCAGCTCCAGTGCTGCTGCAGCCTGTGCCCCGTGGCTGCATGGTGCCCAGCCCTATGGCTGCACTGTGCTCATTTCTCCCCTCTAAACAGTAAATCTCTTGCTTTAAACATCATTCCATACCCACAAACACCTGAGTGCGCTGCCCTAAAGGTTCCAGGATGCAAGACTTAAATGTTTTGAAATGCATCAAGAGTTTTTTTTTTTTCTGAATGACTTGTAATCAAATCTGACACTTTCCAAAACATCTCAGTCCCTGAAAATTATGTTCTCCTTTGAGGATTTCCCTGGTAACTGTGTCCACTGGCTGGTTTTTAGCTCATTTAACCTGTGCTGTGCTGATTCTATACCATCCCTAGTTTTGCCATCACCACGCTGTACAGTACAAAATCCCACATGGGGTTTTGGTGCATCAGTGCTGTCTCTGACTGATGACAGGTGGAGGGGGCCATGGGGTGGCTGGCTGGGGACACACTGGCCACCCATCCCTCCTGCGGCTCAGTCTGCAGTGCCACAGCTCCTGCACCCCTTGGCTGCTCTCAGCACCAGGAGGCACTTCGGGGGAACCTTCCCCTGATTCCCACCGAGCCTCCTATCAGCTGCTTGCCCTGTTTGCCTGCTGTGTCCCTGTTCATCATGTAAGTACCTGCGCACTTGTTTCCTCCCAGTACTTTCCAATACCCTCAGCCTCCTGCAGCACCCAGCACCAGCACTCCTGGGCTGGCTCCTCATCGCTGGCAGCAGTGAATTACTCAAGGCTGCACATTCAGAAAGCTCAGAGCCCTCAGTTTTGCTGTCATCTTTTATTCCCCTCAAGAGTAGGTAGCATCAACCAGCAGCAGTGGGATCCAGCTGCACCCTCTGGGCTATTGTCCAAAATCCTGAATAAAAAGCATTTATTGATGCCTTCTTTTCTTGTGGTTTTATGGCGGGCTATGCTGGGTGTGGGTGCTGCTGCCCCATTTCCCCTGGGCATTCCCCACAGTCTGGTCTCTCACCTTGACACTGGGCATCTTTTTATAATTCATGGCTTTTGATTTGCATTCATTTTCATGTTTGTTAGACAGATTTCTATTTTAGGCTGCATTCTCTTCCTCTCGGTGCCAGGGTGGGTTTTTCGACCGTGCTGCCTTGCCTGTGGCTCCTGAGCATTAATCAGCAGGTCTTACCCACCCCCCAGCTCCTGCTGCCCTGCTCCTGGCTCCACTTTCCCTCCAGCTCCCTGCACCTTTGAACTTGGGCACTGGAAAACTGTGCTTGGGGGGACTCAGCTGTGCTCCTGATGGCTGCTCCATGCTGCTTTGGCTGTTACTCTGTAGGCTCAGCAGCACAGTGATTTTTCCTGAGATGGTGCTGTGGAAGGGCTGATGGCAGGGTTCTGTCCTCGGCAGTTCCTGAACCCCACAGACACAAAATCTCCGCCCTCCCCACTGACCATCCCTGCAGCCAGCAGCAGGGGCTTTAGAAAGCCCCTTGCTGCAGTGTCCCATCCTGCCCCAGCCCCTTGCTTGCACCGTCCTGCCCCAGCACGGAGGGGCATGTGGGAAACACAGCTCAAACACTGCCCAAGCCTCACCCCCAGTGCAGATGGCTGGAGCTGACCCAGCTCAGCCCCAGCAGGCACAGGCACAGGCGTATGCCCAGCGCGAGGGGTTTGTTCTGCCCCGGTGAGTCCTGCTGCATGCAGAGCTCCTGCTGCTGTGTCCCCTGCCCAGCTCTGAGTGGCACCGTGGGTGCACCCAGTCCCAGCCTGGGCTTCATACAACAACATCCCAGTGCCAGGGCACATCACAGAGAGCGAGCGGGCTGTGGTCACCGTGCTGGTGACCAGCAGCAAGCTGAGTTTAGCTCAGGCCACAGTGAGAGGCTGTGGGCAACTTGTGCCAAACACACATTTGCTGGGGGCTGCATATGTTGGGGACAGCCTGCACAGCCCCACTGCGGCCTGGAGCAGCTGGTTGCATGCGAGATCCTCAGCTGCTGTACTTGCCTGCTCTGCCTCCCCCACGGTGCCTGGGGCTGCCAGGGCTGTGGCTGCACATAGGAGGATGCTCCAGCTCAGCCACCTGGCAGTTTCCTGGCAAATGCTGTCTCAAAACACAACACTACCTGGGAACACAGGTTTTGCCACCTGGCTCAACAGCTTCCTTTCGCTGCTGCCCCACTGCTCCCTGCTCTGACAGGCAGGCTGCGTGGGTGCCTCTGCGAGGTGCTCAGCCCTCAGAGCCCTGCATGCTCCCAGCATGACCCCGGGACGATTTGGTGGGGATGTCGCTGTGGGCGAAGCTTGAAGGTATTTAGGTACCCAAAATGTAGATGCAGTGGGCTCTATCCAGGTCCCTGCACACAGAGGCAGGAGGCTGCTGCAGCACTTCCTAAGTCTTGATCTGCATCTTTAGTCCCTCTAATGCTTTGCAAACCTGCTCTGTGCTTTCCTGTGCCCCCACCCCCGCTCCTTACAATGCTCCGTGATTGCTGTGTGCTCAGCTTGCAAAAGAGCTGCCCCGGCTTTCCGGGGGAGCTGCTCTGCCCTAGCAGGGACAGCAAGCACCGCCGCAAGTGGAGACACGCCTCCCATCCTACTTCCCAGAAATGCAAGTGAGAAAACCTCCGCACACCCCCGGCCAAGGCACGGGGCGGGCAGCGCTGCCCAGCGCCAGGAGGAGCGCTGCCAGAGCTGGGAGGCATGGTTCCAGCCCGGCGGCACGCTGGGGCAGGGCATGTGGCAGGAGCGCCGGCAGACCCCCAGGGGCGATGCCCCGGCTCCAGACCTGCGGGGCTGGGGGTCAGAGCCTGTGCCCGGTGGGCTGGGGGAGCGGGAGCTGTGGCGTCCCGGCTCATCAGCTTCTCTGCAGCATCGCCTTTGTTCTGCACAGTCCCTCCTCCCCACCATGTGCTGAGTTAGAGGTTTCAGTAATGCTCTTCTGGGCTCTGTCTCTATCCAGAGGCTATAAAAACCCAGCCGGAGGGCTGCTGGGCATGTCACCTCCCCAGGCACCAGCGCCTCACCCCAGGTAAGCGCGGGAGCCTGGCAGCAGCTGCCTCTGCCCCGCATGACTGGGTCCTAGGAGCGGAGCAGTTGTGGGGAAATGTGGAGGAGGATTAGAGAGCTGGGGCTGGACATTGTTCTGCAAACATGACCCGGCCAGGGGGTGTGGGGTCCTGCAGCCAGGGCATGAGACTAGGGCAGCTGCCATGGACAGGCTGTGGCACCGCTCTGCTGTCACACGCCTCGGCGCGGGGGAATGGTGTGGGGGGATCAGGCTGTGGCAGTGGAGCGGGGTGCTGCTCCTCAGCGTGGGCACGCAGCCACCTCTGCAGTGCTCCTGGCTCAGCACCACCTTGGCTGCAGCCCCGGGCACCAGCCCTGCCTGTTTGTGGTGAGCATGCCAGGGGACCTGCACGGGGCTGCCTGCGCCGGGGCTGCCTGCGCCAGGGCTGCCTGCACAGGGGCTTTGGCAGCGGGATATGCCTGCAGAAGGAGGAGCCTCCCTGGGCACAGGGAGCTGTGGGCAGCCCCATGCACAGGCACGCAGCGTGCTCACCCCACTGCGGTGCTGTGCCATGTGCTGTCAGGATGGCTGCCAGGGCTGCAGCTGCCCTGCCAGACACCCACTGCTCCACATGGCCTGGATGGCAGCCCTGGGTGGGCTGGGAGAGCCCTGGCCCATGCTCTGCACCTGCTTTGGCGTGGACCCACTCCATCACCGTGTCCCATGCCGCTGGTGAAGGGATGTGCACAGGCTCCCGAGGGTAGTTTCATCTGGGCAGAGGCTGGAGTGAGCCCCGCAGAGCAGAGCAGGCGACTACGGACTCCTGCCTTCATCTGCCTGCACTGCCCGTGCAACGCATGGCCTGAAGCCCAGTCTGAGGACATGGGAGTCCCAGGGAACAGCCAAGCCCCCAGCGCAGGGCTGGTGGGTCTGGCCAGGCTGCAGCAGCGAGGCCAGGCTCATGGGGGCCAGCAATGCGCTGGCCCCAGGGCAGGTTTTAACAGTCCCATTCCCCTGTGCTCCAATAGAGCCACCATGACCCACCGCTGCAGGAGATCCTCTGGTCTCTGGAAGGTACGGGAGCCTGGGGAGGACCGGCGACGCAGCCTGAGCCCCGTGAACACCCAGGCATGGGGGTGCAGTGTCTCCTTGGGGCCTCTGCACCCACGGAGCCCCCTGACCCACTCCATCCTCCCCAGATCGTGGTGTGGGATGAGGCTTTCTTCCAGGGCAAGAAGCATGAGTTCACCAGTGACTGCTACAGCACCCCAGAGCACGGCTTCAGCACTGTCCGCTCCTGCAAGATCGAGAGTGGGGCGTGAGTGAGGGTTACAGGGGGCTGCCACCCCATGGTGCTGTGGGACCCCACGGATGTAGGGGGGTTGGAGGATGAGATCTCCAGTGCTTTTTGCCACCCGAGCCATGGGGCTGCCTCCTCCAGGGAACAACCTCATCCCTGCAGGGTACAGCAGGCTCTGCCCTGCGTGTGAGCAGGGTGGTGGGTGCCACGGGGGTCTTACCCCCCTCCCGCCCTGGCAGGTGGGCAGGCTTCGAGCACTGTGGCTTCCAGGGGCAGCAGTTCGTCCTGGAACGTGGCGAATACCCATGCTGGGAGGCGTGGAGCGGCAGCAATGCCTACCACGTGGAAAGGCTGTGCTCCTTCCGCCCCATCGCCTGTGCTGTGAGTGCCCTGGCTCCCTGCCGTGGGGCTGGTCCCCAAAGCCCACCGCTGGCTGCCGGCCAGGGGGCCGGGCAGGGCAGCTGTGCCGACACTGTGCCCCTCTCGGTGGCAGGACCATGGGCGCAGCAGGCTGATGATCTTTGAGCAGGAGAACTTCCAGGGCAGGCGGGGGGAGCTGAGTGATGACTGCCCCTCGCTACCCGCCCTCGGCTGGGGTAGCAATGCTGTGGGCTCCTTCCTCGTCCGTTCTGGCGCGTGAGTACTCCAGGGGCTTGCACCGTGCTGGGACCTGGCACCAGGGGCAGCTCAGAACCTGCAGCACAGGGTGCTTCATGGTGCTGCCAGCCCTGAGCCGCTGCCGCTCTGTGCTCTCTCGCAGGTGGGTCTGCTCACAGTACCCGGGGTACCGGGGCTTCCAGTACCTCCTGGAGAGCGACAGCCGCGGGGGCGAGTACAAGCACGTGCGGGAGTGGGGCTCCCACGCACAGACGGGCCAGGTCCAGTCCATCCGCAGGGTCCAGCAGTGACTGTCGGCACCGGAGCCGCCAGCCACATGCTCTGGACACCGTCTCTCCCGCAGGGTGGCGGGGGCAAAGCTCAATAAAGGCTCAGTTGTCCAAGGTGGCACGCTGGCAGTTGGGGAGGGGGTGCCATGGGGGTGTTTGGCTGAGAATATTGCCATGACTGAGGGCAGGGTGGGGACTCTGCAGGGGCAAGGATGGGATGGGGATGATGACTGTCCTTTTCTGCCCCTGCAGCCAGCACAGGCATCCACATGTCCCCATTGCAGGCAGGGGAAGGCCCTGCCCGGCTCACGTACAGAGCTGCCATGCAGTGTGATGGCCTGCTGTTGGCCCCGTTGCCAGAACCCAAGGAGCTGTGGGGCTGGGGGCTGGGGCACACTGGTCAGGCCCAGTGCAGGGATGAGGAGCCAGGCACTGAGTCAACAGGAACAGCAATGCAGCCCTTGCACAGTGCTGCACATCCCACCGGTGAGACTGTCTGTCTATCCCATCCCTGTGCTAGCCCAGCTGCCGGCTCAGGGGCCCTGCAGGGCCCACACATCCCCACTGCCCCGCAGACTCCATCGGCTCTGCCAGCACCTGCCCGGGGCTATGCTGCAGCTCCAGCAAGGCTGAGGAGGACACCATGCGGCCACTGCTGAGCCTCAGCCTTGCTCGGGAGCTGGAAGGAGCTGCAGGATTCATCAAGCTGCACCTGCACTCCATGCACAGCCCTGCACCCATGCACACACCTGTGCATGTACCCCTGTACTCATGCACACCCACGCACACAGCCCTGCGCCCAGACCAGCTTGCAGCACCCTCCCGTGCCCAGAGCAGAGCGGGGAGCCCAGGGCAGAGGCAGGTGAGCCCCTCCACCCACAGTGGTGCAGGGGACCAGGCCAAGCCGTGTGCTGGCCCTGGAGCAGTGAGGTGACACCACAGGCTTGTGGCTCTGCATTTGCCACAGCAGTGCAGTGGGCACAGGCAGGGCCTGCTCCTCCTGCCTGGCCCTGGGCTGTCACTGCAGGAAACCTGGGCAGCGAGAAGCCATTGGGTACTGCTGCTAAACCATCGTCTTCAGCTCCTGAGAAAGCAGTGGTTAACTGAAGCTGAAAATGTGACGGGGAAAGGCTGCTCTGGAAAATTTCTTGTTTCAGCCAAGCTCTGGAGAAAAGGTTTGACGTGATGAAAATGTCCCATTCCTGACATTTGCAGCAGAAAAGACCACCATCAGAGGCAATGCTGCCCAGGAATGGACTCTCTCCGCAGGAAATCGTTATTAAAAATGCAGAATAGAAGAAGAAACAAAAAGTTTTGGGGTGGGCTGAGTGAAACCCTTCTGCCGCCCCAGGACAAACATGTCTGGAGCTGCCAGTCAGCAAGACCTGGAGGAGCAGAGCTTGCAGGCCCCTTCGTGGCCACATCTGGTGGGGAGCCCGGTGCCGCCCAGCCCACGCTGCCCCTGCCCAGCCCCAGAACCCGGGGAGGACGCGGGGGGGCGGGAGTGGGGCCGGCGTGCAGCCAGGCACGGAGGGCAGCTGGCGGCGGGACCCGTGGGTCCCCGGGGACCCAGCGGGGACCTGGAGAACAATGCAAGAGCCCAGCAGCTGCACAGCCCTCCGGCCCCCAGGATGGGGGGTCTGCCCCGCTGGGCACGGCCGGGCGGGGCTGCGGCACTCCCGGCCCCCCCGTGTGCTGGCCCCACGGCCACCGACGTGTCCCCAGGCTGGGCTGGGCTCTCTGCCGTCCCTTCCTCCCCGCGGAGCACGGCCGGATCCTGCCCACCGCGACCCCGAGTGGTTTGCCCGCAAGCGCTGCCTGCCCAGCATCCTCTGCCCCGTGTTCCCTACCCCACGGGTAGGGGGTGCCCCACGCCACCCCAAATGGCTGTGGGGAGCCCGTGGCAGCAGGGCGGGCCGGGGGCCCGGCAGGGGGTGGATGGTGGCTTTTGCAGCGGGGCCGTGGCCGGGGGTTGGTCCCGGGGCCTGCCGCAGCGGGGAGCGGTGCGGGGCGGCGGGCGGGGTGCGGGAGCGGGGGGTGGAGGGCGGGAAGGTGACTCGGCCGCATTTCCAGCATTAAAATTTAATGGGAGTTGCAGCATCCTCCTGCGCCGTAGGTAGGGCCGGGCGGGCCCGGCGGGGGCTGCGGGGAGGAGGAGTTTGCATGGCAATATCTTCCTCAGGGATGCTCTCTGGAAAGCTCCAGCACAAAGAAGCTGCACGGCGGCCAGGAGCGTGCGGAGCCCGGCGGTTCCCGAGCCCAGCCCTCCCCTGGAAATCAGGTAAAGCCTCGCTTACATTTCTCTCTGCTATTTTCCGGATGGAAATGTTGCTCCTCTCCAGGCGCTGGTGAGGTCTGGGGGCGCAGGGGCATCAGGCGGAGCCCCGGGGGTCTCCCCCTACCTCGGGGCGGGATGCACGGACAGGAGCGGGGAGAGGTGCTGCCCCGGGACACGGCTGGTACTGCGGGCATCGCTCCCGGGAGGATGCGGGGCCGGCAGGCGCTGCTGCTCCGGCAGCTCGGTCTCAAAAAAAACCCCCAAACACCAATATATTAATATTCCTGGTTATAAATAATTCCCACGCGAACCCCCACGCAATGGCAGGAGCCACCAACCTCTCCCAAGGGGTACCAGGCTGGGGGCAGCCTGGGCCCCGCTCCCTTTGTTAGGGGCAGGAGCAGCAGCGCATCCACAGCGTGTTCCCGGCCACAGACCCGGCCCGGCGGGGGATGCCCGGTGCGGGCGGAGGCACCCCGGCAGCCTGGCTCCCGCTCGGCACCGGCTGCAGCCCCCGACCACAATTAATATTAACTGATGCACCACTTGTTTGTATTTTTTTTTCAGAAACCTCATCAAGAATAGGGCTCGAGACAGGTAAATGGATTCTTGCCTGATTTTCAATGCTCCTGGAAGGAAATGTAGCCAAAATGCTGGTTTACTTCTTTGTCTTGAAACCACCATTTTCTCCTAAACCTGGTGATCTTAGGTAGGGGATTAGAGGAGAGGCCGGGGCCAGCACCCCTCCAGGGTGCTTCAACACAGCCCTTCCCCCTGCAAAGAGTTAACCTGACAGATGCTACCCGGGCTCCTTTTGGGGAGCCATTTTCTCTCGCTCATTGTCTCACCGCCTTTTGTGTGTGCAATTACATCCTGCCCCGGGGAGCCAGGAGGAGCCCAGAAATAATCAGGTTTTTAGTCGTTTCTGGGCTTGCAGGGAGATTTCCCCGCCCCGCCTTCTGCCGGGGCTGCCCAGGCTGCCCAGCCCCAAGAGCTGCAGACAAAGGGAGGCAGCACCCGGCACTGCCTCGGCAGCAGCAGAGCCTGGGCTGTGCTGGAGCCTGGTGCTCTGCTGGCTGGCAGCGAGGGATGGGGAGTGCTGGCAGGGCCAAGGGCAGGGGTGCTTTGAATCTGCTGCCGGGAGCTGGGGGGTTGGGGGTGCCCAGATGCTGCATATCACAGATTGCCCCTCCAGGCACGGGCAGCAGAGTAGCCAACACTATGCCTGCAGCACGGCAGGAGCACACGGGCAGCTCACGGTGGTGGCATGCCTGCCATGCACAGGCAGCTCACCTGCTGCCCTCACCTCCCTGCTCCTGCCTGCAGAGGAGCTTGCACTCCCCTCCAGATTCCTCTTGGCTTGAGGGGGTTTTTAGCTGCCGTTTAATCTGAATGCTGCACCTAGGTGCTCAGCCCCAGGGCACCGTACATGCCACCAACCCCCTGTGGCAATAGGCAGCTCGAGCTCATGGCTGCCAAACACAAGACGTGTGTTTGGCTAAGCGCTGCTCATGCAAAATTGTTTTTCACCCCCCTGCCTCCTGGGATGTTCTTCATTGCGGGTTGAGAGAGGCCATCCTGCAGCAGCCAGGCTGTGCAGACGCATCCTGCCTGCCCCACCACAGGCACCTCCTGCTTGGATCCAGGCAGGGAATCCATTTGCCAGATGCTTCATGACATCTTGGGTGCCTGCCACTGCCCAGCCCCCTGCTGAGTCTGAGCCTGGCTCCCACTGCCCAGTCCCACAGCAGCTGGTTTGCAAATGCTGTCTGGACATGCTGTCCCCGCAGGAGGGACTGTCCTGCAGGCAGCACCTGCAATATGCGGCGATAATGTACTATGGGAAGCAATAGCGGCTCCACAGCTGAACTGCAGACTCATCACGGCCCAGCTCCCCTGGGACCTGTTGCCATTATGGCTTTTCCATGCAGGCAGGGCAGGAGGAAGGCGGGCAGGCACAGACTGGCTGCTGGCACCAGCTGTGTGCGCCCACACCCCTGCAGATGTGGAGCAGCACCCACCGCAGCACAGCTGTGACTGCCAGCCACTCCACTACAGCCAGCACCTGCGGCATGTGCAGGAACGAGTGACCCAGTTCAACCACAGGGCAGAGGCAGAGGCAGCAGTGACAGTGATAGTGGCAGTGGCAGAGGTGGCGGGGCAGAGGCACCAGCAGTGGCAGGCAGTCCCAGCAGCAGACAGGGACAGAGAGTTTGGGGCGTTGCCACCATTCTGGTGTGTTCTTCCCAGTGCCCCGCGTGCCTGGTGGCAGTTCTGGCTCCCCCCTACACTGCACGGGGACAGGCACAGGAGGGAGAGGTGTCATTTCCTTGGGCACTGGGTGTCCCTGAGCAAGTGGCAGGCAGCCAAGCAGACCCACATAGGGGGTGAGTACATATTCCCATGGGGACCTCCCCCATCTCTGTCCTGCCTGCCTTTGTCGCGCTGCTGCCCACAGCAGAGCTTGGCACCAGCTGCCTGCAGCCACATGAGCTGCTGTGAGCAGCCGGGCACCTAGGAGCAGTGCTGGCTTTGGTGGGCATCCATGGGGCACAGGGAGCACCTGCTGTAGGGGGCAGCTGGGCCTTGCCATGCTACCCTTAGGCAGTACCAGGACAGAGGTGTTAGTTTGCCTGAGCTGGGAGGACACCTGGGCTGGTCCCTACTCCCCAGGGCAGCCCAGTGTGCGGGAGGGAGAAGAAATGCAGGGCAGGCTCAGCTGCTGGCGTCTCACCCTGCAGAGGTCCTTTGCCCCAAGCTTTGGGCAGCGCCCAGCCACCCTGCAGGGACCAGGAGTGATGCCAGCAGTGGTGGGGTCCTCAGCAGAGGATGTTGCCTCAGGAATTTGATCCTGAAGGGATGGGGAGCTGGAGGAATGGCAGGGGAGCCGAGGAAGGCTCAGCCTGTGTTCCTGCCCACCCTGCCCTGGCCGGCTTTCCTGCCAGGCTTCCAGCAGCACGATGCATCCCTCACTGGCTCGGCTTGGCTCCGCCTGGGGATGACGGCGCCTCGTTGCTCTCCTTTGCTGCGTTGGTTGCTTTCTTTTGCAGCTGCTAATGACTGACCTGAGGTCTGTTCACACACAGTCCCCTGCGCGGCCACGGCAGTGGAGCAGCCAGACAGGACGGGGGGACAGTGCATGGCACTTGCATAGCCAGTGACTACAGGTAGGACCCCCAGGGAGGGGGATGTGGATGGTGCCCGCCCCATTCTCTCCCCACCCCTTGTGACCCAGGAGGGCTCTGGGCAGCCGAGACCCAGCCTTCCTCCCCAGATGAGCTTCCATCCCCTTGTGGGCTCTCCCTAGGCTCCAGCTGGGTCCACAGGGTCACACTGTCCCCAGGGCCACCTGCATGAGGAATGTGTCCCCTATGTGTGCCCAGTGGTGGGGAGGGGGCAGCCACCACGCTGCCCAGGGTCTCACAGCATCTCTGCTCCCCAGCACCACCAGCCCCAGGAGCACAGCCCCAGCTCCTGCTCAGCCAGACCGGCTGTGCCCAGAGCGAGGCCGGGGCTCAGGAGCCACCATTGCTGCCCACGCACGGATGCCAGAGCTGAGCCAGCCCCGGCAGAGTGACCCAGTGCCAGCTGCCATGGGCCAGAGCCACGAGCCCGGCTGCTGCGGGGGACATGGCCGAAGAGACAGTGGTGGTGACACCTGAGGACATGGGTCTGCATGAGCGCGTGGTTTTCCTCCAAAGTACTGGGGTCCCCTTCCCTCCTGCCCCTCCATCCCAGCCAGACCCAGTGCATGGGTCTCCCTGTGTGCCCTCCCCAGCAATGGGCAGGGCATGGGCAGGATGCCCGTCCTCTTCACTGAATGCAATGTAGAAGGAGGGAGAAGGGGAAGGGGACAGGAGCAGAGCTGTGCCAGATCCTGAAGGAGACATGATAGCCAGAGCCCAAAGGAACCCTGGTTGTCTCCACTGATCCTGCCCATCCCTCTGTCTGTCCTGCTTTCTGCTCTGGAAGTGCCCTGCACTGCCACGACCTGGTAGGACCCTGACTCTACTCTGCTTTGAGAAAACAATTGGTTTGTGGAGCAGCCTGGAGCATGGGGAAGGACATGGGCAGCACACCCTCCTCCTGAGAAGCCTGTGGAATGGTCCATGTGGGGCCAACAGTGGTCCCGTAAGCAGTTGCGACCATTGCCTGCCCTGCTGCCTGCTCCAGCAAGGATCCCCCAAGCAGGTGGGAGGGCTGGGTGTGCAGCAGACTGGGGGCTGAGGGCAGATACAGCTCATGGCAGGCTCATGGCACACGTTACAGCCCCTTGACACCCAAAATGGAGAAGCATCCTCATGGGGACCAGAGGGACCTAGCGCTGCAGGAGGAGGTGAACCAGAGGAACACAGGCCAGAGGGTGCCCTGGGTGCCCCTTCCCAGCCTTATTTCTCAGGGCATGATGCAGAGCCGCTCGCTGCTTCTGCCACGCCTTGGCAAGCAGCACGGCTCTGCCGCACGCTCCTGCAGGCAGCCCCGCGGAGAAGCAGCTTCTGATGGGGAGGGGAAAAGCTATGGGGCACCTTTCCGCTGCTCCATATAGTGGGTTTTCCTTCTGGACCTCCTCCTCCCTCCATGGGCAGTGGGGGCTCAGTGGAGACCCAGAGCAGTCATTGCTGTCTCAGCAGAAGCCCTGCTTTTGCAGAGCTACCTGTAGCCTTGCCCCAGGCACCGCCTGTGGTGCTTTCACCCCTTTCCTCTCTGCTTCTTCCAGCTCCTTTAGTGCCCTTACCCCGGAGCCCTGCAATGCCGAGACAGTCCGGCACTGCTGGGATTGTCTCCTCCATGCAGCCTGTCTCTTGTTGCCTCCAGTTCCAGGGCTGGAAAACACATGTTGTGTGGGGGTACATGCTGCTCAGGACAGTTTGTATCTCACCAGCACGGATGATAGGGGCAGATCCCTGCAAAGCATTTAATTCAGAAAGTAGGTTATATTACGCAGGCTAAACCCTCTGTTAACACCTTCCCAAATCTCAATCCAGTGGCAAAGCCCAAAAAAGCCTCCTGCTCTCTTGAGCCGGATCTCCTCTGCTTCCGCCAGAGCCAAGCAGACCCTCCCCGGGAAAGCACTCCGCTGGCGGGGGGCTAACTGGGACCAGCTCTGCATGCTGCTGCTGTGCTCCGATATTAACCTACTAACCCGCTGGGACCCCTGCCGCCTCCTCTGCGAGGGGTGCTGAAGCCCCTGGCAAATGGACTAACCCACTAACCGGCTCCGGCGCATGTCCTACTAACCGGCCTTGTCTCACCTCCTACTAACTGCGGGCAGCCAGCGCTGTCTTTAAAGGGGAACGGAAAAGCTGGGTAAGTACATTTGTAAGTGCTGGGTGTTGCTGTGTTGGTGACAGGCTGCACGGGCAGGGCTGAGCAACCTGAGCTCCTGCAGTGGGCAGGAGAGGCAGCTGGCAGCCCCTGCACCGCGCAGGCAGCCCTCGCTGGCACGAGGAGGGGGTTTCTTCCCAGCTCACCATGCCCAGGTCTGCCTGTGGAGCCTGCTGCTGACGAGGAGCCTAAAACAGTTTTATCAGCAGAAGCTTTTCAGTTCCTTTTTAAGCCAGTAGATCTCTGTTACTAACACATTCCTGAACTGAATTAAACAAACTAACGGTTGCTGCTTTTCTCTTCATTTCTCTTCCAGTATGTATGTCCTCTAAGTCAGACCGATTGTGCCATGCTTCTGTTACTAACCACCTGTACTAATTGTTCCTGACTTGTTTTTCTATTGCTACTAACAAATACTCTTTGCACTTCGATTCTCGGATGCTATTCACCATGACAAATGAACAGGGGCCTCTTCCTGGACTCTTGGTTATTAACCAGCAGCAGCCCGATTTTCAATGCTGCTGAGCATCTTTACCTCCCATTTGGTGTGATGGAAATGAAGGTGCTCAGGCTGGGGGGCTTTGAAAATTTCTCTATTGGCCTTCTGTTTTCCAAGAAATTTCATGTGGCTAAAATGAAGAAAAGAGACTAAGTGAAAACAGGGCAATGCATAATGGCCGTAAAGGTCCAGCAAACCCAGTTTGCAGAGAGATTCACCCAAAGAGCGATGCTATCGCCATGAGCCCTACCAGAGCCTGAGCTCGGGGCTCTCCCGGGGCCCCAGTTCTCTCGTCATGGGGAATGGTGTGGTGCTGCTCCCTGCATCGGTACACAGGTGCCGGGGTGGCTGCAGCACGCTCCTGGGCTCCTCTCTTCACTCCCTTTGTCTCTCTGCAGTCTATCTAGTGACCCTGATGCATGTGGAAGCCATTGCTGGCAGCGTGGTCCTGACTAACCGCACAGCGCCGAGGGCTGCGTCTAACCACTGGGTTGGTACTCGCAGGGTCCCCCCAGCCACGAGCCGAACGGGCAGGAGCAGGCAGTGGGTGGTGGAGGATGATTCTGCTGCTGGCTGCCTAGCAGAGCCAGGGCGCTGTGAGGCTGGGACAGGGGTACTTTGCCTGTCTGTCATTTGGCTAGACGTCCCCTGCCTCTACAAGGGTTCTGCTGGGGTTAAGGCTTCAGGATCTGGCCCATCTGTATGGGTTTGGCATGCAGGGTAGTGATCTGTGGTAAGACACCCTCAACAGTAAGTGCTGGCTGTACCAGCAGCAGTGCTGCGATGACCAGTGAGGCAGAACCAAGCCCTGCGTGCCAGGAGAGGACAGTGGCCCTGTGCTGCTGGCCAGGACAGGGGCTGGCTCATGAGGACAGCCCACACTGTGGCTGCTGGGGGGACACAGCAGTGTGGTGGCTTGGGGGGCGGCTGCCTCAACCAAGGGTCAGGGCAGCTTTGGTCGGGTGGGTTGTACGGTTCCGGACAGCATCCAGGTCTGGCTGTTCTCTCTTGGCTTTGGCTTGTGCTCACTAACCCCAAGGCAAGGACCTCCCCAGGTAACCCAGTGTTGCTGGTTGGCTTCAGTCTCAGCCAGCTGGTTGGAAGGCAGAGCCAGAGCAGGGTCCCCTGGGCAGCCAGGTTCATCCTGTGATGCTGCCCACCTTCCCTTGGCATCCCTGCTCTGCACTGACTGCAGCCAGGTCGTTCACTGGGGGGTCTTGCTGGTCTCTCACGCTGACGGGTCTCCCCTCTCCACCCAGCTCCATGGCTGCCTGACCTCCACCATAACTCACTAACCACACGCCTCCCTTTCCTCTGCACGACTGGGATCAGAGGGGAGTTTTGGGCTGATGCTCCTGTGTTTTGATTGAAGGAGGAGGCAGGGCCCTGCTGCAGGCTGGGAGCAGAGGGTCAAGCAGAGGTGTGGGGATGGGAAGGAGCTGGTGGCGGGAGGACAAGCTGGGTTGGGCCCATCGAGGCAGGTAGGTTCAGGGCTCCTGCACAGATCAGGAGCACCATGAGTGTTGGGCTGGCGTTGTCAGAGCCCACCCGTCAACAAGGGGCTGCCCTCCCACAGACCCCCCTTTCAGCTCCAGAGCAGCCTTCCAGCCAGCCATGCACCCACAGGGACCTCCCCAGGCTGGTCACTGAGGGAAGGGATGGGACTACGAGTCACCCAGATGGCCCAGAGGATGCACTGGGCAAGTGTGACCCTGCACAGGCAGCAAGTGTTGCCCAGGGACCCCTTGGTAGGGACAGGCCACCAGTGCTCATCAGGTGGCTGCGCCCCCCTGCAGAACCACCGGTCCTGGACAGAGAGGGGCTGCAGGGCGGTGATGAGAAAGGCTTCACAAAACAGCCAGGTTGCTCCTTTGCTCTGCCCTGGCACCTTTGGCCTCTCCACCCCTGCTCCCCATTTCCCTTGGCTGGGAGAGAAGTCACTCTGTCCATCTCTCTTTGCTGGTGCCCCCAGAACTGTCTGAAGAGGGGAAGCGGCAGCGCAGGTGGGATGTGATGGGCAGATCCCCCTTTACCAGCTGCAGCGATGGTAGGCGTGGGGCCAAATCACCCCGGTAGCGATATGGGCAGAGGTCCAGGGATGGTGCCCAGCCCTGGGGTGCACCATCCTGCCTAGGGCATGCTGGCCAGGGCTGGCCAGGGCTGGTCCTGCTCTGCTGGGACCCTGCTGCTGCCCCACACCCAGTGCGGTAGGAGTGGGCAGGGCCACAGTGGGGCTGAGTGCTGGCACGGGGCAAAGATGCTCTGGGGAAGGGGGTCCTGGTGCTGCCTCAGTGGTGCGAGCAGGAGTCCTGTGGGACCCCACAGCCCTGAGGAGTTCCCTACTGCCTGTAATGTCTGCTGTGAACATGGCAAGTGTGCAAACAGCCTGCAGTCTGGTGTCTTTGTGGGGCGTTGGGGGCTGGGGGAGCTGGGTGAGGATGGTCTGGGGGTGCCCCAGTTCCCATGCACACCATGCCATGGGGCACAGTGTGGGGCATGTGGGGGCCAGGGCAGGCGATTCTCAGCACGGCCATCTGAGCATCCCGCTGAGCAGCCAGGGCCACCTGATGGGGGTTTTGGGGCAGGAGGGGATGGAAGCGCGGCAGTCCCTGAGTGCCCAGTGGGGAGAAGGGGCTTCGTCCCGGGCAAGGGGAGTGCGGGAGCGCTGTCACCTCCTCGGGCACTGCCGGAGGATGGCCCTGGAGCGGGAAAACGACCTCGCCTGGAGCGGGCAGGGCGGGCAGCACACCCGGGCAGCGCGGGGCCGGAGCCGCCGGCGGGCACAGTCCCCAAACTGCGCCGACACCCGGGACCCACCGTGGCGGGGACGTGCCCGGGGTCCCGGGCGGGGGGGTCGGCGGAGGGGAGCCGCAGGCAGCGCGGGGCCGGGCCGGGCAGCAGCCGGGGGCTGCGGGAGGACCTCCCCACGTCTCCCGGGCGCGGGGAGCAGGCCCGGGGTGCGGGGTGCTGCCTGCCCTGTCCTGCCCTGCCCGTGGGGCGCTGGGCACCCGTCGGTACCGGCCCGGCCCGGGAGGGCGGCGGCAGGTGGAGCTCGTGTTCTAGGAAAGCCCTGCCCGGAGCCCGGCGGAGCCCTGCCTGCAGCCCTGCCCGCAGCCCTGCCCGCAACTCGGCGGAGCCCTGCCCGCAGCCCTGCCCGCAACTCGGCGGTGCCCTGCCCGCAGCCCTGCCTGCAGCCGGCGGCAGAAGGGGGGGCAAAGGGACCGGTGCAGCCCCCCGCGCCCCGCAGGGCAGCCCCGGGCGGAGACGTGCCACTGATGCCTGGGTGCTGCAGAGCACCCCAGCCTCCTGGGGAAGGGGCCAAGGGCCGACACCCTGGCACCCTGGCTGCCCCGCAGCCGCCAGCAGCTCCTGCGGGCTCCTGCCCAGCGGGGTACAGTGCGGGGCATGGGAGCGGGGGGAGCCCAAACCCACGTCGGCAGCAACGGCTGCGTGAGCGGCAGTGCTGGGTCCCGGCGTGGCCCTGCCTTGCTCCCAGCGGGGTCAGGGTCGGTCCGGAGCCACCCCGGAGCGGGCAGGGGAGAACAGAAGGGACCTGCCGGAGCTGGCAGAGCAGCAGCCACATCCTGCACTGCTCGGGGTAAAGCAGAGACACCGCAGCTGTGGAGGAGGCGCTTTGAACAGGGTGGCAGCTCCAGTCTGGGACACGACGGTCATGCAGAGCCGGGACGAGATGCTTGCTTGGCCCTCTCCTGGGAGGGAGGTTGGAGAGCCACTGGCTGCTGCAGCTGTGGGAAGGGGAGCCCCAGCTCCGGCCCCTGCCCGGCTGTTCCTGGTGGTGCAGGAAGGCAGCAGCCAAACTGCTGTGTTTATTTTCCCCCCAGTAAGCAGCATTTTGACATGTCACAGCAAGTCTCTCAAACACATGTTGACAGAAAATGTGTACAAGCAAGAAAAATGTTCATTTGCATCAAATTGCGAAGCAATTCTGTGAAATTGATACATGGCATTTCTGTGAGCGGCTGCGGGCGGTGTGGGTGCCTCTGCCACCGCAGGCAGGGAGCCATGGAGGGTCCCCACTGGAAGGGCTTCGCCAGGGGGATTGTGAAATCCCAGAGCACCAACAGCTTTCCCAAACATCCCAGTGTTGGCCCTGGAGCTGCCAAGGGACCTGGGGAGATGGGCAGGGTGCCAGCCCGGTGAGCATGTCCTGGGGCAGCAGACGGCAAAATGGCTGTGTCCAGAGCCTTGAGAGTGCAGGAGGCTGCTGCAGCCATGGGAGAGGTTCAGCCCCGCCAGATGCCTCTGCTCCCAAGCTTCTCCCCCTTACCTGGGCTCTCAGACTGTCTGCTTTCTCCTGTGCTGGCATCGATCTCTTGAGCAGGTGCACAGAGAGCCCAGGGGTCATGGGATGCTCACTGTGGGTGTGAAACACCCCGCTGCCCGCAGCTCGGCCCGAGCCCCAGCTGCACTGCGCTGCATGGGGAGGTTTAGTGTCTCTGTCCCCAGATCTGCAAAAATGACATTAAAAAAAAAACCAAACCTAGTTTTTCCTTTTTCCCCTCCCTACCTTCACTCTGTGAGGCAAACAGGGCTGTGCTCACCCTGTGGGCACTGGAGGCTGCTGGCAGTGCCAGGGCTGTAACTGTGCAGCACACCCATCACACTGACCCTTGGCAAGGATTTTCCCCAAGACCCAGAGCTTGATCCTGGGCAGCGCCACGTGTTTGCTGTCCCCAGCACCTCACAGGGACAATGCAGGGGGACTGTGTTTGGCCCAAGTGTCGCAGCGTGGATTGAAATGCGGCTGCAAGCGTGGCCTCTTGATCTAACCTCATTAGGAAGGTGGAAGTAATAGTAATTAAAATAATGAAGTCCCAAACTGTGCTTCTCTCCTGGTTTAATTTATTTCTGGCCACTTCTCATTCCCACGACTAATGCTCCACCGAGTTAATATTCTGAAAATGATAAAAAGATGGGCAGTGCAAATTGAAACATGTTTCAGGAACTTTCTGGGTGCCTTTTAATGGTGTTTACACCCAGGGCTGTGGTGGTGCCAGCTGGGGAAACACATCTTCATCAGCTAATGCTCTGCCTTCTTTGTCACCAAGCCCCATTTCAGAGTGAACCCTGCAGGGACCTACACACTGCCAGGAGCCATGCACCACTGGGAGCTGTGTCTGGGACTGCCGGGCTGCCCTGCCCACTGTCCTGGGAGGCGCTGAGCTGAAATACCCCTGGAAACAAGGGGAAAGGAGGGAAAGGCCAATGCACCTTAAATGGGAAAACTGTTGCTAGCTGCAGGCACCACTGTGGTGCCGCACAGGGCTGTGCAGGCAGCGATGGCATCTCCCTGAGGGGAGGGTTTAAGCACGTGCCTTGCGGTCCTGGGTGGTTGGTGTTGCTGCTTGCCTCCAGGCGAGGAAGAGCATCCTTCCACGAGAGCCACGCCTACCGGCTGGAATCCACTTGTTTCCCAGATGGTTATGACTATTTCATATCTTCCAGCAAACAGAGCCGAAAACCATGTGTGGAATAATGAGTAAAGCCGAAGCTTAAGACAGGAGATCCTGGCACATCTTGAAGCAATTAAAATATCAGTTACAATCTTCCGTGCGTGCAAAGACACCATCCTTTCTTCTTCCATCTTTGCAGAACAAGGCAGTGGCTGCGACTTGGTTGGGCACCAGGATAAATATTTAAGTCCTGCCTGGAGCAAAGCGCACCGTGGCTGTGCTGGCGGCAGCCCCAGCGAGGCGAGCATTACTCCATGGCAGTTAGCGGGGACTTGCCTTCCCGGCAGGTAGGGATGCTTCTCAGTCTCCCAGCTGGGTGACGGTGCTGGTGATAGATCAGCCTGGCTATTCCCGAGTGAGAAGCCCACTAGACAAAAGCCCAATTCCCATCAGCCCAGCAGATGTGGGTCACCCCAGCAGCAGCGGTGCCTGTGGCGCAGCAGGGAGGGCTGGGGAGGGCTCGGGGCGATTTCTGGTGAACAGGCTTGGTCCGCCCTGCCATGGGGTCCCCTGCACCATCTTCCTGGGGTACGGTGCCTTCAGGAGTGTCTGTGGCTGCTCCGGCTGGCCACGGTTGGGCTCTCCCCTCTGCCGAGAGTGGGCTCCCGGCCTGCGCTGCCGCACGCTCTCATTAATACGTGGGGTTGTAAGGCGATCTATAATTAGATGCTAACTGAGTTTTCTCTAAGTTGGGTGAGGGAAGGTCACCAAGGTAGAACTGGAGTCAGCTTATTGTTATTATCAATCAATAACCTATTTATTTTCCAACATTCCTATTAACCTCTGCAAGCCACTCGCCGTTTCCATCTGAAAGGGCTGTGCAGCCGCTTTGCTGACTGGACAACTCTGATTGAAAATGTAACAGTGACCCGACCCCAAAGGCAGAATCCAATTAAAATCATTTTCATTTGTAGATTAATATTTTTTAACATGTTCTACATTCCTTGCTTCAGCATTTCACACAGGAACTGCTGCCTCATTACACTAGCAGCCCGTATCGATAGTGCCATAAGAAAATAATTACAATTAATTAGACAAGGAGACTATAGGACCATCCTTTTACAGGGAGCAAGGGATGGTGTTCAGCTGCTGTGAGCCACCCCCATGGTGGCGGTGGCAACTGGGATGCTCGTGGCTGGTGGGACAGGGCTACCCCGCTCCCAGAAGAGGAGAGGGATGGGGTGGTCTCAGCGCCTGCCTCCTTGTACCACTACACAATCATCAGCCCTGGGCAGGGGGGTAGGTGAGGGTCAGCGGTGGTCCGGCCCACACTGATGGAGGCGACCAGATGCCCCAGTGATGGGCACATCACAGCATGGCAGTTCCCGTCCTCAGCCTCCCACAGAGCCTGATGCCGAGTGCTGCCGGGGGATGCAAGGGAGCGCAGTAATTGGCTGATGAAGCTTGGTCTTAATGTAAAGTCTATTATTAATAACGTGACTTTGATAATAAAAAGATTAAAATTAAGTTTACGGTTTGCTGACTGCCCTTTCCACACTGTAATCATCTCTCATTCATATTCATGAACCACTCATTAGTAACCACTGCTTACAAGCAGGCTAAACAGCCAAACCATTCAGCAGCCACTATCTCCTTAACTGCTTAACTTGCTCACTGATTACCAACATCAAATTAACTCTGCAGAACGGATCTAATAAGCTTCCTGGTGGCTTCAAACCTCCTTGAAAATTGCTCTGATGTCTCCATGGGGTCCTATTAAAAAAAATTTTTCCCCTGCGAATATTGTGCTCTTGCGAGGGCAATGCATGAGGCTGCGGCGCTGCTGCTGCCCCGTCCCTGCCCAGCAGCACCAGTGCCTGCTGAGTGTAGCGCTGAGGGTGCACCGCGCCGCGCCGTCACTGTGGCAGCCCTGTCCTTGTATCCGGATGCCTTTGCAACACAAATGGCTGTTTGAACTAATGTGCTGTTTTCCTGGGAGCCTACCCACTGCCCGCTGCCCTGATCCGCTTTTCCCAAATCTGCCTCCTGATAAGACACAAGTTTCTTTCTAAGCAGCAGCAGCCACTAAACCGCTGGCCGGGGAGAGCTGCTGGCTCCTGCCCTCCCACCCTCCCCTCGCCCTGGGATGCATCTCTGCAGCATCTGCCCAGCCTCCAAGCAGCCCCTTGCCACTCCCCGCCAGCCCCTGCCTCCAACCCCGATTCTTCATTAAACACTGCCAAGACTTAATTTGACTATTTGATAACTTGGGGCTTGCATAACAAAAGAATAAATAAGAACGACCTTTTCATTTAATTACTTCTTTCAGCTGTGGGAAATATATTAGCTTTCTAGCAGTGTGGTGCGAGGAGGTTTGGCAGCGTTTGGGAGGAGCAGGGGACCAGCCCAGTGAGGCTCTGTCACCACAGGGATGGCTGGCCCTGGTCTGGGCCAGGTTTGGGGACACTGGGACTCCCTACACTGCCAGGGACAGCACGGTGCTTTGGAAGGCAAGCTGTGGGCTGGGGACGACGCTGTGCTGGCAGCTGCCGCGCTCGGCACGGAGGATGGGGGTGGCTTCCTGGCAATTAGCTCTGATTAATATTTCAGCGGCGGCCCAGCAGTGCGGCCATGGCCATGTGGAGGAATGCTGGCGCCGCTGAGCATCACGGGAGGCGAAGGGGAACCTTCCTCTCTCATTGCCATGGCAACCGTGGCGGAGCGGCTGGAGAGCTGCGAGGGGTGTGGAGGGGGGGATGCATCCCTCCCTGTAAATAGCCCCCTGGCTGGGGTGGCTGCGAAGCCTCCCCCAGGATCCCCCTCTGAGAAAGGGATGGATGGGCTATACCTGGTGGGATGCCATGGGCCCCCCATCACCCAGAGCCCCTCCAGCCCTGACTCTGCCTGGGGCTCCGGGCCCCATGCACACATCCAGCCCCGCTGCAGCCCGGTGGGTTGCAGAGAGCTGGCCCCAGCTCCCCACCATGCAGCAGGGCTCATCCCCTCCGGGCACAGCAGGCAGAGCTGGCTTCTCCTGCCCTGCCTGGGAAAGGCCCTGGGTGTACAAGGTGCACTCATGGGATGCTAAGCCCCCCGCTCCCTCCCCCATGCCCCCTGAAACGCCGAGGCGGCAGCCTCCCACCCTGCCCAGCACTGACAGAATGAGTGAGGTGGCTGCAAATTCCCGCACCCAGCACATATTTTCTGCATGCTGGTGAGTGCATCTTGCAGCAAGTCAGAGACAGGCGAGATTTAGTAGGCAGGAGGCGGAGAATTTGTGTATCGGCTCCCTGCTTTATGGCACTGGAGTTGGGGAGGTGGAGGCAGGCAGCAGCTGGCAGCGTGCAGGCCCCCAACCCTGCATGGCCATGGGCACCTCCTGGCCCCATCGCTCCGAGGCTGTGAGGGACAGGATCTCTCCGCTCGGTGCCGAGCCCTGGACCCCTGTGACCTCAGGGTTAATGCTGTGCTGCCCCTGGAGCCAGAAGTGTCCCTCTTGCATAGGCAGAGGGGTCATGGACCATGCTGCATGCCTATCTCCTGCCCCAGGGTGGGCAGAGGACCCTGAAACCCTGCCCCACACCATCCCTGCCCCTCACCATCCCAGCCCTATGCTGTCTTTGCCCCAGGAGCTCATCGCAGACCCACTCCCCATGGAGGAGCCTCCAGAGCCGCAGCAGCATCGCTTCAGTGCAGGGCAGGGCAGGAGGTGTTGGGCACGCCACAGAGTGAGGCAGCGGAGCATTGCCACTGGCTTTTGAGCAGGCAAGGAAGAGGGATCCTTGGCCTTCTGTCTGGACAGGGGAGACCTTCCTCACCTGATCCCTGGCACAGCTTAGAGATGGGCCATCTTGGGCAGGTAGAAGCCGTTCTGCACCATAACCTCTTACTTTCGCTCCCCATCCCTTACCACCCGCCCCCTCACCTCCCTGCATTTTCTTCCCACATTCAGGCTAGAACTGATATTAATAATGGCTTATTTCAAGTTTTCAACCCACTTTCTCCCAAGAAAATATTTATACTGAACTCAATTTTCCATTTCTTTTCAATTACTGCTGTGTCTGATCACCTCCCCACAACTTTCCTCTTTAGCCATAAACACAAATCCTATTACCTTTTCTCTTTCTGTGTTTTTGCCCTTTGATTTAAGCTGCATTTTCTCCTGTTTTCATCAGTTCTGGACCTCTCCTGCTGTATATCTCCCTGTTTATCTACTTTCCAAAGGCCTCCTCTTATTTCTCCGGCCCTGATCAATACAGCTGCAGAGCTGGCTGGCAGCTCCTCTCCACTGCTGCCTGTAGTTTTTCTTGGGGGACTTGTCCAGTATTTCTTGTTAAGCTTCTGTCTCAGCTTGTTCCATTTCTCATTAGGTTTTAGCACTGGCATTGTAGTATTTCTTGTATTTCCATGCTGCCCAGCGGATCTCTTGTAATTCTTAACGACGAGGCTTAAAGTCTCACTCTTTAGTGGACTCCCGAGTCCTTTCTGGCAGGGTTTGAAGTGGCAAGCAGCGTGACACTTTTATTTTCAGGTGGAGAAAAGAATGTCTCTGGTTCCAAAGCAGGCCATGATTTTTTCTAACAAAAGGGGCAGTGGGGATTATTTGTATTTTATGGCTGTTATTCCAGGGGATGTATTTCCTGGGGCCGTGGCAGGTGGCAGCCCCTGTCCCTGCGGTGCCAGGAGGGTGGGTGGCAGCACCCAGGGCTGGGGCACCTCGGTCCCGAGCTGAGGTGTGGATGGAAGGGATGTGCTGGGGACGCGGCTGCAGCACTGCCAGCGAGGTAGAGCTGGGCAGCCCCCGCTGAGCCTCCTCTGTGCCCCCGAGCCTCCACGAGCCGTGACCCTCACCTCCCTGGGCTGGGCGGCTCACAGCTGGAAAGCATCCTGGTTATTTTCAAGGTTTTTTTAATCTGCATGCCTCTCAAAATTTTCCTTCTAAGAGAGAAGCTGCTTTTAAAATATATCCCAGCTTTCCAGCTGTCAGGAGCCAGCAAATGTATTGCTCTCCATGGCTGCATTTCTGAGTATTAAACATGACGCGCAGCCACCGCTACACAATATTTCCTCAGATGCCACTGCACCGCAGGAGCCAAACAGTGTCCTTTAAAATAAAACCAATTTTTCCTGTCTCCTCCACAGAATAGTCTTATTTATACGCACTCAAACAGCTGTTACTGCAGGTTAACCAAAGGTTGTAAAAACATTTTTCAAATGCCCTTAACTTCGCTTGGTTTGTTATTGAAATTGTTAATCCTGGGTTTAGATTTTTTTCCCTATCATGCTGGTATAAAATAGGCAAAACCAGACCTTCTCTGGCCCTGCAGAGCTTCCTGCCCCCTGGCAGTGGCTCGAACAGCAGCTGGGTGCCTCCCCAGGAGGTGCCAGGGCCATGCAGCTCCTCCACACCGCCCAGGAGGGATGGAGATTGCCGTGTCAGTTCAGTCCTTGCACTTTTGTGTTAAATTTCTGTCTAGCGAACTCCTCTGCGGATCCACACATGCATACACGCACACACGCTCCTCTGCCCTGGCTGTGTTCCCCTGCGGTGGCGGGGGACACTTTGGCTTTGGCTGTTGAGGTTTTTCTGACAACCTTGCAAAACTCTCAGGATTACATCAATGGCTTCTGTTGCCTTGATTCCTCCCTAGACCCGTGCAAATGGGATTTGCAGCAATTAAACTACTGGCAAAGCCACACACAGGGCCAGCCCCAGCGAGCAGGCAGGGCAGCGGCCTGGGGACCGGCGCTGGAGCATCCCCCTGCCAGCAGCAAGGACGTGATCCTCCAGCCTGGGGGGGGGGCTGGTCTCACCTCCAGCTGCCTGTGCAGTGCATGGAACTTCATCTGATGCTGCAAGGTGCTGTGCAATGCAGCGCTGTGCTGTGCAATGCAGCGCTGTGCTGTGCAATGCAATGCAGCGATGTGCAACACTGTGCAGTGTGATATAGTGCTGTGCAATCTAATCCAATCTAATCTAATCTAACCTAATCTAATCTCTCTTCCTCCCCCGCTCGCTGTGCAGCTGGGATCGGCACAGCTGTGGCATGCTCCTTCCTCTGCACTCAGCATTAGCTCTTTCTCCCCAAGCAGCGCTTGGCCAATGTCCCCGAGGGTCACCCACCCATGCAGTACCAGGAGGGCTGCTCCCACTCCTGCACCTCGCCAGGAGACCTGGCACAGCCAGGTCAGGGTTAGCGTTGCTCCCATGGCAGATGAGTGATTGCCGTCCTCCCCTCTCACCCCAAGAACGCCATTCCTATGCAGATGATTCTCTCATCTAGGAGTGGGAAACCAAGGCTGATGAAATCCAATCTCATCTTCAGTCTGATTGTGATAATTTGCAACGAGCTAAGGAAAAGTGAATTATTATTAAATGCAAATAAAAGTTAAATAATGCTGTTTGGGAGCTGCTCTATGTCGCACCATCCGCATAAATCAGGGGGATGTTTAACCCGGAGTAATATATCACCGCAGGTAGTTACCACCTCCAAATACCTGGCTTTGTGTCCAGAGCTGCCCAGACCCTCAATTACCCTCCTGTTAACTGGGGATGGTGATTACACGGCTGGGGATGTGAAGGGGAGGTGCAGCTCTGCCGCATCCCCACGCGCAGCAGCTCCTGGAGCGCGGCTGGGCAGAAGGACGGGCACAGCAGCGGGGACAAGAGGTGGCCGGAGAACGGAGCCGGCTGACCCGCACTGAGAAGCCATGGAGCATCCTGATGGTTTTATGGCCCTGTAAATTGTCTACCAATCCAAGGGCTGACAGAGATGTATTTTTAGCTGCTGCAGCACAATTAAGTCTTCTTGTTAGTCTCAGGAGGAGAAGGAGGTTGTTGGTTTACTTGCAAATGCTTGAGGTAATTCTCTAATGGCTCCTCCACCATTACACAGACACTGTTTTCAATCTCTTATCATATGTAATCCCTAATGATTTCTCTGTTATGTCCTGTTTTATTAAAGCGCCATTGAACTATAGCCTATTGATTTAGATTTCACAGACAATTGAAATTTAAATTGACTCCAAATTGAATGTCTCCGTGCAATCTGTGTTCCGTACTGAAGACAGATAAAATGCTTCTATTTTTGATAACAACTTATAGCAGAAGCGTGTTTTAATTTCAGAAAGTGTGGAAGGGCGTCAGGATTTCCATGGCAATGTTAGGTGGCTCAGACGGCAGCGGTTTTCTGACCCGTGTGGGCATTTAACATCGCCCCGGGGCTTGGCAGGAGCTGCTGGAACCCGGGCAGCGTGCTGCAGGTAGGCGTGCACGCATTCCTTGGAGTTTTATTTAGAGAAAAATTGAGCTTAATGCCATGAAGGATGCAGCTAGTGAATTCCTGAAGGGCTCTCGGCTCACTGAGCATGAGCTGAGCTGCTTGTGCTGGCTGCCTGAGCTGCCAGCGGGGTGCTTTGCCACTGGGATGCTTTTCAGTGCACGGCAGCACCGCGAGCAGTGGGCTGCGGCGAGCAGAACCGACATGCGGCTGGTGCAGCCAAAACTCCACCGGGTCCCTAAATGTCTTCCAGGTTTTATTTGCTCCCACATTATTCACGGCTAAAGCAGGGCTCTGGGCGGTGCACAGACCTGGCCACGGGCAGGACCCCATTGAGGGGAGCACACGGGAGCAGCTGCAGCTGGACCCAGCATCACAGCTCTCTGCTCCCCTTGCCCTGTCCCAGGGTGTCCCCACAACGCACGGGGTGAATGCAGCCGTCCCTGCAGGCTCGAGGGACCTGTGCCTCCACCTCCCAGGAGCTTTGGTATAAATAATAAAGAGTTACAGGCTGCTATCTGCCACAGGCTCTACTTATATGCCTCCCGCTAGTAATAATGTCTGTGTTACAGCCGACCTTAATGCCAGCAAAGATAATTCTTTCAGTGCAATGAACTGTTTATTGGCTGATGGATACAGCCCTGTCATGCAGGGCGATCCCCGCAGACCTGCAAGCCCGCAGAGCCCCTGCGCAGGGATGGGAGCACGGGGGGCCCTCTCCATGGCTCAAGCATCCCCCCGACATCCCGCAGCGGTGCCAGCAGCCCGGTCCCTCTCCCAGCCATGCAATGTGCCCGCCGGCCTCTTTGGAGGCGAGGGCTTGAGAAACCCTCCAGAGCAGACTCTGGGGGCAGCCCCGTCCTGCCTGAAACCTGCCCCTGCCCTGAGCGTGGAGGTAGATCCCCATGCCGCTTCCCCATCCCCTGCCCTGCCCTCTGCCGGGGCCCGTCTCGGCAGCTCCGGAGCCGCTGGGAGCGGGCGCAGCATCCAAGCGCAAACGGCCCCGCGTGCACACGCATGGCGGTGTGTGTGTGCGTACACGTCGGGGGCCGTGGCTGATGAAGTGTGCGGCGTTCCAGGCTTTTAGAGACATTTACGTTTAATCTACAGTTTAACATTCCTAGCGGGAATACTTCACAGCTGAAGAATGTTTTCCCCAAGCCTTTAGTCTCATTTCTGACATTTCACCTGTCATATTATGTGCTTTTCAGGGGAGCGAAATGGCAGCTTGTCTCCTTAAAAGCGATGGACACACTGTTTGTCAATGAGGCGAGCTCTGGGCGCCGTCCCCTGCTCATTTAGAAACAAAACTCACCTCAAATGATGGTTTGAACAAATAAGCCGCCTTGCCAACCTCTTTCCACTGGAAGACATGGGGGATTTCCCAGCCATCGGGGCTGGGTGCTGTGTGCGGCGAGGGTGCTGCAGGAGGACGGGTGCCTGCTCCAGGGATGAGAAGGCAGCAGGAGACCTGGCAAAATCTGCTAATGTTAATGCTGCCCACCTGGAAGGACAGCCCACCCCCAAATACATCTGGTTAAAAAACTTACCTGCCTTTAAAGCCCACCTAAACTCCTACAACCGGAGCTGTCACCTAATTTATCAGGTTACTGCGGTTTTCTAAGAATGATAGACAGTAATTAAAACTAAGCTAATAACCTCCTCACTCTTGACATTTCTACAGGGGTTTTGTTCACCATTATCTACATATAGATTAAAAATTGTAATTGGACCAGAGATAGGGTTAGAAAAATCAACCACCTTCCAACTGATAGTTTGCTAGTGAGTGACACTTTGAAATTTTATTTAATCTGAGAAAATTGAGTTGAACTCCAGCAAAGTTGAGTTATCATGAAGTACCTTCATTGGGTAGAAAATGCACTCCACAAAGGTATGGGAGGAAAGTGTGGGCAGGGGGCTAAAGCAGCGAAGGGGACCCCGCTGCAGGGCTCCAGCAGTGCTGCCCTGCTGCCAACTGGCCAGGAGAGTTTGCACTGGGAAAGTTTCCGTACCAAAATAGTCAAAGTGGAGCAACTGATGATGCTGGCAGCACCGGGTGCTTTAAAGCCTCCTTGCAAGTGTTGGGAGCAACCTGCCAAGCTGGCAGCTAATCCAGTCTCACCCAGCTCTTCCCAATGGACACGGCATCACTGTGGACGTTTGCTGCTCCCCGCAGGCACCTCGGGTGCACGAGCGCAGGCGCTGCAGCAGGGAGATGCTTACGGGAACCTGCTCCTTGCTCCTGACAGCAAGCGCTTAGGCGATCTGCCTTTTATTGCTATGGCTAGTGGTCTTTTATCCTGCTATCTTTTGCAACGGGGCTTATTCACGTGCTCAGCCACAGTGCAGGACCCTCAGACCAGAGCTGTTGCTTGGGTGATATTTCCCTGGAGAAATGTGCCCACCCCAGATGCTTTGGCAACAGCAGGGAGATGACAGAGATCTGGCTGTGGGTGACCCCTCTGAGGAGAGGGACCCCCATCCAGCATAGACTGGGGGCAGTTAGCAGGCGTTGGTGTTAGCTTTAGATGGCTGATGCTTTCCCCCGGGCATCCCAGGAAAGCAAAAATGCTGCAGGCACTGTGCATCCTCCCACCCAGCAGAACCCCATGGGGGTGCACATCCCACCCAGCAAATCCCCCCGTCTCCCCAGCACCGTGCCACGCAAGGATGCTCAGGCACTTTGGGGGATGATGCCGGCAGGCGCCAGGCTGTGCCTGGATTGCCGGAGCGGCACGGCAAGGCGGCTGACATGCCACGGTGGGCAGGGGTCAGCGAGCAGAGCCACTGCTCATGAATTTCATCGCGCCGGTGCAGACAAAGAGCATCCCCATGTCAAGCTCTCTGCTAAAACTCACCTCTTCCTCTGGTGGCTATTTCTTCTGTGTTATTTATGGTGATTTTTATTCCAATCTATTGCAATCCATGATCACTATAGACACTTAATTATTATTGCAATAATTATTATAACACAGTATTAGTAATGGAGTAATGACAGCATTTATTTTAAACTGTGACATAGTAACTAAGCAGGGCAGTACTAATTGCAATGGTGAATTATCCTCATAGACACTATTTCAGTTATTGTTTTGTCACTATTACATTTATGACAGTAATAATTACATATCTAATATACTCATTATTGTTAGATATACAGAATAAGTCTGAATAAATGCAGCAATTAAGGGATAATGTTTCTGGTGGGGAGTTGAGGAGCAAGAAGTGACTTTGGTGGCTGGTTTAAAGGCTGGAGTAAGGCAGGGGCTCTCCTGATGGAGAAGACCTTCAGTGGCTCAGCAGCTGTGTGTGCTCCTGCACTTTGTGCTGGTTCTGCGGGCTGTGCCGGGGGATGAGGGCTCAGTATGGGGAAGCCTCCTCATCAGGTCTCTTGGATGGCCATCACATCACCCCAAGACCCCAGAGAGACCTCAGGTCCTGGAGGTGGGGCAGTTCGAGCAGGGATGCCTGACCAGGGGGATGCCTGTGAGCAGGGGTGCCCAGGGATGTCTCACTGGCACCGCTGGCTCTTGGGGGACCTGTCCAATGGCTGCCCTGGCCATGGCTCGTCCCCTGCCACCCAGTGCCCACGCTCCTCTCCCCACTGCCTCCTGCAGCAGCCCCAGGCCAGGGTCCCCGTGCTGCTCCCTCTGTGGCTGCTGAGACAACGAGCAGGGCTGGGTGCCACGCACCAAAGCAGCAGTTTCTCTCTTTGCTGTTTTTCTCCCCTTTGTGTGTGTTGTTCTTATTTTGTCTCCAAGGAAGCGAGATCAGCTCCAACGATAGCAGCAGCAGCACCACCAACATCCAGTCTCAGCTAATGCCCCAAGCACAGTGTCACCATCTCCACTGCTGGCTGGAAGATCTTGCTTTCTCCCTTTTTGAAGCCTGGCTCTTGCCAAGGGGAAAGGAAAATGGTTTGTTAATTGAAAGCTTTGCTTAGTACTCAATGTTTAAGATGCTATAACTGCTTTTCTTCCTTTCTGTGCCTCTAATAAAAGCCTAAAGAGATTTGTAATGGTGATTGTTGCCAGGGGGCTGACCCAGCTCCGGTTGTAGGGTTTGACACCCTCCCCCAAAAACCTTGTTCAACTAGTGCGAGGGTGGCTGCAGCCTGGCTGACCTCCATGGGACCACTGAGCATAACACCAGAGGGAAGAGGAGAGGCTGCTGCAGCCAGGCTGCGAGACCCACCCCGCCGAGCCTCCCCGGGGGCACGCAGCAGTGGGGCTGCCAAACCGGACACCCGAGGGGGTGGGAGAGGGAAAGCTGCTGCTTCTCCTGCAATTTTATCCCACCGGCGCTACAGCTCCTGTTTCCCCATATCACCTGCCTCATATCACCTGCGCATCTTGACGCCTTGGTCTCAGAGCTCACTGCACTCTGCAGAGAGCGGAACAAGAAAGGGGTGTCTTACAGCCCTGATAATTTTACTGGGGATGCCCTAATGTGCCGGGTTTGTGACTTCTCAGCTCTTGATTCGCCAGCACTGCACTAGTCAGGTCTCACCTCAGAATTTATGAAGAACAAGCCATAAATATTCTCCCCAAGTCCCTTTGCTTAAGCAGCTGTTGACGTGCAGCTGTGGAAGGCAACAAGGGCACAACTCAGTTGTACCCCAGCAACAACAGTGACGGGGGAGGAATACACCCCACGGAGCAGTTTTGTTTCCCCTCAGACGTGGCTTCCATCAGCCAGGTGCCTGCAGCAGGGGCTGGTGCAGCCCGTGCTCCCCAGGGAGCCTGGCAGCGGTGCGAGTGCTGCTCATCCAGCCTGGGCAAAGCCTTTCGGGGGGGGAAGCGCGGTGCTCAAGTCTGGCAGTGCAGCGGTGCTGTGTGCAGTGTGCTGCACGTGGTGCGCAGTGATGCAGCGTGCAGCCGTGCAGCGTCCGGGGGTGCAGCGGTGCCACGCGCTGCCTGCAGCATGTGGCGCACAGTGATGCAGCCATGCGGTGTGCAGTGATGCAGCCATGCAGCGCGCAGGGGTGCAGCATGCAGCGGTGCGGCGTGCGGCAGCGTGGTGGCACGGCACGGTGCGGTGCATCGGCGCATCCCCACACGATGTCCCTCTTCACCCGCGGCACGGCCGCATCCCGCCCTGCCAGCCGCCGCCATCCATCACTGCCGACCCGCCGGTCCTCTCCCAGACAATAAGGGAAAATCGGCCTTTTCAGGAGAGCCACTTTGTTGTTTATACAAAGGAGTTTGGCTGTTAACACATGTAAGGTAATGGGATCCCCCACCGGCTGCTCGCAGGGCCTGCGCAGGGGTCTGCCTGATGGATTACCCACACCATTCATCTAAATTATGTCACAGGCAATAAGCAACTTGCTTAATCTGTCTAAATGAAGGGCTGGGTTGGCTGCCGCTGACACGTGCTTAATGTTCCCTTCCTCACAATCACCAGCAGCACGGCACGACGACAGCCCCTGTCCGCATGGCGACATGCTGTGAAGGGGCCAAACTCCCCCCGGGTGTAGGGGCTTCCTGCCCAGCTGCCCCGCAGCAGCACCTTGCACTCAGGGGTCACATCCGCTGGACCAGCTCCCGGGGTGCAGGGTGGGCGCCAGCCCCCAGGGAGGGTGCTGCTGACATGGATGTGGGTACAGGCAGGCACGCAGTGTGCGGTGGTCCTGCCCCGGCTCCGGCACACAGAGAGCTGCCTGCGGTTTTGCATGCGTCCAGAGGCTGCACCTCCAGCTTGGCGGCTGCCTGCACCAAGGCTTTGGATGCAAAGTCCGGGGCGGCTAGACCTCACCAGCAGCAAAGGCCTTGCACCTCTCTGCTATTCACACCAGCTGCTTCGGCCAGCAAAGCCGGGGGAGGTGCCTAGGCTCGGCTTGCTCATACCTGCGAGCTCCAAGGGCCAGCCTGGTGCCTGCTCTGGGTGCAGACCCTGTGCCGGGTGAGCACAGGGGTTCCCCTCGCACACAAATCCTCCCTCAGTGTGAATCTCATCAGTGGTGCGGCACAAGGTGGTTTTTGCTGTGGCGCGGCTCAGCGAGAGCAGCAGCCGGAGCTCGCTGCCGGGGCGAGCTCCCCCGTCACCGCGCGCAGAGCTGCAGCGTGTCACCGGCGTGGTGACAGGTGGCGGGCCGGCTCGCGTGCGTCAGCTCCCTTGCTGTACAAATGCAAGCTGAGATGCGGGCAGCGAGCTGGAACGCTCCCTGGCAGCAGGAGCCGCCGTGCTGAGCCACGGCTCGCTCCGGCCCCAGAGCGGGGACAGAGCAGGGGTCTCCCACACGTGGCTGAGGGTCCCTGGGGGTCCTTGGCCAGTGTGTGCGGAGCAGCCCGGGTCAGTGGCTTCCATCGGCCCTGCAGGGGCTCGGGGGAGTTGGGAGGCTGCGGAGGGACAAGGGCTGGGTGCGGGAAATGCAAATCCCAGGTTCATCTGGGGTGCGTGGGAGGCTGCATCCCTGCCTGGCAGTGCCAAGCTTGACAGCGCTCCGCTCCCAGCCACGGCTGGGACTGGGAGCAGGTTCCTGATGGGCTGTTTCCACCATCCCAGTGACGAGGGCCCAAAAGGGACCAATTCCCTGCTGCACCAGGTGCTGTGTGAAGACGTACTAAAGAACAGCAAGCTCTGTCTGGAGAAACTGCACGCCCGAGTGACTGCAGAGGAGGCTTTTCTCAAAAAGCAGGAGACCTTTTGAAAGTTCTTGCCTGTTTTGGCTAGTGCAGGCAGGTTTGGTTGCTGCTTGACCTCCTCAGCAAAGCCAGCTGTTGTGATTGAACCCCAGCCGCAACTAAGCAAACACTCTTGTGTCTCCTGAGCTAACATGCACAGTGTAAATGAGAGGAATGGCTCGTAATCATCCATTCAGGCATTAGCATCTATCCTGCATGCTTCATGAATAAGACAGAAATTGGCATAAATGCAAAATGCATGTTGATCTCCTGGGGTAGAGATTAATTCTGCCCCAGGGCTCTGCAGGTGCTGTCTGTATTGCTTGGTCCCTCCATTTGCGTGGGGCGAAAACACATGCGTGGGACCGCACTGCACCGATGGCCCGCTCCCAGGATGGAGGAAGCAACTTGAGCTCCTGCGGGGTTTGGGATGTGCCTGTGGTGGTCTGAGCACGGTGGTGCTGTGGGGAGCCAAGGCCACCACCGCATGGCAGTGGCAACCCTGCTTTCCCTGCCAGGGGGGCTCATTTTAAGTCACTTCTTGTTCCCCAAAAAACCCCAGGAATCCCAAACCCCATCCCCAGAATGGAATTTCCCATGAATTCACTAATGCAGTTTGTGCAACAGCTTATCTTTTTAAATTATTCTTTTGCAATAAAAATTAGAGTATTTTTGCAGCCCAAACTAGCAGGACGAGATTCTGTAAAAGCAGTAGATTGAGAGGTGCCCAGCTGCAGAGACTCAAACCCTGGCACCTCCACACCCACACCGTGTCCCCTCGTTTCTTGATTTTGGCTTATTGAAACTGTTCATGAGCCAGGCTGGCTGGGCTGGCTTTGGGCGAGGTCCAGCAAGGTGTCTTGTCCCGTCCCGTCCCATCCTGTCCCCTCCTGCCATCATGGGCGTCAGCCCTGAGGCAGGCTGTTGCACGTGGAGCAAGATGAGATGCGGCCAGGACGCAGCAATGGAGCTGCTAAAGCTCCAGCCCCAGGGGCACGTGGGGGCCACGTGTGCCACAGCCGTGCATTGTACCACCTGCCGAATGCACGATAATGAGGACCTGAACACTGAAACCGTCATAACAGCGTTGAATGGAAAAAAATCCAGGTCGTGGTTGCAAAATTTAGGAAACAAAATATATAAGGAAATAGATGCTAATGTAATTCGTGTTTATGTAAATTCTTCACATTGTACTTGTGGTTTATGCTAAACCTTCCAAAATACAAGTGAGAATGGGCATTTCTGATGTGTGTTTATTTCTCTTTATTCTACACCATCTTTTGTGTTTATGAATATTTGAAAAGAATGCAAGTTTATGATTAATAAAATTCTTAGGAGAGGGTGTTTTCAAATTTTTGGGATTATTTGAGTGAACGCTGTCCCTCCCATGTGCCCAGCTGCTTACCCTGAACCACACTGCTCCCCGCTCTTGCCCGAGGAGATGGTCCCTGGCACTCAGGCAGCCTCGCCTTGTTAGAGCGGCTTCAAGCCTGAGCATGCATGGGGAAGGGCTTCCAGGTGAGCCTGGATTAAACACCTTCTGCACCATCCAAGCCGATGAAAGCCCACATGTGCAGAAGAGGCAGCAGCAGCCGGGCAGAGGACACCTCTGCCTTCCAGCGCGAGGAGGTCCGAGCCTTTCCCCGCGCCCTGGCTCGGAGGGTCTGGGGGTCACTGCTGCACGCAAGCTGCTCCACTGCCTCCCTCCTGCTTCCTCCACAGTCAGCACTGCCCTGCGCTAGGACGGGGTGCCCCTGCCCCAGCAATGCAAGTTACACTTAGCAGCAAAATGGAAGCTATTTGCAAAAATACCAATGCAGTAGGCCTGGACTCTCTGCAGTGGGTGCTGGACTTGTAAACATCGGTGTCTGCGGGAACACAGAGAAGCTGAGCACTAACTGCCTAGTTCAGAGAGAAAGAGATTAGTGCTGGGCTTTGGAAGACTTAATAGCCCTCCCAGTGCAGTGATAGAAATTTAAAAAGAGAAGAAAAAAAAGAGAAAGAAAACAGGCAGTGCTTTATTTTTATGGAATCATTAACCCAAAAGTGCTAAAAACCAGCTATGGGCCGTCAGCTGGTGCTTACTGCCGAATTAGTCATCCCTGCTAGCCAGGTTACTCCCAAACACTAATGACTGGAGGGGACACAGTTTCATTGCAGCAATGAGACATTATTTAGTTCCTCTTGCTGCTAAAACTCTGCTCTATTCCAGATAATGAGACACCTTCTGCTTTGGTACCATTACAAGATTTTGCAAACCCATCATGTAGCCAGCAGGACCAGCTCAGAGAAGTTTTCCACTGAGAAAAGAGAGTAAAACTTCAGGTCACCGGTGAGCCTCGGCGAGGGACACCTTGCGTGAGCCCAGCTGCAGCCTGGCCCTGCTCACCCCGCTCTCTGGCCAGCCGCCCAGCTGGGGCTCCAGGTATCGCCCACGGCCGGCTTCCAGCAGAAGGCTGCAACGAATCCCCCAGGATATTCACACCAGTTACAATAAATTTGGTCCATCCCTGCTCATACGTCCCGCACTGGGGCTGTGCAGCACTGGGGGCTCACCGAGGGCTGGGCAGCTCCTGCAGTGGTCCTCATCAGATGCTCTCGCCGAAGGAGGAATCGACCTGGCTTATTTTAGAGATGAAAAAAGGAAGGGGAGGAGGAAGAGGTCCCAGATTTTCTCCCAGTTTGGTGCCACACTAATGACTGGAGATGGTGGCAATTTGACGAGGCCATTGGTCCTACAGTGATGGTGTTTGACTTTCTGACTAATGACAAGGGATGGACTCTCTGTTAAAGCAGCTTACAGTGGAACAGCTCCGGGCGATCACCCAATCACATGTTCAGAATGTTGCAAAGTAAATTGTCTAATAAAGCAATAAAGTAAGGGACTGGCTAAATGATTTGTCTTTTAACTATTGTAATGGAATTTTTTTAACATTGTTTTATGTTGGAATGCAAAAATTATTATAAGTAATTAGAGTCATTTCGATTCCAATCTCTGCTTGGGCTTGACATATTTTGCATACTTCCACCGCATATAACAAGTCAGCTCATAAAAATGCAGGCAGCTTGCGAGCTTCGCAGCTCAGGCGAGAGCGGAGGTTGTCTAAACTAGCGTAAAGCTGCCTTTGCTCTAGCATGAGAGGAGAGAAGGGTGGGGGAATCCGGCACCATGTAAATTTATTTTGTCTCATTAGGGAGCAAGGGAAAAACGAGTTTGTGCATTGCAACAGAGCAGCAGCATCCACCAGCTCGGGAAGCGCCCTCGCAGCCTGGCACCAGCACGGCTCCTGCCGGCATCTGCGGCCCCTCGGGTGCTAGCAGCCCCAGGACGCAGGCTGGAAGGGGAACGCTCAGTGTTTCCTCCCTATTGTTCAGCTATTCTGAGGGTGCGCAGACACTGACAGGCTCTAAGCATATATTTATCTACTCCGCCTCAAAAGCAGGTGTGTTTTAGCAGAAAACCTTTGGGTGAGGTGGGGTGCTTGGCAGGCACCCCTCTTATCTTCCATGGCGTGATGATGGTCTCATCAGAATTTTAATAACACTATATCTAATCAAGTCACACCCAGGCCTTTGCAGAGATTGCCATCAGCTTTGCACACACAAGCCCTGGTACAGCTGCCTGCACCGAGGGCATCACTCCTCGCGGTATCAGCCACCCACGGATAGCTCTGCCCAGGGAAGGGAAAGAGCATGGGAATTAGAATAACTTTGTTACAGAAAGAAGAGAAATCCTATAAGGCAACGCTCAGCCGCTGCAGGAACCAAGTTTAATACAAACCAGGTACATCTCTGCTGGTACCAGAAACACGTAGTTTTTACCCTGACTGTCAGGTCTGAGCTGTTCTCTGTGTTCAGATTTCTGCCCGACTCCTGGAGCAGCTGTGGTGAGCTCAGCTCGTGGTGCTGCCTGCCCTCTGCCTCTCCTGCCCGACACAATCTGCACCAACCAAAAACAAAGTTCAAAATACCCAAGGTGCTTCAAAGGCAGAATAACAACAGCAATAGGGTCAGCCCCAGCAGACTGGGAACCGCAGGTTGATGGTGCAGGAGGGCTCCGGGCCAGGTTCTGTGCCAGGTTGCCAGACTTTGTCCTCGGGTGTCAGGAAAGCCACCAAGGATGGCTGGTCTGGCTGCATGGTGCCTGCGCTGGGGCGGGCTGGGCTGCTCAGGCCCCCAGGGCTGTGGCAGAGATGAGATGCTGCTTCTCAGCTGGGGCCGAATCCAGCTCATCCCCCTCCGGAGGGACTGCGCCGTGCTGACAGCGCCGTAGATCTGCTCCCGACAATCAGATGGGATCTTTTACCCGCCGCTTTATGTATCACACCCTGTACACAGCATCTCAATACCAGATCTTATTCTTTCTATTTGTCTTGTTTGAAAGCCCCTGTGTAAGAGAGACAATTTTTTAACTGTAAGATAGATTGCCTGGAGCTGTGCGACAGCCGGGATGGGGAGGCAGAGGATGATGGATAATGTACAAATGATTAGAGGACAGGCCGCACAAATTCAGATGGAGAAAAAACCGTTACCAGCAATGTCACACCTCTCTGCCCTCTGGTCAGAGCTTGCATGAGCAGCTGGCTGTGCCCACAGCTCCTCTTCTTCTGAGCTGGTGGGGCCTAACACAAACCCTGCACCTCCTTATGGCCACAAAACTGCACCAAATGTGATGCCTGCGTTGCAGGATCCCTCCCAGCCCCACTCACCCTACCCTCCTCTGGTGCAAGGGCATGGCCTGCCAGTGCAGGGCAGCGGCATGGGCAGCTCTCCCACAGGGTTTCTTCCCCATCCTTGTCCTGCTCCCAGGGGAGTCACGGTGCTGAGAGAATACGAGTGCCAGTGAGAGCAGGCAAGGGCAGCTGAAAGAAGACCCTTGCTGCCAGATCTGGCAGGAGCACGGCTGAGCGATGGCCGGGTAATTGCTAACAGGCCCTAGCACACCCTCCTGGTACAAAGGTGGGGCCAAAGCCCACTGTGCAACAGGAGATGGTGCACAGGTGCTTTCCGAAGAGGATGCTCCAGACCAGCCTCCCAGGTACCAGCATCTGGTCCATGCAGGATCCCACACTCAGGCTAGCCTGGGTGGCATGGTGCTTCAGAATCACAGAATCATGGAATTATTTAGGTTGGAAAAGACCTTTAAGATCATCAAGTCCAAGCTAACACCTCCAAGTCCACCTTGCCGCGCTGTGCCCCTGCACCAGCCACCCTGCTTGTCTGCAAACAGTGTCGTCCCCCGGCCGAGGCCCGGGGTGTGTGCTGGGGGGTCAGCGCCGCGTGGCACTGCCGGGGGAGTGATGGCACTGGCTGGGCTTGGTGGGACGGCCCCGCTACTGGCAGCGAAGGACCTGTGGCTGTGGTGGGAAGCGGGGAGGAGCAGCGGAGCGAGGGCCGGTTACTGGCGCGCTGCTGGCTGGCACTGCCACTGCCCGAGGACATGAAGGCAGCCACTGCTTGCGAGCCCGGCTGCGGTGCAGTGTGAGCTGCCAGCAGAGCTGTGCTGGGCTTTGAGTTTCCTCCACCTTCTCATTAATCCTGATTTACAGGAGAAGGCAGCAGGCTGGGGCCTTCTTAACAGGCTGTCCAGGCTGCTGATTTGCCTTTGCTGAAGACAACGGTGCCCCAGAGACAAGCCCACACTGAATTATTCAAATCAGTGCTGAGGCAGGGGAGTGGGAGCCCGTTAGCGTGGCAGTGCCCTGGCTGTAGCCACGCTCCCGCGTGCACGTGGCAGCACAGCCCTGGTGCTGTGCCTGCAAACAGGGTGCCAGCAGGGTTGGCGGTTGGCAGTCCCTTGCACATCAGTGGCACAGCCCCCGGGGTGCGTGGCGAGGTCCCAAGCCCTGGTGCTGGCAGTGAGCAAAACCCACTGAGGCCGGAGCTGCCCAGCATTCAGCACATGATGCATCCTGTGTCACAGCTCCCGGCTGCACCTCGCAGCACAGTGCAGCTCCCGGCCCTGCGACTGGGCGCTTGGCACAGGGATGGGAGCTTCCCATCCATCTGTTCACCAAATACAGATGCTAGCACCTTATTACACCTCTGTTCAGCTATTTTTCAACTTAAAGGGCTAATAATGCCTTAATAAAACTGTTTAATTACAGAAAATGTCCTTTATTAAACATAATCACCATATGGTTGCAAAGTACTTATGGCTATATTCATTATATGGGAAAGTAAAGCTTCTCTGGTGACATCGGCGGTGTCATTAATAAGGCTGCATTCAAATTATTTCAACACGTTAATTCTTTGAAGATTAGAGGAAAGCATTTGTCATGAGGCAGGAGTGAAAGCCTTTACCTGAGCTGCCACCCAGTGCAGCATCTGGCCACCTTGCTGGCAGGCGAAGCCTGTTAAAGCAGCCCAGGGCTGCGGTCACACAGCAGCACCCCCTGCGCGAGCGGAGCCTCCGGATCCGCTGCGGCTCCGTGCGGCCTCCTGGGCTGGGACCCGCCTTCTGCGGTGCGGCGTTGCCAGCCAGGCACTGGGAAACCACGTTTTGGCGCAGATGGCGGTGCTGGGTGACCCGGTGCAGGCAGCTCAGTGCAGGGCTGCAGCCCCTTCCCTGACACCCTGTTGCAAACTGGTCAGCAGCAGCCAATTAATCTGTTACCTAGAGATACATTTTCCATCAGCTGCTGAATCACTGACTTCAAAGCAATTAGCAAAAGTAATGAACTTTAGTGCTGCAGCACTAAAGGGAGCCGTTAACCCCTTCTCCTCTGGACAAGGCTACTGGAGATGGTGGCCGATGAAGACCTCTGGACCTGGTGTCCCGACTCTCCTGGCTGCACCGTGTGGGCTGCTCATGCCCATGCGAGGTGCGAGTGACCCAGCCATGCACCTCTCTCGTCTTCCCACAACAGCCCACCCAGAGGGAGCTGGGCAGCATTGCAGCCCTGCAGAGGGTGAGCCCCAATGTCCCTCTCTGGGACAGGCATCCCTCTCCTCTCCCAAGCCCCCAGGGATCAGCGCAGGGTGTCGGGGATCAGCGCCGCCTGCACAGAGCAATGTTCTGCATTGTGGACTCATTTAATCCTCCAGCAAACAGGGATTGATTACTTTGCACAGTGAGCAGCACATCACAGACACAAAGAGATGTCCCTGCCCAGCCTAAATGAGAGAGACGAGGCAGCTCCGCGCCCGCGCCGGCGCTGAGGACCCAGCAAACAGGCCCTGTGGGAGAGGTTTGCCGAAGATGAAGGGGGCCCCGGGGAGGGTTTCCAAGACAGGGCGTGGTGTAAAGGAAGGAAGAGCTCTGCCATGCGGCTGTCTGCAGGCCTCCCATCACCTCCCCGTGCAGAGCTCGTGCCAGGCTCCCGCACGCATCCGGGCTTCGCCCCTCAGATTCTGGCCGCGCGGCCAGACAGGGGGCAGGGGGGCAGCTGCTGCGGTGACGCCTTTGCACCCCGTGTCCTCCGCAAAGGCTTGGTGCAAAGCTGGAGGAGAAAGAATTGCACTCATTTTTCAGCTGCCACAATTTTACATGTAATTAAGTTTATTAATTGTGTATATTAGTGATGAAATGGAGACACATGACTGTCGAAGCGCGCCCCAGGAGGCGTTCATCTCGCAGGCATCTCTCCCGGCCCATCGTGAGGAGGAATCACAGCTCTTGCGGCTATCTGCTGAGAGGTCCAGCATGTCCTCAGGGAACCCTGCTGTCCTCCCCCGCCCTGGGGAGCAGGGAGGATGCTTGCTGCTACTAAAGCTTGTGCAAAGGAGCCCCAGAAATGCACATGGAAGGATCCTGGGGTTGTGTTGGCGGGGGCTGCTGGTGGCTGCCAGGAATGGACCTTACCCAGCAGTGGTGCAGCAGAACTGGCAATGCCGGCCACGAAGCTGGGGAGGTCTGTACCTGCTCTGCCTGGGATGCGTCCATGCCCCTCAGCCTGGCAGTTAATAGGCAACTGTCTAAAGATAACTAACCCCTACCCAGGCTTGCAGTGCGTCCTGGGAGCCGGCTGGTCCCAGATGCCACGCTCATGCTCTGGCCTGTCCCTGAGGTGTCAGTGGGCTGCAGAGCCCGGCTTGAGCCTCTGCGGGTGTACGGACAAGGAATTGCCCTGGGGAAAGGAGAGAGGGGAGCCTGCAGCTGCGGAAAAGCAGCTGAGATGCCTGGGAGCAGGGGCCAGGGACGCTAGGGACACCAGGGGCGAGTAGCTCTGATGGCCAAGTTGGCAGCTAGGAGGGAGGAAGAGCAAGCCACTCCTCTTGCTTCAACACATCCTGTGCGGCTGGAGGGAGCTTCACTGTGGCGAGAGGGGAGAGCTTCGCTTTGGCAGTCCCGGGTTATCATTTAATTCAGAAGCTGCGTTAATTGCTCCTGTTTGTGCTCTACCCTCGGCAGCTGCTACAGATACTATTCATCAGATGCAACATCATAATCCATTTGTGCTAACGAACCGCTCTGCAAGGTGCTGCTCTGCTGCAAGAGCAATGAACTCGGGTAGTCCAAGGAGGAGAGAGACAGCGCAAATGTGGGTGGGTGGAGAGACCGACAGATTGAGGCATCCAAAGAAAAAACAACCATGGTTATTATTCATAATAAGTAGAAAAAGTGTGTTAATTGCAGTATTAACCTTGCAATCTTGCAAAGTCTCTCTGTCTAGTTTGTATCTCAGCTTATCCACAACTTCACCTCCCAGTCTGTGCTGCTGTCACTTTGGGGCTAGCAGAGTTTAGGGGACTTGGCTGGCCACCACCCAGGATGCTGCCGGGGCCAGGGCACAGCACAGGAGCAGCCTCTGGCAGGTTTTCTCTCTTCAGCTGTTTGTGAAGGTTCAGCCCTATTAGCAATTTGCCGATCTTCATGGCCCTGGGTGAAGCCAGAGGCTGAAAACTCCTCATTTAACCAGTGCCAGGATCCCTGCACACGGTTATTAGTCCTCCTTGCAGAGCACTGGCTGTTGTTTAGATGCTGCCTTGGCCTTTTGTTCTGATTGGATTTAGGTTTTGCCACTAAAAAAACATACAAGAGACAAGAGTGTAAAAGCGCAGATGCTCTGGGGCTTGCTGCATAATTTGCACTAACTGGCTCCAGCCCAGCCTGGACTCCAGCGCTGCTGCCACCACTCCCAAACAGCCTCCGGCTCTGCTGGGCACACAGCTCTGTGTGAGCGGGTGCATACCTGTGCGGGTTTTTCCTAATGCAAACGATCCACAGTGGTAATTACAATTTGCAGGAAAAAAAAGTAATCACCTGCCCTTGATCTCACGTGAGAGCTCCCCAGCCTCCAGCTTAGCCCAAGCCCTGGGGCAACCGGGCGAACTCAAGCTCTGGTCTGCTGGGGGGCTCCAGCAAGCCCTTCTGGGAGGAGACCCCCATTGAGCCGCCACCTTGGGCCCCTTGTCTGGCAGCTCCCTCCAGCTGCAGGGGCAGGAAAAGGGTTAAAATGGCAGCAGGTTGGGTACGTCCACCATCACCAGCACCTGCTGCAGCCTGGCTGGGCATGCGTCCGTGAGCCGATGGAGGCGGCTGGGTCAGCCATCGGTACAGACCTTTCTGCCCCAGGGCTCTGGGGACACGAGTCCAGCTGGGCACCAAGTCCAGCGTGGTGGTGACACATAAACACACGGGGACAGCGGTGGCATAGCGTGGCTGCGGAGTGCCATCAGGCACACGGTGCTTCGGGCTGCGAATGGCATCACTGGTTTGCCTAAAACTGCAAGCTTCAGTGGTTCTGCATTTGAATCGCTAGTGATTTTTCAACAGCTCCAGCGTTCCCATAAGCATCCCAGGGCACCTGCGTGGCTCGTGAGCAGTCGTGCTCACCCAGCACAGGGTGCCAGGAGCGGGACACCAGGAGCTGCCTGACAGGAGCTTTAATCAGAGCATGGGGGTGAGACGCAGCTACTGAGAGCAACAAGCGGCTGCTTTTAACCCGGGATGGTGACGGCATCTGGGGCTATGAACTGTTGATGAAATTAGCCTTGGCAGAGGACCGAGCGTGGGCTCAGGTGCCTGAGAGCCAGGCGGGATGAAGGAAGCCCTTTCTCAGCCACAGCAAGTGTGTGTTTGCAATTACACTCTTCACCCACTGCAGTTTATACCCCGCCCATGGGGCGCTGGGTGTTAACCCTTTCGCCAGCGGTGGCTTCCAAAGTGCAACTGCCTTTGTTTTCTGTGAAGAGCAGCCCGGCAGCGCGGCCCGGCAGCTCCACGGGGATGTGGGGTTAGTCCCAACCAAGGGGTCTCATTCATTCTTTCCATGATGTACATTTTGTGAACGTCTGGTTAACATTTTCCAAATGAAAAGAGTTCTTTGCTGAAAAATCGGTTCTTTCCTTTTTTCAAAATTGCTGAAATATGTTAAAAATTGTTCTTTGTTTTTTACCCCCCCAAAAGTATTCTGTCCTTAACTCATTTTCCTGAAGGAACCTGCTTCTACAATCAGAAACTGCCCATCAGGGTCCTTCCCAAGAAACACCTTCCCTGTCCGCTGCCTGCTTGGGTCAATCGTTGCCTGCAGACACCTGGCAAAGATGGGGCAAACCTTGGTTCTGGGGGTCACCCTGCTTAGCCTTGGGAGGGGACACGGCAGCAGTTTGACACTCAACCCCCAGGACGGCTCCCTTCCACCCCCCACCTTGTGCCTTCTGCACGGGGCTGCCCCCCTCCTCATTGATGGATTTGCTGGGTCTCTTCTGGCTCTCCTCCCGAAGCTCCTTGCCCCACAGCCTGCTCTCCCAATGCTCCCTCCTCCCCTGGCCCCCCTCCTCCCCAGTCTCCCCCCATGCATCATCCCTTGCCCACTGCATCCTCTGCACTGTTCATGGCTGCCGGCTGTTTGCCCGACGTGGCCAGGCGCAGGCAGCAGCAGCGTGTGTGCCAGCAGCTGCAGCCGGGGCTGCCTGCCTCTGGCCAACGGCCTGTTGCGCTGCTCCCTCTGCGATGTTACTGCATGGGCGTGAAGGGGAGGGCATTTAATCACCTGGATATTGAAGGGGAGAGGCTGGCAAGCAGCTTTTGGTGCGTACCAAGGGCCGGCATTGCTCTGGTGAGGAAAGCCCAGGGAAGTGGGCGTGGGGCGAGCACTGGGGCTGAGGGTGCCCCCCCCTCTGGTGGGGACCACAGGAGCTGGGGCTACTCCCCACTGAGGGGCTGGGGCCACGGAGGTCTGCGGGTCCCGTGGCATGTGGGGACAGGGTGAGTTGGCCACCCCACGGGGCCCCACATCCTCCTCCTCGTGGGAGCCCAGCCCGGCTGCTGGCTGCCCAGGATAATACAATTCAAAATGTTTCTGGGGGGTGGGGGGAAGTTTGCATTTTTTTTTTTCCTTCAAATTTCCATACCTTGGATTTGATCAGGCCCTCTGGGGACCATGATGCCGTTTGATCTCATTTTGTGTTCCATTTCTGATGTTACACCTTGTCATGGTGTATTAAGTACCATCAAGCTCCGTAATGCAGTGACACGAGAACCTGATGCTACATGATCGACAAAAATATGCTCGTCCCCTGAGAGATGCTGACAGTGTCATGTCTTCTACCAGTTCCCGCCATGTGCAAAAGGCACAAGCCCCCTTTCATGGCAGCTCTGGTGCTCCTGCTTGTACAGTTCAGTGGGGAAGCTGAATATTGTTACATCTGATGTCCTGGAGCCTGACACCTGCAGAAAATGAGGGTCCCAATTAACAGCACGATCCGTATCCAGGGGTGGCTTAACCACCTTGGGGCTGTGGAGGAGCAGTGTTGCTCGCTGGGCAGGGGCCCGAGCTGCTGACAGATGCGCACGTCTCCAGATGCTGATTACCTACCTGTTTGCATTCAGAGCCGCAGCGGATAAAGCTTCGAGGTGCTGCAAATTCTGGAAAAAAACGCATGTCACATACAGCAGCACTGAGACCCCCCCATCCCATGGAGGGAAGGGGGCCCGCGGAGGAGCCAGAGACATTTGGGGGTGCCCAGGAAAGGGCACAACCGCCCTGTGATGGGACGAGCAGCAGAAGGACCAGCATGGTGATGCTCGGTCTGCGCTGGGCAGGAGGGCGTCGCCCCCCCGCGCCCCCCAGCCTCTGCTTGGGGGATCCTCGCTGGTTTAATCCACAGTTATTTCCCTTATTTCCCTCGCCTGGGTTTCTTGACAATCGTTAATGTGCGATTTGACTGATTTTCATGGTAATATGCTAAACAAGTGCCTCTTTCTCTTTGCAGCGATCTGGCAGCTCAGCCAGAGTCCCGGTGATAGACTTGGTGTACAATACCCTGATGTAGTGAATGTGGCGTGCCAAAGTAATTCTGAGTGAAATCCCAAGGGATTTATGTCAAGGACAAAATAGTGTATCCCATGGGTAAATATAGTTAGCACAGCTGCAAAACAGAATTTATTTCTTGTTTGCGATATCATTTTTAAAGTATGGCATAGGGAAAGCTTTAAAAATGAAATTATAGCATGCAATAAAAAAAGCTCATAGGCACTGTATTCAAATTATGCAACAGTAATATGCTGAGTTCATAAATAAACATCTCTTATTAACCCTTCTCATAGCAAAATGGTATTTTTCCCTGGAAATAAACAGTCAGAATGATTTGCCAGGGAAAACACCGGCAAACAACAATAAGCCATATCTGCAGATGCTGTTATTATGTGCAAAGCTCTGCGTGGAAACTGTGCCAGGAAGGTGCCTGGGACACTGAGGCAGGGCAAAGGCATCCTCCATGCCCGGCCGGACCCCAAGCCAGGCGGTGGCCCCTGTCCTGCGGGAGGCTGAAGGGCTGGGCAGGGTGGTGGTGGGTCCCGGGGCGGCTGCACCCACGGCCCCGCACACGCAGCCCCCGCTCCCCACCAGCGCTCCCTGAGTTATTAGGCGAAGCGCAAAGTGGCTAATCAATTTTGTTTGCATATGCAAGTGAAGACGCTGTCATTTCATTAGCTCAAGTAAGGACTCAGCACACTTTGTGCAGCTTCAATAATTCTCTTTAAAGTTATTGAGAAATGTATGCTTAATTATATTTGCATATGAAAAATAGGGTCTAATTAGTTTGATTGATTATTATTTTAACCTTAATGACATTTTGAGTATCTGTCCCAACTAATAGCAAATGTGTCTCTAATAAATCACGAATTTTTATAGCAGGGTCTCTCGAGCTTCCTTTTGAAATATATTTTATTAATATACCAGAATGTATTGAAACTGAAACAAATCAAACAACTGCTCATTTATTAAACCATTTAAATGTCAGTTTTATACAAAAGTAATATTACAGGAAATACGTTCCTATGAAAGACATCTGTAGGCCAGGGATACTCAAAATATTAGTTATTTTAATGAAATATATTAAGGAAATAAAAATTCAATTATGTCATTTACTGCACTAAATAAATTTATATCGACTAGCATAAACGTTTTGCATTAGCAGATGTTCTTTCCTACAAACTCTCTGATTTCCCATGGCCGATCCCGTGCCAGCGCTTCTCGCCCGCCTGTCGTCTCCCGCCCAAGCGAGCGAGCCCGGACCAGCAGCACCTTGCGGCAGGGACTGGAGCCTTGCAGAGCTCAGGGATCAGCTCAGCCTTGGGAAATATGAGGAGAAATCCCAGCCGGAGCCCGGGGTGTCCAACTCGGGGCTGCAGGCACCAGTGTGCACCGGGCTGGGAGCAGGCGAGGAGCCGCCCGCCCGCCCACCCACCATCCCTCGAGAAATAAGAAGCAGGGGCCGCTTTTGTACTATCCTTGATTGAAATTCTTAAGCGGTGGTGGTGTCCCTGCCATCAATGCCTTAATTAGAAATTAGGATAGTCACATTGGCATAAATTAAATCAGACTAAAGATGATTAACAAAGTAATGCAAGAAATCATTAAATTAAACCACTGTGCCAAGTCCACTGCTGATCTATCACAAATTTGGGCTGCTAATGAGGTCTTAATTAGTAAGTTAGGTCGAAATAATTCATGTCATTCAATTCGGAGAAGACACCTTTTTTTTTTCCAAGACCCGATGCAAATGTATCAGCTAATGGGGCCATAAATAAATAAATAAACAAACAGCGTCCCTGTGTTACCCAAACTCTGCTGCATGGAAGTGGCAAAGGTTAATCTGTGGTTTGAGCGGTTAGCTCCCTCAGTGCCCGAGGCGTTAGCTGGCATCTCACCTTCCTCGTGGTCCTCGGGGCTGAGCCTGCCCTGCACCCTGCAGACACGGCCCTGCCTGGCTTTTTGGGGATGGAAACAGAACTTTGCTTTCCAGCGCCGGGCAGCAGCGCGTGCCTTCAGCCCTGCCCACGGCGGGAGGTCGGGCAGGCCATCGGGGCGCACCCCCAGCACTGCCGCCCAGCGGAGCTGGAAACCACCCTGCAAGCGACCAGCGGGTGTGAAACCAATCCAAACGTGTGCAAGGAAAACCCACCTGGAAAATTTTCTGAAAAGCCACAACATCATTAAATTGCTTTCCCTTGCTCCCCTGAAACAGGATAAAAGTACTATTTTTTTTTAATAGAAAAATTTTGGGTATGAGACAGAGAAAAGGGACAGTTTGTGCAATGAGCAGAGCCAGAGGAGAAGCCTCAGGAAGGCTGGAAAAGCCAGGGCAGAGACTCTGCCTGCCGGGGAAGCTGCCTGTGCTGGCAGCAGCAGGGCTGGGCAGAGCGCAGCAAACCCTCACCCGTGCTGGGCCGCGGTGGAGTGAAGGGCTCTCCCCACCACAAGCAGATTGCTGCTTCTTTACCTTGCTTTTCCTTCAAGTATTTTATAGCTGGAGACATCACACATTTCTGGGGCTCGCCCTGCTTTTGGGTAGCTACACTGCAGTTACGCTTGCACAGGCACAGCAGGCCACTGCTGGAGGCACAAAGAGAATAGATTTATTTAGAAGTGGACTGAAATGTCCCTTTTGAACTTCTTATTCTGTGTTGCTCCCAACGCCTCTTCCCGCTCCATGTGCTGAACAGGTGAACCCTCATGTTCCATGACCTCCTGCTTCCCCGCTGACTCGTAGGGCACTGTGCAGACAAAACATGACGCTTGTGCAAACTGGGCAAAATCCATCCCTGTTCCCTGCGAATCCCCAAGCCAGCGAGGACGCAGCCCTGGAGGGAGACACCAACGTGCTCATTAGCCCGCTTGCCTGATGACATTGCCACCAGGAACAAGAGACCAAGGAGCTCCCACGGCTGGAGTAACCCTGCCTGATCTGGCTGCATGGTGTGTGCAAGAGGAAGGTCTGGGGTGCAGGAGAGGGACCCCCCAGCCTGAAGATGCTCCTGACTTGGGTATTTCTTCCACTAAAGAAAGGGATGACAATAACACTGCGGCAGGGCTGGAAAGGCATTTCAGTTGCAAAACTCTTTGAGGCAGCAGTGGCACAAGTGCAGAACCGTAACGGAGCTGCCTCCCCGCAGCCCTGCAGCCCAGGGGGATGCTGCCCGGCGTGCCGGTGCGCAGCAGCTGCCGTGGGACAGCCGGCGCATCCCCAGCCACAGCGTGCGGCACTGCCGGGTCACCTCGCTGGAGGAGTAGCGGCTGTGCCACACCAGGGCTGCAAGTGGCAGTGTCTGCAGAGTAATAAAATCAGAGAAAGGCAGTCTGAGCAATTGCCAAGTAGGAGATATCTGAACAGGGCTGCTGGCTGGGAAAGGGGAATGTTGGAAAGGCGGGAGATGTGTCCTCAGGCTCAGCCCGCTCCTCAGGGTCCCTCCATTGGCAGAAGATGCAGAGGAATTGGGCTTTTAATGGCTCAGACACTTTCGTAAGGCTCCTGTTTGCCTTCCCCCTGCCTTTGTGCCTCTGGCCCTGGACCCCACAGCAAGCCTGGACAAAGCGCGTGTAAATAAAGAGCAGAACCATCACCCCTGCCGCAAGGCCTGGGTTCTCACCACCCACCCAGGTGCTTCCCACCCAGCTGCGGCCGAACCTCCCTGCATTCCTGGCCAGGGGCCCCTCGCCGCGGCCAGCAGCTGAGCTGCTCAGGCAGAAAGATATTGATTTTTTTTTTCATTTGGAAACAGACCCAGCTGCAACAGGGGGGCTGACAGAGCTGGATCCAGCCATGGTGGGAAGGATGCCCAGGGCCAGGTGTGGTGATGCTCACTATCTGCTGCCTGCACCTTTGGGGGGTCCAGGGTCCTGTGGAGGTGATGCTCTATGCAAGCCCACCCAGCTTGCAGAATTGCAACAGTCTTGGAGCCTTCCAGGTTAAGAAAAACTGAAGGCAAATCAGCAACTGTTAAACTTTATCTATAACGTGTCTGAGCATCCCCAGGGATGCACAGTGTGCCATGGAAAGGCCAAGAGCAGAGAGGGCAGTCAGGTGTACACGGGTCTCCAAAAGCTGGAGCTGGCTGATCAGCTGCATCACGCAGCATCGCCTCTTGTTCGGCTGCCGGGAGGGTGCACAGCTGGGGACAGACGCAGGAAAGGCTGAAGAGCAAGCATTACATTGTCTGTATGGTCAATAATGCCTTTAAGAAGCAAAACTGGCCATGATGGGTCTGGAAGGTGTGTCCTCACAGACCGTGAAGGAGGGTGTAGCTGGACAGGGAACCCCGAGTGTCTCCCCTCCCATCTGGGGGGCCGTCACCCAAGCTGCCCTGTAATCCAGGAGCCAGAGCTGGCCCGAGCCACCAGAAATGGTGGGGTTTTCCACAGCAATTCTCTCTAGAATTGGGTCCTGATGGGTCCCCCATCCCGGCAGAACACAGGATAGAGACATAAATGAACCCTGATATTCTAATGCCTGCAAAGCACCCTACGATACAGAAGCAATGGTAACAAGAAATGATCAGAAAGCGCCAAGGAGGGTGACCTGGAAACCTTGTCTGCATGCATTGAGTTCTGCTGTCTTGACTACAGTGCGGGGATGTGTTTGGGGAATTAAGCAAAGCACATCACTTTTTTTGCATAATTGAATTCTCTGCATATTTTTTTCTTTCTGTGCATAATCTTCCTTTCATGTTGTTCATGTACTTCCTAGATAATTCAGAGGTTACTTTCCTTGAAAAGAAAATACTGAAAGAACCTATGGCACTATATCCTTAAGTATTCCACTTGTTGTAAAGTCCCTGAGGAATCTTACAGACACTAAACATCAGTGAAAAAATATTCAATACATTTTCAGAACAGCTCTTTGTACTTGAAATACTATGGTTTATATTAAAATATTCTCATCTCCCTATAATTTATAAGAATTCATAGAAGTAAGAGGACTCTCTTTCTTCCAAACCCTATTTAGCAGTGGCATCAGCGGTGCCAAGCACAGGCACCACCGCGAGTATGGGGCAGTGCCGGTCACGCCGCGCTCACCGGGGCCGTGCACTGCCCGGCACCGGCGCCACCGCGAGCGGCCTCGTCCTGCACCTCCCGCCCCAGCCGTGCAGGCTGGTCCCAGGAGCAGGCAGGGATCACGCTCCACTTCCCGACACACAAACAAAAGGAGATCTTGAGGAGAGGAGGAGCGGAAAATTGCCCACTGACATTTCACCTGCCGCACCGGCGCAAGCTCGGCCTGGCCGGTGCGCGAGGGGAGATGCACCCTGGGGGAGCGCGGGGCTGGGGCAGGGGCGCAGGGGGTGGGTGGGGGTGCAGCCAGCTGGGACCCCGCAGAGGTGTGTGTGTGCTGCAGCCATGCACAGGCGGCAGCACGCGTGGGACCTGCGCGGCATCGCTGGACGGGGACAGCCCCCTCCAGGCAGGGGGTGATGCCTAGGGTATAAATGCATTTTTCCCTCCGACGGCCTGCGTGCTGCTTGCTCATGCCTGGGAAAGGCACAGGGAGGATGCCGGGGCCAGGGTGAGGTGCAGAGGGATCCCCAGAGCCAAATAAGGCTCCCAGCAGGGCCACGACTGTCACGGGTGAGCTGAGCTCTTCCATTTTGCATGTTAAAATGGAATTTTCCACTCCTTATATGGGCCCGAGTGGAGGCTTGAGTAAGGAAAAAAGAAGCCAAGACAGCGCAATCGCCTTGTACTGCCCGGATGGGATTAATTTCTTGAAAAACAAATACTTTCCCCCCGAAGACAGAGCCCATGGCAGCCGCACCCGACGCGCGTTCCCCACATGGGGATGCGGCCGCCCTGAAGGGCATTGGGAAGGATCTTCCCAAATTCCTAGCACTTCAGTGGTTAAAATGTTATCACTTTTATTCGTGTAATAGAGATGAAGTTCCTGGGCCTTCCAGGAGCATCAATCTAGAGATTTATTAACCAATTTAAAATACTATTGTCTTTCACTTCAATGTGAGATTGAGGTGTGTTGTCGGAGGAATATAAAGCTACAATCAGTGAGCCGCAGTGCTGGGAGACGCCAGTACCTGGAACTCAATAGATATTCATGAACATTCTCGTATTTAGTGAAGGAAATAACTTAATACCGACAGTGTCGATGGAATAATAGCCATTTCCTGGCTGACTTGCAGCCCTCAGAAAATGAGATTGCGCCTGCCTTCATTTTTCTTGTCTTTCCTGGGTTTCTTGCCGGGGAATGCACCGCGCAGGGATGCTGTGCGCATTCCAAATCAGCCGCAGGGCAAGCCCCGCCACCGCCCGGCATCCCACCCCGGGTGCCTCCGGCAGCCCAGCCACGCCAGGAGTACCCCCTCCCTGCAGGCGTTTCATCCATGGGAAGATTATGAATATTCCAATTATTATTCCAAGCAAAAAGAGGGCAAGCGCCTGCTCCAGCATCCCACGCCGAGCCCCACATTCCCCCATTTAGCACACGCGCAGCCTCGCATGGTGCATAAATATTCATGGCAAAATCAATTTGCACCTAAAGATCTCTTCTGAAATTGCATCCCCAATGCAGAGTCTTGGCCCGGGAGCGTAGATGGGACGTCACTGGAAATGCCATATTCAGCCTAAATATATAGAATGGGGTAAATCTCCTGTAAGTAATTGTTATATGATTTCTCTTATTCCTCCATCATAAACGGCACTGAATTGGTTTTTATTATTTTAAAGGCTGCCAGCAGGCACTGATGTGCAGGCTCCAGAAAAAAGAGGATTCCTCCTCTCGTCCAGGTGCTAGCCAGAGCCAGGCAGCGCTTCCCAGCACAGCCTGCCCGGGCTTCGTCCTGCACCCCTGGGTGAGACCAGCGGTGCCCGGCAGCAAGCGGCACAGCCACGGGAACCAGGTCACTCCCACTGGAAAGGGCTCAGGTTTTCTGGACTGCTGACCTCAAGGGACACGCAGCTAAACCTAGAGATACTGTCACAGTTTAAAAAAAAAAAAGAAAAAAAAAGACCTAATGTATTTCCTTACTCCAGTGAATCCACAGTTTGCAGAAAGCTCAAGCAAGGAGAAGTATTTCGTATTTCAATGCTCTCATTTGTTTTACTTGCCTGACACCAACTAAAACAAGAAGCCAGGGTACGTATGGTCTGTGGTGTCCAGGTAATTTCCCTGCTACTTCCAGCGCCGCCTGCAGTGTCTGGGCCAGGAGGCGGCCAGGGCTGCTCCGTGTCTTAAAGACCCCTAACACCAGCAACGAGCACCGTCTGCCCCCTCGGAGCCTCCAAAGCCCGTGGGCTGTCTGGGGTCTTCCTCAAAGACTCTGATGGCTCCCTCAACGCTCCAGCTCCTGGAATCATGTGAAAATGTGCATCTGTCCCAAAACTGCAGGAGCCTCCTGGCCGATCTTCTTGCAGGAGCGGAGCGTGGGAGACAACCTGTGCGGCAGGCAGCTGCCTACGGAGCCGCACTGGGATGTGCCCGGGGCTGGGAGGAGGTCTCTCCTCACACGCTGAGGACAAAGCTGTACAGTAAAAACACTGATCTTCCAGTCTCAGGAAAAAGCTACAGCACCTACCAATCATTTTTATACCTGCTAAACAAAACCTGACAATGAGGATTTATTGCTTATAATATTAAGTGAAGTTTAATTTAGACCATCTATAAAAGTCCCATTCCAGAGTGTTTCCCAAAGATCCTCGATGCTTTAAAATAAAGAGGACAAATACTGAAGTGCTCTCTGAATGTTATGGGACAATTTCCTTTTATGTTGCCATTCAGCGATGTTTTCTTTCTGGCTGGAACCCAACATTTCAATGAATTTTTCAGACTCTATCATGCTCTTTCCCTCCCAAGCTGCCAGATGATGCTCATGCGAACAAGCTCACACTGGCAGAACAATAACCAACACTCAGCGTCCCCTGGAAGCCCCGCGTTCATTTTCATCTCATACAGCTGGGCACTTGCTCCATGTGATGAATGCAGCAACTTGTGCAAGGGGCACCTTGGAGAGGTGTCTGTGCTCCCGAGGCCCCCTCCCCACCCTGACCGATGTGATGGGGATAAAGGGAGGTCCCCTGGGGCCAGCTCCCCTGAGGGACCGCGACAGGGTCCCCGCCCGAGCACCAGGAGGTTGGGGACGGCAGGGACGTGGTCCCCACAGGGTGTGCTCCAGCTGGGCTCTTGCCCTGAGCACAGCTCTGCACGCTCCCAGGTGAGTGGGATTGCACCACCCCATTCCCAAATCCAGCGAGGACACGTGGTGGCCAGCCGCACCAGTGCTTGGGTTCCTTCGGGTCACTGGGAGCCGGGTTTCCTCTGACACTGCGTCTTCCAAAGCCACCTCTTTCCGGGGATTCTGGATCTTAATTAACTTAGGGCTGTCACTGATAGCAGCTACTAAGCAGCATCCAGCGTTATTCTTTTGTTCTGGATTTTGCTTTTCCTTGCAGGGTTTATGAAACACGGTGCCTGCCCTTTCCCGAGCCCTCTGGGGAGCAGGGTTAGAGATGCTGGGACGTGCTCCTGGGGGACTGGTGGCTGCTGGGGGCTGTCCCCCAGCAAGGCAGCGCCCGTCCCAGCTCTGCTGGGCTCACTGGCTGCTGGCGGGACTCCAGGCAGCCGGCCGGCACTGGGGCTGCTCGCAGTCAGCTCCTTGTATAAACAGAAAGCAGAATATGATCTGCTGTAGGCAGAGCTGGAAATGGCAAAGCACTGACGAACAGCATTGCTATGGTAACTTCATCAGTTAAAGTCCTCTGGCTCAATCCACTCCTGTTACCAGCAAGGTTGGGAGGAGAGTTAGGGAAAAAATAGAGACGGGAAGAGCAAGAGATGTACTTACCTGAAGACAAGGAGTGCACTGGGCTGATTGGATTAATCGCTGCAGATGACTGGAGCTCTATTTAGAAAACACTGTTTTAAAAATATGCAGAATTTTAATTATGCATTGACACATGCTTTATTCCTAATGAAGAAGAACTTGACAGCAAGGGCAGGTGCCGTTAATTATGGCTTCTCCTGGCATCGGTGCTCACCGCCTCAGCCAGGAGCTCAGAAGCGCCCTGTGGTCCTTGGGCACCGTGCTGGCGGGTGTCCCTGCGGCCTGTGCAGAGAAATCCCCTCTGGAGGACCTCAGAGTGGGGTCTGGTGTCTGCAGGGTCAATGTCTCCATGAGGGCAACCTGCTCTTGAAGGTGAACCTGCAATACTGACTTCTCTGTCATAGGCTGCCCAGTTCACCCAGTTACCCCAGAGTTAGACCAGCAACTCAGTAATTCAGCCATGCATTTTGCACTTGGGTGAGACACAGCAGAAATAGTTTCAGCTTGACAGCAAGGAAGATTTCTTTATTCTGTTATTCAAAACCAAATATTAGACAGAAGAGGACAGGTCTTTGGGGCAGATGTTTGTAGAGCTCTTGGCATTATTACTTTTTAATCTGTGCTCTCAGCACCGGGCTGTGCCACAGCCCCGGCACTGAATCCCTGGCAGGACTGATTTGCTGCCGGAGAGGCAAACTGTGGGGGGTGAGCGAGCCTTCCCCAGGACCCACTGGGCTTGCCACTGGGGTGCCGTGGGCAGAGAGCGGCTTGCCAAGAGGAACTTCTTGGTGCTACTACCTTCTTGGTCTGGTTCTTCATAGGTTTTATAAAGGCAGCAACAGCCATTTCCCTGTGAGACGGAGCCTGAAGCAGCAGGCACACAGGCGGAGCGGGTGACTTTAGGTGGGTTTGCTTGTTCATCTCTCAGTGTAGTGAACTGGTGCTTCTACAACAATCCAGAAATGATGGTAAATGTGTTTTAAAATTTTGTGACAGTGCATGCACAAATCACCAATTAAAGACTCCCTAAGTGCCCATTAACATGATAAGTCGTAACAGCTCCAAAAGAGACATTATTGTTTATCACGTCAGCGACCCGTGGATTAAGGACTCCCCAAGTACACATTGACAGGGTGAGCGTAACATCTCCAGAGCTGTTCTCCACGCCGCCGCAGTCAGCTGTGGAGAATGGCAGCACTTGGGAGCCACAGCAGCACCCAGCCCTGCAGCACCCAGCCCTGCTCAGCCGCGGCAGCTCCCAGCCCTGCAGCTCCCAGCCCTGCTCAGCCACGGCAGCACCCAGCTCCGCTCAGCGAGGAGGATCTGGCTCTGATGGCTTCTTCACCATCTCAAATCACTTTAAAACAGGCTTAAAAAACTAAAGTCTTGTGACTCTTCTCTTTGTACTTATGCCCATCCTGCTTCATCAACCTGCAACAATTTGAGCAGGAATTTGATTTATTTTGGAGCCACTGAAAATTATTGCATCTACTGGTTTCTAACAGAGGTTTTTTACTCTCTTATTTACAAATACCATCAGTTTTCTCTTAAAAATCTTCTCTTTTAACTGAAAAGCACAGTTCTCCTGAGCCAAAATATTATAGCCAAAAATGGAAGTATTTTTCAAGGTCTTCTCTGCCAGGGTGCCTTGTGGGAGCTGTAGTCCAGTAACAGAGCTCTGCTCCTGGCAGACGTGGCTCACCGCCGGCACAGCTCTGTGTGGCATTGCCTCGCTCAGCTCAGGGACGCAGCACCCACCAGATCACCGATGCAGGGAACTCCCACGGGAGCTCCCACTCTTCTGACGTGCATGTCCCTGGCTCCTGAGTTTCACCGGGGAGCTGAAGACCTCCATTTCCAGTTATGCCTGTTTCTCCTTTTTCTTCTTACTCTGTCTCAAGCTCCTTGGCCACAGACACGAGGGAGGAGGAGGAGGAGCAGCACCCTGTTCTCTGCTTTTCCCCAGCACCATCATCTGGGGACCCTGGCAACTCCAGGGGTGATGCCAGTGCCAGCCCCAAGAGAGCAGGGGCTCCCTCGGAAGTGCTGGAGCGGCTCCCAGAAGGGTCCCCATCCCCAGACGGGGAACGTGTGCTCCCGAGGCAGTGTGGAGCCCCTGCAAGTGCTGCCTTCCCATCAGAATCCCACCTGGCTCTACCTTTTACCAGCGGTGTGAGTGGCACGGCTGTGGGTGCTGCTGACCCAGCGGCAGGAACTGAGCCAATGCCTCTGCCATAATGGGGAAGCCTGCAATTTGCTGCTCAAAGTGTAATGATGTCTCTTAATATCCAGCCACTCTCATTACAAGTCAGGCCAGCTTATTATACACAATATACAATTTGGGCAGGGAGCACAAATTCCCAGGCCTATAAACATCCCATTTCCAATTCCAGAGTTGTACGGTTCAATTTCTGCTTAAAACCTCATATGCTGTCTAGTCCCATGAAGAGCTCTCAGCTTTAGTCTGCTCATCCCAATTATTGTCTCAGGACCTTAAGTCAGGCAGTATTCAGTGTGAATTCCCCAAATCTCTCCATTAAACAGATCTTTTCTTGTTAGAACCTATTTATTCAAGACGCAAATGACAGGCTCACTACCCAATTGAAATCATTTTCATCTAGAGCCAAATAACACACTTTAGTCTTCTTGGCATGAAGCAGTGAGCTATTAAAAATGGGAAGGAAATACAGTCAGGCTACTTCATTCCTAGCTTCGGGCCTTCTTCATCAATATTTTACTTAGGCAGCCATAGCTCCATTTTAATGTGAGTCCTGTAACCAGCCAGATGGCAGCTTTGTCTGCATGGTGAGCGGCGGCTGGGAGCCGGGAGCACCACGGCACCTGTTGAAGCTGGAGCTGGCTGCAGCCTTGCGGTGGGACCAGCCCTACAGATGGGCAAAGCAGGGCCCCTCCACCTCACTGTTCCCAGCAGCTCCAGCATTGCTGGTTGTGCAGCAGCCCTTGGCTCCAAAGGGCTTCCCATGGAAGGGCACCAGGAGCCTCGAGGCTGGTGCAGCACAGCACAGGGCTGGCTAGAGGATGCTTGCAGGATGCTGCTCTCAGGTGGATGCTCAAGGGAGGATGCTCACGATGAGGTGGGGGCTCCTGGCTCTCTTCCCATCTCTGCCAGTCACTAAGTCATGGCTTGACCTTGCAAAAAGTGCCAGAGACCCAGGCTCTGCACACCAAGAGATTGCACCCAAGTCCTGAGCTTTCCCTGGGTCCCTCCCAAGGGCTGCAGTCAGCGCCTGGCACAACGGCACCCATACCCACCTGTGGCTTGTTTTCTGCATGAGAGGACAAGCAACGTAGCGGTGCAGGAGGGAGGAGGCAAAGTCAGGGCAGGGATGATGAGCCCAGGGACAGTGTCTCCCTACGCCCTGCAGAGTAAAGCGCTGCTGAGCTCCTCGCTGGCGGATTGCTGCCAGCTGCTCCCGCCATGCCCGCAGCCCCTCGGCAAGGCAGTGCGGCGCGGGAGAGGGGAGGCAGCCGGTGAGATAGCAGGCTCTGTTACAATGGAAGAGGAGCGTGTTATTCGATCCAAGAGCTACAGGAGCAGAGATGAATAATGAGTCTACAGCACTTCCACTTGTTTTCCTCAATAGTCAGACTTGGCTTCTTTCCCTTAGATCCAATACTAACAAAACTGTATTTGAAATTCACCCAAGTGTACAGTAACCATGCCAATGTGTTAGCAACTTACTTCTGGCACACTGCTGGTAACATGTAATTACACCTGACACCATGCTATTTAGTGTATTTCATTCAAATTAAACAGTACGCTTTAGAGTGTTTAAAGGCAATGTCTACTTTAAGCCTCACAGAAGTGCACAGCACGTACTTTGTGCCAAAAAATACACACATGCGCACATGCACACACACACACATGCATCGCCTGGGCGCTGGCTGGGCTCCCTGGGCTCGGGGGGCAGCCCAGCCCAGCCCAGCCAGTCCTGCCCTGGTGATGGTCCCGCTGGGGCCGTCCCAGGGCATCCCCGAGATGTGCCCTTTGCCACGGTGCTCCCACCCCTGACCCCGCACGAGCAACCCATGGACAGGCGATCCCCTAGCTCCCTGGGACATGGGGGCTGCAGGAGAGGTGGGATGGGCCACCTCCTTACTGGGATGTGCCACATTTTTACCAGGATGTGGGTCTGGCATGGCACAGGGCTGGCAGCCAGCGTCCTCTTCAGAGAGGGTCTTGTGCTAAGGAGCGGCCCAGCCACAGGACGATGGGAGCAGAGGGGTGACGCCAAGTTGTGCCATTGTCTGCTGCCTTTGTAGATTAGATGAGTAATCAAAACTCTCATTCTCAGCTCTGGTGCCAAGGATGGCAACAGGAATAGGAGGCAGCACATAACGAACCCATTCGCATGCTAATGACTAGGGAGAACAGGAGGCTTTGCTGAACTGACTCTGGCTGCTCTGGCTGCTGCCTTGAGGTCCTTCCCAAACCCCGCATGTCCCAGCAGTCGTGCCCATGCCAGAGAGGGGCTGATTCAGCTTGCAGATGTGCTGGGGCATCCTTCTCCTCTGGTTAACCCACAAGAACACCCCAGGTTCTGCCCCAAAAGCATCACGACTGTCCTGTCCCCAGGGGGTACAGTGCTCTGGAGGGTGGTGCTGGCCGACAGCTGCGGGGTCGGGGCATGGGGAGGAGGCTTTGCTGTGCAGGTTCCCTCCATTCCCACCCGCAGGGACTGAAGAGCGGTGCCACCGTGCCCTGTGAGCCTTTAAGAGCCGGGAGCTTTAGCTGGCAGCAGCGGTGCTCGGTGCGTGCGGCCACGCAGGTCCCTCTTATCCCTGATATTCTCATTAGCGTCCCTGGCGCTCCAGCGGCTGGCCGTGAGGCTCCTTGGTTTTATATATAGAAAGTTAACAAGGATCTGCAGGGCAATTGTGAAGTAATGGGAGCTTTTAAGGGTTTATTTTATTGAAACATTTTAACATTAAATCTCCTGTTACACCAGCAATTTCTATTTCAATACTTTAAGCTGTTTCTGTACTTGACACTGAATCTTAATGGGGACAGACTAAGGCTCAGTGCTGGGTCCTGCACCTTGCAGAGCAAAAAGGTACTACGAACTAGTAACTAATATCATTAATAACACCACCAGGTGCTCCTGCCTCCCACCGTCCCGCCGTGTGCAGGAACCGCGTGTCCCCTCCAACCACAGCCGCTGTGGTGCTGTGAACCCCCCGGAGCTCTGTGCGCGAGACTCCCAACGTGGGGCCAAGGGGGTGTGTTTGAGGGGAGAGCCTGACCCCCCCGAGCAGGCTGTGCTCAAGCTCTGCCAGAAGCAGCCGGGGTGAGGGCAGCCAGCGGGGCACAGGGGACGGAGCCAACCTGTCTGGACATTGGGTTTGTCCCCGCAAAGCCGGGGAGCCCGGTCCCACTGTAACCTCCGGTCTGAGCCCAGCCCTGCCACCACGTCACCGAGCACTGCGGCTCCGCTGGGCTTCCACTATCTTCCCTTGCTTATGCGTGCATGGTGCGTCTCTCATTTCTGTCAGGTATATTGAATTGCTCTCCTGAACGCACATGAAGTGTATGAAATGTTATAGAACAATAAATACATTTAAAAGATGGGGATGCAGCATGTCAGCCAGGTAATTTCCCCTCAGTAAAAGGAGCTGGGAAAGGGAGCAGTGAAGTTGTTGCAATCCTATTTCAGACTTCATACGGTATCTGCAATAACATCAGTGCAATCCAAAAAGAAACAATACATAGTTTATGAGCATCTTAAGTGCCTGTTGTACCTGTATTTACTCCATTAGGTTGTGTCACATTGCATTTGAACTGGAGACTTTGTGTCTGTCTGTTCAACCATGCTGCATGAGGCAGGTGAAATCCTCCCAGGTGAATGAAGGACCCTGCAGAGCTTCCCCACCATCAAAATCGCTAAGGAAAGCAGGCCCCTGGCACCACAGCGGGCAGCATCCGTGGCAGGCAGCATCCGTGGCAGGCAGCATCCATGGCGGGCAGCATCCGTGGCAGGCAGCATCCGTGGCAGGCAGCATCCGTGGCGGGCAGCATCCGTGGCAGGCAGCATCCGTGGCAGGCAGCATCCGTGGTGGGCAGTGTCTGTGGTGGGCAGCGTCCGTGGTGGGCAGCGTCTGTGGTGGGCAGCGTCCGTGGTGGGCAGCGTCTGTGGTGGGCAGCCATCTCGGCCAGCACAGCCCCCAGACAGGAGTCATGGCAGAGGGGCACGTGGAGCCAGAGCTGAGCATGGGAGGGGTGGAGGGGGATTTTGCAGTGTGGGTATTCACAGGTGGATGCCTGCCACAGGGAGGGAGAGGAAGGTGAACAGAGGGCAGAGCCCGGGGGGCACAAGCCCTAACTCCCAGCTGTGAGGGGGGTCCTGCCCCGCAGCAGTGGGGTCTGCACTGCCCATGGAGTTTGTCACAGCTCTGTTTGTTGTCACTATGATCTCCCCGGGACAGCAACTCATCTCAGCTTAGCAGTTATCTTTTGAAAAAAAGCAGCACAATTAAAGATACACTAAAAGTATATTACTGCCAGGCTCAGCTTTACGGCGTGACATGCTCCAGCTAGCTGCTCCAAGCAGAGCCTTTCTGCTCCAGTTCCACTCGCTGTTATGGCTAATAAGCTGCCTGCACTTAAAAAAATATAGCAAGCATGTCTGAATGCTCTGGAGGGGATGGGTTGTCTAACCTTTATTGCAGCTGGTGATACAGCGAGGCATGATTTATTAGAATAAGGCAGTGATCTGCATGTGATGGATAATAGTAGTTCATTATAAGTCTGAAGTAAAAATTAATTGTAGCACATTGGAAAAGGTCACAAGTCCCTCTCTAAACTTTATAGGACCAGTCAAAATACAGCAGAAGAAAATAGAAAGGTGATAAAAAATAAGTAAGTATTCTGAAAAAATAGATATATAGGTAGATATGTAGACAGACAGATGGATAATTAGATGGATAGATAGATGGATGGATAGAGAGATAGATAGATAGACAGACAGACAGGCAGACAGATAGATAGTGTGTGTCTGTGTGCACATGCATTTTAGAGGCAGATCTGGAGGCATCCATAGCCTGTTTTCTCTTCCACCTGCTCAGCGCCCCACCTCAGAATTCAACGTTTCTTTTACAGTTATTTATTTGTTCCTCTGCATCCCCGTGAGAGTTCAAAGCCAGCTCTGAGGTCCCTCTTCCCCGCACTGGGCACCACCGGGACGTGCCCAGGACTCTGCCGCAAGGGTGAGCAGGCGATGGCTGGGGCTTTGCCACGGCTCCGCTGCAGCGCAGGCAGTGGGGTAGCTGGGAGAGGACGGGGGGAGCAGGGGGTCTCACAAGGCAGCAGATGTTTTCCAGAGCCCTGTGCCCAGATGTGCAGGCAGCAATGTCCTGCTCCATCCACATGAGCATTCTGTAAGGGTGATGGTCTCATCCCCAACCAGGATTCACCTGCAGCCCAGCTCACACCATTGCTCCCATCCAGCCTGGCTGAAGGAGGTTTCTCCACCATAGAAACGGGATCTTCCATCCCATAACCGGAATGTGCTGGCCCCCTCAGCTGGGATGCTGCCACCCTCAAAGGGTGATTGTCCATGTGGCTGAGACGTCTCTGCTGGGGGAACAGGGCTGGTGCTGGCTCTCCACCTGCTGCACCAGCTCTGAGCCAAGCCGCACCTCCGTGAGCTGCCTTCCCACAGAACTCTTCAGGGCTCCAGGAACGGGCAGATGCTGGGGCTGTGGGGCTGAGCCCACATTTTTGCTGGCACGCTGGGCAAGGCCATGCCACAGAGCTATGGTGCCAGTGCTGAAGTGCTCCCCACCCTTCTGGGGGTCACCCTGAGCCCCTCGCTCCCCGTGGGCACCCAGCGGCCACGTCCCTGAGTGCAGAGAACAGAGTGTCTTGTGCTTCTCTGATGCAAACACACAACGAAATATAATTGCCCTACATATTAGGGCAAATATTTACTGAAGATGCATTTGAGGTAATATTCAATTGGAAAGTCAGGAACACGCATTTGCAATCAGCATTTAACGGTTCCTGCTGCATTTGTGAGTTATACAAGTCATCTGTTCAGAGAATAGAAATAAGCCCAAACAAGTTTCCAGTTAATCGAGGCAGCAGCAAGGCAGGCCAGCCCTGGCCCTGGCTCTGCAGCTGCCACGGGCTGGCTTGGCTCTTCGGGCAGCGTTTTTATGGGACCGGTGGAGTCCAGCACTGCCAGCGCGCGGTCGTACGCTGCACTTCTCTGAGGGGGTGCGTCGGCCAGCACAGTGTGGGCTCCGGGTGGTGAATGTGCTCTTCTCTCGGAGGCTGTTCAGAGGAGGAGTTGGGTGTTACTTAGGAATGCCATCAGTGGCAAATGTCAGTACTGGCTTGTGAGCAGCTAATGAAAGAATAACATTTGCTGAATAAATTATCTGTTGTATTTTTTTCCCTCGGCTTTGGTATGTTGTGATGGTGCAAGACAATAAAACTTTTATTTATGTCTGTCTGTAAGCTGGTCTCTGACAGTGGTGAGAGATGAATGGTTTCCTGAATGCTGCATTGCATACTCTCCCCATGAACCCTGCTAATATTAGTTTGTCCAAGCTATAAGGCCCTGAAAATAAGACCTGATAAATGGAAACCAAAGTAGCCACTTGACCCTCCTGACGTGCACGCTCCTCTAGAAGAGCCTGGCATTTCCAGCACCTGCCAAATATTGATAATATTGCTGGGCTCTGACATGCACTTGCAGCTCTGCAGCACCCAGAGGTGTGGGCACAGCCTCCGGCTGGCTCCTTTGCTCCAGGGTGGGTGTGGGGGCCTCCCTGGGGGGTCCCACTGCGCTGCTGTGCAAGCCCAGGGTGGGACAGGGCAGCACCCACCATCCTCCAGCCACTCCCAGTAACCATGTCTTGCTGTAGCTCCTCCCTCTCTCCAGCCGAGGGTCCTGGCGGGCTCCCGGGGCTGGTTCGGTGCACAGGGAGCAGGGAGCATGGCAGGCAGTGGTGCCCATACGGGGTGACAACCAGCCCAGTGCTGTCACTGGGGTTTGCACCCCAGGGAAGGGGTGACACAGGACCCTCCCTCCAGTCCTGCACCCCAGGATGGAGCCTTCTCCCGTCTCTTGTCTGAATGCCCCAGAGCTGCTCCCTGACCTGGCTCAGGGCACTCCTCTGTGGCTGAGCGGAACCAGGGCCTGGCAGGGCTCCTCTTGCGCCTCTGCATGGCTTGCAGCAGCTGTCCCTGTGGGAAGCACCGCCACCAAGACCCGCCGGCCCTGCAAGCACAGCCAGCGCCAACCACAGGGCGCAGGGATGAGCTGGCCAGGGTGGCGGCACTGCCTGGCAGCTGGGGCTGGGGCTGGGGACACTCTGTTTGCCAGGGACCCTCAGTGGGGCTGAGCCTGCTGGTCCTGGGTTACAGCCCACAGAGAAGGGCACAATGTGCACCGGTGGGAGCCAAAGCTGTGAAATTCAGATGGATGTGTTTGAAACCAAGGGGATGCTTAGCTCAGAGAGACGTTGCAGATAAGAAATTGCTAGGTTCCCCATCACCCAAAGCTCTCGGATCACGAGCAGATGTCTTGCTAAGAGATCTGCAGTTGCTCCGAGCAAGGTTGTTTGGCCTGAGCTCCACCAGCACCTGCATTACACTGCAGGAGAGCAGCAGTGCTCTCCCCCAGCCGCAAAACTCCCGGCCGCCACGCTCACAGGCACGACGCCGGTGCCACGCGGATGGGTTGGCAAAGGGACATCCCACCGGGCAGCGGTGCCTGGGGGCTCGTGGCCACGCAGTGCGTGGTGCCACCGGCCACACCACAGCCCAGCGCCGGCCACCCCCCCGGCTCGAACACGGTCGTGCCCTGCCAGCCATCGCGGGTCGGTGTCCCGGCACGACGCAGGCTGCAATTAAGAGGGGACACGCACTCATCAGCACTGCCAAGGTTAAGGGGCAACCTTGACAGTTTTTGTAGATGATAATTTCCAAATTTTAACAATAGGTGGAGGGAAGAAAAAGCCTTCTAATTAACGAAACCACACAGCATGGCACACTACAAACTTTGGGGCGATTCCATCTTTCTTTTGCTTCGGTGATTTCAGAAGAACATGAACCATCCAATTATCCAATCATTTCTACACTGTCTGAGTAACAGCTAAGAAAGGGGAAAGGTCAGCACGTTCCAGAGAGCAGGACTAAAATGCCTTCATTTTCTCTAATATCTGTCTGTTTAATTACTGGAACAATTGTTTGAACATTTTAATATATTAATTTAGCAGGAGGATAATTGTATGATTACAAATTCATTTTGGCTGTGATAAACTGAAAAGCTGGAGCTTGAACTAAAAGGAAATCAAGAATTTGTGGGAAGGGAAAAAATGGAACAGGGTGCATTGGGTTTCCCTCCTCCCTCTCCAGTGTGCAAAATGCTTCACTAATCCTGAGCCTGCTTGCGTGCAGCTTTGGGCAAACCCAAAAGGCCGGGACAGGAGGGCGCTGGTCCCACCGGGACGGGGCAGGGGCTGCCCTGGGCGCTGGGTTTGGGCTGCCTGGAAGGGCTGTGAAACCCTGGGACTGGAATGCAGGAGCAACAGCCACAGAAGTGAAGAGAGTTGGGATTTCTTGCTGAGCTTCCCAGAGGAGGTTTGGTCCCGATGGTCCTGGGAAGCGGTTAGCTTTGAGTTTTTCGTCTTTCCCAAAAAAAGAGCCTTGGTAACGGTGAAACATCAACACTTTGGTGTCAAAGCACTTGTGTTTTGACATTTAACAAAGCATTTCAGATTTTGTTTGAAATAGTCTGTATTGATATTTGCTTCATTTATAATAAAAGTATGTAAACGGGGTCAGCACTGAACCCTCATGTTTTGAAACAGCTGAAGTGAAACATCTTCACGAGCTGAACCACTATGGACTTATATTTACTGAAAAGTGAGATTTTGATCTCAGTCCTGTCTCGGACCTGCCGTGGTTTCAAGGCTCCTTACCCCGGTGCTAGCAGGGCACAGCTGGAGCCCCCAGGAGGGAGTGGGGACGGGGTGCCCGCACTGCCACAGTCCCCCAAGCCACCACAGCCCCCCAGCCCTGCACGGCCAGGGGGCAGGTTTAGCTGAGGGGTTTTCCAGCAGCAGCAGCCTTGCTACCAGCACCTGCACCCACCATATCTGTGATGGGTCCCAGGATGCTCTGAAGCATCCAGCACCGGCCATGGCGTCCGACTGGGGGCCTGCTCAGCAAGAGCCTGGTGTCCCCGGGGACCTCCCTGACCCCAGCCGGTCCCAGGGCAGCCGGGGGCCTGGGTGCATCTCCCTCACGCAGCTCAGCTGGCATTTCTGCAACCACTAGCAAGAGAGAAAATTGGTCTTTAACAGCTATTCATAGAAATGTCACCAAGTGTAAACACCGGGTAACCTTTGCTTCTCTCCTCACTCCTCGGGGAACGAGCAGCAAATTCAATAACACAGCCAGCAGTTCCTAAATGATATCACCTCCCATTTTAAGTAAATTAGTATCAAATCCATCTGGCCTGGCGCCTTTGCTGGCCCACAGACAGAGGCACCTCTGTCCTCCAGGGCCATTAGCAGACACTTACACAGCCCCTCACATCCCGGGTGCTGGCGTCCCCCCTCAGTCCCAGCTGCCACCCTGAGCCGCCCTTGCCTGGACCCCACACAGCCGGTGGTAAAGGGGACCCAGGCCCCGGCAGGGCTGGGGTCCCTCTGCTAAAGGACATGGGGACCAGAGGAAGGGAGATACCTGGGGCTGCTATCAGAACCTGTCCCCGCATCCCGCCTCGTCCCTCCTGGCTCTCCCGTCCCACAGCAGCAGGGAAGGCAGCTGCCTCCCGCTGCCTCGTGCCCCGGCCCTGCTCGCTGCAGGCAGCGTTCTTCATGCTGATGTGATTTTCAATTATCAGAGAAGTTCCCAGATTTCTGCCTTTTCCAGTATCTTCCAAAGTATCTAATTCCAGACAACAATTATATAATCCATCCATGACAGGACGATCAGTCACACTCTAAATTAAGCATCTCAAATAATGATGTATTAGAATTAATCAGACAATTAATATATGGCCATTAAATAGAGTTTATTAAAATACATCTAAGTGTATTAACTATTTAATAGGATGGATATTGGTTGTGGAGTTAGCAAAAGGCTTTCCAGTTGTCTGCTCTCTCCTGAATGCAGGCAGAACCATGGGGGCAGGATCTGGGCAAACCCTGCAGGGATGCTGCCTGCCTGGAAAACACCCCTCGCACAGCGGCTGCAGCAGCCAGGATCCCGACTGGGGCTGACCTCGCCCTGTGAAACCAGGGGCAGCAATAGTGGGGTCAGTGATGCCAGGGTGCTCCCCTGCACCCCCACAGCATCCCCGAGCCTGCAGCGCTGGGGACGGGCAGGGGCAGGAACCAGAACTACGCTGTTAAAATGGTGCTGAGAACCTGCACGCAGCTGCAGTGACATGACCGATGCTGGGTGGGCACCGCTTACCCCTGACAGATGCATGGAGGCTTCAAAGTGTTTTAATACTGGAACAAAAAAACCCAGAACTAAAGAGGGCCCGGCAAGGCTGGAGGCCCAGCTCCCAGGGGAGGGAGGATCTCTTTCTGCCACAGGTTAGTTCTAGAGGAGGGAGATCACAGGATGCACAGAGGGTGCAAACCTCAGTCCCGGCAGAGAGCATCCACCAGCTGCTTACCGGCTCACTCTGCGGGAATAATGGCAGCATCATCACTGCCCTAGGAGATAATCAGCAGCCTCTAAGTAAGGCAGCACTAAGAGGACGTAGCAGGGAGAGCCAGCACAGCACAGCTGAGCTCCCTCGCCATGCCATGCCTGTGGTCCGTGGCACTTTGCAGTCTCTGTGGCTGCTAACAGCCCCCTCAAACCGAGTCGAGCTCCTGCCCAGGTGCTGCCCAGCCTGGAGCTCAGGCTGCATTTCACTAGTTTACAGCTACCTGTTCAAGTGGCATTTCTTCCTTGCATCTTCCCTGCCTCTCCTCTAAAGTATCTCCCATTACCTCAAGTACCGTTGCCAGCTATTCTGGATCATCCCATTTATACTTTGCACTTGTACGGTGCTTTACATTTGCAAAGTGGACCTTAACTAATTAATCAGATGTTAATGATTCCTCAAAGGTGCAGCAGACCAGACAGCTATCAATCCTTGCCTCCCCCTTTGTATCTCCCCCGCCTCCACAATTACATTCCAGCAGATTTTCCTCCTACTTTGCTGTTTTCCCTGTGGCCTCTGTTTCAGGGAAGGATGGCTCAGCAAGCATCCATCAACCCTGCGCTCTCATTACCGATGCATAGTAAGCAGGGTTTGGCCGCGTTTACTGCTGGTAACTCCAGCCTGGGAGCATGGGAAGGCTAAGCAGCGAGCATGCACAGGCAGTCTAACTGACATCTGTTTTAGTCTGAAAAAGCTGAATCTGTTCTTAGAAAAAATGTTGTTTCCCAGAGATATCCCATGCTGCCCACCCTTGCCTCGACTGCCCGGGCCGGAGGGAGGTGGCCTTTCCAGTGTGTCCTTGGGTACACAGTCCCCGTGCTGTCAGGTCCTTGGAAGGGAGGTGTGGGTCACGCAGCATCTGCCCCATGGCAGTCACACCTGGGAAGGGACCAGGCATGGTGCCAGAAGCCAGCGCAGGGTGCTGCTCTCCCTCGCTGGCTGCAGCACGTCTCTCCAAACAGAGCTGACCTGTCAGGAAATCCTACAAAAACACCCAGTTCCCCAAAGCAGGACCCAGGTCCTGCTGCCCAGGACCAGCAGGACACAGAGGTCCCCTGGGACAAGGTGGGATACTGCTGCAGAAGCACCCAGCAACTGAGCCATCATCTTTCATGGACCCTACTCGTGGGGTCAGTGCCATCTCCAGAGACTCAGCACTGGCACAGGATTAGGCAAATCTCTATTCAGGTGCAATGTGTGATTAATCTAACCTGTGGGGCTTTGCACTTCCATTTCCTAATGAAAAAGATGGGGAGGGGAGGAAGGGGGAAAAGGGCAAAGCAAAAATACAGATCTTTATCATATGCAAAAATATTCCAAGACAATGCAAATTAAGCAATTTAGCCTCTCAGGCATTCCTCTGTGCGCCGTTATTAAAAGTTCCCAGTCTGGAATTGCAATTTCTAATCACAAGCGGGATCCAAGCAGCCGGAGCAGGAGCTGGGCAGACCCGGGCAGCGCAGGGCAGGATCAGACCACGCCGTGCCCACACCGTGGGCGTGAGCTGGCGGTAGCATTTTGCACACAGCAACATCAACAGTTTAGTGCGCAGGGGAGTGTGGGCAGGGGTGCCACTGAGAAATTATTTGCAGGTTACTAACCTCCCCACCGCCCCAAGCCTTCAGTGTGGGGCGAACACTCAAATTGTTTTCCTGCTGGGAGGAAAGGTCAGGTCCTGGGACGGGTACAGAGGGCTTCAGTTAATCCCTTCCAATTTGTGTCTGGGCCCCAGTGAGCTTCCCCACCCCTAAACGGGGAAGCAGGGCTCTGGCTGGGAAGGACGAGGGGAGCGTGGCCCAAGCAGAGAAGCAGGGGCATGCGAGGGCTAATTAGTTAGCAGCTGCGAAGTATTCTGAAGGAGCGTATGAAATACGTAATTATAATTACAATAATAGCAACTCCGTGAGCAAAGCAGAAGTGATGAATTCACTTCAGCAGTGGTGATACAACTTGACAGGGCTTATCACAGGGAACGTTATATCCAATTAGCAATTAACCGTGCGGCACCCACGGTGCTAAACACCCTGCACCCAGCCACCGCCTTGTGCTGGGAAAGCCTTTCCTCCCCTCAAATTCCCAAGTGAGTCCCCCCCTCCTGCTGCCACTTTCTGTGCCCTGGGACAGTGCCCCGGTGCTCAGACCGCTGGCACTTGTCCCGCGACGGCCCTCGCCTTGCGGGCAGCTGCCTGGCTCTGCCTGCTGCCCGTACCAACCCCTCTGCTGCTCTCACCGCAGGTGAGAGGCGCAGGGCCGGGGGCTGGCTGGAGCTGCCCCTAGTATCCTACCTTCTTCAAAGAGCCACCATAAATATCTCCGATCAATCAAAGAAACCACGAAAAGGATGTGAACTTGGAAAAATAAGCATGAGCTCTAAGGAAAATGGAGACATCTTAGTTCAGATCTCATGGAAGTGCTCAGCACATAGGAAGCACTGGATGACCTCGTTGACCTGAGTAACAGAAACAGGATGAAATTGAATAGCAGAAAGCACAAAGTCCTGCATTTAGAGACAGTTAACGACAAAGCCCTTGCCTTAAACAGGGAACTCAGCAGCTGGAGGCGCTGGGAGGAGAGGGCAGCCTGGCTGATCATAAAGTGATGCTTTGACACCGTTGTCCAAAGGCAAGGGCAGCTCTGGCTCCTGACCTGCCCACCCCACCATCAGCCGTCTCCCTCTCATCTCCTCACTGCTACATTTTTCCCCCCGGTATTTTTGTAGGAATTGCACTTAAGCTGAGCAGTTTCACCTGTTGCAGATTCTCATCTCTGTTGAACAGGGAAGGAACCTTTCTGCTGGCCTTCATGGCTGTTCAGACTGATGCTCACCCCTCACTGCCCCCCAAGCTGTGCTTCATCCCCTGCCTCAGCCTTTCGGCATTCACTGTGTGTACCTGGGCTGGGCTTTCACCCTTACCCTAGCAGTTCAGTCTGGTCTCTGCTTTTTGGACACTTCCTTTGTGCACACGAAGCCACTAAGACTCTTGTGATTCTTGTATTTTGAGATAGCTTGTTTGTGTGATTTAGAATAATTTATTTAAGAAACTGTCTTTTCTGAAACTGGCTGCTTTTATTTTTGTATTTCTATCAGTTTTGTTTCCAAGGATACTACACCTATTCATTCCCTGAATTTATTCTTTCTTAAAAGTCCACTCTTTCACTTTGCATTTCTTCCTTTTTTCCTTCAAGGAATTATGAATTTTATTTTTCATGGTGATTCCCAGGCAACCAGTTGCCTTCACATTCCCAACTCATTCCTTTGTTGATTAGTGTCAGATTCAGAAGAGTTTCCTCCCCATTTGTATTTATATCTTTACTTACAAATTGTTTGGTGCAGAAGAATTCAGCAGAGCCACGTGAAATAATGTGAAAGAACAACTGGAATAAGGGGGTGAAAGGAAAGACAGAGGAAACCGCTTTTATTTGGTCAAAAGAAAAATCTGAGGAGAGAGGAGAGAGTAGGCTTTGGAAATGTAAAAGGCAGCTGAAAGAGAAAGTCATGCACTTCTGGCTCCTGCAGGCAAGAGGTGAGGGCTGCATGAAAGAAAGGGAGGTTTTTCTTTGTACTAAGGATAGTGAGGCTTTTCAGGACAGGAAGGACAAATATCTGTCAGGAAAGGCGTGGATAGCTGGTCCTGTCTTACCTGTTACTGCCTGGTTATCACAGCAAGTGGAAGAGCCAGACAGGTCTGGACCTGACCTCCAGAGGTGGCTTCTGAGCCTCCGGACTCCCTCACGCCTGTGCATTTGTACGAGTGGGGACCAGAGTGTGGGAATCCACCAGCTCTGCCCTGCCCCTGCCCCTGCCCTGTCCCTGCCCCTGCCCCTGCCCTGTCCCTGCCCCTGTCCCTGCCCCTGTCCCTGTCCGTGTCCCTGTCCCTGCCCCTGTCCCTGCCCCAGCCCTGCCCCTGTCCCTGCCCCAGCCCTGTCCCTGCCCCTGCCCCTGCCCTGTCCCTGCCCCTGTCCCTGCCCCTGTCCCTGTCCGTGTCCCTGTCCCTGCCCCTGCCCCTGCCCCAGCCCTGTCCCTGCCCCAGCCCTGTCCCTGCCCCTGCCCCAGCCTTGTCCCTGCCCCAGCCCTGTCCCTGCCCTGTCCCTGCCCCTGTCCCTGCCCCAGCCCTGTCCCTGCCCCTGCCCCTGCCCTGCCCCTGCCCTGCCCCTGCCCCTGCCCCTGCCCCTGCCCCAGCCCTGTCCCTGCCCCTGCCCCTGCCCTGCCCCTGCCCCTGCCCTGTCCCTGCCCCTGCCCCTGCCCCAGCCCTGCCCCTGCCCCTGCCCCTGCCCTGCCCCTGCCCCTGCCCCTGCCCCTGCCCCTGCCCCGCAGCAGGACCAACAGCCGGAGGGGCTGCGCGTCCCGAGCAGCTCCTGCCCAGCGGCTCCAAGGGGCTACAGGGAGTCATTGCCCCGTTACATAAGTGACTAACGATGTTAGACTGATTAATAAGCAATGGAAGTGTAAACAATTGTGTCAAAGGGAATTTAATTATTGGCAATATAATATGATTGTGATTAATACAATTAGATTCTCTAATTGCATTAGTAAAACCAAAAACTAGCTCCAGGTCACTAATTTGATTGAAATTTCCAGCTAAATGAGCTCCAGTCCTTCTCACCTCGTGCGAGGACAGGCCGTAAGCATGACCTGCTGGTGCCTCCCGCCCTTCAGGACAAGGACCTGCTGCATGGCCAAGCCTGACCCCGGCCACCGCTGCCTAGAGCAGGTCACTGCGCAAGGTGGCACCCACCAAGCTTCTCTCAGGTCCCCCTGGCCCCACGGTAGGCCCTGGCAGCCCTGCCTGCAGCAGGGAGTGCAGGGACCTGCTCCAGGAGTGTGCAGCAGGCAGCAGGCATGGCTGACCAGCGGGCATCGGGCAAGACCATCCCCTGAACCACCCCTGGTCGGTCCAGCGTGGTGCCATGTCCTGCTGCTGGCCAGGAGAGCGGTCCCACCTCTGGGGCAGGTGGGGGTGCTCTCTGATGTGCTCATACAGCACTAGGAAGAAAAGCATCTCCCTAATATTTTTGGATTTTGTGCGTAAGACTCAGAGAATGTTTAAAAAAAATCCCAGTGCTGGTTGTTCCTGCAGCAGCTGAGAGAGCCCCGACAGTCCCAGCCGTGTGCACAGCCTACAGAGGACCGCAGCTCAGCTGGCTGGGCAGCAGTTCCAATTACTGATGATGAAAATCTAATTATTGACTTTAATGGGAGCTGAATCTGGCCTGAAGAATCCAGAAACAATTATTCTGGGTTCCCGTTATATTGAACAGGAGCGATAGAATAGCTCCATTCCCCTGTCATGCAGAGATCAGAGCTGAATAAAACCTGAATAAAAACTTTGTTCATTGCAATTGTTTTCTTCTAAATGCAGGAAATAAGGAAATGGTGCTTAGCAGACCTGAACTTGGCCCCGGGTGCTGGGAGCGCAGGCACAGGGCAGCCCCAGCAATATGGGTTCCTCCTCCCTGGGCTGTTCGGAGCTTTTATTGTACTCAAAACAATAAAAAAAGCGGAGCTCAATAAAATGCCGTTTGTCTCTCATGCAAGTCTGCCTCAGCAGAAAGTTCACGTGCGGAAGTGACAGCTTGCTGGGACAAGGACGAACTTTTAAGCACAGTCTTTCCATATTGTTCTATGAATTGTTAGAGAGTTATTTGAATTAATATGGAAAATACCCAGGTAAATTAAAAATATGCATATGTACATGCAGGAATACAAGTCCCTAAGCAGCTCAACGACACCTTTGCATGGGTTTGCAGGTGTCGAGTCATGATTTTTGGTGCTTTCCTGGCACTGTGGGAAGCCTTCAGCCCTGATTCACACCATGCTGCCTCTGCGGCTGTGAGACTGGGCACAGGAGCCCCATGGGAGCATCGCACCGAGCATCACGCCGGCCCATGGCATGCTCGGGGCATTGGGGTTGGTCTCCTGCCCCTGCTGCCAGCTTGGGAATGGGGGCTGCCTCCCTGAAGCTGCCTGAGCTTCGAGATTTATCACTTCTGTAAGTGTGTGAGAATTGAGACAATTTTTTAAGATGTGTATTATCCACCCGCTAGACTGTGACGGCTCTTTGTGAGCTGTAACACTATCGTATAAAAGCAGTATTTAGGGTCTATTTTAAAATTCATATTTTCTACCACATAGAACATAACGGCTCCTTGGGAGCCAATTTAATGATTATCAGATAGATATGTTTTTAGAGTTATTTTTTTTTAAGACACACATTTATTTAGAGGCCATTTTAAAAACATGCATCATGTATCAGCTCTCCTGGACTGCACCCCTTGGGCTGGCTGGTCGCACCTCTGGGCGGGGTGGATCTGCCGGCCAGAGCCCGGAGGACGTGCTGGGGGGGCATGGCCTCTCCCTGCCACAGCGAGTCGGTGCTCCAGCACCGGCACCAACAGCTGCCGCTGATTTGGGGGTGCTTGGAGCCAAGCCATCAAGGAAGTGTGGAGACCATCAGGACCAGGGAGAAAGGACTCGCACATTTACTTATCCTGATGCTTTACACTTTGTAGAGTTCCTGCTAATTTTTTGAGGATGCTATAGTATCTACGTACTTTCCCAACATTTCGCTATGCAACGGTCCTGATAATTTGAACTAATTACCTCCCCAGACGTTTTAATTTCATCAAATGCCTTCGAACACATATTTCCTAAAGCCTAAAGATGTGTCTCACCCCGACTTTGGATCATCCTCTGCTGCTGAGAGCAGCAACGAGCTTTAACCTCTGGCCCCAACCGTGAGCAGGTCTGGGTGTCACAGGCTTTGGGGTCACCCTCCTGCAAAACCGGGCGGTACAGGATGGCAGTCACTGAGTCCTGTGAGGGGGGAATAGCCCCACACTTCATCTATCTTGTTTTCTACCCAAGGCGCTGCTGTTTGGAGATGGGGCACCGGGCTAAGCAGCATTTCCCCACGCCAGCCCCAGCTCCGCTCCTGCTGGAAGCCCTGGTGCTCCAGCCCCTCTCTGTGCCTAAAAACCTGCTTTAAGCACTGTCTCTTTTATGTCTGACTTGAGTGATTAAAATTTGCCAGAGTATCTGGAAATAGCGATCCTGGTTTGCTGGTCTAATCACAACCATCTCTTCCCTTCTGGCACAGGGAGGTATCTGAAGCTGTGCTGTTTTTTTTTTTCCCCACGTTCACATTAGAGTTTATTAAATTCTCATTCCAATCTTAACATATTAGGTTCCTAATCCCATTACCGCCAATTAGCCTGCTCTCCCTGTATGCGCAGAGTGGGTGGGCTGGCAGCCCTCGGTGGGGCCAGGGGCTTGCAGGCTGGCGGAGCGCGGGGCAGCGTGCTCCCTCCGGCCAAGGGCTGCAGCCATCCCCGGCAATGCGGAGGACGTTTTGGTTGCTGAACTAGTGGTGTCTGAGGCAGCCCTGCTATGCACGGATTGCAGAAATAGGGATAAAAGGAGCCCCATACGTCGAGGCTGTGCTGCTCCCTGCGTAACGCGTGGGGCTGGTGCCGGTGCCACTGGGCCGCCCTCCCAGCCAGCAGCGTGCTGAGGAGCACGGTGCGCGGCAGGTCTGAGGCAGGCAGGTAGGCAAGCAAAATGAGAGGACCTGCTTCAGAATGAAGGCAGAAAAATCACTTTTTGGGACAAAATTTTCCTTTGTTTAGAGCAAAAAGCAGATTTATGGGTGAGTAAACATCTACAATTGGCCTCTGAAAAAATATACTCAGGTAGACAGGAATTATTCATTCAAATTAACTATAAATTAAGATCAGCCTAATTTATGTCCATTAAAATGGAAAAACATATTATCTCCCATTCAAAGGAATTTGTATTTGATGCAAATAGAACAAATTCAGAAACTTTAGAAATGTTCTCTGATTGTTCATTTGCATCGTTAACCAATGTAGAATGGGACTGTGATTTAAAAATGGGAGAACAGAAGGAACAATAATTAGTTATGTAAATAATGTGGCATTCTTGTTTATAATTAGTTCAAGAATAAAATAAAATTCACACATGTCACAGGACTAATTTTCGTATGCAAATTAACAATCAAAATTATAAACGGTAATAATGCAGTTTGGGAGAATGTGGCATTTTTAATTTATTAGCCAAGGCATAAGCTAGAGCTGATTCCAGTTGACATTGGGAAATTTCAAAGGTACCCCCGGGATGGGAAAAACATGCAAAAAAAAGAGAAAAATGAGGCACAAGGAGAGAAAACTGTGTGGCATCCACCTGTTAGAGTTCCTCCTGAAGGGAAGAGGATGCAAAGCTCACCGGGGCTCTGGGAAGGACACGACCCGCCTGCACACATCAGGGCCAGGCAGCCTCCGTGGCTGGATTTCATCCTGACAATGCTCATCTTTAACCAAAACACTGGAGGGATGTAGGAATGTTTTAAAATTCTCTAAACATGACCATGTGGTTACGTGGTTTGTAACCACAGAAGCAGTCTTGTCTTTTTTTTTTTTCCCCAGAAAAATGTGATAGAGAAGAAAACCGAGGCTGGAAACCCTTCCTGCTGTGGTCTGACATTCCACTGACTGCCACAGCGATGAGGTGGATCTCCATCTCACTTTGCAGAGTGGGTCCCACCTGCACTGCCCAACATCCAGACCAGTGCAAATGACACAGGACCATGGAAATACTCCTTTCACACTGTCAAAAAAGCTGGATTTCCACCCATTTGTGTCACTCCCCATTTCAGACCCTGCCATGAACTTTAGCCCCTGCAAATGAATGCCAACAGCTTTCTGTAGCGACAGGAGCTTGAAATATCTCTTTCTTTCTGCCCTACCGTGGCCAAGGCCAGGGACATGAATGTGACCCCAGGTTTTTCTGCATTGTTCCCATCCAAGTGACTCCACCGTGAGGCCGGTCCCCAGTGCCTCCACCAAGGATGCGGCCGAAGCCTTCGCACCACAACTGGTGCCCTCCCTGCACATCACTGCGAACAGCTCGAGCCAGGGGATCCTTCAGGACAAGCAGAGCTCTAGGAATGTAAGGGATTATTTGGTATTAATTATTAATTATGGCTTATCTTGCTTCAGAGTGTGAAACAGGAGTCAGAATCTGCATCAGGGAGGACAGGACATCTCGGGGAACAGTAATTCTTAGACTTCTCTCTTAAAATATGCTTTCCACCTCAGCTCGACACTGGAGCAAAAATCTCTCAGCGGAGCAGTGGAGCCGAGATGAGCATGTTTTATAATAAAAGCAAGTACAGTAACTTTAATTAAGGCTCCTCAGCCTGGTGCTGCTGCAGCCCTGCAGGAGGGGAGGCAGCGCGGGCTTTCCTGGGCTCCGGCCGCTGGGGTAAGGAGCCGCTGCTCAGCGCCGATCCAGAGCAGGTGGTGCCAGACCCTCCAGATAATGGGGTGGGAAGCGGGGGATTTGCAGCTAGGGAAAACAAGGCCAGCGGGGCTGTCAGGGGCTGCTCTTCGGTGAGCAGTGGTGTGCTAGTTCTTGAGCTGATAAGCTCTTAGGAAAGCCCCGGTGCCATGCCTAAATGACACCCAAACACCCTAAGCAGAGCATGCCTGGTGTCCGTGATGATCTCCGTCACCTTCCAGCCAAGCCCCCAGGGACAGAGCGGGGCTGGATGCCAACGTGGTCAGCGTACGGTTCAAACCAGGGGCAACCCCAGCAGGACGAGGGCTGAGGAGACGTGTTCTCTGTAAATCTACGAGGGAGGTAAATGCTGTGAAAATGCAAGTGTTTCAGGTGAACAAGTGCTTTTGCTAAGCCCCAACCCCTGATCTCTTGATTGAATTGTCAGATGAAGCACATCTAGAGGTCAGCCCGTGATCCCAAGCACCCCTCTCCGCAGGGATCCCAAGGCTTTGCTCTGCGGGCGGGTGCAAGGGGCTCTGCGATGCAGCCAGGAAGACCCAGCGACATGGGCTGGACCGTGCAGGGGCTGCAGGGTGCCTTTCGGCCAGCCCTGCTACCACCAGGCTCTGCGAGAAGTCCTTCACGCCTCGTCCCTGAGAACAGGCCAGGAGCATCAGCCCTCTCCAAAAGGCAGTGAACAGTCTTCCAGAAGAAAAAGTGCTTAAAATACTTGCAGAAGAAAACTGAAATCCCATTTCTGAGCCTTGCAAACTGGGTTCCTGGAACTAAGCATTTGCAACTGTTTACTCGCATCACTTAGGCCCTTGGTTGCCAAACCACTGACTGAACCTTTCTGTCAATCTGACACTTTTAGGGTAATTTAACTTAATAATACCTTTGTCTGCACAAGCATTTGTATCTGAAGGGTTATTACCATAGGAGTTATTTTAGGTTGGTTAATGGTATGTAGTAGATTCTAAATTGACAGAGCAGCTACCCAGGCTGCTGTTCAAAGTGTTTACCTTTCAAATCTTTCCCTCACTTTACAAAACTTACTACCCTCACCTAAAAGTGCCATCATAAATTATTAGCAATTCCACCCCCCCGCCCCCGTTCTCATGCAACATTAATTCTTTGTTTAGAAGAAAAAAATCAAACTGTCCAGGTCTTAATTGTTATCACTTTGAGAAGGTTCTGTCAGAATTTTTTGACTTATTGTAGTTGATATTTAACTCGTCATATTGGGGGGGGGGGGGTGTTTCACAAGAAAAGGGGGAGGGGGAAGAAGTCATCCTGAAAGAAGAAAGAAAAATGATTGCAGAAAAGAAATCAAGAATTGGCCAAGACAGTGGAGGACCCCCGTGTCCCTTCTGCTCCTCAGCAATGAGTTTTCAGGAAAACCTGTGGCTGCAGGCATGCAGGGAGCAGAAACGTGGCAGCACATCACCCGGGGGGGCCACTGGTCCCTGGTGCTCATGCTGCAAGAAAGAGGGGAAAACAGCATTTGTTGGGAGCATCCTCCATCCCCATGAGCCGCTCCCCCTGCTGCTGACAGCACCGGCTTGTCCCCAAAGCCAAGGCTGGGGGGCTGCAGCGGCTGGCACCCCTGCATGGCACCTGCCCGCCTTCCAGGCATCCCCCAGCAGCCACCGTGGGAGGGAGGGAGCTGCACCCACCCCACCGCGCATCCCCTTTCCCCTTCCCTAGAGAACCGCAGCTGAGCACTGCCTTGCTGAGAGCCCAGGGTGCAGCACAGGCCTCCTGCCTTTCCCCTGTCCAAGTGGTTTTTTTGGGTAAGACTAACATTAATGGCAGCAAGGGCTGTCCCTGTGCCAGGGCTGGCACCTTCCCAGTGCTGCCACCACCCCGTAACCTCTGCCGGGTCCCCTTGCTGCCGCCCAGCCGTCCCTCGGGCCAGGTGACCTTGAGGTGGCTTTGCTCTTCGTCTCAGCTGCAGTTGGAAGATTAAATTCTGCTCCTGTCCTGGGAATTTGATGATAAAAAGTCCTTTCTAGACAGAATCCAGATAATGAACAGCTCCCTGGCTTCGCAGGGGAAGAGGGAGTATGGAGTTATTACTGCATTAAAAAATCTCCAAAGTCAACTAAATTCACCACAGAAGCCGAGAACCAGAATTCTTCTTCATTACAGCAAGGTAGTGCATTAAATGTTATAAATAATGCTATGCTAATTGCCAGATGGGCAGAGAGGATAGCTGAGGGCTTTGCAGTGGGTGTGCTGATCCCGGAGCAGAACCCAGCTTGCGCGCTCGCCCTCCTCCCCCCATGCCCATCACTCTGCCCTGCCATAGCTGGAGAGTGATTTGTTCGGTAGGAAAACATACTTCCAATGTGCATCAAAAATATATGCTTCAAAGCACCGGAGGATTTCTGACGCTGCCTATTCATCACTGATCCACGCAGTGGGCAGCAGTGCTGGGTTGGGGGTGTTTTCCAGCCCTCTCCTGCCACAGCGGGTGATGCTGCCTGGGCTGCACTGGTCTCTGGGGAAGGTGAGCTCCCTCAGCCGTGGGGGTTGGTGAGCAGATGGATGCTCTGGCCACCTCTGCTGCCAGCTGCCAGTGCAGTGGCACAGGTTTTTTCCAAAGTGTTTTGTCCATAATCTGTTTTTTGGGATTTTTTTTCATGTTATGTGCAGCAAGGTGCAGAAACCTGTAAGACATCGGGTGCTGTGAGGGGCAGACGTGGCAGTCTCCAACAGCAAAGGCAGCGGACCCTGCTGGCAGTGTGGTGAGAGCAGCGATGCTGCACACCTGTGATGGGGAGGAAAGCGGATTATGCCAGGAAAAGCCATGTGTTCATGTTTCCCAGCCTTGCGGAGCCTCTCCAGGGGCTGCACTTCAGTGACCGGCAAGAGACATGAAGCCTAATGCAGGAAAACAAGCAGTGTCCCACCAGCATGCCCAGGTTTTACTGGGACCGAAGGGACCTCGAGTTCAACAGCCTTAATGGCATCACCGACAGTGCATTAATGAGGTAGAGTGAAGAAGGTGGTGACCACAGTCAAGTATCCTGTTAAAGGCACACTCAGATGTGGTGGCTCAGGACTAAAACCTGGGACGTGGCCCCTTGCCTTCTGTCACTGGCCAGAAAACGGCTGCCCAGCAGTTCAGGGACAGCCACTGGCGGGGTCACGGAGGCAGGGCGGGTTTCACAGGTACCCTGGGGCTGAGCCTCTGTTTAGGTATAAATACTGTGTTTTAATTATCCATGACAAAAGAAAGGACAGGCCAAGATACAGAATAGCTGCAATAAACAAAACTGTGGCATGTCTCTGGTATTAGTCATAGGCAAACAGGGAAGCGGAACATATATCTGGGAAGGATTCGGGCTATCTGCTAATTAAAAAAGCTTCTGACTGCTGGAGACAGTGTTAATTCACAGAAAGTGTAGTCCCCCTGGACGGTGTTTAGGGCAAGAGAGGATTTACATCTTGTAGAAAGTTATTCTTTTTACGAAGGCTGAGCTTAATCGGAATTTTTCAGAAGAGTTTGTTGAATAAAAAAGGAATTGAATCTCTGATTGAAAGTCTTCGGCTTTCCTCATCCTGCTTTCATTTAGATAAGGCCGTAGCATCTCTCCTGCAGACACAGCTCACACTAACTTTCATTTCTTCTTCCAGGGTGTCACGCAGCCCAAGCCCTCTGCCGCCGCAATGTCACTGTGGTCACTCCTGAACTCCAAGTCTGACTGTTTGGACGGGGCCGATCGATTCTGTGTTCCTCTCGCTGGTCCGAGTGGGTCGTATGAAGCCAGTGTCTTACAGCGCTTGCCCGCTCTCCCTCTTGAATTGTTTTCTGGGAGATGGGAATGATTTGGGAAGACGCCTGGTGGTCTCATTGCCTTTCCTTGCCTCAATGTGAAGCAGCAAGGGCTAGCTGGGGGTGGCAGACACTTCCAGCACAAAGATGCTTTCTGACCTTCAAACGCGTCATCGCAAAATTGCCAGAAAACAATCCACCAGGCGAGCGGAGCCAAAGCAGAAGCTGGAGGTTCACCCATCACCGTGCGCTGCAACAGGACGGCTCTGACAGCACAGAATAAAAGCAGAAATAGCAATTTCTCACTGAAGATCTCACCTGACATGTCTCTGACCTGTAAGCAGCAGGGACTCTCTGCACACAGGTACAGCCTGTTTGTTTGCTGTTGCTTTTGTTGACAGTGCTGATTAGAGAAGACAGCCAGGCAGTTGGACACGGCGCGCAGAGGCGGGCGCTCTGGCCGGTGATTGGGATGCCTCCCCCTGACCCCAAACCTGAGTGCTATTGCCCTGCATCTGCAGCTAAATAAACGAAGTAAATCATCCTGGCAGATAGATAATTAAATAATTATCAGCCACTTAATAACAAGGAGTGGGTGTTCAGAATTAGCATATTAGACAGTGTCTTTAAGGGCTAATTGTTGCATTACATCAGAGTTACTCATTCATTATTCTTGTCATTTCGGGTGATAATTTGCACTTTAGGAGACAGAGACAATTTTAGCAGGCAATTAGAGACATGTCAGGCTTGGCCTAGTGAGTTACTGTCACAATTATTGCATTTTTTCCGGTGTCCTCATTTGCAGGAGTGTATTTAAGGGCAGTCTAGTAATTTCATGGTTAGGCAAAATAGGCACCCACACCAGGAGAGGCAGTCTGGAGTGGAGCAAAACCTGATTTCACAGCGCCGGCCAGGTGCGGGGCCGTTCCTGCTGAGCCGGCCACCGGCTCCGGTGCCGACACGGGCTGGCTGGGGAGGGGGCTGCTGGTTTTGCACAGAAAAAGAAAACAAAAGAAAAAGAGGGGTTTGTACATTGCTAATGGAAATGCTTTACAATACCCTTGTTTGGGGTCTCATGCAGTCTTTGAAAACCCAGTCCCACATGACACCCGTTATCATGAGGAGCGATTTGTGTTTGGGAGATGCTGCCCCTTACCCCACACCACTGATGAGCACGGGCATCCCCATTTGGCCTATGTGAGCAATTAATGGATATAAGTGGATATTGTCCCAGTTTTTAGTGCCTTTGGTACCTGGATCAGAGCTCAGCTGAGTTTAGTTTGCTGCAGTCGCTCAAGGACATGGGTGGGCGCCGCTCGGGCAGCCCGTGGGTGCTGAGATCAGTGGCGTGCAGGTTGCACCTAATGAGGTTTGAGCCACAGGCTCTCCCCAGCAGTAAGAGAATGGTAATTAATCTCAGAAATGTGCTCTTAGAAACTTGGTGCCCATTTGCCAGTTTTTACCTTTCAGGGAAGCTCTGTGAGATAGTCGCAGCCAGAGCTGCTACCCACGGGCTGTGCGCGAGCAGAAACACCCCAATCCGTGGTCACACAGTGGGGCAGCCGAGCTCCATGAAACTCTCTGAACAGACCTCGCTTTGCTTTTGCCGTGCCCATGCCCCAGAGACACCAACCTTCTGCAGCCACATGCATGGTCCCGCGCCCTGGGGTCGGTGAGGAGCTCGGAGGTGGCAGAGCAGCCGCCAGCACCTTGAGCCGCAGAGGACCGATGCCTCCGGGGGCGAGGATGCTCCCAGTGTACGAGGCGGGAAATCCCATGCCTGCGATGTGCTGCGGGTGAGACCATACGGTCTTATCCTCTCCGGCGCCTGAATCTGACCGCTCATCTCGGGGTCTGGTTAGCACGGTCAGCGTCTCCACGGGAAAGCCCTCGCCTGTAGCACCCCAAAATGTGTGGCCGCAGGTACAGGCGCAGCAGGAGCTGGGACACTTATAGCAAACTCCAAGGAGAAGTAAGTTTCCCTGGAAAGCAGCACATCTGCATACCAAACAGATGCAAATTGTATAGCTGCTTTACCAGTTTTAGACTAAATATAATGATGCGCCCCATGATTTTGCAGACCAACCGAGTCTGAGAATTATGACAAGAATTAAATATTTCTTAAACTACAATTGAAAGGAAAAACTAGATCTCTAACAGATGCACCTTGGGATACATGCATTATAAGGGTATATACAGTCAAATAGAGTTAATTAAGCTAAAACCACAGTAAATCTGCCAGACCCATATTAACACTATAGTCAAAATTGTGGAAAATATAGTATTTTCTATAATAAATCCTGTTCTGTTACAGATTTATGTTGGCATCTGCATAGTTACCATAGTTTTACAATAATCATTGATCAATCAAAGTTTTATGACAAAACTATAATTTTACTGTGTTTCTTTCTTACTTAGTTTCCTAGTTTGCTTAATTCCCAGAACGCAATACAGTAAATCTTTTGATCTGAGATATTAAGTAGATAATAAGAATGCCATGTAAGATTTGCTTATATTTTAAACTGTCTTTACAAATGATTTATAATTAGGACCAAATCTAAGACAAAACATTATTAAAGTCAAAACCCTCCATAAATTACTAGAGTTTGCTTATGCCTGTAGTAATTTATTAGGGTTTTACTACAGTATTTTCTCTGGTGATATCCAAAGCTTTATATGTCATAAATGGAAAATATGAGTTGGTAAACCAACAGAAAACAGCAATGATCCCCAGTGACCTGAGATGACAAACTCATACTCTGATATAACGTCAAAATCATTTTGCGGTGGAAGTATAATGGTACCGATAATACAATTGTGCCAGACCCAAAATGCATCTTTCTTTTTTTAAAATTTAATCTTTATTTATATGTTTTTTTAAGTTATCCCATTTACAGAAGGAATATAACCTGTAGCTGGGCTGGCTGAGGGAAATGCTGGGCTTGTGTTTCCTGGCATCACTCAGACGGCTCTCTCATGGGAAACCCGCTGGGTTCAGCTCTGCCTTGGGTGGGGAGCAGGGACTGCAGCGCCCAGGGAGAGCATGGGGGCATTTGCTATGGGGGGCTTTGCTATGCGGGGCTTTGCTATGTGGGGCTTTGCTACGAGGGGCTTTGCTATGTGGGGCTTTGCTATGCGGGGCTTTGCTATGCGGGGCTTTGCTACGTGGGGCTTTGCTATGTGGGGCTTTGCTACGTGGGGCTTTGCTATGCGGGGCTTTGCTATGTGGGGCTTTGCTACGTGGGGCTTTGCTATGTGGGGCTTTGCTACGTGGGGCTTTGCTATGAGGGGCTTTGCTACGTGGGGCTTTGCTACGAGGGGCTTTGCTATGTGGGGCTTTGCTATGCGGGGCTTTGCTATGCGGGGCTTTGCTACGTGGGGCTTTGCTATGTGGGGCTTTGCTACGTGGGGCTTTGCTATGAGGGGCTTTGCTATGTGGGGCTTTGCTACGTGGGGCTTTGCTACGCGGGGCTTTGCTATGTGGGGCTTTGCTACGAGGGGCTTTGCTATGAGGGGCTTTGCTACGTGGGACTTTGCTATGTGGGGCTTTGCTACATGGGGCTTTGCTATGTGGGGCTTTGCTATGAGGGGCTTTGCTACGAGGGGCTTTGCTATGTGGAGCTTTGCTACGAGGGGCTTTGCTACGAGGGGCTTTGCTATGTGGGACTTTGCTACGTGGGACTTTGCTATGTGGGGCTTTGCTACATGGGGCTTTGCTATGTGGGGCTTTGCTATGAGGGGCTTTGCTATGAGGGGCTTTGCTACGAGGGGCTTTGCTATGTGGGGCTTTGCTACATGGGGCTTTGCTATGAGGGGCTTTGCTACGAGGGGCTTTGCTACGAGGGGCTTTGCTATGTGGGGCTTTGCTATGAGGGGCTTTGCTACGAGGGGCTTTGCTATGAGGGGCTTTGCTACGAGGGGCTTTGCTATGTGGGGCTTTGCTACGAGGGGCTTTGCTACGAGGGGCTTTGCTATGTGGGGCTTTGCTACGAGGGGCTTTGCTATGAGGGGCTTTGCTATGTGGGGCTTTGCTATGAGGGGCTTTGCTACGAGGGGCTTTGCTACGAGGGGCTTTGCCACATGGGGCTTTGCTACGTGGGGCTTTGCTACGAGGGGCTTTGCTACGTGGGGCTTTGCTATGTGGGACTTTGCTACGAGGGGCTTTGCTACGAGGGGCTTTGCTATGAGGGGCTTTGCTATGTGGGGCTTTGCTAGGAGGGGCTTTGCTATGAGGGGCTTTGCTATGTGGGGCTTTGCTAGGAGGGGCTTTGCTACGTGGCACCTGGCATCCGCTGGCACCTTCCTGCCCTCTGCAAACAGACAGAGCCTGTGTCCCCATGGGCACGATCCTGAGCGGGAATTGGAGTGTTGCTGAGCGCTCTCTGGGTCCTTGCCTCCTCCCAGCAGTGGCTGTTCCTGGCTCTGCTCCTTTTTACAACTCTCGTCTCAGCCCATGAAGCTGTTGAGCCTACAGACTATTTTGAAACACAAGGTTTTTCTGAGCATTATCTGTGAACATCTTTCAGTCTGCTGGGCTGGTACAAGGTGTTCTCAATTAATCACACACAGGTAGCTTTTTTGATTTTTTGTAAGTATTAATGAGTGATTTTGCCTCAAGTGAAAATCTCTGTTTGCAATGATAATTCTGCGAATGACTCCACAAAACGCTTTCCAAAAGCTCCGCTGCGTGTCTGTCTGTGTTAAGCTGGACCACAAGTGATGGAGCCCACCCCATCTTTAGCCACCTTGTTTTTGGTAGAGGCAGCAGAACAGGTGCCTGTCCTAACGCTGGTTCCAGTCTACCTGTACAAGCCTAAATCGTAGCACAGGTGCTGGGACGAACCGGGTGAGAGCTGAGATGGCAGAGCGGCACCGCTCCCCTGGAAAGCAGCGGAGCTGGGCGGATTTACCCTGGAGCAGACGTGGATGTCGGGCTCAGGGTTAAGGAGCTGCCCTAGAAATAATTGAACATGTGATTTTCTGCTGTGCTCTTGCCGCGTGGGAATGACGCCGTTCCCTGGCACGGAGCAGGGCACGCAGCTCGCAGCCCTCGCAGGGCGCCAGGCGCGCGGGCAGGTACCGGCAGCGGCACAGAGCGGTCGGTGCCTGCAGGCAGCAGGGAATGACTCCATTGCACGTAAGGATCAAAACTAGATGTGGCGAGAGATCTCAGCTCACTGATCATCCGCTGGAAAGGCCAACCAGAGAGAGCGGAGAGAGGCGTCCCCGTTTGTTTCATTAAAAAGCTCCTTCTTCATCTTTCACAGCAAATTGTAAATAACAGAAATGGAACCTGTGGCCAATTTAGTAATCTGTTAAATAGAGAAAAATAAAATAAAATAAAATAAAGTAAAATAAAATAAAGTAAAATAAAATAAAATAAAATAAAATAAAATAAAAACAGATAAGAAGACAAAGACGAGTGATTGCGAAAGCTGCACCAGTGCATTGTTCTGACCATCTCTCAAGCTGCGCTGTCTCTGCCTCTCCATCTGCGATACGATCAGAAGGCACTGATTGAATTGCAGGTTTGTTATCAGTCTCTCGTCATCCATCACCCACAGATAATCCTTTAGCTGTGACATCAGGCAGGGATGATCTCTGTTCTACACCTGGCACGATGAGCCCGGGACGCTCTCGAAAGCCACCGAGATTGTTTTAGGCAAATCACGCTGCAGCCGCGCGCACGCAGGCAGCCGCGCCGAGCAGCAACTGCCGCAGGAACGTCCCTTCCCATCGAGGACAGCGCCAAAAAAGGCAGACATTTGGCCTGAAAGCGATTTGTATTCTTGAGAATAGTGATTTGTGCCTTGTCCGACGTGTTTCATGAGGTGGATGTATAAATTAAAGTCTATTTGATAACACTGCCTTAACCTGCAAAGCTGAGCTCCTAGGTTTTGCCAAGATGTGGATGCTCAGAACAACAATCCGAATTAAATAACAGTGCAAACGGGAAGTGGATTAGTTAGCTTGCATTAAACTCATTTGTGGATGTGCATTCAGAATTGAAATCCTGTAATTAGGTGCAGTTCAACTTATGAGCACTTTAATTCTAAATAAAACTTTCACTGCAGGAGGGCGTTTAATGAGGTTTAGTTAATCCACTGTAAATTTACACATTAAATTAATTCTATCTAAATTTTCTGAGCAACCCTGGAAAAGCAGGGCCGAATGCACCAGATACGTCGTACCCACATGGCTTGTGGGTGCAGGTGGGTGCTGAACCCCACTGAGTACACCAGGAAGGGTGCAGGGCCGACTCAGGCCCCATCGACCAGGCACCGGTGCTGGGGGGACCTGCCTGGGAGACGGCATGGGGAGATGCAGCTTTATTGCAACTGGAATATTTTGCAGCAACGTGACATTTTATGTAGGAAAACTTGAAAGTGATTCATGCAAAACCACTGTATTTACCAAAACATTGTATTGCATTATATCAGTGTTATCATTTATCTTTTACACTATTGTACGCATGTTGTAGTGTTGTGACTTTACCTGTGGGAATGATTCACTGTGATCTGTGCAAAGTGTTTCAACGTTCCTGGGCTGAAACTGCACACTTCTGCTGAGTTTTAAAGTATAATATTGCATGCCAGTATGATTTTGATTTTTTTTACAATATATTTCTGATAGATAAAAGATTTTATTCTGGCAAAATCTTGTTATGAGTCATTGCTAGAAGCTTTATTGTCCTTCCTTTTTTCTTTACAGTATTTGTCATTATTTGTCCAGTATTAAATAAATTCTGCCCTGATTTAGGGCTTCCCATTCAGTTCTTACCTTATTGTCCGTTAATGGCAGGAATTATTTTCTGTGCGGACCATGTTCAGCCCAGCACAGGTGATAAAGCTCACTGGAACCAGGACTTCTGAATTCAGCCCTGAATGAGGTGTTTGTTGGGTGTTTCGGTGCTGCCCAGCGGCACCTGTAAGAGCAGCAGGGTGGGGCTGGTGCCTGGCGTTGGGACCGGTGCCCAGCTAGAGGCAGCTTACAGACAGGCAGGGGTGAGGTTGCAAAGGAGAAACAGGAGCCACCTCTCAAACTTTGTACTGAGGGCACCTATGGAAGGCGTGATGCAGGCAGGCAGCATCCCCATGCCACGGAGGAGGGTGCGTGCGAAGGCACCGCAGCAGCCAGGGCACAAGCCAGCGCTCCGGGGTGCCTGCAGCAGAGGGGCGGCAGATCCAGCCTTGGCGGTCACTGCAAATACATTACAAACTTAAATACCTATTATTTTCTTTTTGCAGAGGGGGACATCCAGCCCCTTACATGGGCAGAAGCTGAAATGCAGGGCAAGGGGTGTGCTCTCCAAAAGGGAAAGCACAGCAAGGCTGAACACACCTGGGATGCTAGTGTGGGATTCAGCCTGCGCTCCAGCAGCCAAATACACCATAACCCCATGGCCTGCGTGGATGAAAACTCCTGTTTCTCTGATCAATGGTGTGCTGCATCCCCATCCCACTGTGCCCAGTCCCATCCCCATGGGACCCACTGCCCTTGTGCTGGCTCCAGCCCTGCTCCCTGAAGGACCCTGCATCTTGCACGGCAGCCCCAAGCCCTCGTCGCTTATTGATGGGCCCTTTGATGGCCATACTTGGTGTAGCAGCACTCTCCTGGTCCTTATCCTGTTGTAGGGAGGAGTGGGGAGAGGAGCTGGCACTGCAATATAGGCGTATGCAGATTACGCCATTAAATTTTTATGTGAATTCAAAAAATTCAGTGTTGACTTCATGATGCAAATAGGTATGAAAATTCTGGTGAGCACGCTTATTGTTACAGAAATCAAATGGCTGAACAGCCACTAATGAGGCAGACAAGAAGCTTCACTCATCCTCTGAGGATTTGAAGGCAAGAAGAGAAGAAGGAGCACATTACATTATTCATGCTGCCTTGTTTGAGTTTCAAATCATAGGAAGTCACAGTGGAGGGGGATTTGGGATGTGCCAGTGACCTGCTCTACTCGGGGAGGGGGGCCTTAAAAGTCCTGTCACCTAATTGACAACCATTCATTGCAAATGTGGCTCTCACGTGGCTGAGATCTCCCTTCCTGCATGGAGCCCACCCGGCCAGTGCAAGGGGAGAGGGGGCTCCCTGGGACCCCCTACCCTGTGACATGCCTGGGATGCCGCGGGCTGGAGGAGATGCACTGGCAGCACCCTCTGGTGCTGCTGCCCATGTTTGCCAAGTGCTGCCCACCTGTAGGACCAGGGCACCCAGCTAGAGCTGCACCATCCCCACCACTGCTTGGGTTGCTGCTGCAGCACCAGCCACAGTTTTGGCAGGGCACTGGCATCAGGCACAGCCAGCTCCGCTCTGCAGAGGCAGCGTCTGCACCGCTCACAGGGCCCAGCAGCCAGAAGCATCCCCGGCAGCTGTGCAGTCAAGCCCCCCACCCATGCCATGGGGAGAGCACCCAGACCTCTCCCCACCTGCGCCTTCCCTCCCAGTGCCCTGCGCAGCATCATGCAGAGGTGGGCATGGTGCACTGCTAACTCTTTATTCTGCCGGAACAGGCACAGACCTTTTTTAGAGGGAAAGAAAAAAGGGAAAACAAGGGAGAATAATTGACCTGGGAAGGAGGCGTGTAGGCAAGTGTTCCATAAAGCAGGGATGAGGCATATGGTGTAACTGTTGACCAAGCACTCACAACTAATAAACAGATTCCCTGAGTACTTCTGCATTTTGTAATTATTACTTACCCATAAAAATCCCTTCTCCCTCCTGCCAACATTATCTTAGTAAACTTTATGAGTGCTCATGAGGTTAATGCAGAACCATAAATCTGCAACGGGTCGAAGGAGTGAGAGGAGAGGAAGTGTTCGTAAATCTGTTGGAATTGCTCCAGTTTGTTTGTTTAATAAAATACTGTTTCATAAAAAGGCAGGCAAGCTCCCACCAGGGCCGTACTGCCCACTCAGCTCCTCCTCCGGGCAGGAGGAGGTGAGGGGCTGTGCTCCACCAGCCGGTCATCCAGCCTGCCCGTCCGTTTGTCTGATGGACCACGCCGCTCGCGACCACAGCCCGCTCTGCTCCAGCGCTGTTTGCTTTAGCGGTGCCCTTTGATGGCTGTGTTCAGTATGTTAAATTGTTCACCCTGGCACTGCTGAGGCCACCGCCACTGCCCAGGGCCACCATCCAGTGGCAGTGAGGTGCCCACCCACCTCCGGCTGCGATGCTGTGACACACACAATGTGAGGAGCATTGGGACCACGGTCCTGGCTCCCTCGGCACAGCCAACACGGGGTTAAACTCCCCTGCCTCCACTGTCCTGCTCTCCGGGTCAGGGTATATTTGCTTGGATTTTACACTGGAATTTGAAATCCACAGCTACAAGGAAACATTTATTTTCTTGCCCTTCAATGATCAAACAAGTGGCGCCGAGGCACAAGGAAGCGGAGTTTCCATTAGTAGAGCTGTTTTCTTTTTGCTGTAAAATATCAAATATTTTGACATTTCCATCAGACTTTTCTTTGTAGCAAAGCTTTAATGGCAGAATAATCTCAAGGCTTTTAGACTTCATAGGTTTTTATATTTCTGAGCATTCCCTACTTTATAAGGGGACACTTGTGAAGGTGCATGTTATTCCTTCCTCAAAGACCAAAGAAAAGGTAATGAAAACAAGAGCCTTGTGAAGACTCCAGGGGATGCAGGCTGACGGGCTGCTGGGGGCTGGGACTCAGCACCGATCCCCTCTCCCAGGAGCGGGCTGCTGGCTTCCTGGAGCCTCGCAGTGCCGGTGGGGAGGTAAGCCACTGTCATCCCTCCTCCGTTTGACAGCTGGGGAGATGAACACCGGGCCATCATCATCACGTGCGTCATGTTCGCAAGGTGGAAGAACGAGTGCATCACTTCAAGGCAAGATCCATCATGACGTACCAAACTGTCTGGAGAGTGAAACCAGATGATTCTCCAGCGAGTCCCTGAGGCAAAGCCCTTGCCCAGGTCCTGTCCCAGCCTGACGTGGTACAAATACATTTTGTGTGGTGTCAGGGCAAAGATGCCTCCAAATGCCAGCTGGGGCTCCCTGGGAGGCCACTGCCTCTGGGCCAGGAGTGCCGGCATCTCCCTCCTGCCCTGGGATGGGTTCCCTTGCATGGGGCTTCCACTCAGCCTTTCCCCCTACCTTGGGAAAGATGCGGGGCTGTATGACTGCCGTGATTCCTTCTCTCTACTGTTTTAATCAGTAAATACCTGCAATCATTGAAATTTCAGGAATAAGCTGCGCTCTGCCAGCCTTTTCGAGTGAAGGGGGAGGCCAGGGGAGCTCGCCCCCGCTTGCGGGGCGGCGTGTCTGCGGGTGCAGCGTGGGCGCCGTGCCATTCCCGACAGCTGCACAGGCCACTTCCAGGCGGGGACTGGAGGGGATCCCCCAGTCATTCTGTAGCATCTGTGAGTGGCAGATTATGGGGGATTTATTTTGACTTAGCTATTTTATCCATTTATCCCTGCCCTGCTGTGTCTATCTGAACCCAGACATCCCCTTGCCACGAGCTGCCTGTGCCCAGCGAGGGCAGGGACGGTCACGGCTGCTGTCTGACAGAGGGGCTCGTATTTGAGGCCAGGCTCACCAGCCTGCAGTTGACTGTATCATGTTTTTCACCATTATTCTGCGTAGCTCGCTCGTTACCCGCTAGCTGAGCAGTATCACCCCTACTATTACTCCCTGCTGGTGATGCTCTCCGGTGCAGCTCCTGCAGTGTGTTGCAGTGCCGGCAGCGCCCAGCCCTGCCGGGAAGCAGCCAGCCCCACCGCCTGCCCGCAGCCCCTCCCAGCCCTGCCTGCACGAGGACCAGCTCATTTTCTAGAATACCTTCATTGCTAAAACCAGAACCCAAACCAGACCTAAGAGTCAGCAGTTGCTGTTCGGTGGGACAATGGTCCTGCCTGCCCTTGCGGTCAGAAGTGCCATTTGCTCTCCAGCCTGTCCTCTGGTGACTCTGTCTTTCCTGGCAACCTTTATTTCTTTGGCCTTCTGGAGGTTTCTGTCCATAGGTGGATCTCACCAGGGATCCGCGAGCGATGCCCTGCGTGGGCCAGTGGACCTTCTCATGTCTCCAGACCCAAACATTTTTGTTCTGTCCATTATTCCCTGCAGCCTCTCACCTCAGTGACGCCCAAGCGCCCTCATTGCCTTTACTTTTACTTATGTTTTCCCTTGACAGAATAGTCTGTGAGTACACACTCCCAGTCACGACAGCTATCTTCCCTTTTTTTCCATTTCTTCTTGATTTCCCCATTCCTGTTTGTCACAACGTCCCCTGTGAGAGTGAGGGGTGCTCCCTGCCGCGGGGTGCGCTCTCCTGCAGCAAGTAGGGAGGCGATGGGCAGTGAGGGGATTCGGACCTGGAAAGTGGGTGCTGGAGGGCGATGGATGAGAGCACCATTGCCATGGCGATGCGGGGACCCGGGGGTGCCGCAGGCGCCGGTGCAAGCCCAGCGCCTGGTCTAGCCGTTTCACACTCAGCACCCAGACGAGGGCGGAGGCCCACAGGACCCTGCCCATCCCGAGGGAAATCAGATCAAGCTGCCTGGGGACAGACAGCGGGGCACAGGCCCGAGGGGACAGCAGCAAGCCAGTGAAAAGCCGGCACTGGCTGCACAGCACCTGGGGACCAGCAGGTTTTGCTGCAGAAGCTGATTCCCATGGGTGGTCGTGCTGCGACCGTCCCAGCTCTGCCACATGCAGCTGGGAGCAAAACAGGAGCGAATTATGAAGCCCCTCCAGACAGGACTCCATTTTCTGCTTGCATGTAAATATCTTTCCAGAGCAACATTGCTTTGAAGTTACTGTTTATCTCACTTTGATAACAATCTGCTTAATGTCTTGTGTCAAAGTAATTAGAGTGTAATTACTTCTTCTTTTTTTTTTTAATAACAGGTATTTTAATTGCTTCAGGGTTAACAATCCTGCTGCGGGGTGCCTGCTCTTGCACTAGCGGCCGTGGCACGGCCAGCTCTGGTGCGGCTCTGCCGCTGGGCACCCTCAGGCACGCCAGCCCCCGCGTTCCCGGCAAAGGGTGTGCTTCATCCACTCTACTCAGCACCACGTTTCCTGGGCATCCCTCTCTTTTCTTTGTGTTTTCCAGGCATCTCTCCTCTCCCCCCTGCCCTTCCTGGCTGCTCTGCTGCCTTCCTCCCCTCAGCCTCCTCTCCCTCCCAGCCCTCCACCTTCCTGCCTGTTCTTTGACTGTTTGGACTCTTTTTCTCTTGCCTGTTTATGAACGTGTTCAGTTTCTCCTTTTCCATTTGTTTTCTCTAGACATCAAATTTTCATGCTGGATAGCCGAGGATAATTAATTAATGATTCATAGAAATACTGTGGCTATAACACATAATTAGAGGATGGTTCATAACCTGTTGCAGAGGCAGTTATCAGTAATTCCAGAATAATTAAGAGACAGTTTTTAGCACGTTTCAAAAGCCCTTACAGAATCAAGTAGACGGGCTAATTTATTTCTCTGTAAAACTCAGGAACACACCTCAGTGGCACACGTAGCAGCATTTCCCAGCTCTGTGCTCTGTGGGCCGGGGCTGGACCCCAGCCTGGCAGGACCCTCCTGCTGCAAGTCATAACAGAAAGGTGTCCCCTTTCCTGCCCCCCGCCTCTACCCAGGGTGGGTCCGGGGTGGAACTGGACCACAGCAGCTTGGTTTGGGATACAGACTCAGCATTCTCTCTGCCAGGCTGGTATTGTTTTCAACGTGAAGAGTGACAATTAACATAAATAATGTGACTGTTACATTTAAGATAATTTAACCTGTCTTCAGTTTTGTCATTTAAAAATCTGCAAAAATCAAAGAGCGGCTGCTGGGTTGTTTTCAAGGGAAAACAATCAGCTTTCCCTCTTATGTCAGTGAGTGACGAGCAAGTCTTGAGTGAACAATTCAGGAAACTCTCAAATAATTTGTTGAACGTTTTGAAAAGGACTCCTCCTCTGCTCCACACCTTACTGCAGCGGTGGGTGCCAGGGCTTGCCCCGGGCTCTCTGCCTCCCATGGGAGGGACCTGCAGGGTCCCCTCACCTCATTCCAAGCGCGGTTCCGTTCAGGAGCATCCTAGAATAAAGCACATACCATACTGTACAAGATGCCATTTCAAAGCTTTCTAAGTGTGGCACTCCAATAATTATAGAGAGATTAAACAAAGACAGCTGTCAGCTCAGGGAGGAACTATGAGTAAGAAAGATCCTGACAAGAAAATTATAACGGAGAGTGGCCCAAAGAGAGTTATTCAAGATTAATAACTTTGTTATTGGAGGCATTTCTTCTGTACATAAGGGCATACATAAATATACTTGGAAGCTTCCAGATGGCCACACCAAGAGCCGAATTCATCACGCCATTATTTGCTTTGTCAGTGTGTTCTAACCACGAACCCAACCAGCAAACCACCGCGGGGGCTCCCTGGGTCGGGCGCACGGGAGGGAGACGGTCCCAGCAATGCTGGAGTGATGCCATGGGAGCTGCTGGTCCAGGGCTGCTGCCTTCCTCCCGCCCTGCCCTGCCCTGAAGCGTCTGAATAAGCCCCGATCAGCCTGCTCCCCCCAGGGCCGGCCGGTGCAGGCGTAGCTCTGGTCATCACAGTTAGCTCTGGAGGGCCCAAGATTTCCGCTTTCCTCCATTCACAGCGATCATGACTTCAGAGGACTCTCAAGGGCAGGCGAGAGCAGGAGCATTAGGGGCAGCGGGGGCAGGGGCTGCCCCAGAGGCACAAGCTGGGAAAGCCGCCGGAGGGGCACAACGGGCCAGGGCTGCCCGAGCATCCCCCACCACCCCCCCAACATCAGCGGTGGAGACCTCGAGCGCTGTCGCTGTCCTGACCCCAGCAAAGACAGACCCAGCGGCGAAACCCTCCCTCTTTTCCTGTCATTACAGCAGCTAAACTGTTTTGCTGCTCACATCTTCCCCACCTAAGGTGATTAGATTTTTTTCCTCTCTTTTTTTTCCTTTTTTTTTTTTTGTAGTACCGCAGGGTGTTAAAACCAGTCTTCCTATTAGGGGCTAGACATATTCAGAGCCTTAATGACAGATTAAATACCAAATACCTTAACATTTGAAAAATGACATTTATTATACAGAGTTGTAAATAGAGAAAAAAATGACAATAGAACACAGTGTAGATCTTACATAAACTGCACCAGTTCTGTGTAATGACTATGATAATGTCAGTGCTAACAAGCAGATAATTGGCATCACTGAGATAATTTTTGGCACCTTATGCAGAGGGGAAACTGTTCTGCATAATTATTTTACCTAGGAATATTCTTCATTTAACAGGTCTATTTGCATAACAGTTGGAACTTTTTAAGCTATAAAGGGTGTTTAATATGTTGATTTGTTTTATCCACAAAACAATTGTTTATTCATGAGAACTGGCACCTGAGGACTTTAGTAATTAAGCCACAGTGACCCAGTTGGAAGCAACAGCCTTTTATTGGATTTACAGGTCCAGGCGGAGGCAGGATTAGCAGACCACTCACAAACACCTAACAGGCTTTTATAGACGTTATAAAACTGAGTCATTCTCTGTAGTAAAACTTTATTTCTTTAACTTTTACAAAGTTGATAACTTCAGCATTTCACTGCTGGTGGCAGGCATCTGCTCAGTGGCTGCGCGTCCCCCGTACACCTCGAGATGATGGTGTGAATGTTGACTGCAAAGGTCCTCACCTCTCCAGATGCGACACACAACCAAAGTGAATTCTCCTCAGGTTCTCAAAGCTCAGCCTCTGCAAATCACGCACATCACTGCCTTGCAATCAAGCAGGGGGATGCGATAAAAAGGACGAGTGGTATGATGCATGCAAGCCATGCTTATGTAGGAACTGTAATTGGATCAGCATGTAACAGGTCAATATTATCAACGCACTGGAGTGCAGAGATGAGTGCATTTTTCAGCCCAAGCACAGTCTTGACAGGTCAGGCTGATGAGCTTTCTCGGTGTCCAGGCAATGGCCCTGCAAGCATGTGCCAAGCCGTCTGGAAACATAAAAGATGCTGGACGCCAGCCTTGGACTTCCATCGCAAGCAGATACCTGGCCAAGGTCCAGGTGCTCAATGGTGCTTTCTCTGTAAGGCTTTAAGCAACACACATTTGTCTTCCTTTGCCACTGTGACTCGAGGGAACCTCACACCACCCTTGCCAGATCCTGCGCTATATATCAGAGTGGTGTTTGTCCCATCGAAAGTACATTTCCAAAGCAAGGAATAACTCTGGCTTTGACTGGGTGTTCCATACCAAAACCTCAGCGTGTTCCTCTACCCGGCAGCCACCAGCGTGATTCATAGCAGCTCTGAGGCTTAAAGTCCACACTGGAAAAGTTCAAATTCCCCACAGGTTACACGCCGACGCTTACTTGGCTTCTCCATCTCCATTTCTGAATCTGCTGGCAAACAATTCCTCTAGCTAGGAAAGCACCAGACATTCTCTGACAAACACTTTACATCCAGCAAAGCATTCCTGACACTTTGAGAGAAGGGACCATCACTTGAGAAGCTACAATTGTCTGAAATTTGCTAGCAGACACTCAGCGCTTCCAGCACCATACTCCTTTCAGCCTTGTGCCTCATGCAGCCATTGCTTACAAAGAAAACCCTCAGGGAATATAATTGCAAGCAAGAACTTTGCCAGAAACGAGCAAGTCGATAAAAAGAACCTTTTAAACTCCAGTTTTATGAAAAACACATCCAGTCTTTTAGATCCCACATCAACAAGGCCAAAAAGAATTGTTAGTAAATCATTACTACAGCTTTGATTCTGCAAGGTCTTGCGTATCCCCTAAGTTTCAACCTGTGAGAACTCCTATTGACTACCAAATTAATCATGTGCTTAAGTACCTCACTGAATAAGAGCCCTAGAAATGATTTTCCAACAGTATTATCGCAAAGCAGCTCCGCACTCCACTGAAGCAGAACCAGACACACAAGCAATACTTGGATTCAGGAGCTGGAAACAAAAGCCCTGGTCCCCGGGGTCTTACCCCGACACCTCACTCGTATGATGACTCTTCCCCCAGTGATGGTGAAGGCAGGACTGGTGTGGGAGCTCTGCGCCAGCACTCACGGCAGTGTCCCTTGCAGCCCGGGGGGGATGCCCTAAGTTTTGTTCTCAGTAGCTGTGAGATTGCTATTCAATTTAGTTTCTGTTAGTTTTTCTGCTATCTGATGAAGCAAACCGTGCTTGAGCTGAGCAGCAAGATAATCAGCATGCTCACGGTGCCCGTACAGTGTGTGCCCCAGCCTTGCAGGGTTGGAGTCTGTTCCTTGTACAGCGACACTGATTTTGAAAGTAACAGTTTCAGGCCCAGCTGAAATATGTGTTAAACATGAGCAAGTTAGAGTGTGATCACCACACTGTAACTCGAGGAAAGTTCTGGCACATTGTGCACAATGTTTCGCTGAACACGCCTGCATCAAGTCCAGCTTGTTATTGAACAGCAAACACTTTCTGGTGGCGAAGCTGACCTTTGCAGTGGCAATTTCCGTCAGCAAGCATCAACACTCACACCACAGGGCTGATGCTTGCCTGGGGTGGACCTGTCATGAAGCCGGTGTCTGGCACACGGCAGTCGCAGCTCTGGCAGCCTCGGCGCCGGAGCAGCAGCCAGTGCAGTGGTGGCAGGAGGGGTGAGGGCTGCTGGTTTTGTGCTTGAGGCAGCCATGTGCGGTCGTGGGAAGCCTCCTTTCTCCCGGATGGGCTCAGAGTCTCCCTGTGACCTTGGTCAAGTCACTTAATGTCTCTGCTTCTCAGATCTCCACTTTCAGTAGTGCTGCATCTCTCCCCTATGTAGTCAGGCTCTAACCTGGGGTACGAGAAGCCTCTGAAAGCCCAGTGTGAGCCTCTGCCTGATGTTGCCTTCGAGGAGTTCATAACCTGGGACACTGTTTGTGCAACTTGCAGGTGACTGGCTGCTGCCCTTAAAAAGCCTCTCTCTGCAGCCTTTCATCTGCCCCACTTTAGGCAAAAATATTAAATTTGATAAGAGTTAGTTATTCTCCAAACCTGCAGGCATCAATTCTCCTGTGAAAAATCTAGCTGTGTAACTCATTTTATTATTTATATAAACCACTGTCATGGTTTAACCCCAGCTGGCAGCTAAGTACCACGCAGCCGCTCGCTCAAGCCTCCACCGGGATGGGGTAGAGGATCGAAAGAGTAAAAGTGAGGAAACTGATGTGTTGAGATAAAGACAGTTGAATAGGTAAAGCAAAAGCTGTGTAGACAAGCAAAGCAAAACAAGGAACTCATTCACCACTCCCCACGGGCAGGCAGGTGCTCAGCCATCTCCAGGAAAGCAGGGCTCCATCATGCGTAAGGATTACTTGGGAAGACAAACACCAGTTGTCCTGCCCTTCCTTCTTCTTCCCCCAAGTCTATGTACTCAGCTTGACGTCGTATGGTGTGGGACATCCCTGGGGTCAGTTGGGGTCAGCTGTCCCAGCTGTGTCCCCTCCCAACCCCTTGTGCCCCCCCAGCCTGTCACTGGTGGGGTGGGGTGAGAGGCAGCAAAGGCTTTGATGCTGTGCAAGCCCTGCTCAGCAGGAACTAAAATATCCCTGTATTATCAACACTTTCCAGCACAAATCCAAAACGCAGCCCCATACTAGCTACTATGAAGAAAATTAACTCTACCCCAGCCAAAACCAGCACAATTACGCTTGTCCATACGTGTGCATGTATGTGTGTGCATGCATATCTGTCTGTGCTCCTCTGCAAACCTATGGGCCTGAGACTTACAGCTCGGCTAACTTTTTTTAGATTACATTCTGTTTCTTCCCAAACAAGGCTGTTGGCTTTCATAAAGAGAGGTCTGCAACGTGTTTGCACAGGAGATTTTTAACTTCTGACTGTGTTTTGATGAGGTTTTCCTAACCTTCATTCGAGCACATCTGCTGGAAGGAATAGCCTGTACCAAGGCAATGGACTCGGAGTCAATACATCACACACTCATTCTTTCAAGGCCATCTCACTGGCCTCTAATGTTCCGCAAAATGTTTCACTCTCTGCTGTTTTATAAACTTTATGTGCAAGCCTGCCATTTTTCAGCTCACACCTGGAGCTTCCAGTGCCTGGAGCCATCCTCACCCCTCCTCGCCCTTGCTGGCACATGGGCCCTCAGAAGCGTGCCAGCAAAAACCTCAGGCATTTCCAATAGGTCCAGTCCATCTGCTGCATTAAAAAATCCTAAGCGCCTGCCTTAAATCACCATCCTCGCCCAGTCAGAGGCAGGTGTCCAACCTTCTTAGGGATTAGCAGGTGATAGCTGGAAGCCGCTCTGCTCTTACTCATTGAAGGACCGTAATTACTGCGTCCCGTTCCGCCCACAAGTTCTGTACGGCGTTTTTTTATGACTCCACCAGGCCATCTGTCTCGGGGATGGAGACCACACTCACTCCTGTTGGATTTTTCTCCTTTTCAATTCCCAAGTCAGCTCTAGTTCAGTGGGTAGATTTATTATTACTCCTCCGTGCTCCCTGGCTCCATGCCACGGCAAGGAAAATAGCAGCTCAGACAATATTCTAAGCACAAGGAAATGTGGTCCTGCGCTGGCAGCGATCGGTGTCATGCGTCCAAGCTCACCGTTGTGGTCCCCAATGAGCCGCAGTGCGTGGGAAGGGGATCAGCACCCCAGCGATGGAGCGGACGCTGCCGGCAGCCAGCGATGCTCCATGACGCTGCACAGGGGAGGCTTGGTTTTACAAATGTTGATCAGAACCAAATCTCTGCTCCCTGCCCTCGTGAGACTCTCAGAGGGGTGTCACAGCTCTGTCAAAATACAGGAAGAAGGGCTTCAAATTCCCTCCTTCCAAATTTCTCCTCCGAGGATGACGTGGCAGTATTCTGTGTGTGTGAGAGGTGAAACTGAAACTCAGCCCAGAGCTGTGCCGTGGCTGAGGAGAGGCAGCTCCCGCGCCAGGGGCTGTGACAGCCCGGAACTGAGCCCCGCGCCCGGCGGGGTCTGCTGCACTGCCCGTAGCGGCGGCGGCGGCAGCGGCGAGGAGAGACACGGTCCCCAGGTCCCCAGGATGCAGTGCGGAGCCCTGGTCGCCGTCCCCAGCTCCCGAGGGATAGCGGGAAGGTCTCAGCACCGGCGAGGGATGGAGCGTCATGGAGAGAAACCAGAGAGCTGGGGGAGCCTCAGCTCCGTTAGGATGAGGGGGAGATGATCAAACTTTGCAAAATCCTGTGGGTGACTGCATCTACCATGGCATGAGAAACCAGCCTGCCTGCGCAGGCGGAACAGGCAGGAGGGGGACCTGGCCTTTGTGGCAGGCTCCCCAAAGGGGAATCATGGGGTCTGGCTGTTTTGCTTGTTCGGCTCATGAAGCCCATCTTGATTCAAGATGCTGAGGACATTATTGATCTAAACAAGTTGTCAGTGAAGGAAAAGTTGTAATTGCTGCTGTAGTTGCATTGTAACACACCAGCCCCGAAGGGAAATTAAAGTTTGTAGCTAATAGGGTTGTATGATCCTTCAACCTTTGATGTATTGAATCTCGAGCAGCCTGTGGAATACTGATTTGACGCACAAAGGATCATTTTTAACAGCGGCTGTACCTCCAGTTTCCTCTGATCCAACTCTCCTTTCGATCCCGCCGTGTGGCATGTGCAGCGGGGGATGCGGCGGAGGCAAGGGAATGGCTCATGGTGCAGCGGGAAGCGTTGGTCTGCCAAGCTGGCATCCTCCCTCCTCTGCCCTTGGGTCTTTTGCTTGAACTCCCACATTTCTGTTGCGCCTGTCTCTTGCTGGATGAATAAAACAAGCAGGAGTGATGGCCAGGATAAGGCAGTATCGCTTGTGTGTCCGTGTGTCTGTGCGCATGCGTGCTGTGAGAATTAGCCAGAAATGGCTCACCTTTGCATGGCTCCCTGCACTATTTCTTAGCTTCTGAGTATAACAATCCTTCCAGTGCCTCGGGGAAGATGGGATCAACGGGCTGCGCAGCTGATAAACAAGGGGGAAATATAACCCTATGTGTCTAACAGCAAAAGTGCGCCTGCGCCCTGGCGGCAGCGTGCAGGAGGAGTGGCATTAAGTATTTTCCAGTGTACAGGGGAAGCAGGCACCTCTGGCTGCGACGCGTGCAGGCACCCGTGTGCGCGGGGCTGTGTGTGCACATGCACGTGCCCCCACGCCTGTGCCCCTGACCTGCTTTTGCTCTGCCCTGTGGCCCTGGTTGCCCGCGCCGGCAGCTGCCAGCAGCCCCAGCGCTGGACCCGCAGCATGTGCGGGCTGGCAAGGCTCCAGCTCCAGCCTGGGCGGGAAGGAGCTTGTGCTGTGACTCCCCTAATTCATGCTGGAGCTGCTGCTGCCACATCCATTCAGAGAATATGAATTTTGCAGCAGGAGCATCAGTTTCCGTCAGGTTTCAGCAAGAGTGTAATGTCTCATCGTCCCACCTGGCCAAGATTTCCTTAAAGAAGCAATTACTGCTGTTTCTAAGAACAACTGCCTGCTTCCCCATTAATCATCTGCAATTATAAAACAGAAATCTGCTAAACAGTCGGTCCCCAACGGTCACTAATCAGGGAAGTTAATAGTCCTCAGGTTTTTGTTTGGGAAGCCAGCGGGGGTGAGGCACGTTGGTCCAGGGGTGCGAGCCTGGGGCTGGGTTCTGCATTCCCAGCATGTCCCGGAGCAGAGGCCAGGGCTGCGATTCCCTGAAAACTGCCTGCGACCCTGCAGCCCCTCGCACCGCCTCTCGCCAAGCCCCTGCTTCCCCAGTCACCTCCCACTCTAGCAGCCAGCCCAAGTGATGTATCTCACCGTGCTTTCACAGAGATGCTTTAATTCTGCATTATGAAGACACTCTCTCTAATTACTTCGGTTAATTAGTGCCTCACAGCCGCCGCAGATTCTGCAGAAGGAGCAGCCCACGAGGATGCGCTGCCGTCCCTGCCCGCTGCCGCCCCGCCGCCATGCCCCTGCCATGGCAGAGGGGACCTCTGCTCCGCCGCCGCCCCGCCGCCGCAGCGTGTCTGCTGTGGCAGAGGGGACCCCCGCTCCACCACCCCCCCGCCACTGCTATGCCCCCACCGTGGCAGAGGGGACCTCCACTCTGCCGCTGCCCAGCGGGTCAGGGCGTGCGCCCCGGCTCCTAAATCCCTGCTGAGGACAGCAGGCAATTTAGACCTGAGTGCAGCAACTAATTAAATCAATATAAGATAATGAACAGCAATTAGAGGTCCAGCTAGGCACATCTTCTCTTGTAAATACTGTTTCTCTCCCAACGGGAAGCTCTTTTTTAATAATCTGTTTGTGTTTCATTTCCAGGAGCCGTAATTCCCCAAAGAAGCAATTTGGGAAAGTGATTTGTTTGTCTGTATAATTGCCAAAGCACTTAGTTAGACTTGTTTGTTTTTCTTAGCTCCTGTGACTCCCAGAAAGAAACAATGCAGACATTGTTTGCATTATTTTCGCTTCTCTCTGATTTTTTCCATTGTGGGGTTGGGGTGGGGGGTCCCTGCACTCCTGTGCACGCTGGAGCTGGCTCCTGCCTGGACGTGGGGCATCACTTTGGACACCGTCCCCTTCACTGGCGCTCGGGGAGTTACAGACCACCAAGGCAAAGCCAGCTCAGCGTGGACAGTGATGAGTGAGGAGCTGAGCCCTGGACCCAGCAAGTGCAGGGGCCAGCGGTGCCAGAGGGAAGGAAGGAAGGAAGAAAAATCTTTCCCTTCTACTGCTCCCAGGGCCTCACCTTTTCTAGAATGTCATTTTTGGCTTTACAGCAGAAGTTTTGCAGACGTTCCCCATCCAACCACCCTTATCTCTTTGGCGGTGGTGCACGCTCCTCTGCGCTGTGTCAGCCCAGGCAGGAGCTCCTTACGCGGAAGTTTTTCCCAGCACCTTGTGCACTGACCATCCCTGAGCCCGTGGTTCTGCTCTGCCTGTTTTCCTCTGTGAGGATCAGGACAGCACGTGCCGGGCCAGGCCAAGCACGGGGTTGGTGTGCTGGGACATTGGGATATTTCCAGCACTATTTTCTCCTGCATTCCCCACAGACCCTGACCTGCTGGTTCCTCTTCAGCGCCCACTCATTGTGCAGAAGTTTTCCACGAGCTGCCACAGTCACACCCAGGGCTTTTTCTCAGCTGCCTATGGCTCCTTTATGGCTCTCCTGTGGTGCACAAGCAGTTCAGCTTATTCCTTCCCTTAGGTGTTCCGGTGACCCAGCCAGTAACACACTTCACCTGCTCGGGGCTGCTCACCTGCAGTTTTGTGGGTCATTTAGGAGTTTCTCTAAATAAAACAAAGTCAACATTCTCCATGACAATTTAATTAAAAACTGAACCTCAGTTCTGGAGAGCCACACCTTCCCCACAGCTCAGGGCTCGCGGCTCCATGCTCAGGAGCTGGCAGTGAATGTATTTTTCACTATCGGAGTTAATTGTGCCTAAGCCTGGGACTCGCCCCATCGCGAGGCTCACGGCTGATCCACCGCCTCAGCTCACCAAACCGGATGGAAACAGGACAGAAATAGCAGATGGGGTTTGGATGGGTGCTCTCACCAGCGCACGCATCACCTGGCGAGAGGAGAGTGAACTCCCAGGGACTGGGAACGACTTCTCCGGTGCTGCAGGATGACGGGTGTGAGTAAGCACCTGAATGCACAAATTACTTTGTTTGAAATGACCTCAGAAAACCAAGGAATCCGATTATTCCTGTGTTTCAGCAGTGGAGTTTGCTCCAACCCTGCAGGGTACATGTCCTGTGCCCCCGTTTTGGCAGAGCCAGTGAAACCTGCTCAGTGGCTGCTGCAGGAGGCCGCTTTCCTGGGGGGGGATGGGGCTGGTGGGGGGGCTGCACACCGCACCCCCCCTGCCCAAGTCTCCCTGCCCACAGTCCCTCGCTGTGGGCCAGTGCTTGTGCAGCTGACCACAGCCTAGGCGGGGGACAAACTTTCTCCTCCCTCCATACACTTTCTGTCCACTTTTGGAAGCCAGGTAAACAACCATTTTTAAGTCCAGGGTTTTCATCAGCTGGTTTCCTGGGGCTTCTGTCTCTCCTAGTGACATTGCCTGGGATTAGGGAAGTGGCAGGAGCCCCAGGAGCCTTTCACATCCCATCTTGGTCCATAGCACCACCAAGAAGCAAACACCACCCTGATTTTGTCCCATGTATGTGCCCAAGGGTTTTGTACTGACCAGATGCTTTGGGAACAGCGCATGCTGCTTTTGTATGGTAATGGCTCCTGCAACTTGTCATCTGAACACTCACCGCCATTCAGTCATATTAAATTGCAATAACCTTTCAAATTAAACCATGCACCTTGTTTATTAGCAGTTAAATGCTTCCCTGAGCCTCTGAGCTACGGCGGGACATAGGATGCTTGGTATATAATCCCATAATTGGATATCTATTGCTTGTTTAGTTTGCAGCCAATTAGATAGCAAACAGGTTAGGGTCTGCGTACATATTAAATATGTCTTTCAACACTTCCTGCAGGGATTAGTTATTATTTAATTCAGCTGCACTACAGGCTCCATGCTACGGCAGGTGATGGGGGCCCTGGCAACCCCTGTGCTCCGTCTGTCAGTGTCACAGGAGTTAGCGGGAGGAGGAGGAGGAGGATGGTGCTGAGGTCTCCCTATGCGCTGGGACGTAGCCTGGGGTCGAGCCCCAGGTAGGCACACGGCAAGGTGACTGCGGATCCTGGGCACAGAGGGGTGGGCAGCCATCACCCTCGCTCTGCGGAGGAAAACCACTGACTGCCTGTCCCAGCCTGCACGGGGAAGCACGGAAACCGCTGGGCCAGGGGCTGGGAAAGGAGAGGCTGTGGAGAGCCCTCCGCCGGGGCTGGCCCCGCGCCCTGGGCTGAGCAGCCCACACCTGCAGAAGGGGAAACGTTCTGTATTGCCTAAAATCACAGGGTGTGTTTTTCTTCTCTGTCTCTTGTACTGCTGAGCTGACTCCTCCAGGGCAAATCTTCGTACTGTCTCTCTGTTTAACATCTCAAAATCTGAAGCTGCACAGTGTTTTCCTTGCAGCTTTGAAAAGAGACAGGCATATTTTGACAAACTGAGATTATCTGAAATCATCTCTCTTAGAGTGAGCGGTTGCGGTATAGAACTTAATTATAAATTAATTAATAGCGGTAAATTTACAACCCAAGCTAGAGGAAAAAAGAGGTGGGAAAGATGACTTGAAAGTGAAGGCAGTACTCCTGGTATATGCAAAGCCAAAATAAGAGTTTTCCTCCCAGCAAAAGCTCCCGCAGTGCCCTGAGCAGGGGGCCCTGTGGCAGTGCACCATGGTGCAGTGCCCAGAGCCGCCGCGAGCCCTGTGGTGCCAGATCTGACCCACCTGGGCACAGCCTCGGCTCTTCAGACCCAATTCCAGTCAACATGGCCAGGACTTCCAAGGGTCCCTCAGCTCGGGGTGCTCGGCAGCTCTGGATCGTAGTTGTTATTGCAGCACACGTTTATGGGGCTGGAGCTCCCCTTTAGGTCAATGCTTACTCCTGTCCCTCGCCTTCCCCAGGCGGTGCAGGCAGAGGGCAGGCAGCCAGGGCAGGATGTGCCGCGGGGATGGGGTCTCACTTCATCGCTTCCACCTCGTGACCGCTGGCCTTGAGCCTTGGGAACGGTGGCTGCAGCCACTGGCCCCGGAGGGCTGCAGGAATCAGGGTGAGCAAGGGCACGTGCCCATGGGTTTCCCTGCCAGGTGAATCCACCACGGGCACAACAAAACACCCAAAGTGCCTGGCTGGGCAGGGAGAAGTGGCAAAATGTGTATTTGCTCCAGTGGCAGCTGCTCTGTTCATCCCATGTCCTGGTCCAGCAGAGGACCCCGTGTGCGCTGGTCCCTGTCCCCAGGGATGGCCGCAAGGTGAGGACCCTCTGACCCCGCCAGTCCCCCCAGCCGGCATGGCCAGGCACAGTGCCACCATGCCAACTTTCAGTATTGGTGAGCAGATTTATCAGCAAAAGTGATTTGCAATGACAGTTAGGGAAGGGAGTAAAGACTTTTATAAAAAAAATTTCAATTACCTTATTTAAATAATAAAGTAATAGGTAAAGCAATTACTTTCATTCTTTTAGATTCTTAAAAATAGGATTAATAAAAGGAAAAAGACACACTCAGAGTAAGCTGGAAAGCAAAATCATGAAGAGGTCAGCAGAATTTTTTTCCAATTCCGCTACTGAGAGCTGTAGTGCTTGTTTCAAACTGTGACAAAGAGAGAAAGGGGAATCCTGACATTTACCTTTGCTTTTCACCAGCCTCTCCCCAGCTCTGCCTGCTGTGTTTGCAAACAGATCTCAGAGGAATCCAATATTTCCAAGTGACCAAATTTTAGTTTCTGAAATATCAAATTACAGCCTCTTTAGGTCTCTCCAGTTTTGGTCCTTCCAGAGCAAGGTGCTGGGTGCCAGCCAGGTCTTATTGCTCCGAAGGGTCTCCCTCCATCAGGCAGAGAGAAACAAAAGGAGCAGGTGATAATTTTGCTTAATCGGGTGTCAACCCAGAGGGACGGGCATTACCCCTCCCCGCTGGGCACGGGGGCCATCGCTCTGGCTCTGTTGCTGGTGGAGGAAAGCCCAGCCCGGCACGCAGCGCACGCTGTGCTGGCCATACTGCTGGCCCTGCCGGGGCTGGCACAGGCGCCCACAGAGGGTTTGTAGAAGGTTTGCAGAGGGTTTGCAAAGGGCTGCCAACTGCCACGACATCCCGTCCCTTCCCGTGGCAGGGCAGCACGGCGGCGGGAGCTGGGCAGAAGCAGGGCGGGAGCCGAGTGGGAGCAGTGCTGGCAGCTCCAGCACGCACCAGCCCCGAGCTTCCATGGTGAGAGGGGGAACCATAATGCAAAATGCCATCTGTTATTGCAGCGATGGAGAGGTCTGCCTACATGTCTGTCCTCAACAAACGGGGAATGAATCCTGATCAATGCGTGCCACCCATGTATTTTAAAAGTGGTTGCTTTCTTGTCAAAACTTTCACACTAGCTGTGTGGCAAAGACTTTTACTTTTGCTTACAAAACAATGCTGGGATTTCTCCAGGGAGGCAATGGAGTCTGAATTTGTAAAGCTGCTTTCACCAGCTCTCAAGCCTGAAAGAGAGGTTGAGATAAACATTTGCATTTTTATTTTGCTGCTACAGCTCTCTAATGGAGCTTTACAAGCAAAAAGATAGCCCTTTTTGTGTACCCTTGGTGTCTGTTGGTGGGCTAAGCATCAATCACTTATAAAATGCAGGATTTTGAGCCATCTCCAAACAGAGAAGCGTTTAGCTTCAGGTGGGGCTGAGCTGATCAGACGCTCTCCTTCCCGTGCACAGCACAGCCACATCCCCCTGGTACCCACTGCTCTCCTTGTGTGACCCCACACCTCATCTTTCAAAAAAATTTCCTGCAGAGTATTTGGTCTGGGAGCCCCATGCATCAGCCACCTGCCTGAATTTGGGCAGAGGGCAGAAAGAGGGAGCCAAGGTGGAGGTGGGAGATGGTGGTGGCATTGCCACATCCTCACCGTAGCAAGTGACACGTGTGCAGGGGCAGATGGATGCCAGGTCTGGCCCTGGAGAATCCTGTCCCTTCGCAGGAGGCTCTGGGTGCGCTGGGCTGAGGCACCACCCCACACGGGGTGCAAACCCTGCTCAGCCTCCCTCTACCAGGGAGGGACCCCTCTGTGTGTGGTTTCTCACAATATTTTCTCCAGGCACTCCCTAAGCCCTTCAGGTGATGAACTTCCCACAGGGTGCTCCCTGCTCTGGCTGTGCTGGCAGCGCTGCCACACAGGGCGATGAAGAATACATTGCAGCCTATCATTAAGGTTTGTTTGGTTTGGGTTTATAAAGTTTTTTTTTTTCAGAAGTCGAACACGTTTCTGCTCAGCAGAGGCCATATCAGCGGCAGCAGTCCTGCCTGGTCCATGTTTGCATCTGTCCCTTGGTGGGGTGGTCACAGGATTCACAAACAGGGGAGGTAAGAAGCAGCAGTGGGCAGCTTGCGACGGTCCAGGTCTTGTGCTCACATTCAGATGGCCGTGCCAGGCAGTCCCTGGAAACACCGGCCAGAGTCACGAACTGCTTTTCCAACACAACCGTCACAGCCCAGAGCTGCGAGGGGCCTTCGGGGTAAGGCAGTTTCCCACCTCCGTGCTCATTGCATGGGCAAGGAAACCCCCACGTCTGGGCTGTCCGTGTTTCAGACTTGTTCCCGGCGGGCTGAGCCCTCTCCCAGAAGTGGAGACAGGGCAGAGGTGCCGATCCAGCCCCTGACCCCACGCTGCCCCATCACCCGTGGGGAGAGCCACAATGCCGGGCTCCAGCTCAGGATAACGTGAGCTCGGGGGGGTTCTTTAAAGAAACCAGCAAATCCTTCTAACACCAGATGTTTTCTGCAAAAGCACTTTTACATCCACATCAAAACTTCCTGCGGGGACTTTCTCATCTTGATGATTTTTTCAATGAAATAATCCAAGATCAAAACGGATCCGTTTTGACTTTCTTCACTCTCTTAAACATTTCAAAGAACAGTAATGAATTATGGTATATTTTTTTTCCTTCTGTTTTATTATAATATTTTAACAGCTGTCAGATCGTGTCATTCTAATAAGGTTGTTTCAGTGTTTATGAATTGGAACGTTTCTCCAGAATTTCCATTCTGGGAAATACAGATTTCCATCTCTGCAAACTCACTCTGGGGGAGAGACAAAAGATTTCAAATACTGAACCCCCTCCTGGGAAGGTATCTTATTTTCCAAATAGGTTAAAGTTAACACAGAGTTGAAATGCTCCCCATTTCACCCTAAATTTCACCCCCCTGATATACCGAACATTTATTTTTGTATTGCAGGTCTCACACAGAGGGTTTCACTATGCTGAATCCTGTCCCACCGTATAGAACAAACCTGCTCTGAAAGGTAAATCCCCTCCACTAATTAAGCCCTCCATAAACACACCTTTTAATTTGTGGTACCTATTCCTAAGTGCAAAGAAAAAAGCAATGTCTTTTCCAGAAAGTTGTTCTATTCTGAACTCTTCACCTTTTCTGGAGAGAACGCCTGAGTTTTGTCGACTTTTTAAAATTCTTGCTGTAATTCTTTTTTTTTTTTTTTTGTTATAGAACATCATAAATTAGCTGTCACCGTTTTTTAAAGGTTACTGAATGTGTAAAATAATGTTTGCCCGATTCAGGAGTGCAGTAGTTTATGCAATTATAAAGTAGCACATCAAAAAAAGCCAGCCTTTCCCTCGCTACTTGCATAATTCATCACTCATCCCGTTGTCATGGGCGAGACCTCTCCTATCTTGCAGACAACAAAAAATTAAGTTTACATTCTCTTCTCCAATTAAAAATTTAAAAGTTTAAAGGAAGAGAGTTTGTAAACTGTACAACCATTAAAAAGCTGGAGACACGGCGTTAAAAAATACAAACCCTAGTGACAGAAATAAAACAGAGTTTTCTGTTTCCAGTCCCCTGAGCGGGCAAGGCTGCGGGAAGGAGCCGCGATGCAGAGAGCAAAGCGCTGAGCTCCAGGGGGGCAGAGCTGGGGGCAGCCGGTGATGGGGACACTGGGGGCAGCGGTGGCACCTGACCCCTCCCCAGGTGAGGACGGCCGCTGGCCCGGCTGCCCCGGCACCACGCATCGGAAACCGAGTCTGGGAGGAACACACAGGCGCTGGGTTGGTCCCTTATATACGTATATGGGCAGGTATGTCTGTGTATTTATGTACATATAGATACTTACCTATGCACACATGCATGTTTATATGCATGTGTGGGTATATATTTATATACGTAGTTGCAGCTTGAAGGAATCAGCAGTTTCAGATACCTTGAATTCACACCGGCACAGCTGGCCATGGAGGAGCCTGTATCTTGTAGCTCAAATACAAAAGTGGCTTCTCGTTCTGTCAACAAGTTTTGGCCCGAGCAAACAGACACTGCGGATGACCTGCTGTGCCAAGGATGCCCTGCCACGTCAGCCCCTCTCGGCAGCAGGGACTGGGCCAGTGGCCGCACCGACGCTGCAGGAGATGGGGCAGCCGCGGGCCCACCTGCTCGCCCAGGCATCGCGGGGAAAGGAGGGCAGCGCCGGGGAGGTGGAGCACAGTTCAGGGACCAGGGGAGACGCCTGGGAGTTTCCCGACTGCTGATGAGGATGAGGAGAAGCTGCTGAGACAAATCCCACAGAGCAAATACAGGTGGTAACCAATGCTCATAATATGTTTTATGCGAAAACACACCCATAAATCAGGCTGAAATATTGTAATCCTGGAACTGAGGAGGCTGAATTGCTCCGGTTACCCCCGCTGTGCCCTGCGGTAAGAAATCACCCCGCTCCCCTGGCTCCTCTGCCTGCCACCCCGGAGGGCGTCCCCTCGTGCCCGGGCCGGGCGCGCTGCGCTCCCAATGATGCCGAGCAGCAAAACCGGCTCTAAGGGAATCAACAAGGCCGCCTCGGAAGAGGCCAAGTCAGAAATAGCAGGCCCCGTTGCCTAATGGGACTTATCAATTATTATCTCAGACCATATTTCTTTGAGGGGTGATTGTTTCACAGAGCCTGACATCTCATATAGCTTTAAATTACTCACAACCGGGACGCCTTACAAGATAGCAGTAAAATCAGGAGAGGATTGGGCAATGTAATTATAGTATGGAAATGATGTTGATCGCTCAAGCAGGGAGCAGACCTTGAATCGAAGCCCCCTCCCCACTCCCCCCCCTCCCCGTGCTGCCGCCCTGCACCTGCGGAGCCTGGAGCGCCGGCGGCCGCCGCGGCTCCTCGTTAGGGATCTGCAAACGAGCACGCGCTGATGGCGGGCCCCGGCGCAACGAGCAGGGACTGTGCACGGGGCCGGAGCGTGGAGGGGCCGGAGCAGGACCCGGTCCGTTGGCCAGAGGCATGTGCAAAAGGAACACGGGGCCACGATGGTCGGGTGCTGGGCTCTCGTGTGCATGGGTGCAGCTTGACCTTAGGCTGAGGATTAGCGCAGCGTATGGTCCTGTCTTGGCAAGACCCACGGAGATGCTGCTCAGTGCTTTCGCCAAGGGGCAGTTTCCTTCGGAAACCAGGAAAGGAAGATTATGGGTTTGCCGTTGTTTTGTTTTGATTTTTTTAAAAAAGAATTTTCTAGAAAATTTCAGCAATGTTCAGCTGGACATTTTCATATTCCAAGTCTGGGGCAAATTTTTAAAAAGTTAAAAGGTGTTTTCACGGACGTTTTCAGCAGGTGCAGCTCTCCCCTCTCGCCTGTGCAGAGCTGACACCTCCCAGCACGCCGCTGGTGGTGTTGGAGGTGTTATGGAAGCAGACAAGATCAAAATGAACTGGCCAGAAAGCAGTCCCAGGGGAGCGCCCAGGAGCTGGGCTTCAGCAGAAGAGAAGAGGCAGCTGGTTTTTTTTTTTCCCCTATTTATTTATTTGTGGGGATGGGAGTTGCTGTCGTGGCAGCGATATGTTGGATGAGGCATATGCACAGGGATTAAGAATTGCACTGCACCAGGGCATCCTCTGACCCACCCTGGGTCTGCGGGGGTGATGGTCCCAGGGCGGAGCAGGGATCCTGCAGTCACTGCACAAATACACATTCAGTCATTGACTGAAGTTCAAATGTTTCAGCAAAAATAGCCCAAGATGCAAATCTGACTTGAGAGCCTCCTAAAGCTAGTACCATCTAACAGAAATCACTCAGCAAATTTATACGCACCGTTATGATGGATATGTGCTTCACAGGCAGACCCTGCCTGTGCTGCCTCTAAAATATGGGGCCGCAAAAGAAATGGGTGGTTTAGGAGGACCTTTAAAAAGGCCAGATTTCCTTTCTAGGACTTCTGATATGCTATAACCAGAAATGATCCAAAAGTAGCATTTCCTTTCATGTAGAACTTCAAGACTTTGAAACTTGGTTTTACTCTTAAATGGCATAAATTTTTATTGCTTTAAAAATAATATTTCAAAACATACTTCAGCTTTGCTACTTCAGCCCTTTTATCATATTCGATATCAGAAGTCAAGAGAAGGAAAACCAAAGGAAATTATAAGAATGAATGATTTCATCTAAATGAAATGCTTATATTAAAAACACTATAATAATTTCCCACCAAACTGTGAGGACGGCAGTGAATCCCTTGAAACACTGATTTCCCAGCAGGTGCCTTCTCCCCTGCCGGCAGCACGCCCTTCAGAGCATTTCCAAGCTCTCACAGCAGCCCAGCGGGGCTGGACCGGGACCAGAGCAGGGCACAATGAGCGTGGGGCAGTAGCATCCCCCCGCTGAGGATGCGCTGTCGGAGGGTGCCTGCAGGCATGTGCCGTGGGCAGGGGGTCTCGGCTGGGGAGGGGCTGGTCACCGGTGGGCACCACCTCCGGGCTCTCAAACGGCAGGTGCAGGACCCTCGCTTGGCCGTGACTGCTGGTGTGTTGGCTGGACACACTGACAGGCGCAGAGGTAACCAAGTCCAGGATGGAGTGAGAAGATTTAGGAATTAAGGGGGCTGGGGATTATGGATATTTGTGCCTCTTTTCATTCCCTTTCAAGGATTACTGCTCCCCTCCTGCCAGCTTCCCTTATGATAGAGACTCGTGTTTTATGGCTGCTAGTCATAAGTGCCTTCTCCTGAGACCACACTCCCGATTACCATTCACCTTCTTTGGAGACGGAACGAGCTCCACAATAAGAAAACACCACATATCTGTCAGAAAATCACAGGTGGAGAATGAAAAACTCACATAGCATTCTGCACACATTGTACGAGTCTCCTTGTGACTCCCCAGGAGCGATTCCCAGGCTGCGCCTGTGCCATGGGGAGTGACCAACTGGTGTCGGTGCCTGGTACCAGTATCAGTATTTTCCAGGATGCTGCTGGGAACAAGGGGATGATATGAGCCTGGCTGGGTATTTGCTGGTGACAACCAGCAAGCCTGTAGGAAAGAAAATTAATGTCCCTGAGGACAGTCACACAGCAGTGCCTTCGCCTTCAAAGGCAGAGCCCTGGTGGGAGGGCTGGGGCAGGGAGCAGTAGCCTATGGGCACAGATGACAGGGCTATCAATTTGATGTTTTTAAATGCTGGAGCAGGAATGCTGTTTCCAGAAGAGCTGAACAGGAAAGGCAGAAATCATGACTTGCCTTTTTTTTTTTTTCTCTTTTTTTTTAATTAAAAAGCCCTGCTTTCTCTGACTCCTTAAAAGTTGATGCTCTGTCAGGCTTAACAAGCCACTGTCAATCCATCTGCAGCCGTGCCTGGTGCTCAGGAGGAGCAGAGACAGCCAGGAGCCCAGGCGTGCACAGGCCAGGGCATGCAGCCACTACCAGCTCCCTCCTGGTCCCAAACTGGGCTCCGCAGGCCAACAACCCCCCTCTAGGCAGCCGCCGGTGCCGAGGGAGGACTGGCTACCTGCGGCTGACTCTCTCTCCAGCATCCCTCCTCTGGGAGCAGAGCCCAGCGGTTGTTGGATCAGCAGAGGGGCTGGGATGAGCCCCTGCTGGCTGGGCATCTCCTCCGGCCCCTGCACAGCCCCCTGCCTTGCTCCCCCTCAGCTCCGTGTCCCTGCAAAGGCAAATAGCCGGACCCTCCAGCTCCGCCTGCCTCCAGCTGAGCCCAGGAGTGGGACCCCTCCTCAGACCACAGGCTCACCACGGAAACACCCTGTCTCTGTGAGTGCTGAAATGATCCCGGACAATGAGGTTAATGAATATGTTCCTCTAAGCCCAGAGGCGCTGGGGAAGATTGGGATCAGCTTGTCCCCACCGGCGGTAAGGCGTGCGCCCAGGAGCAGGTATTGTCCAAAGGTTACACGGTGCAGATGTGCTTCGGGCCATGCCAGGAGATAATAAATCATTGTTTATTAAAAGCCTTTTAAGGATGCCTGTCGAATAAAAGGAGGTGTGTGGCTCTCCCCCAGCTTCTCCCTCCTCCAATTCATGCCCAGCGCCAGTAACTGAGCTGCCCGTGCTGACAAATCGCTGTTCTGAGCTCATAGTCCCAGAAGCACCTTAAAAAGCGGAGGAATGCTGTATGCTGGGGCCAGGCTGGAGGGAAGCCAGTAGCCAAGGAGGCAGCTAAGAAAGATGGTCAGCAGAGCAGGGAGACAGGCAATAATGCTGATGGGCCTCATACGCCAGCCACAGAGAAGTCCCGATCTTGAAACGCATCCAAAACAAGCATCGCATTTGGTCTAAAATGATGTCACTGCTGATCATTAGTGTGGTAATTACAGTGAAAGCCTTTTGCAATTGTATCCTCTGAAGGGTCATTAATGCAACCCAACCGCACCAGTAAATGTCTCATTAGTCTTATTTCAGACTTATGTATTTTTCAGAGCTACAGAATCCTAATAGTCTTTTCCCTCTAATAACATTAATATCTGCTCCCTGCTCTGGCCTCGCTGACAATGGGCCCTTCTCCGGCTTCCCAGCACTCTGCTTGGGAAGATGCATTTCTAGCAGGGAAAGGGCACTGAGAGCCAGCGTTTGAGAGATCGCGGGCTGGATCCTGGCCCCTGGTCACTGCTCAGGAGGCAGCTCCTGGTCCTTGTTCAGAGCAAACCTCATCTGGTTGGAAATCCGGGGGAGGTGGAAGGGGTTAAACACATGGACACGGGATCAGTCAACTTAGGAGTTCCTGGAGTCCAATGTCATGCCAATGGTGCACGAGATCCTTGCTTGGATGGCTGCAGGGGAAGGTGGGTCAGATGCTGCTCCATGTTTCCACTGACCTTGTTTTGGGGGAAAGGGAGAACACAAACTATTTGCAGAAGGCTTATGGCTGCCCAGGAGCATAAGACCACTGGGAGGAGATCAGAAACCAAAACCTTGTTGACAAGTTGGAGGCCTGGCCGAAAGAAAGCAGAGCAAAACTCAGCAGAGGCAACTGCAAGCTCAGCAGGAACACCCAGCTGCACAAACAGGGCCGGGAAGGCAGGCACCGCTGAGAAGGGAACCTGGATAAGAAGGCAAACCTCACACTGCCACAACAGAAAACGTGCTGCCCGCAAGGCGCGTGAAGGGACTTGCCCACCCTTGGCACCAGCTGGACCTCTCTTGGATGGGGCACATGGCTTTTGCACAAAAGAAGCCTGTTACAGAGATTAAGGAGTGATTTGGGTCAGGGTTAGGCTCAAATTGTGGTCCCGTCATATCCAAATGTCCAGAAGAGACTTTGGAGAGTGGAGTGGAGACAGAAGGGAGGAATCTACTCCCCAGCAAACCAAAGACAATGAGTGGTGCAACTTACAGTGTCAAAGACCCTGAGATGCTCCAAGGCTGCTGTTAGCATCCCAGCAGAGATAGCAAGGTGGGGGGCGTCCAGGAAAGAGCTGTCTGGCCAACTGCCCTTGGCTTCTAGCTAAAGGACACCCTGGGTGGGAGTTCCACAAAAGAAAGCCTAGAAAATCTCCCTGGCTGTGTCCTCAAATGCTGTGAGCTGCTCTCTGGGACACGTCTTGGTCCCACACCCCCTCCCAGCCCATCATGTGTAGCTGTTCCTCGTGCAGCCAACTCCTTTAATCAGAGAAGAAAAACCCTCAGAACACAAGACTCAAATCCACCAGGAAAGGTGACAGATTCTCCTATTCTTCAAAGGGGCTCTTTAAATATTAAAAATAGCATTGTTGTTTCAGCAACATTAATTTAAATGATGCACACATGACACATTTAATCACCTTTGCATGTTCCAGACACAGCGCTCTCTGCAGCAACAGAAGCCAGGTAAGAGCTCTTCTTTTCTAGTTTGTCCTGTGACAGAAAAAAGGAGTACATCCACTGCACAGAGGAGGCGGTGAAGGTTTATTCCCAGCCTGCACATGCACAAGGTGCGATGAGACGTGACCAGCTGAAAGCCTGTGGCGTGGAGCCACAGAGCCCAAGAGCATCGCCTTCCTTTCTAAAGGTGGGCTTCCAGACCAGCTTGGCTAAAAGCTTGTCCCCATAAGACAGGGCTGAAGTAGGTCAAATACAAAGACTCATCCAAAAGCACACCCTGAATGTTTTCCTAGTTATTCCTACAACCGCTCAACCCATGCTAAATTCATGCTTTAATAGCTCCTTCCCTTGCTCTGCTGTTCTTCCAGCTTTAGTAGTTTGATGATCCATTTTGGCCCCTATTTTCAGGTATTGCTGGCTGCTAAAAGGAAACCAACATCTTCAAATACATCTGTGACTAAAGATGTCTTGGAATAAGTTGGTTGCAACCATCATCTTCACCTTTCCCACGAAATGCATTTTTGGACCAAGAGAACAAGCGTAACTCAGGCACCGTAAGCTGAAGCTAAACGCAGGTGGGGAGTTAGATTGGCTACCATCGTCATTTAGGAGGAGCTGCCTGTGGAAGACTTTACAATGAGATATACAGACTCCATCCACCACAGGTGCCTTGCAGGCTCTTTCTTCTATGAACTAGAGCAGTTTTTCCTTTCTCCCTGCTTCACAGAGTCTTTGCAGAACCAGGGGCTTCAGGTACCATCTGCAGAGCTGCCCACACACCATCAGGATTTATTTTCATCAACCTCTGAAGAGATGAAGAGCCAACCACGATGCCTTGCTCTCCACCACCGTTTGTTCTAGTGACTACACTCAGCACACTATCTAGTCAGCTAGAAAACATCCCCCCTCCCCCACAAAAGAGCTTCACTTTCTTTTGCAGACCCAACCAAGGGCAAGGGGGGGAAATCATATGATTGTAAAATGATGGAATTAATCTGCAACTTGACCTTCACTAATGATGGATGGTCTGTTTGTAAAGATCATCGGTTGAAAGCCTTCACTCAGATGCATCACCTGCAGCTGCAATGAATCGAGGGGACAACCTGACGTCCTTCCTCAGCTCTCTGGGGGTTGTGCAATACATGCAGGGAATAGTCCAGTTTCTGGTGACCAAGATACTTAACCTGTATGAAGTGAATCCAAATTTAATTTGAGATCTGGGCTGTACATGAGTCAAGTGCAGTGGTTAGGTTGGGGTTCAGGTTCTTATGTCCAAGTGTCCCAATATGAGTTGTGTATCTCATTATGGCTTACTTCAAAACAGGCCTTGCACAAGAGCTGAGCGTAGCTGCAGATAATTTAACTCTAAATTTTGGCTGCTTGCCTGGCTCTGCGTCACTTGCTGCTGAAGGAATTGTCGTAATCTGCAAATTATTTTCTTGTATTAATTCATTCTGGTGAAATAAAACTTTTGCAAATTGCTATCAGCCTAAAACTGGATATGCTGGGAGCTACCTTGTGGACAGTACTCTCTCTGCTCTTGGTGACGGTGTGTAATAGCTTCTCGTATTCAAATGTGAAATACCAGCTCTTTGTGCTCAGGATCTCACGATAGCCACAGGAATTCTTTTTTTTTTTTTAAGCTGTGATCTTCATTATTTGAACTTATTGCCGAAGTAAAGAGAAGAAGGGAGCCGTGGATCTGGACTAGCTGTTTCTATATTCCGACGTGCTCAGATGCAGAATAACAGGCAAGTCGCTAGCTTGCCTGGCCTGTCGCTGCACACAAGGACTAGGACTGTGGCTGCAGGATCTAGAAACCTTCTTCTGTCCCAGGCTCTTGCTTGTTCTCCTCATTGGTCTCGTGTGGCCTTGGAGCAGCTCTAAGGAGTTCAAAAAGCTCGAGCTGCCTTTAAGCCAAGACCGCAAGTGATGAAGTGTCAGGGAAAGAAGTTCTTTAGACCCTTCTGGGGCAGAACTGGCTTGTTCCCAGCGCTCTGCCCATGGTAACTGCCAGGCTCTGGGCAGGGGCTGTGCCTGTGCATACAGGCTCTGAGCTGCCTGCCAGCAGCGAGGGGGGGCAACGTCTCCAAGCATTTCTGAGGCTGTGGGACACAGCGGAGCAGGCCACGGGAGGAAGAAGATAAGAACTTAAAGAAAACCCCTTATAGTTCCAGGCAGCTTAGGGCTGGTAATTAAAGGAGTGACAGTACATTGTGCTTTTTCCCAGCTCCTGCCTCTTCAAGGGAGGGAGGTTTGGATTATGCATTCCGACGTGTAACAAGGTCCACTGGTTTGGAACAAGAAGTCTGCCAAAATGCACAGCCTTGGAAGGGGGAGCTGAATAGGAGGGAGGTCTGAAGTCGCCTTGGTGCCGTTTCTGCAAGCGCAGAGAATATTAACAGCACTCTGTGGGAAAAACCAGCCATCTCCAGCACAGATGATGGAGAACACAAACCCTGTTCCCCAAATATTTCCCTGGATCTGATTTTCCTTTGCCAGATGTACTTCCTGATTGCCACACTGGGAAGAAAAATCTGGGCATGGCAATTTGGTTTCTTGAGTCCACATAACCACTGCGATTTGAATAAGGTTTCAGAAGCTCATTAGAGACGTACCAGCTGTTTTCAGTAGTGCTGTCCTCTGACTGCATCGTAAGTAAACTTACTACTACCTAACACCTCCAGGGGTAAAGCACGCTGACACGGGCAGAGGGCTTGGAAACCCAGGCCTGGTGCCCAAGCAGAGCCAGCCCCCACGCAAAGCCCCCGTTCGTGTCCAGTCTCCGGAGTCAGGCACTCGGCAGCAACTGCCAAACAGACCCCCTGGTCGGGACCATTTCTCTGTAATTCAAGGAAAGCCTTTTCTGACGGTGCAAGAATCACGCAGTGATGCCATCACCCATGGAGTCTGGAGGTGACAAACACGCTGCAACATCACAGTGAAACACACTTAACAGCTTGCACTCTGCCAGGGGCTGTGCACAAGTTTAGCTCTGATGAAGCAAAGCACCCAGCAATTTCAGCTCAGCAGGGGCTTAAAGTTAAGCATATCTTGAGGATTTTATGAATGACAAAGAAAAGGACTATACTTGCTACAAAGATGCAAGTTTAATTCTGAAAAGGTGCTTCTTAAAGAGGACACATCCTGCAGACCTGGTGAGCTGCACACCAGGGACAAACCTCTCACATGTGCTCTCTGGACTCAGGATTTACATTTCCATTTTCTGTGTCGGTGTGTTTGGAATGGGACAGATAATGATGCTCAGCAGAGGGGTTTGATTTTTCTTTCTTGTTTGTTTCTTAACCGGGGAATTTTTCCTGTGATTTCAGAAATATTGTTTTTCGCTGGGTACTAAACCACCCAGTTAAAAAGAATGTGGCCTTTGTGTGCATGGAGGTTGTACAACCTCTTTGCTGTTCCGTGTATAAGTGCTCGAAGGAGTGTTTGTGCAGAGCTAAGCAAACAGGTGAAAACATTTCTGTGTATATAAAACTTATTCAAACACCGGTGCCAGAGTGCTGGAGCTCGACTGATCATGAAAGCAGATACTGTACTCAAATACGTCCAACAAGTTTCACAGTCTACACTTGATTGCAAAATTCAGAATACATGATTTGTCTGGGGCGGTTTAGCTGTGTAGGTCTGCGAGGTGAAAGCGGTGCCAAGAGCAATGATAACCAGAGCCGGGTGGCAGTTTTTGTGCGTAAGCCATCAGCACGGGCAAAGCGTTAGAAGCACAATTCTGAGTAAAACACTCATTCAGAAGTGTGAACAAGATGTAATAAAAACCTATCAATAGGGAATTTGCGGTTATGCATCGTTCCCTCAGCTCTCTATGCACTTGCATGGAGAAACAACTTAAGAACAAAAGTTGTGCTGACTCCAGCAGTGGTTACCTGCATGTGCAGCCTCCTGGTACCTGCTAGAAGGATTCTTATGACATCATTTAAGGCACTTCAGGCTTTCTCCAGCACTGGGAGACAGTGATTTTTGCCTTCAGATCATCCTCTCAAGCTGCCGCAGCCTGAAATAGCTCTCTTATTCATAGACAAGCAGTGGATGCAATTCACATTCATTATCGGCGTGTCATTCACAGTCCATGCACCCATGGTAGCTTGTCCCTTCCTCTCACACCTCCACTTCTTCCTCCCCAGCTCACAGAGGATAGCAAGGTGCCTGATGACATGGATTGCTCTCATCTAACCTGCAACCCATGTCAATTCGTTTGTCTGCTTCAGCAGCGGAGCTCAGTGATACAGAGGAGCATCGCAGACTCTGCAGAGATGGGAGCTTCCATGGCTGGGCACGTCCGTGAACACGGCAGTGCCAGCAGCAAGAGCAGAGCCGCAGGCGACCAGCCGTGCTGACTGCACTTTGATTTTGGAGGGGTGAGCTTCAGCTCGGTAGTGGTCTGAGAGCAGAACAAATCTGGGTCTGCCCAGTATAAACCAGCCCAGCAACTAGCCTTGAGGGCTGGGCCATAATGGGAAAGTGATAGGATGCAGTGCGTTAGGCCAATGGGGGAGACATGAGCAATTCACAAATACCCTGGAGCTAAAAGCACCGAGTGCTGTGTGCTCTGAAAGGTCATGGCCACCCTTATTGAAAATTATTTGTATAACTTTTACTTGACAAAACTTAGGGGAACTCCAAAAGTTTAGCCTGATTTGGCTGTAAACTCCTCCTGAAAGTGCATGACTTGTTACTGCCTGGTAGCTTGCTAACGTCTCCCCCTCTCCAGTGGGAAGCAGCAGCATTGGCGTGGGAGCTCATTGCTGACCCCCGGAGCCACAGCAGCAAACCCCCACCCTGCAGAGTGGCAGGAAACAGCCCCTCCGTCCCAAGCCCAGCAAACTCAGGGTGCGAGGAGAGGGTATCTTGGGAGCCCTTTCCAGTGACCACCCACCAACAGATATCTTCCCCAGCTCCAGCAATCCCTTGACCCACAGGCAGCAGCCCAGCTGGGTGCTGCGCACCCAGGCAGAGCCCACCCCTCTCCCACAGCTCCAGTTAAGCTGTCATCAGGCTCCCCTTCGCTCAGACACCTTCCCTGCAGAATGCGGCCCTTTTCCTCCACAGGCCATATGTTCAGCTTTACAGAGGTGAAAAAACCTGTGCAAACACTGACCCACAGCAAGCAGCAAACTGCTCCACCCCAGACCCACTGCTGCTAAACATCCCAAGGACCTGCAGCTCCCGGCCGCACACCCATACCTTCTCCAGCTGTTAATACTCCTCACATGCTTTCGCCTAAGTGATGGAGAAAAGTGTCAGGCTGGGGAAAAGACAGATCACGAGTATTTCTGGCCCTGACATTTTCCTCCAGATATCTGGATTTCCATATATTTGAAAACCTAATATAAACAACAGAGAGAAAATTTGCATTTCGGGCAGTGAGGAATGAAAAATGGAGGCGGTGTAATGTATTGCTGCTCGAAGAAGAGGAATGACAGTGGTAAAGTCGAGCACACACGACAGCACCCAATCGGCTTGTGGCAAACTCATTTCCTGGCAGAATATAGGGTTTCATCTGCTGGAACATTTAATAGGCATCAAAGAAAGATCACTTCCCTCCTCTCAGAGCAGATTGAGAGCCTTCGCTCTTGCTTTATTTTTGCCATTTTATTAAACCCTTTATATAGTTTTAATACAATATGTATGATCCTCCTGAAAACAAATAAATTCTTAGGCGCTTCCCAGATTCTAAGGATTTCTAATGGTTACGTATGTTTTATTTATATTTTCAGAGAGACATTAAATATACGATCTGTAAAAATATGCAACAACAAAAAAATCAACTCTAATTTATTGCTCCATACAGAGCAATGTTACGTTATGGAGTTAATTTTCAGATCTGGGGAGAATCAGCCCAGGGAAAGGGCTGAGCACCCTCCCACTGCATCCAGGGTCACAGTCGTGGCTGAAAAGCCCCAAAGTGTGACCTCGGGGACTTTAGTCTTTACTAATCCGGGCACAGGGACTTGACTGCGGCTATTCCTGGCTGGGTCACAAGGAGAGAGCTGGGAGCAGCAGGACACACTCCAAGAACCAAACACAAAGAGTTGGGACTGACAAACCCTTTCCCAAACTGCAAGTGCCCAGTTACTCCAGAGCAGCATCATGTGATAAGCCAGGGCTAAACGCCCCAGCTCCCCGCGCCAGTTGCCCTGCCCTGCAAAGAGATGGCTAACTCCTAGCCGGCTGGACGTGCTCCGCGCCTGCCCGGACTGCAGGCACTCCTCCCATTCGCACAAAATGCCGTATGCGGGAGCCCTGCAGATCCCAAGCTCCTGTTTGATTCATCTCCAGTACAACTGACAAGCTCATCACGGACACCACCGCACCCACGCCAGTGGACCAAGTAGATGAAAGCTCTTAGGAAAAGTGCTTTCAGCACTGCAAGGTGCAAAGGACGCTCACAGGCAAGGCCAGCCTGGTGATGGAGCACCCTGGGCTGACTTTAAGCATGCTTTTCTGTACTTTTTAAATTTCATTTCACAGTATCTATGGCTTCCCAAAGCCAGAAAACCTGTGTGAGGGATGGGGTAGGAGGAGGAGTAGAGCGCACAGGATGATTTTTGATGACAGTGTTCAGCAGAGCTAGAAGCAGAGTGTCTGGGAACCTTAGTTATGGCTTGAAGCAGCCTTTTGCTCTGAGGCTCCCTTATTTAGGAACCAGAGAAATGCATCAGAACATTTTCAGAGGTTCATCAATTCCGATCAGGTTCTGTCTGGACACACGATCTCTCCAGCTCAGGCATATCCTTGGCAGGCAGCTCCTACCCCCAAAATATACAGGCACACAAACACACAGGCATCTGCTGTGCTTGCGTGAATGATGCCTGCGCTCTTGCAGAAGGGAACATGCTGCTGAAGAACTTGTCACCTTGCACATGGACCTCTCTGTTGTGGTGCACAGGTCTGCAGAGGGGTGGAGGGTGCTCTGCACTGTCATTAGCACGACAACCTGGAGCGTACCCCTTCAGTCTGTCTCCTCACTTCTTGGTCCTTCCCAATCTGAAGCCCAAATCGTGTTTGTGACATTACATTTATTTTGTGGCACCCAGCTGTGATAGCACAACAAGGATCCTGGCTTGGGCTGGGCAGTGGGCAGAGATGATTCAGAGCATCCAGAGCAGGTGGGACCTCACCACAGAAAAATTCACAGTTAAAGGAGGTATGGACAGGGAAGATCAAGTATCCATGGGATTCACCAGGAGGCATCATGAGACTCTTGATGCCACTGAAGAGTGGGTGAGCTTGCATCATGCATATTAAGAAAGCCTTAATTGTGTGTTATAGATCTGTAACTCTGCTACACAGTGAACATCCTCATGTCAAGGACATGACAGAGACTTTCACAGCCTTTCTACCTTGGGCACCTTACAGTTATTTTTAATACCATCGGAGTAATAAGACATCCAAAAATCCCCCCCAGTCCCTCTCAAGGAGGCAGGGAGCTGGTGCCACAGACGAACCTACAGCCCATGCACACGCTGCCTTTCTGATGTACAGTTTGTGCTGAATACATTATTTTTGGTCTTGTGAGCACAGTGATGTGAAGTGACCTACTGGTTAAGGGTAACCTGCATTAACAGAGCTGTAGTCATGTTGATTCAGAATCTCTCTCATGTGTGTCCTTTAGAAAAATGTATTTGCAGACAACACAGTCAGAGCTGGTACTCCAGCGGGTCTCTCCTCACGCAGTGTGTGACACATGCTTGTACTTCTTGCAAATCATTAGTCCAGACACACAAGTACAGAAATAGAAGTAAATGCTACGTTAGCCTCGAAGACACTGGCCTCCTCACACCACGGTCGCGTGGAGGTGGCAACGCTGGCTGTGTGCGGGCTCACCCTCATTGCTCTGCCTGCAAATCCAGGCTTTCACCGGATCTTCTTTTCTCTCAGAGATCTGCCTGTTCCACAGGGGAGCTCTGAAAGGCCCAGAAAGGATGGATCCTGTATGCAAAGCCATGCCTGAAGCTATGTGTCAGTTCTGAATCGGGATGAGGCTAGAGACCTGAGCTCTGCAATAACAGAACTCTCAGCTTGCTGGCCAAAAAACAACAACACTATCAGAAAAGTTAGCTTTCTAGTTATCCAAAAGTGAAAGTAATATGAAAAGACAACAGAAATAATTCAGGTTTTGCTAACTAAATGCTTCATTTTATTCACAGGCTTATGTTTTCACATATACACTTGTATTTTAAAAAAGAAAATGGTTTATAAAAACCCAACACAATATCTTTTCAAGGAGCATAAAAAATAACCAGCCTTCCAAACTTTAAAAAGACATTTTCCAATTAGCTTTAGGATTAAATAATTCACAAAGTTAGTACTTTTGGCTGCGCCCAAGCTTCCTTGGACAGGGAACCTCCTCCCCGCCCCAGTTTCAATCAAGGGTACCGAGAAAAGAGAAAAGAGAAAAGAAAGAGGAAGCAAATTAAAGATTTTGCCAACATTTTTCCTAGATTGCTTAAATTCCAGAATTAGCGACAAGAAAGTTGCCCTCGCTGGCTATTCAGGACCTGGAAACAATTTTCGATGACTGCAGCAAACATGCAAGCTGTGCCTCCCCACACGGGCTGGTCAGCAGATGGGGAGGTGGCAGGATGCCCAGCCACCCCTGGCTGCTGGCCGCCGGCGGGAGGGAGGAAGGTGGCAGCGCTCGCTCCTGCTCAGCTGCGCTCACCTCCTGCCATAAGCAGCTGGACGCAGTGCGTTTTCCACCATCACCCTCCGGCACCCAGGAAATCCCTCTCCTTCTGCTTTCCTGGAGGGAAGTCCAGCAGCCCAGGAAAGCTGCTGCAAACTCCCACCTGCCTGAGTCTGGATGGCAGGAGACGACTAGGGAGAGGTACCTGAATCCCAAAGCAGGAGGCATCTTCCCTGCTGGTCCACCTTGGCAGCGGGGCACAGCTCGGGGACCGCCCAGCTGCTTTGAACACTTTAAGCAGCAGGGCTGCTCCCTCACAGCAGCTCTGGGGCTTGTCCGTGATGCCTATTCCAACACACTCCTTGCCAACACCCAAACATCACCAGAGACCAGGCACAAGCACCTGGTGCCTGGTTTTCTCACTGACAACTGGTCAAGCATAGAGGGCAACGCCCTTCATCACCAATCCTCCAGACACCACCTCTGAGCCAGTCCAGACACCCCCACCCACAAAGCCCCCTGACATCCCCTCTCTGTGCAGCGAACACCCGCGCACCCAGCCAGAGCAGCACCCAGTACAGGCAGAATTAGCAGGAAACCCAGCTGACACAAAAGTGAAAACAAACTGACTCCTTAGCCCTTAATATTCACTTCAGAGTCCCAGACTGCTCAACACCAGCAAAGCCCCTGTTCCTCTCCCCTCCCCACAGCTTCCTGCCCCACTCGCCCCCCCAGCCCAGGGACGCTCACTACTTGCACAGGCTCTGTGCCGAGGGGCTCAGCAGACCCAGCCGCGTCCATCGCTAGCCAGGACATGCCTGCAGGGCACATGGCAAGCTGTGGTAGACCAGGGCTACTGTGCCCACAGGATTTTTGTGAGCTTGGCCAGTGGCAGGGCAGGGTGAAGGCAGGCAGGCAGCTGGGCTGCAGTGGTCCTGGGGCTCATGGTCTGATAGGATCCAGCTCTGCTGGAGCACCTCCATGGAGCACCTCCATGGGGCACCTGCCCTGCCCTGCCCAAGTGCCAGCCAGGCTCCCCTGGCTTACCTGCTCTCCCACCCCAGGTCCCCTTGGCAGGGGAATGCTGCTATTTGCTTGTTATTACCAGCAATCGCTGTTAATTGATTTTTCGCCCCCCCCCCCCCCCCAAGTTTTTCAGTTTGACAGGTGTGACGAGCAGACAAGGCTCTCCCTGCATGGAGGGGTACAGCACCCGGCCAGAGGATAATTCAGGCCCCATAAGGCAGCTCCAGCAGCTCTAGTGATCGCAGGCAGACAGACCCATTACCTGTCCTTGACCTGAACAGCCATACATGATTCTAGACCTGAATATCCCAGTCATTTGTTATGCTGTCTGGAGAGCCCTCCTCTGCTATCAGAACCAGGAGGCAACACAGAGACCAAGGTGTCTCGTCTTCCTTGGCCCCTTTCCTTCACAGTCCGTTGCAAAGTGATGGTGGGGATAGGCCATGGCACCAATAGAGCACGGACAGAGGAAGATACAATGTGCGCAAGCCAAGGCCACGTGCGAGATGTCAATGCTATTTCTACTGCCAGGAGTGTTTGTTCCCACAAGGGTGTCTCAGCCCTTTGAGCAGCGAAATTGCCCAATGTCCCTCTGAGAGCTTCAACCAGTTGATGCCTCTCCTCACCTGCAGCTCAGCAGCTTCCCTCCAAAAGCCACCGGTTTGGGAGCAGCCTTCTTGCCTGCCGCCCAGTGAGGCTCAGCACCCACCAGCTCCATCCCTGCCTGCACCCCGACACCGGGATGGAGCCGTGCCCGGCGCCGCTGCTGATCCTGCACGCCGCATCCCGCTGCCGCTGCGCACGGTGTTTGCTGTGGTTAGCCAGGCTGCAGAGCTACTGAGCAGTGTTTAGCTTTCCAGGTTTGTAGCTGAAATGATGATTCTCATCACCACTTGAATTTAATTTAAATGGTTTGCTTCTGCTTTCATTTTATTGGCACCCATTATATCCCCCTTGTACCTCTGGCATTTCCTTAATAGTCTTTTGACTCATCTGCTCTCAGGAGGAGAAATATTTTTTACAAGAACAATATGAAGTAACAGTTATAAAATCTGTAGCCTGGTGATAAATGTTAAGGACTCATATTCTTTTATTGGAAATTGCTGTCTTTCAAATGTTTAACAGATTTGTAAAAATAATTTCTCCAAAAGGTTACAGTTCTATTGAACTCCATTAGAGAGAGGCTGAGCTTTAAATCACGCGCCGCATCCCGGAGCCCGCGCACGGGGACATGCCAAAGTCATAACTTTCTCCCTTCATACACAACATCTCCTGGCTCCTCTCCAGCATCATTCCATTTCCAGGACACTTTCCTTGACCCTCAGGTCCCTCCGCCACAGCCGAGGGGGTGCGCCTGCTGGAACCCAGGCGTGAAATGATGAAGGAGCGGGGCTGCGGTGGCTCCGGCTGCGCCAGGACCTCAGATGTGAAATCGCCACTTTTTTTTCCCCTTCTCCTCATCCTGGCCTCTCACATGCCGGGCGGAAAAGATTGTATTTATCACCTGTCAGGGCTTGGCAGAGCTGAGTTACGTGGAGCAGGACAGCATAAAATTATCATACACAAGCATGAAATTACAAAATCGCTCGGAACTGAACAACAAAATTATTTCATTTCTGAGGGAGGCCATTCCATTTTTTAGTCGTGACACCTCAACTGCCAAACTTTGAATTGAAATTGAGTGTGAGGTGCATGGAATATAGACAGCAATAACAAGCAAAGGCATGTAAACTAGCCATGCAAATACACTACATTAATGGCCCCAGAAACCTCCCACAGGAGATATGTAACTAAATAAATGTCACATGTCCCAATAACTCAACTTTTCTTATACATTGTGAAATGAATTATGCTGCAATTGCAGCACAGGCTGCTCCTGGCGACGGGACTCCCATTTGCCTGGTATTCTCCTGGACTGCATACGGTTTTTGCTTTTCCTCTCCCAGCTTTTATTATCAGAGGTGGGTAAATACAGCAGATGTTTGGTCATCGGCTGGGTCTGAAGCTGCAAGGTGGGGGTGCAGCAAAGCAGAATGCAGCTCCCTCAACTGCAATTTGGTGATGATATCCCCATCTTTTGTGAGAACTTCCCCGCAGCTGTTCAGATGTGCAGGCAGCAAGGAATGATGCTATCGCATCTCATCCAGACTATAAAATCCCCCGGACTTGTGGAGCAGAGCTAACATTTCTATCTGTCTATTGCAACCTGGTCTCAGGGCTGCTCTGTATGCACCAAAAGGTCTTGCAGAATTGCGCAGGGTTTATTAGGCTGCTTATGCAAGCCAGGCATCACGCAGGGAGGTAAAAGCAGCAATCTTCCCAGTTAGCTTCCTCACCAGGGAGAGCTCGGCCAGCAACCCCTCGCTCAGCCAGGGAACAGACATCGGCAGTAATTGTGGCGAGAGGTAAAAAAGCAGTTCCATTTTATTGCAACTAGTAGCATCCTGATGACTGTAGGCAAGACAGTCCCAGAGGAGCAATATTTTATAAACACTATTTGTGTCAAAGCTTATTGTGTGTTTGTCTGACTTTCCCTGGGGACAGCAGCCCGCGGTGTAAATAACGCAGCACCTTCGCCGCGCTGGCACAGTGCTGGGTGCAGGCACTGCCGCGTGGCCGGCTCCTCAGAAGGGCTGGGGTCTGCCCGGCAAGGCAGCGGGGAGCAGGCAGGAGCTGCCGGACAGGGTGGGCGTTCAGCAACCGGCTCCGCTGGGGAGGAGGCAGCGTGATCCATCATGGGGGGAATGGATTTGTCAGCTCCCTCTGTGGCGCTGATGGGCTGTGCAGGGTCTGAGCAGAGCAAACAAAATGAGATGTTAAATAAAATTAAAGACAGAGTGAAATAGCCGTCTGGGATTGGGAGAGACACCAAGCTGCCTCCCGCCAGGCCGAATCACCCACGCCAGAGGCACCGCAGGCTCCTGTCGTTGCTTTTGCTGGTTGCTGCTTGCATCCCTGCCCCGCTGGCCAAGGTGGGACGCCCTGCACAGCCACGGGGCCAGGACCCACAGCAGGCTGCTGGGGAGGGTCTGTGCAACTCTGAGTGTCAGAAGGTCCTTGGACCCTCCAACAGCTGGGTGTGATGCAGGATCTCCTGCAGAGACCCTGGGAAGTGGCGCACCAAAGCCTCACTTCTGGTGTCTCAGCGGAGCAGAGAGAACACCCGCAGCGGGGCAAAGAGCAGTGGGGGCTGGAGGCACCAGGAATCCAGAGAAGCAAAAACCAGCTGCTGAGGGGACTCCAGCCGGGAAAGCTTGTCCATCCTTCCTTTTCCACATAAGCCTTGACCTTGTTACATCCCTACACCCCCCAGCATATCACTCTGGCTTCAGGCAGTCTTGCAGAAGATGTAACCCTCACGGCAGGTCCCTGCTCTGGCTGCCCCACGGCCCCGTCCTGTGCCAAGCCGCGCTCTCGTGCAACCCAGCTCCGCAGCCCTGGAAACATCCCACGCTCTGTCCCACACGTGCCAGCCGTGAAGAGGGGGAGCAGGAAAGTTTGTTACGGTTTTCAACAAAGACAGTAACAAATCAGTCAGAGAAAGGAGACAAAGCCAGTCACCAGGGCCACAGACTAGAAATGCAAATTGTCCCAGTCCCAGGTGGGGGGTGCTGACCCCAGGACAGTCTCCAGCCAGGGGAAGCAGCAGTGTTCGTGGCTGTGACCCCCGCCTCAGCTGGGGCTGACCCTGAACCAACGTGGGAGGTGGCTGCCAGCCCTGCCAGCAGCTCCCATGGTCCAAACACAGCCGTGCCAGTGGCAGCCGGGGAGCACACAGCCTGGGTATTTAAACTGGCGATAAAACCAGCCTGAAATGCTGTCCTGGGGGTGGGAAACGGGCAGCCTGTTCCCACCTGGCGCTCAGCATCCCAGCAATAACACAGCTCAGAGAGAGTGAGCTTTGACCAGGCTGAACGTCTCTGACCCTTTCACAGAAACTTTTGATCTCAGCAGATAGATATTTATTGACCATTGTTCTTCTGCTCCACCTGCTTTAAAATATGAAGAGAGATTTTGTAAGGGTCAGAATTTCTGACTGGAGCCCAAGCAGCGTTAGAAGGTGGCCTCGTGCAATGGGGAGTTTCAAGAGAACAGAGATTCCTAGTGATTTATGATGAAGGAGGCAAACCTGGCCTTTGCTTCTCCCAGGCAAGCCTTTGATGCTGCCCCCTTTAATCCTTAGCCACCTGGTACTAATTATAACTGTAAGATAGTCTTTATATTTAATTAAAAACAAGGAAATGCTTCTCCATATAATGAGAAGCCTCCGGCAACAGACCCTGCGTTCTCCCCCCACCAGGTTATGCTCTGGTATCCATCCCCTCTCATTTCCATTTGAACGCAGCAGCACAGGAGCCACTGCAGACCCAAAGGAGCACTCTCCCAAGGCAGCACCACTCCACCCACCCCAGCTAATCGCCTGCCCCATGTTCGCTGGGGCATTGCCACAGCTTCTTACAAAAGGGCCAGGAGCAGGAGGCCAGGAGCCCCCTCATGAGGGGCAGGTGGGTGTACAGAGTGCGGGGCTGGCCAGTAATTTCCACTCCAGGCTGGCTGGAAGTGGCTGTGATTGCAATCTGTGCCTCTACCTGGAAAACTCCGAAGAGCTTTTGCTGGCATGTGCTCAGCTCAGCAGACATCGTGTGCAGCCCTGGCAGGTGGGGGAACATGGGGAAAGCCGAGGCACTAAGTGAGGGGGGGCAGGACCAAGCGATTGCTGTCCCAAGGCACGAAGCCAGGAGCGGCCACAGGACAGAGCATCTCCTTGCTCTGTGGCAGGGGAGACCACGGGAAGGAGCCGTCTGCTGAAGAGTGGGAAGTGCGGGAAAGGTGGGAGCTGTAAACCCTCTTTCACATAACTAAAAAAAGGCCACCTGTAATCAGGTGTCTGGCACGATGAATGCCAGGGCACCAAAAAGCAGAGCAGGAAATCTCAGCATGGCTCCTGGTGGTTCCTGAGGTGGGTAAAGGGCAAGGGAGGCATCAGGTGATGCAGATCAGCAAACGTGGAGCCTGCTCCGCAAAGGGGAAGGAAAGGTTGGGAAATTATAATCAGTTTAAGTCAGTTCAACTTCAGTTCCCAGAAAAATATTGGAACAAATGATCAAACAAACTATTTATAAGCACCAAGAAGATAACAGGGTGAGTAGCAGCCAACATGGGTTTGTCAAGAACAAATCGCGGCAAACCGATCTAATTTTCATCTGCGACAGGGTAATAGGCCTTCTGGATAGAAAAGAAGCAGTAAATGTCATAGCTTGACTTTAATAAGATTTTTGACAACGTCTTATATGACATTCTCACAAGCAAGCTGAGAAATCATAGTCTAGATGAAAATACTATTTGGTGAGTGTAAAACCAGTTGAAAAACTGCAGTCAGAGACTAGTCATCGATGGTTTGCTGTTAAAATGAAAACTGTTGAATAAGTCTACCCTATATCCAGGGCTATTCAGTTTTACTGACCTATATTATGGGAAAATATAATTATTAAATTTGCAATCTTTGAATGCATTAGAGAGCAGAATGGGAATGGCAAAAGTCTTGAAAAATGCTAAAGAATTATTTGAGAAAACCAGGAATTTATCTGATGGATCCAGGTGCAAAGCACAGCCCCTGAAGGTCAGTGTAACGGGGGAATTACTGGTGTGATAGGAAGAAAGGATTTGTCCCAGATCAGAAGTTGAAATTAGGCCAACAATGTCATGATGCTGAAGGAAAACCAAACAATTTTCAGGAATTTATAAAGGGTAACACATCATATGTGATGGGCAGGATGCAATTTTTCTCACCAACCCAGCAATGACAAGTTGCAGCTTAAAGACCGTTCCGGGTTTGGGAACATGGACCACCAGGATGAAGTCCACAGGTAAGCAAGGAGAAGGATCAGAGTGTCGTAATACTTTGCCTGAGTGAGGGGGGCGGGTAAAAGTCTGCAGAACTCTTGTCTTCCTATTTGCATCCCGTTAGGTGCAAAACACCGTACCTAAGCAGGGAAATGCTGGGGACAGCTTCAGCAGCTCCGCGTGTGGACAGTCCCTCTGCTTGGACCGACCAAACTGCACAGCTGTGCTGTGTGTGATTTCATTGCTAGGCTCCTGGGGCAGCCCCCGCCTCCAGAGCGCTCCCCAGGCTGATGTGGGGTCCCCACGCTGCAGGTGCACTCACACACAGCAGACCACCAGGAACAGGGTCCTTCTGCCACCGGCGCCAGCCAGAGCTCTGCGCACACCCATCGCCTCCGCCGGGCTCTGGCATGGATGCTTACATAAACAGCCAGCCCACAGGAAAACCAAATGAGCAATGACGAAAGGCACGTCTCACCGTGTGATGTGGGGAGGTCAGGGGCCTTGGGCCAGCACCTTGCTGCAGACAGGTAATGGCCTCTAGGCACCAAACCTTTATCGCTATTTTTTTTGGCGAGGTTGGAAATAATATACATGTCCACAGCAAGGGGAAGGGAAAAAAACACAGCAGGGGAAAGACTGGGAGGGCTCTTGGTCCTGTTCTGCAGCCGCTGATCCAGCGGGAAGGAGCGGCCGGTGCCAGAGCTGCAGGGAGGGACAGAGGTCAGCGGGTGAAATGGCTTTGGGAGAGCAAAGGACGGGCTGGGGGTGCGACGCCTCTTCCCTCCGCACCCCATGGCTGGGGCACATCTGGAGGGGGGAGGCAAATGACAAAAAAATCCCTGCTGCAACCAGACCACAGAGCCCCTTCCCCTGCCAAAATGCCGGCCCCTTGCCGGTGGCAGGGCTCTGCGGGCAGCTGCTGCACCGCTCGGTGCAGATGTGCCAGGAGAGCCTGTCCGCAAAGAGTTAAACCCTGCTTCGCCAGACTGTGAATTCTCAGCGAGTCTCCCACATGCAGCCAAACAACAGCTTGACATTTTCCATCCTTCACGAGAAAGACAAAGGCGTGAAGATATTCCCATGATTCCTTTCTGCATGCCTAACTATGAGCTCAGGTGCAGCAGCATTTGCCCTGGACCGGCCTCATCAACATGAAGGGCGAACTCATCGTTTCGGCATCTTTCCTCGCCACTGCTTGATTAATTGGCTCACAACGATGCTGGCTGAATACCTAATGCTTCTCCTGTCCCTGTTCTTTCTTCACAGCCTTTTGCTGCATTTACATATACTTTATATTCCATAATTTTCACACACACAAAAAATGGGAGCACATCTCAGTAATTTGATGTAATGACGGCATGTCACCAAAAAGAGGAATTAGAAAAATCTGTAGGTATTTAATTTATTCTTGTTTTTTTCAAGTAGATCTCTCTGAGAAAGGCATTAATATTCATGTGCATGAAAAAAAGTACGCTCGAAAGGAAATTTCCAGCATTTTAGTTTAAATTAAATACATTTTTAAAGAAACAATATTTAACTAATAACGCTTAAAGGCAAAATTAACAAAAGTAGCAATTTTTACCTAGCAAAGCAAGGTTTTGCCTCAGGGGTTTCCAGTAAAACTGCCCTAACAAGAAAATAGCATGCTGCTTTTCTGAGGAAGGATTCAATGAGTCCAAGAGGGAGGGCATGGAGAAAGGAAAGGCCTTTTACATTACCTTGTCTGTAATTTTTGCTTAACTGTATTTCAATAACACATCGCACTGAGGAGCGTTCAGCACGGTTCTCAGCTCCCTGGCCCCGTGAGCTCCCCCTCGGACGCGCAGCTGGCGGCTCACCAGGACTTTAATGCAACGTCTGGGGATGCTGGGGCTTGTTTCCTTTTTTCCCCTTCATACCCGCCCCCCCCCCCCTTTTTTTTTTTCTTTTCTTCCTCAATTAAATACCTGAAAGGGTAAAATAGAAATCAGAGAGACTATTTTGCAGGAAGCAAGCAAGCAGAAAGTATTCAGCAAACGAAACACAATGATGTTACGGACGGTAATGCCCTCCAATTAACTCTCCAACTTATCAGGACCAAAAAGAAAAATAAACATTACTTTTTTCCAGGAATTCTTGGCAAGAGGCAGCCCTGACTGATAGCAGCCAGCAGTGTTTATGGAGGTGTTTAGAGGTATGAAGGTGGTTGAGGAGGAATAAGAGTGGCGTGAACGGCACTGGGGCTGGATTTTGCAGCAGCGGATCACCCAGACAGCCGTGATTGCACCAAGGTCGGTGCTGGCACGAGCAGGCTTGGCTGAAGGAAAACATGGTGGGGACAAGGGTCTGGAGCCAAACGGGATGCTTTCCGTGATAGCATCGGCGTGTGGGTCGGAGCAGCCTGGCCTTGTTCCACCCTAGCACTACCTGCAATGGGCACGAACTAGAGGAAAGCATGCATGGTCAGGCTATTCCTTGTGGCTGTGCCCCACCAGTGTGGTCACTGGGGCTTGGAGCACCCTTGGGGTGGTGAGGGCCAGCCCCACAGTGCAGCGAGCAGCACCCGGCACCACTCTGCCAGTGGCTGTAATGATCCATGAGAGGAGGCTTCAAGGATGCACGTCCTTGAAAAGGAAAAAAAAAATCTTCAGAGCTGGGATTGCCTGTAAATTCTTCCTTGTTAGCAGGGTTAGGAACCACCTGGGAGCCAGGCAGGGCCTGACTCTGCCCCCTCCCCACCAACTGCCCAGGGATGCTGCTGGCAAACACCTCTGTTAAAGGATGCTGGTCCAGTTTCTGCAAACACTTTGGCTCTCCTGTCTGCCAGTGCAAAACTGTCTTAATCTGGTCTTCAGGAAATAAAACTTCCCATCTTTGTCCTGGCACATTATGAAAAGATTATCCCCTGGATTAAATAAAATTATAGGGTTTATTTCTCAAGTGCGAAAGCCTGAGCCTGCCAGAGGCAGGGGCTGGATAAATGATGGGAACGGTCCCCGCTGGTGGGAGAAACCCGCTGAACGCCTCACCATTAGGCAGGGCTGCACAGGCAGGCAAGAGCTTCGGCAAGGTTTTAAATTGGTCTCCTGATATTTTATGAAATAACTTTTTTTTTCCTAAAGTACTTCTTGATATTTTTATGTTTATATATTTTAACTTAGGATCGGACTCATAAAAAATACATGAGGAGTAAGTGGTTTCTGCAAATGTTTTATACATGATTTGGGAACAGATACTATTCAAAGAGAGAAAAGAAATATTCCTTTTTATGCCAGCCACGGCAAGGAGGCAGCAGGGTTGGGTGGGCTGTGGGGGGGGAGGTGGGTGCCCTGCACCAGCGAGGGGGTCCCACGGGCACAGAGTTGCTGTGGCCACTCAATAGCACCAGATGGGCAACAGTGCCTTCCCCAGCACCTCCAGCCCAAGGTACCCATCAGACACCCACAAGCAGGAGGGGTAACCCCACACCACAGCCGATACACAGGTCTGTGGAGCCACGCTTTCCCTGACCCCACAGGTTTTCCAGCCAAAACGGGAGCCAGGGGATGGGCAGCATGCCTGGTGCTGCAAGGGAAAACTCAGAGCAACGGGCTCCATGTGAAAGGCCCTGAACTCATCCCACCCGACGGCGGCCACAGCACAGCCCATCACAAGCACCAGACGAGCCGTGCTCCACGAGGGCCGATAGGTTTGTTGCAGTGAGGACAATGAAAGAGTTAATGCAGTATTTCATTTGCTTCCTCTGTCGTAGCATATATTATCTTTTTTGACTGTGTAATATGATGCGAAGTTTTTTAAATGATACAATTGTATTCTATTATATTCCACTCTTCGGGGAGATTTTAGGCTCATTTTTTGCATGAATGATACTCACTCGATGCATTTCAATACTGACACAGATAGCACTGTAGGCACACACAGCAGATAGGGTTATAGCAAGTGCACAGATAAATGCAAAAACATATGGCAACATGAGGAAACTCTACATTTTTTATTATATAAAAGCAGAACACATGTTCCCGGATACAGTGTGCAGGATCTGAAAGATGGAGTTACTGTCTCCTTCAGATGGATTTTTATAGGATTTGCTTAAAATAAAATCTAAGCAGGGATTCTGTGCAAATTTACCCCTTTGGAGAATTGAACTGTGAATCAAATTTTGCCTGATCCACAGATGAAAATCAGTTTGGAGGTTTGTTCTCCGTGTCTCTAGTGAGCATTTGTCCAGCTTAACTGAATTTAGCATAATCTCTGTTCAAGTGAGGCCCCAGAGCGGCAGAGCAGGGCAGGGAGCAGGGACAGCACCTCGCACACACAGCCAGGCTGCCCAACGTGGAATGCAGAGGATGCACCCCAAAACATCCTCCTCACAGCAGGGGTGCATCCAGCCCCAGACGGCCCCATGGGCAGGGCAGAGGCTGGCCATGCCAGTGCTCCCCAGCCCACCAGGGCAGCACAAGACCTCCCCAGCAGCAGAGAGGACAAGGGGCTCTGCGGCAGGAGCAGGGCTTCCCACGCTGGCGCATTCCTGAGCAGGGCCAAAGCCAGCATGGGGAAGGTTTCCCTGGGAGAAAGCAGGCTGGTGGACGGCTGCTGACATCCTGGAGCAAGGCAGAGAAGGCTGAGGAGAAAAGCCATGTGTCCCATTTCAGGCATTTCTTCTCCTTCCTTCTCCTCTCCTGCCTGTTTCCAGCCCTGCCCTGGGGGTGTGGACACATCCAGGACCACAAGCAGTCCGATGCCCACCTTCATCTGGCTGAAGAAGGTTCAGGGGGGCTGCCTGCCCAGGATGGTGGTCCAATCACAGCCCCTCACTTGCCCCAAGTCCTGAGAGGCACAAACCCCAAGTACCTCCCTCTGCTCAGCATCCTCCAGCCTGCGAGTGCTGCTGGCTCAGGGTCCCCTTCAATGGGGTCTCCATCCCACAGCACTCCAGATGCAGCAAAAGAGAAGGACGTTGTGAAGGCTGCCTGGCTGCCGGCGAAGGTCTTAAAAGAAATTATAGCCTGCATAAAAATATTCACTCCAGCCAAGGGCCTTAAAACATTCCCCTGAGCATTGAACAGTGACTGAAAGTATATTACTGTGCACTTAAGGTTACTGTAGTAACCCAAGGTCAAATAGCAGCGCGTTATATCCAGATGACTCGGGGATGGATTTGCTTCAGTGCTGGATGGTAACAACAGGGAAGGCAGAGGTTTCACCAGGCACTGGAACTTAACTCGATATTCAATTTACCCTGGAATCAATTTTGATGGAGTACAATTCCCATTTATAATCCCAGGTTATTGCCAGCACTGCCGTTTGATTAGACACCGGCATTCCCAGGCCTCCCACCGCATGTCAGGGCAGGGGATTGCCCGGTGCCTCTGGCCCACCGCATGCTGCCCCCCAGCTCGCACCCAGCACCCACAGACCTTCAAAAGGCCACCCCAGCAAACAGGGCTCTGCAGGACCCTTGGGCACAGCCAACCCACCCGAAGCCCGCCCTTCCCTCCTGGAAGCTCTCCTCTCCTGCTGCATGGCTCGATGTTTAGAGATGATACGGAGGGGCAGAAGAGATGTAATATTTCTCTCTTAACTTTAAGTTCCCATGAATTTAGAATTCTTTCCTCTGAGGGGCTAATTATATAATTTCAATGTTTACTCTGTGCAGACGGATCTTGTAAGATGGTGCCCCAGGGACATGAGAGCTGGATTTAAACCCTAGGAAGGTAGCACTTGCCAGATAGCTTTATGGCACTACTCACATGACAACCCACTGCCTGTTCATTTGTTTTGCAGGGGTATCTGCTGCTGTTTTTTTCCTTCCACTGCCTTTGATTATTGGTCATTGATGCTCCATTGCCTCATTGCTACTCCAAAGACAACCCGCTCGGCGCTCACCCGTGCTGCACAGCCATCCACACACAGCTCTCTACCCCAGCAGCCTGAGCCACTTTGACAAACTGTGCCATTCCTGCACTTCCATGCCCACGTGCAGCACTGACCCATGGCCAGAGGCCTCCCAGCTCGGGCTGCAGCTGCTCCTATGAGGATTTGCTAGTGCCGATGGGCTCCGGTGGCCCACGAGCCCCCAGGGCGCCCGGTCCCTGGAGCTCAGGGGAAGGATGGACCAGGACTGACCACTTCTGGGGCAGAAGAGGGTATTTCTATGGGCAAAGGCAAGCTCAGCTCTGAGCCTGGATTGCCACGAGCATCCCCCAGGGCTGCTCCACCCCAGGAGGAGCCACTGCTGCAACAGCAGCCTCTGCAGAGAGCCCCTGGGGAAGGGGCTTGGCTGGCCACAGGGCGCGCACCCCCCCAGCCCCAATGTTCGCACACAGGGGCGCACTCCACAGCTCTCCCCATTCTGGTGCACCAGCAGCACCTGCCGCTCCCAGACCCACTCGGGGACGTTCCTGCAGCCACTGCCAGTGACCTGCACCAAAGCACCCCAGACCCTCCCCACCACAAGGGCAGCGCGGGAGAAAAGGAGGAACAAATCGCACTCCTGCCTAAGATGCACAAGATGAGAAACATATCATTCACTTCACTGTTCTTCCTTTTCCCCCTTGGGAGTACGTTTCCCATAATTACAGGACCGGAGAAGCCATTTTTGCCTCTCACTATTCACAGCTATTTATATTTAACATATTTTGGCTTCCTGGGTCAGAGATGGAAATTATTCTGCACCTAGCTCAACCTTAAAGTTACAATTGCTGCTTAGGAGCCAGATGCTGAATACAAAAGGGAAAGCTTTCAAAGCTGCACAATTAATTTAACAGAACAAAAAAAAGTACAGTATGGGGTAAACGTCATAATTTTTGGTGTGGAACCAGGAGGGAAAGCAAAGGCAATCAGATTATCCATTTACAAAGTTCACAATTCTCCCAGCCATGAGCTGTCCCTTTAACCACCGCTAAATTGTTTTCTGACAGCCCTTGCTGCAATTTTATCCCCTGACATTTGATTTACATATGATCTTTAAGCACTACCACTGCTGTAATAGCTATTTGGTTAATATTCAAATCACTCTGTGATGTCACATACCTTGATAGGTCATTTCACTGCAGCTTGGCAAAATGCATGTAAAAATAAATGTATAACTAATGAAATAAACTGATTAAGGGGAGAAATCAATCGTTTTACTGCTGTAGTGAAGATCTAGCAGTTAATTTAGCATGGATCTGCAAGGGTGCACGTTAATAGAACAGGCTCTCATCTAATTGGTGCCACAGTAAATGAAATACAGTAATATTCCATGATGCATTGGAAGAGTTCACTTCATTTTCTCTGCTCTTTCCTGATAACTGTTTACAGCACAATGGATATTTATTTATTTATTTCCCCCCAGCACACGGTGGCAGGAATTTGCCGATCCCAAAGAGCCCAGTTAACCTGCCCCAATTAGCAATCTAACCTCCTCGTCAGAATAACTTCTTTAACCAAGACCTGCAGGGCATGGGAGCAGTTATTTTTTTTTGTTTAAAGCTTTTTAAAGTTTTCTCCCCATTGCTGGGAGCTGCTGCTCTGCAGGCAGTGGGGTCAGGCTATAATGCGGGGTCCGGCAGCCCCCCTCCTAGCCTCCCTGGAGCAGCCTCCTCCTCCCTGGCACCCGGGGTCTCACTGCCCCGTTTGCCCAACTTATGGCATCGGTGCTTTTCAGCCCAGCCTGTGACACCAGGAGGGATCCAGAAGTCCCAAACGAAGACCAGGGCCAGCCAGTGACATTCCCTGGAGGAAGGGTGGTCCTGCACCCCACCGGCTGCCCCAGCCCCCGAACCATGAGGGTGCTGCACCCCGTGGCAGCCCCATCCCCATCATGCTCTGCCTCCTCCTGCCTGCAGGGCCGTGCCTGTGTAAACTTTACCCAGACTTGGAACAGTTATAGTAAATAAAGAAGCTCCAGAGGGCTGCGTTAATTTCCCAGACATTTAATCAATATGATGCTGCCCTGTTCATTACAGCTGTCAAAAATATGCAAAAAGTCCCATCTGGTCCTACCAGGTATGGAGTCTGAACTCTCTGATCTAGAATAATCAGTTGACTGACTAATTACTACACCCTATTTCTCCTAATTTAAGGTCATCACATTAAGGATGAGTTACCACCTCAAGTATAAAATAAAACTATAAATATTTGAGAAAAGCCATCTTGGAGCAGCCTGCACTCACTAGTCCTTGCTGAAACAGAGCAGAAAAAAACCAGCAGCAAGTGGTTAGTCTGAGGCCAGGGAGTATCTGCCAGGTGCTCGTGCTGCCATAGGACAGCCTCTCCCCTCCCCAAAAATATTTAGCTGTATTAAAAAAAATAGGGGAAAAATGATCTATACAAAAGCTTTGCATAAAAAAGTGATCAATGCAAATTCCTCTGAGAAAATTGCACCAACAGATGGAATCAACCCATTTCCAGCAAATGCCTCTGGCTGTGCAGATGGTAATTATAGGATGTATGTAAATACTCAAGCTCTAGGAAGCACAGCAACACGCACTGCTGAATTTAGGCGTTGTAGGGGGATGCCTGCCTTGGCCCTTCCCGGGGCCCTTTGGCAAGGAGGAAATCGGGACTTGGAAACGTTTTGTTCTGCATCTGTACAGCCCACCCCAACTGCCAACACCCCACAACTGCACCTTCTGCCCTCCAACTTTTGCTAAGGAAACTTCTAAACTCAAACCTGACACTCCCACAGCACTGGGATCTGCCACCATCCCCAGGTAAGGTCACGGTCACGTCGGGAGGGGGATGCTTGGCTTCCCCTGTGCATGGGGACAGAACCCGGCCATTCCCAAGCGGTGAGCAGGCTGGTCCCCGCCAGCCGTCCTGTGCAGGAGAAGCCCCCCAGCAGCACCACACCGGCTGGGGGGAGGCTGCATCACATGCAGCCTTTCTATGGCAAAGCATCCACAGGCAACTGCAGGGAGACCATGGAAATGCACAGCGAAGCCCACGGGAAATCTGCCTCTGGTGTTGCCAGAGCCACAGCTCTGAGCAGCTGTGCAGGGAAGCGCCTCACCTGGGGGCACCCCCCTCCAAGGGCAGCATTTCAGTAAGTGCTACCTGGGACCTGGAGGTCTTGCACCCTGTAGCCCTCCTCAGGGCAGGCTGAGGTCACCCCTACAGCGGCACGGACACAGGTGCACAAAGAAGCCCCACACCTCAGATGCTGAATTCTGGGCTGCCTTCTTCATGCACACTGTGACTCGGAGCAAATGGGGTTTGGATAAAGCGGTAGATTTCCTGGACTAGCAAGTGGAAAGCTTGGTGGGAGAAAGATAACAACAAGGGCTTGATGAGATCCCTGGTAGGTCCCTGCTGAGGCAGCTGGCACGATGGCCAAAGGATGCCCACCATTTGCAGTGCCACCCCCCCCACAGGGGTAAGCAGCCATAGCCAGGCACCAGCACCAGCCCTAGCCCGGGGGCGGGGGGACACAGGCAGGACCTACTCGGGCAGAGTCCCCGCTCCTAACTCCCTTGCTGTTCCCTCCCTTGGGATAAGTTTCCATGCTCTCGCTCCTGTTTGGGGATTTTGTTTGTTTTGCCAAAGACAGTTTATAGCACGCACTGCTCCGTGTTGACATAGCTGCTGCATTATTTTTATTATTACATTATAGTTATATATATATATTTACTAAATCTTTCAGTTTTCTCACTCTCCTTATATTTACCAAACTACAGACCAGGTCTTTTTCCTCTCCTGTACCAGCTGATGTCATGCTGGTTCATAATGGGAAACACCTACAGAAAGCCAATGCCATTAAGCCACAGGAGAGTTTGGGTGCACTGGTAGAAGGTGGCTCTGCCTGTTCCCGTCTCCGAGCAGAGCTGGTCCCAGCCAGGCCTCCACCACCACCATTCACAAGCCCATTACAAGCACAGAGGGCATCTGGGCTCCTCCAGCTCCATCAGCTCCCTCCCTGCCCACAAGTCCCATCCCTCAGCCCACCACGTCAGCATCCCCCTCTCCAGGCTGCGGGAGGACCAGGCTTTCCTCTTATTTTTCCAGTGTGGTGTCAAAAATTATTTCCAAGGCTACTTTTTTTTTTTATTTTACATTACTGTTGACACTTTTTCCTTCTGCGAAAAGTGCTTGAAGAAGTCTGTGGTAAAATGTTAATTGGAGCCAAGTAATTAGACAAAGATAGTTAGTGATCTCTCCAAAGCAATAAGCTTTTGGTGCTTTGTTTTACTGCTATAATAATTACTATCATTCCACAAAGTGCTTCGGCATTTGACAGGAAGGATCCACGTGCAGCTGAACGCTTCCCCCAGGACCGGGGGAGCAGGCGACGCGCAGCTCCAGAGCACCTTGCCAACATGTCATGGGTATCCTCCCCTGACCCCTGGCAGCTAGGAGGGCTCCCTGACCCGCCTGAGCCCCCATGCCAGCCATCGAGCCCCTGCTGCCCAGGGCTCAGCTCCAGCCACCTTTTCCTCCATCCCACAGCCTCAAGGACTGTGCCCTGCCCTCTCCTGCTCAGTAGCACACTCCGGATTAGCTCCCCGAGACCAGGGAGCTCCTGTTTAGACTGGCAAAACTAGCTCCAGATTTATTGCTGCTTTTTTTTTTTTAAAGAAACTAAACAGACAAGGCTCCTTGCAGTTTCTTCCAGCTCCCCCAGCTCTGAAGATGGACAGTTTCAGAGGCAAGAGAGCCGTCAGGTTGCTTGCACAGCACGCATACATGATGGGGCTGTGCCCCAGCCCAGCCATTACACGTCCTCCATATTCACAGGAGCCCCTGGAGCAAGCCCAGCCCTGCTCCGAGAGCAGCCCAGCAGCAAGGAGGCATGGCAAGCATCCTCACAAAACAAGACAGCCTTTCGTCTGCGTACAGACTTTCCAGTGGTTTAAAATTTTTTTTTTCCATTTAAAACAAAATTGCAACCTGAACGACCTGTTGATTGAAAGTGTCTTAGCCTTGATCAAGGAAACAGTTCTGCCTGCCTTCCTCTCCCCTCCGGTCTCAGTAGGCACCAACCAGGAACAGCAACGCGCAAACCCAGCCAGCCCCTCCGCCAAGGAGGAATCTTCCTAACAGAAAATCATCAGGAGGTGTCTTCCCGCAAATGTAAACACTGATATAATTGCCTTCACTCTACATTTACACTGCGATTCTGCAGGCAAGGGAAGTCCCTACAGCCTCATTATGCAAATAGAACAAGCCCTATACGAGCCGCATATATGACATGCAAATCAGATGTGCTGGACAGAAAAGGCTCCCAGGACTGGGATGCACTTTCCTCAAAGACAGCCTTCCTCCCTGCCAGCTGAAGCAGTGCTCTGGATCATTCCTACTGCAATCCCTACCTCAATCTCATAAAAAAAAGGTATGCTGGAGGTGTTTTATGATTTGCAGCAAGCCTAGACTCCCAAATACACGCCAGACTGTCTCAGCTGTTATAAACAGGGTCCAGGTTAATGGAGGTAACCCAGCAACACTGCTAAAATAAATGCTTTTCTTATGATACAGTGCTGGGAGAGTCAGGAAACAGGAGAGATCTTCTAATCCAGTGCTCCAGAGAGCAGCCTTCCTGGAAAGCGGCGTGAGCACTCGGTTAGCCCTGGCACCCCACCCCGAGAGCTCGCCTGCCCATTGAACCTGCTGCAGCCACGCAGGAAGCACCCAGTCCCTCCAGGATCCTTCTCCAGAGAGATCAGCTGCTGCCACCCTTGGAGCCAGGGGAACAGGGCTGGGAGCAAGCACGAGGGGCTTGTGGCTCACCCCCCACCAGACCCTCTGCTGCCCACCTTTATTTTAAAAACCCAGTCCATTAAGCAAGCACCATCCTACAGATATTGCCAAATGAATACATGGGACATTCTGCTGGGAACCCGTTAATATTGCTGCCCAGAAGTGTTGTACATGAGGAACACAGAGGGAGCTGCACTCATACATACCTCCCTTGCATGCCATATATTAGCTTTCCATCTTTTCATCAGCAATTGCAGACAGATTTTCTCAGCATGAGAACTGCCATGGAAATTGAAATATTGCACAGCAAACATTTTTTTTCCTTGATGCTCTAATTGTGCTGTCTTTGATTTTATTAATCTGTTTTTATTAATATCCTGAAGGCAACAGGAAAAAAAGGAACGCTTTTACTTTCTGAAATGGCTGGTGCTCCTTGTATTTTGTCCTATTAAATAGGTTATATGGTATCTAGGACAGAGCACCTATCTTTCTAGAAGGAAAGGAAAGAGCCTCTTTGAGTGCCCTTTCCTTGCTTGGATGTGGGGCCAAGTGCCAGCCTTGCAGACTCCCTGCAATTTCTCCAAAGTCATCTGCTGCCTGGTAGCAGGAGGAGATGCTGGAGAAAGGCACCGCAGACCCATCTCGCTGTAGCAAAACTCCCCATGCGCATCCCTGTCTGTACAGACTGTCTGCTAGAGCTGTGCTCATCAGCCCATCATTTCTAGGGGTCTGAAAAATAGAAGTGTCACAAAGTTTATGCTGAAGCTAATTGGTTTTACCTACCAATGACCACGCAAGCAGCTAACGCTACTGGTCTGCGTTAGAGCCGCTCCTCAAATACCAGCCACATCCTAGCAGATGGAATCACAGAATTAAGGTTGGAAAAGGCCTCGAGGATCATCAAGTCCAACCATCAACCCAACACCACCATATCTCCTAAACTATGCCCTGAAGTGCCACATCTTTACATTTTTTGAACACCCCCAGGGATGGTGACTCCCCCACCTCTCTGGGCAGCCTGTGCCAATGCCCGGCCACTCTTTCAGTGAAGAAATTTTTCCCAATATCCAATCCAAACCTCCCCTGACACAGCTTGAGGCCATTTCCTCTCATTCTATCACCCATAACTTGGGACAAGAGACCAACCCCCCCCTCACTACAACCTCCTTTCGGATAGTTCCAGAGAGCGAGAAGGTCTCCCCTCAGCCTCCTCTTCTCCAGGCTAAACACCCCAGCTCCCTCAACCTCTCAAAACTTGTTTTCCAGACTCTTCACCAGCTTCTGTTCAATAGTTCTCCAGACGCACTCCAGCAACTCCATGTCCCTCTTGTAGTGAGGGGCCCAAAATTATCCGGTTCAAAGTAGGAGAGTTTCTAGATATTAGTTATGGATTTTCCATATCAACTGTTACTGTGTTCTCAAGGGTCTGTTATGCCTTCAAGCCTCTGTGGTAAACATTGACCACATCAGCAGAGACATTAGAGCAAGGGGAGTTTTTTTTTTAATCTCAGAGCCAACCATTGACCTTCAAATATTTAGCAGATAAGGCATGGGTCTTTCTTATGTAAAAATATGTGAAATGAAACAAGTAAACTTTTACTTCCAAAAGCACATTTTCAGTTTCCACCTCACAGGATAACAAAACCTGCTTCATCCCAACAGGACATTCTGATTCCCTCTGTGTTTTCCAATGTAAGTATCTAAAGGTGACTGCAAGCTGCAGAGCACTACACCCTTGCAAGTGGGGCTCCAGACTGCCCAACATCTGATACCAGAGGCGTCTGCAGGGGTCGTTTCTGCCTGTAGCGTACACATTTTTAACTGTCACAAAATCAGCAATGCCGTTAGGCACAAGCACGTAGCTATAGGGTGCACGTTACTTTCCAGCTCTCACGCCATCACCCAGTTAATGCTGCCAGGCACACACCGGGGAGGGCACAGCAGGGACAGTCCTGTCCCTTCTCTGTGCCCAGGGAGGCACCGGACTTGCCAGGACAGGAGAAACACAAACAGGGCTTTCAGCTGCTGAGCTGGATCTTTATTTTAACGGCAAGATGTGTGTAGTAATAGCACATGTGGGGTTATTGATGTTCGCTTTGTACTTGCCTGTAAAATGCACTGACACAGTATATTGCATGGTCAATAGGTCTTTAGGGTTTTTCCAGCAGTATTAAATATCATTTTAAATGACGTGCCTGTGTACCTTATTAGTTGCTCGCGTGGCAGAGCGCAAGGTGGTGCATGGGAAGCGTCGGAGCCAGGCGGGCAGCCCTGCACACGGGGCAGGGGGATGGGTTCTCTCGGGCAGAAACCAGGAGAGAGACAGGGCCTCTCTGGGAACTACACCCTTCATGTCAGGCACCAGCACAGAAGCACACAAAGGTAATGTCAGCTGCTGGAGCCAACATCAGCCACCCTTGCCCACACCACGCCATGCGTGTGCCCTGTGCAGGGCAGGGACAGCCGCCCAGGTGCCTGTGGGCAATGTCTCACCACCCCCCAGGATGCTCCTGAGAAGCCACAGAGCACCAGGGTCACCAGCTCCCACAGGCCTCCTAAACCTCCTTCGGCACCATTCCTCCTGCTCTCCAGTCCCTCGCACAGCCAAAACGTACCGCTCCTGCGCCCAGCGCGGTTTCTCACCCCAGCAGGACCCACACGAAGCACAGCACAGGCACCTTCACAGCAGGTCCGGGCAGCACCACCGGGCTTCAGGCTATGGGAAGTGAGGACAGCCGCGTGGGGAGGGCAGACACTGCTGCCCAAGAGCTCGCTGCAATAGGCAGGCAAGAACTGAAACGAGTCTTCTCCCCTTGTCACCCTACCAGGGTGCTCCTTCAGCAGTTTCTTGCAAAGTTTGGGAGGCCAGGAGGAGTGTTTGATTATCTGATTTGAAATACAACCCTCCAAAGAACCCTCCCTATTGAAGAAACCATAAAAAGAAAATCTTTCCTAATGTCACTCTTTCCTCCCTGTTCCTTAGGAGCCTGTGAGCGCTGCCATTCATCACCTGCGTGACACTTTCATAATGTAGTCCTAGATAATGGCACACCTTCCAACTCTCCAGAATTGGCTGTCAGGGAAATCGAAGGAGACAAGTGTGAGCTACAGGAACAGGACTCCTTGGTGGTTAAGAGAGCCGCAGAAATGCAGCCCCCCACCCAGCTCGACCTGGCTGGTGAGCCCACAACCGGTTTCACTGGGGGGGCATAGGGCCAGCCACAGGGCAGTCTGTGGCACGGAGGGAGCTCTCAGTGCCAGCAGCATGGGCTGAACCTGGGAGCAGAGGCAGGGTCAGTCCCTTACTTGGCCCAAAAACATCGCTCCCTCCCATGCAGGCAGGTCACGGGCACCCCCACGCCACTCCCAGCCCTGCAGTGCCTCTTCCTCACATCAGGGCCGGTCCGCATGCCTGCTAAAAGGGAGGGGAGGCAAGGTCCCCCCTCCCAGCACAGCTCCTTGTCCCCCAGGACACCCATATCTCTGCAGCACACCACGAAGCACTGGGACCACATGCTGCCTCCAGCTCGGATACCCAGTCTTCAGGCCAGCCATCCCCCACCCTCTTTACACATCTTTGTCTCAGTTGTTTGCTCAGGAATGCAGCCATCCCCCCCCCCGCCCAGCTTCTTCCCCCCTCTTTTCACCCCAGCCTATCATGCAGCTTCCAGAGTCACCCCAAAATCCCTCTCCAGGGTTCTTTTCACTCCACCTGTCTAAACTCCTCTCACAGGCACAGCCCCAGCTCCCCTTCCAGTACTACTAAAAGCCCACGCATGGTCCGTCTGTCCACTTCACTGCTTGGGTACATGGGGAAGAGCTTCACATCCCACTGACTCTACAATACCTCTGCAAGGCAACAACCCTGCGTTTGCAGCCTCCCCTCCCTTACTCTGCAGCTCTCTTCCCAGCAGTGTCAAGGCAATTGAAGTCTCCCTGATCAATGTTCCGGGTTTTCCTGCCTTCTTTTTTTTTTTAGATACGGCCTCTCCAGGTGTGCATATGCACTTTCTGACTTGGCAGCTCATCTTGCCTTGGGGGTTTTTAACAATTTATTCTACTTTTTTTTGCTTTTTCAAGTAGAACTGAGTGTATGATATCTGAATGATTGCAGCCAAATTGTGCATGAAAATACGCATCTCAAAGTAACAAGGTCCTCAAAACTTATTCCACATCTGTTGCAACAAGCCCTGTTTTCTACCCAGGCACTGACAGGTCTGCCCTTGCACATGCTCCTGGGCACAGCCAGTTGCTGCTGTCAGGGGCTGTAAGTCTGTTAGGGGCCGAACCCTAGCAAAGCTCCCTGCTTGTAGACACCAGCCAGCATCGCATCCCCACACACAGAAGGTGTCAGCCTGCAGAGCTGGCCCAACAAGGCTAGTTCGCTTGGAAACTATTTATAACATACTCATCTTTGCACAGGCTGTGCTGACACCTTTGGTACGCGCCGTTCCTGGGGTCTCACACAGCCCTGGTGTGTGAAACCAAAGCAAGTTAGCCTCTTTCGGGGCTGAAATGGCAACTCAACCTTTATTTTTTCCCCCCTCCCCCAAAAACTCACAGGTACATTAATGGCAAAGCCAACACTATTAACAACTTGTCTTTAATAACACCGTTCATAAATACAGATTCTAAAAGCGAAGACTTTTAGACATTAATCCTTTGTCTCATCAAATTCTCAAAAAAGCCTCAAAAAAGCCTGAAAACCCTCTAAATGCTCCACCTGAGTATTAGTTGAAAAAGGCATTGGGGCACACCACTCACCAGGAAACACAGTCATCTTCCCCTTCCAAAAATCACATCTTTGCTTTAAACATCTTAAAGCACCCCAAGCAGAGCTGGAGCCAGCAATCCTCGCACACTGTCTTCCAAACAGACCGCAGCCCTCTGCTCCTGAGCTATGTATACACCCCGCCCTAACACCTTATTACCCCCTGCTGCTGTTAATTAAGGGCACAGGACAGGCTGAAGGAGTTGCCTTTCGGCTGGTGCTCGAAGAGGGGGTGAGGAAGAGGAGGAAGAGAGGTATAAGCTGCCTGAGACTGTGCTGTGGATGGGGGCTGTCCCTGGCTCCCAGGTGCGTACCCTGGGCGTGAGCACAGCCGAGCCAGTGCTGGAGGCTGGATGTGTTGCTGCTGAAACGAGTCCATCCCAGTCCTGGGCCCCAAGCAGCAACAAGCACAGATGAAGCTGTACCCCCCTGCGCTCTCTGGGGAGACCCAGCCTGAGACCGGGGGGTCCCAGGAGGAAGTGGTGTTGGCTTAAGGCTTGTGTGTTTGGGGCTGTTTGCGCTTTCCAGGGTACAGCATGCTCAGAAGAGAAAGTGAGTGCTGCCAGCTGGGTGCCTTATCTTTGTCTTTAAATAAATATGATTTTGTCAGGTTTATGAAAAATAATATAGCATGTTATTTTTCATAAGCCTGACTGATATCTCCATTTCCCATGGTTCAGCTTAGGCCATAAACATGACCCTGCTTGAGTGATTTCACCTTCCCTATTGAGCAAAGAACCTCAGCAGCACTCAGACCAAGGTCCTGACTGATTATCGACAAATTAAAAATATAAGCTATTGACCAGACACTGAGATAGAGTCCCTGAGCCGGTGTCCAGAATCTCAATGAGGTTACTGAAGTGGTACCGATCGATACTGCAGTTATAACACAGAGAGCAGGCGGATCGCTGCATACATAATGCAAAGGGGAGCGTGCTGGATGCTTAAGTAAATAGTTGTTCAAATTAACAAGGGTGCTCCAAGATGCATTCCTCTGCTTACAGCCTAATGACTTTCTGAGGTCAGGAAAACGTAAAGCAAGCTGGTGCTCGGTGTGCGCAGGGCAGCACCCTCACCTTCTGAGCGAGGAGCTGGCACAGGAGGGATGGGGACAGTGGTGGGTGGGGTGCCACCCCAGGCTATCGCTGAAGGGCTGCCTGTCCTCTCTGGCATGGCCCTGCCCTGCGCCTGGGGCCATTTCTTGCCATCCATCCCCAACTAGCAGGGGGGGCAGGTGGTCTGGGCCACCAGTAGATGGATGCAGATGGTCCCATCTGCTGCCAGCACTCGTTTGCTCCGCACCTTGGTGACCTGAGCTGGGCTGCTCTGCCGCTGGTGGCACTGCTTGGTAGCAGCACCATGGGGCACAGCTGGCAGCACTGCAGATCTGGGGGGGACTGCACAGTTTCACCTCCCCTGTTAGCTGCGTTTTAGGGTGAGGGACGGGAAAACCCTGCTCCCTGTGAATGCCGGCATTGCACCAATGAGGTTCCCTGGCAGATGTGTGGGAGAGAGAGAGGGAAACTATGTGTCTCCAGCAAGAGGGAGAGTCGGAGCCTAGATGAGGCTCAGGGAACCCCCTGGTCCCTGTCCCTAAGAGAACAAATCCTCCTGGGCAGTGCCAGAGGCAGGACTGTCCTGTGGGAAGCGGCCAGCCCTGGCAGGGAGCTCTCCCGCGGTTCCCCTGCTCCCTCTGCTCCCTGCTCTCACCCCAGTGCAGGCATCCTTTGTTTGCTGGTTAAGTGATTTCTTGGCTCTCCTGCTAATGCTTGGTGACATTTATATTGCTTTAATCAATATTAATTATCTTTTGTCCCAAGTCAACAAAACCCGTTTTTTTATCCCCTACTCATTTTTTTAATCTCATATGGGATTTGTGCCTCTTTCTGCCCCCAGTGGTGGCACCACCAGGAAACCTCCCACCGGCTTTGTCCTCTCCAGGTCTGCCTCCTCCATCTCCAAAGTTACCTTTTCTTCTAGCTGCTCTCCCTGGTGCCGGGACGCCGCGAGCTGGGAGTCACCAGCCCAGCACTGAGCGCCCACCCGAGCCCGGCTGCTGCTGTGCTTCAAGAGTTAAACGCTCTGTTCGGAAGCGGCATCATTTACTGGCAAAACCCAGCGCACAGCATGCGCACCAAGGCTCCAGAGCCCCGTCCTCTGGGGAAGGCGCCGATCAGATAACTGCCTGCATGTTTGAAAACATTTATGTCACTGAGCAGGCTGCCGGCAGGCTCGCTGGGTTTCCTGGTACTGCCTGATCGACAGGGTCAGATCCCAGCAGCTGTTTTGAAGGAAGAGGGATGCTCAGCAGCTGTGTGTAGTGATAGAAACCGCCCGTGATGGTGCCATCCGCGTTACCAGACGGCTCTGTCCTGGCCCCGCTTTTGGGAGGGATGCTCTGCCGGCTCAGCATCCCCCCGGCTGCCAGGGCCAGGTGTGGGGGAAGCACTACTGGCTGCCGAGGCTGGGCGCTGGCGGTGGGACATGAGCCGGCAGCAGCGTGGCATGGCTCTGAGCAGACCCGCTGAGGGGTTTTCTGGCTGATTTGGGCTGGGTTTGGCACTGAGCAGCACCTCCTCCAGTGCTGCCTCTCTTGGTGCCTCTTACTGGGTTAGAAGGCCCCGGGGTGCAGCATGTGCGAGGGCCATCGAGCCCCCTTGTCTGCACCACCTGAGCCTGAATGCAGCCCCCGCTCCCTCCCCAGGGAGCAAACACGGGTGAGGGCTGGCCTTTGTTTTCTCAAAGCTCCAGGTCCCAGAGTCATGTCAATCTCAGTCTACGCTTTTGTTTGGGAGCAACTTTCCAGACCTTTCGATGCACCGAAATGTGGGGAAATGGTCAAAGAACAAAAAAACCACCTCTATAAAAATAAAAGCAAAACTGCTTTTAGTTTTTAACCTCATTGTCTTTGAGGCAGTCTTGTGATCACAGAGCATGACTCCCAGTGATTTAACACTTGGAGCTGACGCTGTCCTTACACAGAAGACTGCAAAAGAAAATCAGGAGCACCCAGACACTTGCATGACATGTTTTGCACAAGGTTCTCATTTGAGACCGGCATCTGATTCCTCTCACAGCTCAGTGCGGCTCGCTCAGCTGATGGCTTTCTCTGACTGCATGCAGTAATGACGGGGAGTTATGCAGCAGGCAGCTAATCACAGCAGTGCTGCTCGGAGGTGAGGGGTAAGGCTGAAGCAGCCTCCTCTGTTTTATAAAAAGCTGCGCTGCAGTTCCAGCACTGAGGAAAGGTTTAAGCAGGGAGCAGCTACTAACAGATTCATTAAACTTGCTCCAGAGCAACTATAAAAAATCAATTTAGTTCACCAGGCTGCTTGAACTAGTGCCAGTGGCAGGGAGCACCTCCCAGCTGAGAGCTCTCCAGCTCTGAAGTGCCGCTATGATATTACCAGGATTGGAGTACAACAGCAGGCGATGATATAAAGCCAGGCTCTGCGCAGGGTAGCGGAGCGTCCCAGCTGCAGGTCTCTGCTAACGGAGAGGCTGTCGGCTGTCAGTGGGTCCCAGGCAGTGTCCGGATCCCAGGGAAGCCTTTGCTTTAAAACCAGCCAAACATTCCCAAAGCCGCGGCAGAGCGGGAGCAGGGTTTGTGCCAGGGTGGGCTGGTGCCGGTGCCCACCGCAGCTCCCACACAGGTTGAGCACGTTCTGTCCCCTCCAGCCCCATGGGTCAGGAGCCAGCTCCCTTTGCAGGAGTGGAGGCAGCAAAATAATCTCAGTGACCTTTTTACTGGTGGTGGCCAGCCCTTCATGGGAAGGTCAGTCAAACCTTTCCTCCTCTCACTTTATAATGAACATTTTCTCTTTGGTCACGTATTTTTAGAGCCCAGAGGAAATCCAGGGAGTTATTATGAGCCTAGAAATTTAACTCCTAGCAGAGCGATCCCTGCCCTCCCATATAAGTGGCCCAGTACCACCGTGTCTCCATCAAGCTGTGCTCAGGTCCTGCCGGGGCTGACTGGCCAGTTCTGTGCAAACAATTATAATATTGGCTGCTTTTCTTTTTCAGCAAGCAGAGCCCAGCCAGGCTTGCTTGCTGTGACATTCCTGTGTATGGTAACAAACATCAGAAGCGCTGAGCCCTCCACTCCAGTGTTAATGAAAAGGTCTGGCTTTTGCAGCATGAAATATTCATCGTGGCCCCATCCGTGCTCCCTCGCTGCTCTGACTGCGCATCTGACGCTGGCCCCGGTGCCACAACCAGCAGACAGAGCACAGCGCTCGGATCCTGTGCCTGCATTTCTAGCAAATGCAACTGCAAAGAAATACATGTGTATATTCCTTCCTCTGCCTGCAGGGTTCATTAGAAGAGCTACCACGACAGATTTTGTTCCTGGTGGGCTGGCCTGGCTGGCACCTGCCTGAAGGAACTGCTTAAAATCCTCATTAAAAGTCACTTCAGAGACTGGCCAGAGGAAGGGCAGCGATGCCAAGCAGAGGGCACTGGAGAGCGCTTACTTGCACATGCATCTCTGCTGGCACTTGTCAGCAGCGAAAAGGAAGGGAGGGTGTTTAAATTGGAGGGGCTGGCAGAAGCACACCCAGCTGGGGGAGATTATTTCAGATTTGCATCATCTAGCAAATGCTCTGCAGTGGCGGCTGGTCCTTACTTTGCCTTCGGGAGGCCTCGGTGGTGGATGCCAGACCCTGCCATTTGCATCTGCATTTCTTCAGCCCTTTCACTGCATCAGCAGAGTTGTGTGGACCCTTTCTCCCAACATGAGATAGGCACTGTGTCCCCGTGTAGGGAGAGGAAATTGGGGCAGGGATGTTCAGCACCCAGGGAGGGGGAAGCCCCAGATTGGGTGTCTGCGTCACTGTGATATTGCCAGGGAAGAGCAACATGGAACATAAACCATCAGAGCTCCCATTAAAACTGCTTCATCACATGGCAGGGGAAAAGCAGATCTGGGAAGAGGCTGCAGGAGGGAAGGCATTTCACTGTGGGATGGCAATGGGGAAACGGTGCTTCTTCATGCTGCAAAACCTGTGTGAGTCTCTGGGACAAGCACACCTGGGGCACGGCGAGGTGATCCACACCCACTCGCGCTATAGCTCACAGGCAAAAATAACCACCCATGAAGAAAGGAGATTTTTCAGGAATGCATTAAGCTGAGCGGGTGAGAAAAAGGAGTGGGCGAGGGGCTCCTGTGAAATTCAAAAGCTTCCCTGCATGCACTTTCTAAATGTAGCTGCTCCTTCCCTGTCTGAGATCATGATTCCTCCTGTTATGTGGCAGCACCGGGGAGGCTCTGCAGGGAGGAAGACAGGGCCAGCCCTCGGCCCCTGGCCCCATCCCTCCCATCCCTGTCCCGTCCCATCCCACTGCGGCACCCGGCACGGCGCAGCTCTGCACGGGATCTTTAGCAGAGGCAGCGCTTCTGCCTCTCCAGACAGGACGTGTGCAGCCACCCCCGGCCGGAGGGGAGCGCAGGAGCCTGGCCATGCTCACCTGCACCCAGGGAAGGAGGGCAGCGTTTGTCTGGCCCCACATCATCTGACTGTGGATGGCACCACAGCGGGTGACACAGGGCAAGCGCCTGGTGTTCGCCCAGGGTGGGAGCCACACACAGACACTGGCGGGATGGTACTCACCCACTGGCATGGCTGCCCTGGCATGCTGTAGCCTGGTATCCAAACAGGCTCAGTGTGACCATGACAGCCAAAGTGCCACCTCCAGCCAGGCACGGCGTCCCTGCTGTCCGTGTTAGCCCCAGGCCACCAGTGGGTCCCTGGCAGTGAAGGCACGAGTGCCCAGGGGGAGGCTAATGGCTCTGCCTGTGGTCACTGGTTTAACCAGTGCCCATGTACGCTGGAAGAGCAATATTTTCCTCTGCCCAGTTCACCTAAGTAATTTAATTTATCCAGCTGGAGAAAAGCAAACAGATAAGGAAAACACTGGGACACAGAGGAGGGACGAAGACCTTTATTCTCTCTAACAAGTCACCTGCCAACAGGACCGTCACCATAGGAAAGTTGTCAGCGGAGCATTAGAGTGCACAGGCAAAAAGCAAAAGTGCAGAGAAATCAGATGCACTTCCAAAGCAAGCACTCAGCCTGAGCTGTTTCTGCCAGGAGCCCGTGGTGGTGCAGGCACCGGCACAGAGCGGAGCAGGGCTGGGGGACGGACACCCTGGCCTCTCCCTTTGGGTCGGTTTTAACCGACCCAGATTTTGTAAGAGCTGGTTCACATCCTCTCTTGCAGGTTCAGGAGCTGTGGCCTGCAGTTTCTGTTCATGCTCTCATCTACACAAGACATGCAACGAGGACACTGGCAGAGACAGGCCCACGCTCTGGCTGGGTACTCACGTGGGAGCCACGGCACTCGCTGTCCCCACCTGGGGACCCACCGGAGCTGTGGCACTCGCCGTCCTTGCCCAGCTCCTGGTAGCTGTGATGGGAGCTGGTGCATCACTGCATAAATCCTGCTGACAGCACCTCCTCTGGGGCAGGGGCCGCCGAGCCTCTCCGGCGGCGGGCAGCGATGAGAAAGACTCAGAACAAAACTTCAACAGCATTTGTATTCCCAACAGCCCTGTTCTATTCAACTTTACTTTTAAATGTGTTCCTTAAGTTTCTTTTCTCCTCCTGAAAATTTTCCTACAGTGAAAAATAATGCAAGGCGCAGGCTGGAATGAGCAAGTGACTTCCATCCCAATGACACGTTTAATGTGCCTGTGAATGGCAAGTCTCTTGCTCATTCTGGTCCCGTCTTTTGCATTTGGCTGTTCTGAATTTAGCAGGGCAATCATTAAACCTGAGTGATCTGGAGAAAGGAGTCTGAGCTGGCGTGTTCAGGCAGCGAGGCAAGAACCCAGTACGTGCGGAGAGTGGGGCACCCTGCGTTTGGAGGGCCAGCTCCAGCAGGTGGGGGTCCCGCGGGTGAGCAAGAGCCACCCCTGCAGACCTGGAGAGGTGGGTGGAAACGGGCCCAGCACAGGACCCCCTTCACTGTCCCCACCCTTGGCAGCCTCTGTGTCTGTCCACAGGTTGGGGTCAGCAGCAGGGGGATGCTCTTGGGATGGTGCTGGGGGCAGCAGCTCCTTCGTCTCAGGGTTTCACCTCTCCCTCCGTGCCAAAGCGGAGGGGCAGAGGCTGAGCCAAGGAGAGCACCTGCACGTACCCCAGCAAGGTGGCTTCTCCCATCCCCAGCCTTGGTCTTCTTTCTCCTGCCCCTCCTCTGCTCTCCACCGAGGAAGGAGGAAGGGTTTGGTGTGCGAAGCATTTGACCACAGCCTTGCTCTGGCTTTCAGCGGGGCAGGAAAGCTGTGGTACAGCGACTGCGGAGGATTTCCCTCCAGGTGTGGTATTTGTAGGGGTCTGGGTTTTTTTTCTTCCTTTTGGGACTCTGGGCCAGGCAACTCTCCAAACCTGCTACCTCAGGCAAAACAGGGGAAGCAGTGAGGGCCTTGGCACGGTACTTTATAAGCAGATTAGAGTTGCTGAACTTGGTGCCTCTGAAGTGTTTGGGCGAAGTCAAAGTCAATTCTTCTGCCACAGCAAGCTGTGTAACGGGTCTGCTGAAATGTCCCGCCTGGATCCCGGGGTGGACCAAGAAATCGTTTGCCTGGACCTCAGTGAGGGCTGAGACACACAATGCTCCCTGCGCCTGTGCAGGACGCCCCGCGTTTCCCACTGTCCCCTGGCACGGCAGAGGCCGCCCCGAGCCAGCTCCTCTGGAAGCGCCCTCAGTAAAACGAGCAAACCTCAGTGAATCCTCGCAGCCAGCCTCAGTATAAAGCTCATGGGAAGTGCTGCCGTGCGTGATGCACAGGTGAGAGAAGTTTGTGTCTCCCCACACTTACCATTCAGTTAATTAAGTCAACACTATTCTGAACCTTAGCAGAGTTATTTAATACATAACTTCAGGACACAGTTTTCACTGCGGGTTATTCTTAAGCAGCCGTCTTGCAGGTCCAGGCTGACATTGGCGGGGCAATTCTGCTGCTAATTAGTTTAGTTCTCAGCCACTGTGCCTTTTTTTCTGTTTACATAATTAATTCTGTGAATTTTGTATTCTCACTTAAACTCACTCTTTTTTTTATAGAGCAATCACTACTAAAAGATGAATTTTTTATAAGTTTGCCTTTGTTACTTTAAATTTTTTATAAACTTCTTACCCTTAAGGAATATTTCTTATAGCTGGCAATAAAGTATGTTAATTTCATTTGAAAAGGGAAATGTAAGTTTGTATTTTATTAAACACACACACCACCATATATCTGTACATGCAGGGGGTGTTTGGGGCATTGAGGGCTGCCCCAGGAACACTGAGGGCAGGGCGGGGGGGCTGTGGTGACCCATGCAGTGCAAACTGGCTTTAAGGGACCACCGATGGTGCCTCCCATGTCCATCCACAGCTGGACATCCTGCCTCCGCCACCCTGCCTGCCCCAGGGCTGCTGCCTCTCTGAGCTTCCCAGCCCAGCAATAGGCTCTGCCCAGACCGGGGGGGGCTCGCCAGCAGCTCCCCGGCACCGAGGGCCCCGTTGCACTGGCAGGAGGCTGCAGGTGAGCTCTCACCTGGGGCAGAAAGCCACTAATGAGCCCCTGCCTCCATCACTGATACCCCAGCAGGCTGTTAGCCATCCCGAAGGGCCCCTATGAAAATCTCGTATTTTAGTGTGACAAATGGTAATTCGGATTTGTTTCAGCTCGGTGGTTCAGCTGCCCGAGGTCAACCATGGATGTCCAGCATCTTCCTGCCAGGGTGACAGCAGGGCAGGCAGAGCAGCCCGGCGCAGGCAGGGACGCCTGCAGTGATCCGTGCCGGCGAGGGCTCCCTGCCGCTCAGCCCGCGGGTCACCCTCCGCTGTCACAGCCTCGCTCCGACTGGATCAACATCTGTTTGCGAAGGTGAGGCTGGCAGTGGGGCTGCCCGGTCCTGAGCTGCAGGCTGAAGTGCGTCGTGAGTAGCTATCCTTCCCCTTTGCCACAAAAATCTATATCTCTGGAAATGAAGCCCTTTTTTCACTTCGAAAATATTGCAGATTTTTATTCCTTCATTTGCACAGGGCTTGAGATAGTTGGTTCAATACATGGAATATCTGCAGAATCACTGAAATACACATAATACGTATCTCATGCTAACCAAGGAGGCTGCAGCTCCAGCAGCACAAGATATTACTGCATCATAAAGCACAAGCTACTGAAGGAGATAAAGAATGTTTTCCCCTTTGGATAAGTAACCAGTAACGCTCTGACATGTCCTCAGGTGAAGGCTGCTTGTCTGAAACTATCAAATGCAAGAACAAGCGGAGGGCAATCAGCAGTGACAAAGACACAGACGTTCTCCCTCATAAAGCACCAGAGTAAAGGGATGTAAACACGCATCTGGACACAAATGCCTTGGCTGGTCATTGCATTATACATGGTGCACGGCCTCAGCGCTGCCTCCCAGCACCGCAGCGCCCGCACCAGCAGCCAGCATTCGCCACTTGGCTGGGGTGCCGCAGCTCAGGCCGTCGGGGAGGACCCTGCCGATTTGAGGACCAGGGCAGCTGGGGAGTCTGAGCTCAGCACAGGCTGGGAGAGGGTCAGGCGCCAAATGTTGTGCCCACCCGTTTTCTGCGCTTTCCAGAAAGATGATAATCATGTTTGAGCATCTTGCTGAACTGGAGCCATGGAGAGCAAGGCGTTAATGACAGCCAAAGCATGCCTTGCTTTGAGGCACTCCAGCTTCTGGAGCAAACACAAATGCAGCATGCTGGTGGGAGCAAATGGTGCCAGCTGTGTTAAGCCCATAGTCCTCCCTCACTCCTTCACCCTGCGTTCACTGCACATGAAATGGTTTTCAATTTTCTTTGCATCCTACTTTTCATGCTTTCATTTCCTCAGTTCGCTTTCATAAAGGGATTGTGCGTTATTAATATTTGCAGAGCTGCAGGACAATGAACCCCGCTTCCACGCTCTGTTTTCACTCTGAGCAGGGGCCAGCTCCCTGCCTTGCTGCAGTAGGACCACCACCATATTCTCCAAGTCAACATATAAGGGTTATTCACCTATGCTGAGCAGACTACATCAGACACGGGATGATTCTTAGTCCAGACAAAAAAAGAGCTCTCTCTTCCTCTCTGAACTGCCCTGCACAAGCCTTGCCAGGGATGTGACTTAGCTGGGGCAGCAACCCCTGACCCACCTGGCTCTCATTTTCCTGGCTGCTCTGGGTCCTGCTCAGACCACCCCGGGGAGCGCGGTGCCACCACCATCCCACAGGATGCAGCACCGGGCAGCCTGCAGCTGCCATGCAGCCTCACCATCCAGCAGATCCAGGGCCTTCTGTCATCACCTGCTTCACTTGCAAAGACTTCTCAAACCAAACCTGCTCCAGAGCCCACACACTCGTAATAAATGTTTTAGGAGAGAAAGGCCAGTGTCAGCCTCAGTCGAAGATGATCTACAACTACTCAGCCTCATTTGGGCTACTCAGAAACAAATTGATGGACTACTGGGTCTCCAGACTAATAAATAATAACAATGTTAAGAATAAAATATAACTAATAGTAATGCAGTGCATTCATAGGACACATTCCTCACACTTAATAGAGGCTTTGCTATCGAGCTTAATTAAAAGTGACACCAAATAAACTGTTCTTTCACATTTGACTCGCAACTGTCGACTGCTTTCTCTTAAGGACAGAGGCCATCTCAGCTGCTAATTGCCTGGTTGCAGCACGGTGGTGGCATCACTGGTGCTGCCTGGCTCACCTATGTGCAATGGGAACACCGCTGCCCTCTGAGGTGCCTCCTCGAACCCAACCAGATACAGGTGAATTTGGAGAGCGACCCTAAAACTATATCCGTGCCCACAGCAGCCAACGCAGCCTTAGAGCTGTAATTCACCCTAATTATTTCCTCTGTTAGAGTATGCATTAATGACCCTGGTATTAACACAGAGCGCTATCATTTGTTCCCATATGTACCAGATTGCTCATTAATACCCTGTAAATTGTAACAAGATGCTTCCTGGCTGTTAAGTATCACTGTGTATTTAAAGGGGTTACCCCATGCGAGCAAGAAGACCCTGAATGTGTGTGCAACCCTGATGCTTTTCTGGGAAGACAAGGTTACAGAGCTGGAAAACGTTCAGTCATACACCATCGAGTCACAGACATCCCTGTTCAGTGTTGTCTGAAAGCTCCGGACCTACCACCTCCTGCTTTCCTCTTCCCTTGGAACCAGATGGGTTCAGTTAGGCTTCCTCAGCTAAAATATTGTCAAAGTCAATGCTCGTTCCAGATTAAATTAGTCTGAATCCCACTCCTCTCTCCTGCAGACCTCGTCCCTGCTGCAAGACACTGAACCCACCTTGGCTGTGCTCAGTGCTGTGGTTTACACTAAACGTGCGATTTTTGTGCCTGTGCGGTGCCCGGGCGATGCTCGTGGCTCTGAGCCATGTGTCGGTGCAGCAGTGAGGTATTTCTTGCACCCTCCCTTTGGCCTGGGTTGATCCTGGGCTCTCACACTCCACAGTGCACATACGGGGGTCTTACTGCACTATTTTGTGCCCAGGAGCAGTGGCTCAGGGGAGGCTCCCAGCCGCTCCTGCTGGGTCTGGGGCTTCATTGCAGGGCCCAGGCACCTCCCCTGAAAGAAGGTTACTGCCCCAAAAAGCTTATTCCTTGTGCCAGCAGAAATTGGGCAAGAGGAAGGACGTCTACGCCCAAGTCGCAGAGAGCGAGGTCTGTGTTACCTGTCCAAAATAGCAGCAGAAACAAAACTTTGGATTGGACCCCAGCTGTTTGTCCCCTGAGCCACCCTTTACTTCTCCAGGGTCACCAACAGCCCTGCATAAACACCTCTGAAGACCCAGCCGTACCCAAAGGGCCGTCACCAGCAGCACAGCCCTGCTGCGGGACTGGGGGTGAGCCCGGTGCTCCGCTGCCAGCGACAGACAGATTGTGCAAAGCTGGCGCACACTCTCTGGCCGCTGCTGCCACCGACGTTCCTGCGGAGCCGCGCGCTTCGGAGCAGGTGCTTCGAACGTGGCAACACTTGAAAGCTGGAACCAGCTCATTTTAATCTTTCCCACTTTGATGACTTCAGATCTGTATTAGCACAAGATGTTTTTAATCTCTGATCTATGGCATTTTGTTTTCCCTTTAATCACACAAGGTGGGCTTAACCAGGAGGATATTATACAGTTCCCTCCTGCTGCTTCTTTGTAGCTCGATACTTGCACATACTAATGTTCAATTATTTGTTATAGTGTCTAATATTTTCTATAGTAAACAGAGTTTTATTATCAGTTAATGTATTGGCGAAAGAGCATGAGTTAGTCAATTGAATATGTAATAAATACAGAAATATACTTGAACTATTGATTACTTCAGTTGCTTACGTGAAGTATTGATATACAGTGTGCAGATTTGCCCTCAGACTGTTGAGTCATGATACACCAGCCACCATTTTTAATAATAAAGGGTGACTATTTTTGAACACAAGAAAAAATCCATTTGCTAAATGGGTTTGTGCGTATTGCTGGGACTACTCATGTGGAAACTGTGGGAGAGAAAGAAGGGGAAAGGTGCCAGCTATCTGCATGCCTGAGGAAAAACACGCTCAACGAGGAAATACATGCTCAACTAGGAAAACGCAGATTATCCTCTGTATCAAAGTTACATCAAAGCTGTTAATGAAAGCCTGTCAGACGCGAAAGTTGCAAAATCGGTGTCTACAAAGTTTGGATACATCAATATAAGGGTTGTCCAAACAGCCTGGCTCCCCTCTGTACACGGGTCACGATGGCTTCCAGCAGCGCTGGAGCCCAGGCTGGCCACAAGTGGGAATTTCACTTGTGATTTTCTGAGTGATCCTGAAATTCAGAGAGGGAAAACATGTTCCTTTTCAGACCCAAAATAGGTGTTTCTAAATGCACTTTGAAAAAAACAGGATGTCTAATTCTGGAAACTTTGCCTAAGAGCAAGATGTCCAAAGCTGGGACCCGCCCTGCAGCTGGGCTGGGTACTGCACTGTGGGTGTGCTGGGTGTCCATGGACCCTCCGCCCAGGCTGGCAGTGAAACCAGAGGTGCATGAGGGGCTTCAGGGAGGCACTTTGCCTTCTTTGCACCCACTGACACTGTCCTGCTCCCGGAAACAGTTCCCCTCCCATTCCTCCTTCAGCTCTAGCTGGGAGCTGCACGGACCGACTGACTTCCCATTGTTGCCTCTGGCCTTCAGAGGCAGCACGTTTCAAGGGCAGCCCGCCTGGCACCCCGCTGCCGGCTTCCTGTGCTGCCTTCTTCCCGTGCCTGCCAGGGGAGCTTTGCTGCAGATGTCAGCTTGCACAAGCACTAATGCCCCAGTCAGCCATTCCCAGGGCTGGAGATCGGAAAGAGTGCAGCGGGGACACTGTGCTGGGCTGCTCCCACGGTGAGGGCAGCCCCGCGTCCCAGCTCCAGGAGGTGTCTGCAGGCACTGGCCGCATGTCTTGCTATTTCTGCACATTGTTTACAATGGGCAGAGGGATCACCACTTCTAACGGGAGGCTTCCTTGCAAGCTTTTTACAGGCTGTACTCTGGTTGTTGAATACCCGGGAACGCCTGCAGTGACACCGGGGCTGTAGATGTGAGAGCAGTGTGTGTTGGGAATTCAGCATCACTCACACTACAGCTGGGAGCAGAGTGACACATCCATAAGGGTTCACACCGAGCTCATTCCACCCTGAGCCATCTCCAGCCAGCACAGAGCTGGGGAGAAGCCACATCTTTTGAAAAGCCTTGTGCAAGTCCCTCTACTCCTATCAGCAAAATGTGGTCTTCCTCTTGTGCCTGCTAAAAGGGAGGTTAAACAGTCTGAGGAGTCTTTGTGGTAGAGGTGGGGATTTGCTGTGATGCCTCATCCTGCAGCAAGTGATGGTGACAGCTGATTTACAAGTTGCAATGTCTTCCTCTGAAATTTCCCGTACATATACACAAAACTCAGGTTGAGAATCCCAATCAGATTACCACGTTTGCAGGCTATGGGGCATTAGCTGGGCTACAGTAACTGTCTGTGTACGTATTCCTAGTTTGCAGCAAAGGTAAATTTATATTTAAATCACTTTCTTGACATTTAAGATTGGTAACAGTACTTTGCAATTACCATGGGATGAGAGTGCATACATGACAGTTAGCTTAGGTGACCTGTAGCAACCTGTTAAGTGCATTTACTTGCTTGCAGAAAAGGAAGAGGGAGAGTAATGAACTGAAAGCTGTGACAAAGAAAACTCATTGTCTCGTTGTGACTCTGATATTAAATTCAGCCACAGCTGTGCTAGGGCACAGCATCCCAGTGAACCTCCACCTCCTGAAAGCGCTCTGCTCATCACATCCCTCCCGATCCATTAATTTCAGAAAAGTCCCAAGTCACTGAAACAAAAGGTCCCGTGTACAGTGGGAAGCGATGAAGAACCCTTTCTTTCCCTATGTGCTATCTCACAATCAAAGCAGATTTCACAGCAATGCTGTCTGGAGACCCCCTTGCAGGGCAGGGGCTGCTACTGCCCCACGTCACCTTCCCCAGGGCAGCGCGGGACGGAGCATCAGGCTCTGGGCTCGATTCCTAGGGTTACATCCCCATGTAACCCTAGTGGAAAGAGGACCCGGGCTTTTGATATCCTATATCACCCCCCACGTTTGGTGCACAGCTGCCCTTGTGTCTTTATTAACAGCCCCTTTCTATTCTACAATTCTAATGTTTCTTTTGCCTCCCCATTTTAACCCTGAAACACCCCCCTCTTAGAGACCATGTTCAATTAATGTCTAATCTCCATGACTCTCAGCCAGGAGGCGGATCAGTTACTGCCACCAATAATGACTCCATTTACAGAGCTCTTTCAGCAGATGCAATGTGATCCTAAGCCCATGACTTTCCCAGTCCATTCACAAAGTTCTTTAGACATTCCCCCTCATTAAAAAGTCATTTCTGTCTTCTTCTGCTCCACCTTTGCCGAGCACTATAGAAGAGATGCTTACACTGTATGGAATTTCTCCTACACAAGGGCTGGTGACCAGGCAGTTTTAGGGAGCACATCCCCTTTCTGCCAGCTGCAAGGCAGGGTTTTGTTAAGAGGATGGCAGCAATCTGGAGCGTTATGGCAAATCCAGAACTTCAGGGCAACTGCTGGCCTGACTGGAGCTTGTGCACCGAGCCCCAGACGTGCTGTAAGGAAAAACTAAGAAAAGTGTCTTCAGTTCAAATCCGCTTGCTAAAGAAATGAGAGGAAATGAGAGATTTCCAGATACAGTTGTGGTAGGGAAAAGCATCCAGCTACAGCGGGAATGTGTGGTTTAAAAAATATAATAAAAGACAAGCCAAACAGGTGGGATTTCACCATCCCTGCTGTAAAAGAAGTGGGGTTTGGGTGGAGGTAAGGTCATCACAAGAGAAACAGCTGATCTAGCAGAGGGAAGTAGGGTGGCCCGGAACCCCACCAGCTCCTTGCTCGATTTCTGTCCCAGCTTGAAAAGATTTAGGAATCGATGCAGAGCAGCGGGCACAGAGAATGGGATGGCGAAATCCCCGTGCTGGCTGTGCAACAAATCTGCCAGCTGAACCCACCGCCTCGCACGTCCAAGCGAATTACGCAGCGAGAAGTAGTACAGCAAAGAGATTTCTGCTGGATTTTAGACAAGTTTGTGACACAGCAACCAGAACTCACCGGAAAGACGTTACCCAAATTATTGATTTATTCATGATAAACAACCTGAGTGCAGACGGGACCGAAGGATTAGGATCGGCTGTGCTGTGCCAGCCTGAAGAGACGTGATGGGCGCAGCCCTTGCTCTTGTGTCTTCACTGCTTCTAGTTTTAATTTAGCTTAAATGTTAATTGTTCAAGTCAATGAATTTGCATATTTCTGCAGTTCTGGCCATCTATATTCGACAGCTTGTCTGCATGACTGAAAACTCTTCTGACCTTTATCATCAAATAGATTTTGGATCCTGGGAAATCAGAGAACAAATTATGTTCATCCAAAACACTTTCACCCCAGAGGAGCGGCGAAAGACCCTGCTAGCCAGCCTTCTCTCCGAAAGGCAACGCTCTTAGTGGTGAAATGCACAGAATTAATTCCAGGTAAATATTAGCGCTGGGTAAATGGTAAAAAGTGCAGTGGGTACTTTTTCAGGTTCAAAATATAACTTTGATTTGGCCGGATTGTTTAGCAAACATCGTTTATTGATTTGCAGTTTTTGAACCTATTATGAAAAACTCTCTGCCCAAGAATTTGGGGCCAGTAAAAGCCTCTAGAAAAATGTGCTAAGAGCAGACCCATCAATCTCCTCTGCGTGACTTGTGTCATCCCGCCTGATGTAGGGTGAGCAAAGATCTTTCAAAACAATGGTGTCACTTTTTTTGACAGAAGACATGGCTTGGGGTTGCCAGAAAAGAGATCTTTTCAGAAGTTTTCTCCATTCCTTCTGTTTTTCAAATAAGAGGGTCAGGAACTCAGGAGCGTGAGGTTTTATCACATACCAAACTTTCATCCATGTTTACTTTTCACCACTGTTTTCCTTTACTCAGAAATGGTCCTTGGGAGAACCCAAAGCAAAGCCGCCCTTCCCGTGGGTGGTGATCACGGAGAGGCACAGGGGCCCTGAGGCCACCACCTCCAGCTTCCCCTGGCACCCTTTCTTCTCCAGGAGCCGGGGTAGGGAGGGCTGCTGGCAGCCGGGGCTCCACAGGCCCAGAAAACACTCCGGCAGCTTTATCCACGGCAGGCGCCCTCCTAGTTTGCTCCCAGCACACCTGTGCAGCAGCTCTGAGAAGCCACCCCGGCGCCGATGCACGACATGCGTGACGGCGCAGCTCAGCGCACGCCACACGTACGGCGTCTGTCACGTTCCCCTCTGCTGCTGCCTACCTTGCTGAGTTACTTATGGAATTATCTTCGCGTTTGGGGGCAAAAATAAATATTTAATTGTGGTAATGGCCATAATTTGCATTCAAATGTTTTTCAGAGCAAGAATTCCTCACTAAATGACACCAAAGACTTTTGAGAATGATGAACTTATTTGAGAACATTGCTTTCTAGGCCGCTGAACGTCATCACCAGAAAAATGGCTAAATTTAGCAAATAAAAAAAACACCAAAGAAAAAAGAAAAAATCTATTTTCTCAGCTGTAATAAATATAGCGAGTAGTAAAAAGGAGCATACTTCAGCTGTAAGTGGGGTATTCTTACTTGATATGTGGGAGAAAAAACAGAAAGCTAATAAGACATTTTTATACATAAAAAAATCACATCATCCTGGTGCATTATACATGTTGTACTTATTCATGGTCTATCCGCGGGCAGATATTTATTATTACACACAGCTATCTGTTAGGCGAGGAGATGCAGATCTGAGCTTTCACACAGAGAATCTTTGGGTATCTCCTTTACCTAGAGAGCATTCGGGTGTTATTTATCGCAGACATAAATACAGTTCTTTCCTCTGGTCGGGCTATTTCATGTCACCGTTCCTGCTGCGACCCCAGCAGACCTCGTGCTCCTCAGCTCTGCCCTGGTCACAGCGGAGGCGAGCCGAGCTCTGCCCATGGCTCCCAGCCTGAGCGTCTCCTCTCCCCCATGGCTAAAATTCAGACTTTGTGTCTTTACCCTTTGTTCCATAGACCGGGGGAAACGTCTGCTAACGAACTAGAAACCGGGGTGGACCACACGCTCAGGTGTTGTCTGCCTATGTGTGGCCCAGGCGCCTGGAGCAGTTCCCGGCGCTGGGAACGCTATGCTGACCCGCGCACACACGTCCCTCCCAGCAGAGGTGTGGGAGCCTGTGCTGGCTTCCCCCGCTGCTGGCAATGTGTGTGTGCGGAGCGAAAGATGCTTCTCTACCACCCTGGAATTTTGTCTCCTGTTTTTCTTTCATAGGCAGTGACTTATCTATCTAAGCGCTATTCAAAGCGACAAAAAGAGCACATCCTTTTAGTTTTGCCAGCTTTCTCAGTTTGAGGTTGGTTTTTTTTTTGCAATTTCCTTTCAGTCCTGCACACTGGATGCTGTATGTCTGCCCAGTCTGCTCTTATGTGGAGATAATCCCATGACTTGATTTTCAAGTACATTTGGCGTCTAGACAGGGCATTGTGATCCTTTGTCCTTCCCTCCCCGTTCCCTTACTGATTTCAATAGCCCTTCAGGCACGGGCACTTTGTAAATTCAAAAATTGCCAGCACTACGGGCGTCCCCACGCCACATCCACTCCACCTTGGTTTCAGTGTCTCTGTGCCATCATTCTGCCAGGCTTTCTGATCACTCTTCCCAAAAATAGCCGGGGGGGGGAAAATCCATGATGGAATATGGCAATTATAAAGGAGGAGGAGAAAGAAGCCCTAAGCCCAGCTGCCGGTGCCTCCTCAGGCCAGGAGCCCCCAGCCCCGCGGAGGGCTCACAGCAGCCCCTCGGCCAGGCTGCAGCACGTCCCAGACGTTCAAAGCTTCAGCCGTGTCCCGGATCTCCCCAGTGCCCAGGCCCGCACCCAGCCTGGCACGTGCCCGTGGCAGCCCCGGCGCGGGGATCAGCACCCCTGACAGATCCGGCGTGTGCTCCTGCTCTCTGCATCCATATATCAGGACAACCCAATTAAGTCATTTACAGTGAGAACCTGGAGATGGCAGCAACATATAATCACAAACATAAGCAGTTTTTACATGGTAATTATATATTCTATTTTTTTTATCAGTGCAACACAGACAGAAGATTATTTTATGCTTGATATCATTCTAATTTTTGATCCATTTCCCCCCCAACTTAAAAAGGATTAAGATTGGGCTTCTGGTAATAATTTTGGATATGCCAACTTCATAAGTACTATGCAGCATTGTATTAAACTGATTATTAAGTACTTTTGCTTATTGTTAACACCATTTCTCTTCTTTGGGCTAACATCTGAAGTGTATGAAACCAGATGGTTTAAATGGTCAAACTGAAAGGCCAAAATATTTTTTAAGTCTATTTTAAAATAAAACATACTACTGCTTTAAACTCCATCTGATAAAACAGGCTCGAGTAGATCAGCAAGGAGAGAGGAAACACTGTGCCTGGCTTTGATCATTTTCAAAAGGAATTGGCACATGTGATTTTCCAGAAGATGAAGGCACCAGGTGAAACTATTTCATATCCCAAGACCTTTTCTCTACTGAAACTAACATCTGCTTCTTGTTTTCCCCAGGTTTGAGGAGCAGTCTGCCTGACCTCCCAGTTTACATCAATAATTGGTTTGTATCAGTGGCTGGGCAAAAGGCAGAGGCTGTCACTGAGGGCGCTCCGTCGGGCTGTGGCTGGATACGAAGGCATGGAGTGGTTAGGATGGAGAGGAGGATGGATAGGACCTGCGCCTCTGTCTGATGAGGGATGGGCAGGCAGGGGATCCCTGCCAGCCCCCAGTGGTTTGCAGAGGGAGACCCCGGTGGGCAGCGTCCCACGGGAACAGGGCAGGGTGGGGGGATTGCCACCCTCAGGAAAGTGGCTTTTCCCAGGAAGGGGCTCATCTGCTGCCCTTGGGCTGTGCCATCAACTGCTTCCAGCCCCTCCTCTTCCCCAGGACCCCAGTCCGAAAGCAGGGTAAGGGCGGGTGGCCCTGGGGTGTGGAGGGACCCTGGAGCCGGAGGCAGGGCAGGTCGGGTGGATGGGTGGTTATGAACAGTGTTTCACTCTCCCATTCCTCAAAAGCCTTCTCCTCTCTCATGTTATTTTCTTCTTCCACAACATTCATCCCCGCACATGTCCAATGATTCACGGGCTTTCCACCACACAGCAGTGTCCATAGAAACGGGCGGGAGGGGTGGGAAATGACTTCTCAGAAGGGCAGCAGCAGCCCCACACACCATTCCCTCTGTGGTGGAGCCCACAATCACGCACCCTCCCAGTCCCATGGGACACGTAGTGCCGGGGCAATGCAGCCCCACCTCTCCAGTGGTGCCATGGAGGGACGGGGATGGAATGCTGCTCTGGAACGTGGGGACCACCCTCACCCCACACAGCCAAGGGTGGCTGGTCCCATGCTCACCGCACCCACGACCTGGCACCTTCAGCACAGGAGCAGCAGCATGCAGCCTTGCTCCCACACCTCCCTGGCCCCGCTCGTCGGCATCCACAAGGATGTGTAAGACAGACCCAAACCCCAATTAATCCAGAATTTGGGCTAAAACAAGTGGCCAAAGCCCTCCCTGCCCCAGCCAGCGGTGTGGCTGTGCCACACCACCCACCCATGGCAGCACCAATGATGCATCTGTGTAAAATCAGGCTATCGTCAAAGACAACATTAATTATAACTAGTTCCCTAATAGCTGAGAATAACTAATGTAATTCTCTCTGTTTGGCGCCAGTAGGGAACAAATCCAGAGTAAATGAGCTCATGGTTAGGAATCAAAGATTAACAGACTATCTAGGAGTAATTTCTTCTCCACATGAATTAGCAAATCGTAGGTAATTATTGTGGACAGAGCTAGGCAGGTTCATTTTACTAGGTCAGTTAAGAATAGCCTAGGATAATTAAATTGTCTCTAGAGCCAGTAACAATGATGGAGCTAGAAAAGGCCATTTTTCGCTTGCTGTTCGTCTTCTGGGTAACTTGTATTTGCCTTTAGCATTGCCCTCCAGGGCAGATCTGTGCTTGTAGGTGCGTTTGTTTATTTATTTGTTTATTTGGTGATGGACTTAAATCAATTTTGGGGTGGTTGGACCTGGGGCTGCAGCCAGGCTGGTCCCTGAGGAGGGGTCCTGGTCGCCCACCCCTGCCACGGGCACGGCTCTTGGGGCCATCCGCGCCAGGGCCAGGCCATGAGGTGACAACCTTGGGCTTGCCCTGTGCGCAGGGCTGGGCAGGGAGGTGACAGCCATCCCTCCTGGCGTGACAAGCGCCGAAGTCAGTGACAAGCTTACCTGGTTTTGGCAGCCTCGCGCATGATGGGGCACCCTCTGACCACCCTCTGCCTCCTCACCCGCTCTGTGGGCCCCCCACCCTGCATACAGAAGGGCAGGATTTGGCCCGGTGGCACTTTGCTTTTTCCTTTCCTTGCTGACAGGGAGCGGGAAAAATTGTTTTAGAAAAGCCTGCATGGGAGGCTTGTGTCACTGGCCGCTCACTCACACGCCTGTGCCTGCCTGAAATAATCTCAGCATCCCCTGGGAACTGACACTTGGGGTGGAATAGTGAGAGCTCGGGAAGCTCCTTTCTATATTATTTTCTCTGGACATTACCTGGCAATGGGATACAACTTTACCTCTCCTGGTGCTTGATGCCTAGTGGAAAAAGGATGCAGCATCATTAAAAATAGAAGCATGAAAGATTATTTACACTTCTAGAATAGCTAAGGTCTTTAAAGAAACTTTCATCATCCTTTAAAGGCTCTTAGTCAAACGCTGTTCATTATTAATGCCTGTTGGCTTTATTTAGCCTATGACTACAATTATATATTTATGAGGTAATCAGCAATTGGAAATTTCCCTGTAATGGTAACTGGAGCTTGGCATCCAAATAAAATGAACACCATTAAGAAAGTATTGCGGTCATTGGGGTGGATCAAGTGTGCTAATAGCCCAACTAACAGCAATTAAGTCAATTAACCATTCAGACATATGCTGCTCAATTTCCCTGCTTAAACAGCCCGGTGCATCTGCGAAATTTGTGGAACTTATTTATGGTGTAAGCGGCTGCTAGTCATTATTAACCAGGGGAAACAGTGAAAATAAGGGAGGCTTGTAAAAAATTAACTACTGCAGCAAAAAGATCTGCTAATTGCCCATTCCCCTCCCCGTGGGGGAAGGTTTCGCTTTCCAGAGTATTTATTTATTGTCTTTTGAATGTTGCTACGAGTATTTCATGGAATTGCATGTACAGGTGGACGGGCTGTGAAGCAGTGATGGACGCTGAAGGCTCCTCGGGTCTGCAGAGCTGCACAAGACAGGCTCTTGGTCAGGAGCAGTGCTGGGCACTTTGTCTGTCTGTCTGTGCCGTGGAGCTGCGTCAGGTGGGGAGGCTGCCCCATGGGGACTGTGCTGGGGTTAGGGGGGACTCAGGCTTATGGGGGAAAGGTATAGCAGGGACAAGGGGGGAGATCCCGAGCAGCCCCTCAGAGCCACATATTCAGAGCTCCCCAGACACCAGGAGCATGCTGGGATTGAGCATCCAGTGCCCAGCAAAGCGTCCGTCCGTCCTCCTCCTCCTCCTCCTCCTCCTGGCTCCGAGAGGCTGACCCTCCCCAAGACCCGTGCTGGCAGACCCAACAGCCCTTTCCGCAGCGGCTGCAGGTCCCAGAAAGCCCCGGGCTGGAGACACCAGCCCTAAAGCCGCCGGCGTTGCCATCGCCCATCTTTGCCTCTGGAGCGCTGGGGACTTGTTGACATAAAGCGCCTCTCCTCTTCCTTTCCCTGTTTAAGTTTTTTGCTGTCTGTTCAAATGAGGATGTTCCAAAGTTTTGTTAAGTGCCCATTTTAATGAACCCCATTAAAGTTAACCTAGCCATATAATATACAGGAGAAATCTACCATAAATATAGGTAAATAGAGATTGTAAAGATAAATAACAATACCAGTGTGTGAGAAGTGATAATGTACTCTATTTACTGCAGGCCCATAAAAGGCCAGTAAAAGATACTGCACCTTTAATGACTTACTTTCTCCATGGCAGCCGGCACTCACAGTTAGCAAGCTAAGGATGCAGTGACACAAAAAGCTTACAGATAATTAAATATTGATTTTTGTTTTCTAATCCTATATAAAAATTGTCCTGGGTCTCCCAATGGTAGTTTCATCTCACTAGGACACAGGGAGAGCTATTAACCCTATTTGGTTTCAAGCTGTTGTAGAACAAATAAACAGGGAGTCTTGGAAATCCGAGGCAGAGGCTCTCCGGGCGTGAGCCAGCTGCCAGCCCTCTGCCTGCCCCAGCCATGGGTCCTGCCAAGAGCCTCGCGCCTGGGAAGGCGGCCAACGGCGGTCTTGTGATTACAGATGCAGCTTTTTTGGTAAGGGTTGCATCATTTTCGCCTTCATGCGTGGATCACGTGATGCAGGGAGCCTTGCAGTGCTGCGTGCAGATATGAGAGCCCTGGGCTTTTGGTATGCACGCTCAAAGCAGCCAGGGCAGAGTGGGGGTCTCCGGCGCTCCTGGAGCACTCCTGTGAAGGAGGGGCAGTCAATGCCTGGTCTTCTGAGCATGCCTACGTTCCTGGTACCCGCCGGTTTTGCTGTATCACAGCTGTCCCTCTGCGGAGGTAACTGGAGCGCGGTGCCACAAGCTGCTCATCGCAAGCAGGGTGCCAAGTGCCACCTTGCCAAGCAGGGCCTGCTCGAAGGGTCTGCAGGCTGCAAAGCAACACCCCTGTGCAGAGACGGGCTTCGGCAAGGGGTGATGGGGATGCTCCAGAGCACAATCTTTGAGGGATGGTCCTCTCCAGGGACCTCACCGGAGAAGGCTGTCTTTCAGGTCTGCGGGAGCAGAGGAGTTTCCGTTGTTCAGGATTTTTTCAATTGACCCTGCGTTGATTAGAAAATAGGAGATTGCAGAGCTAACACAACACACTGATCTAGACAGAGTGCCCTCAGAGGGAGATCTGTGGTGTGGGCTGGAATTTCTACTGAAAATAAAGGTAAGCATGTGAAACCTCGAGGAAATATATGGTCAGGCAAGCCCTCGAGTACATGGTCCAAGTGCCTGGTCTCTCTGATCAACCTATTTGCTCTTCTGAGATGCTACTGCCCTCACACTGGCCCCTAAACCTACCCTGTCCCCAACACATTTAGATCACCCCAACAGATTTCTCCTGGAAAATTATATTTTGAGTCTCATGCAGAATGCATGCAAAACCTCAACATTTTTTGGCAAATTTGCATTTTTGTGCCAGCATATGAGAGAGGACTGCAGGCGGCTGTTCCTTATGAGGAGGAGACAGCTGGGGGAACAGAGAAGCAGGGGAGGAGGGACTGGGTGGGCAGACCCTGGAGCAGAGGCTGAGGGTGCAGCTATCATTGCCAGAGCAGGAGGGAGCAGGGATCTCAAATGGCCTCATTGCTATAGTGGGGGCAAGACAAGGATTCGGCTCAGCATCAGGGTTGATGGGGGGGATCTTGCACCCACTGTGACAGCCCAGCCTGACGGTAACTGGTGTGGTGGGGAGGGAGGGGGCGACCTGGAATTCCTGCCAAAGCATGCAGGCACGTTGCTCCAAAACGAGAAGAAAGGTATTAAAATAATAACCTCTAAGTCTGCCATGCATGATGTTTTCTATCACTATTGGGAAAGCAATTGCCTCCAGCAAAGATCTATTTCCTCAGTTGCTCATTTACAAGCACGCAGTAAGTACTGTGTACACAGTATGAAACGGAATAAACCCCAACATTATACAACAGAGTCACTCATTCACAAAATGAAGCAAGGGGCCTCCTTTCCCAGTTATCTTTTCAAAAGCGCCATGCAGCATAACTCACACTGTTTACAGACTTCAGCACGTCAGCAAATCACGTTGCTTTACATAAGTCCTGTCCTTTGGTAAATTGTGCCTTTTCTGAAAGAAGAGAACATCCGCTCTCCTCACTTCTTCAATGCTGTATATATATGAAGCCATTGCTCGAACATGCCGAATGACTCTGATCATGGGGAAAACGGCAAAACATCTTCCTGAAAACCTGCATGCACCATTTGCTGAGAAATCTTAAATATTTTACTTGCAAAAGCCTGTAGACTCAATGTTTTCCACGCCAAGTGTAAGCAGTACGCTGTGTACACTAAACCCCTGCTCAGCCATGCAGAGAAGTTGAAGCAAAATAATGAATCTAAGTACACCCTAACTTTATGCTGATCACAAACCTCCAAGGAAAGTGAGCTGAGGTCTGCAATTAACTCATTTCTGCATCCGCTGGAGGCTCATGTCTCGGCGCTTTCCCCGCTTGGGCCAGCCCTCCCAGCTCTGCTCCATTCCACCTCCTCCCTTCCCCATGGTCAGAGCCTCTGAAAAGCCTGTTGTCCAGACACCCCCGAGGAAGGAGGGATGGATAGAGCAGCAGCCCCTGTGAGATGCATCTGAACCTGAGCAAATAACCACAAGATCTTTTGTGGTTGTCTGACTCCTTCTCTGCTCTTCCTCTGGGGGTTCATGACCTCATTTGCATGCTTTCCAGGCTAACCGCTAATCTCAGCTCACTCCTCTCTGTGTCTCCTCGAGGGGACCTCTCTGCATGCACGGCCGGGTGGGGAGAATTGCCGGCAGTGCTGAGCTCGCCACCGTGCTGCTTTGGCCCGGGCGGCTTCCCCGCGGGTACCAGTGGGGCTGTGGAGGGATGGCGACAGCAGCATCGGCTCTGCCCCTGCCCTCCGGCACAGCCCTGCCCTGCCCTGCCACCACCCCACTGCCCTCCCCGTCTGTCCTCCCGCTGCCCGCATCGCACCCTTCCTGTATTTGGGAACAGCATCTGCCCCAGTTCAGGCAGCCCTGGTGTCCTGAAGGCAGAGGGGGCTCCCCAGGCAAGGTTCCCCTTTGCCTTCCTGTGGGGCAGGAACGTTTTTGGGGTATGAATATTTTGGGGGGTCAGGGAAGTGTTTTGCTCATGACCTGTGTTGACATGCCAAGGCAGCAAGGACACATTCACCCCACCACCACCGCAGGGCAGCCAGTCTCTCGGAGAAGCAAGTCAAGCGAACACTTGCCTCTCTGCTATCATCCCTGCAGCACAACCTGGGGCCTGTCTGGCGTCTTGGCTGAGTTTTCACTTGAGGGAAACACGACCAAGGGTGCTGCACTGGAAACACACCTACAGGTACACTTTGCCTCCAGATGGGCCGGGGAGTGAGTCCGGTTTGGCTCCCTGGGCGCCGCGTTCCCAGCAGTGGAGCACCTAGAGCCTGTCTGCAAGGCCTGGGAGATGAGAACCCTCTTTAACTTACTGCAGCCTGGTCAGGCCTCCAGGGACATGAAAAGCCTGAAGAGTGGGTGATAGTAAAAGCAAGTGTGTCAATGGCTACAATGGAGAATAACACGGGGAATGTGTCAGCCGGTGGGCTTGATCCAGGACACCCTGTGGAGACGTGGGCTGTGGAGAGGCTGTGAGGAGCGGGAGGTTTCAGAGGAAAGCCGAGGCAGCAGTGTGAGGCTGTTTGGGGACAGCTCTCCTGTGCCCACAGCAGCAACAGAGTGCAGGAGACCCCCTGCGCTGCAAAGAATGCCGGGGCGACCAGCACAGCCCCCATAGCCGCTGCCCTGGGGACACGCTATCTCCCTGCCCAGCGGCATGGCCGGACCATCTCTCCCATTGTCCGTGACACCGAGATTCCTGCAGCAGAGACTGCTGCCCGCCCTCCCTTCTTCCCCTTTGCCCTGCCCAGCAGCCCCACACGGGAGCTGTGGACCCGCTGCAGCTCAGGTTCCCGTCAGACAAGGACACTGGGGACTCCCGGAGCCCGCTGCCACCCACGGCCCCAGCACACCACCCCACGCTGGGGTCTCCTGGGGAGGCAGCTCCCGCCGGCCTGCGGGCGAGCAGGGCCAGGGAACCGTGCTGCCGACTGCATCCCCTGGAACGGCACCAGCACAAAACCCAGTGACAGGCCAGGGCATCTGCACCCTCCGTCTTCTCCGTGCAGCAAAACTATCCCATCCGAATGCCAGCGCCGCTGCCAATGCAGCCCTTGCTCCAAGAATGGTTTTGTACTGGTTTGTGGGTAACCTGGCAGCCTAAATGCTGGGGGGACTTTTCAGACACAGCCAACCGGCAGCCGCTGATTGAGACTCAAAAGAAATTCTTTGAGGGCAGCAAGATGTCAGGCCAAAGCAGGAACAGCAGCAGGTTTGAGACTACAGACGCGTTAGTCAGAGCTGATGAATGCTGGCTTGTCAAGTCTTCCCATTTCAGTCCCTGGATTGCCTTTAAAGTTTGCCAAGTCACTTTTCAGCATTTGTGTGGGCAGAAGGAGACGTGCAATTAAGCTGCAATTGCTGCACCAAAGCCGAATACTTTCAAGTTTGTTATTTCCTCAAAAATGACAAAATGCTGGTATCAAGTCAAGGAACAGGACGGGAGCTCCTGTTGCAAAACTGTAGTCGGTGCGGTGCTACGTTTGTCCAAAGCTGGATTCTGCTTTTGCTGAAGGATGAAGACATGTACATCAAAAGCTGCATTAGCATTTGGGAGGCAGGCTGGAGAATCAAGAGCCATAATCAAACCCCACTTCTGAGCGCGGGTGATTCGCAGGCAGTCAGCGTGTCTGTCTGCAGCAGTCATCGTAGCCTGCAGAGACACAGGTCTTGTGCAACACCCCAAGGGCAGATGAAGGTGTGTGGCACTGGTGCAGAGGAGCGAGGGCTGCGACATGGCAGCCGCAGCGTTGCCTGATCCCAGACTGCCGAGGTGGTTGTGCTCACAGAGACCGTCCCGAGCCTGGCCACGGCGTGCAGCTCCCTCCATCCCTGGCTGCTGGCGGGGCAGCTCTGCAGGCGCAGGCACAGCTCCTGGCACGAGGCCCCTCTGGGCTCTCTGTCCCGAGGCGTCCCGGGGCGGGTCCTACAGCTCTCCCACCACCCCAGGCGATGACGGCGAACAAGCCACTGACCAGCTGGAGAGGAACGGCAGCAATTGCTCTTAGCAAGGCATGGGGAAAGGCCAGCTGGTGCCTCTGCCCTGGCTATGACTTCTGCACATGGTGCGTACCATGGAAGGGGGAAGGCAGAGGTATCCCTGCCGCCCGTCCCTCCTGCCCTCCATCCGCAGTCCGTGGTGCTGCTATCCGCCCTCCCACAGTCCCCCTCGCATGCTGCACCCGGCCGTGTCCTTCCCCTTTGCTACTTTTTCCCCTTTCCCTGTGATTGCCCACTAACTGCTGTTGCTATCAAGAAAAAGACAAAGACGAGCTGGATGCAGTGCACGGCTGAGCCGGGATAACAGGTAGAAAGCAAGCTCGCATACGTGCCTCCCACACAGTACAGGACAGCAGAGAGCTGCAGCACCGAGCGCGGGCTCCTTCTCGGCATGGATGAGATCAGAGTTTTCCTGCGAGGCTTTGGCAGCCTTTTGAGCAGCCAAATAACTTTTATTTCCCAAACATAAAAGGGTTGGTTTTGTGGATACCTTTTTCCACAAGGTTTCCTTTCAGGGCTGCAGGCGCGTCAGTGCAGTACCATGTGCTGAAAACCATCCTTCTTGGCCGTAAAATATCCCGACTGCAGCATGAATCGATTTGGAGCCTGTTGGCTGCTAAACTGAATTAATTTCAGCCTAAAGGGCCTCACTGAAATGCAGTGAATACTCCACCAGGAGACCCAGGGCTGGGAAACGGCTCTGCGAATAGACTGCTCTGAAAACTCATTGGGCATATCGTGATAGTATCTGCGAGTCACCAAGCAACAGGGGACAAGATTCACCCATTTGGTGCGAACCTTTTTGGTAACATATTGCTGTTTAATCAATACTTAAACAAGAAATGCTCTTTTCTGTTTAATGCCTGGGATGATTTCATAGCACCTCGCCATGCCACCCAGTTTTAAAGCGGAGACCAACTTTTTCAGAAGTGAACATTTATCCAGAATATGTGATTTAATTGAACAGTCATTTTCTGCCTTCGTTTTGCTGACTGCAGAAAGCTGCATTTGAATGCGAGCTGCTCTCGTGCCAGCTCAGCTTCTCTTGCTGCTGCTGCAGAGAAGCAACAACACCTACAAAATAATCAATTAACTTGCATAAATAACCCCATGGCGGGATGGGAGGAAAAGAAAATCTTAGTTTTTGGTGGTGCATTCTAAGCAGGTGCCTTGCTGCTGCTGCGGTCACTGCACACGCAGGAGGCAGGCGAACTGCAGAACCGTGTCGCGAGTTCTGGAGACTGGGGAAGAAATTTGGATTAATCTCTGTGAGTGCTGGGGTTGACTGGAAGCCTGGAGCTGAGTGCAGGCTTTGCTTTTGGACCCGTGTCTGTATCGCGGCTAAGCAGGACCTGTGCTTGTAAGCAAAACAAAGAGAAATGCAGGCATGAGTCAATTTACTCAGCGGGATGGGAGCATCTGCCTGGGGATCACCCTTAACCAGCGCCATCCCCACGGCAGTGCTGTGGGGCTTACTGTCACAGCAGGGCTGGCCGAGCTGGGCTCAGGCTCTCCGGCCAAAATGTAAAAGTTTGGTGAAGTCTGGGCTGGAACGCCCAGCACAGCCTGCAGCGGCCCCGGCAGCTCCCTGCGCTGCCCTCCCACAGCGCTCCTGTAAGGCCAGCACTGCCTGGGGGGTTTGAAACAGGCTACAGGTCCTGGTTATTATTTTAAATATTAATGGTGTACTAAATGCAAATGACAGAAATGTTGTGTAAATAAATAGAGCCCAATCTATTTTGTTCTGTGCTGTAGTTAACTGGTCCAGACAATTACAACCAGGCTGTGTATTTATGCCTGGATTAAGACTGTTCTAATCTAGAACGGAGAAGTTAAAATCCACAGGTTTACATTGGCCTTATTAAGTAATGTGAAACAAAGCCTGCAAAACTCACTGTCGTCGTGAACATTTAATGAAAACTGAAATATCCTTGGAGGCTGACTGCATTTGTGCTGTATCCCAGAGCCCAAATTCCTGGTCTGTCTTTCTGCAAAAGCTGTTTTTCCCAAAGCAGCGCTTCTGCACGCCTGCGCCTGCCGGGGCTGCCGGAGACGTGACTGGCACGGTGAGAGGCTGCTCGGGGCCGAAGGCACACCGTGCTGCCTGCAAATGCCTATGTAGAATTTGGACCACTCTGCATACACACAGCTTCCACCATCCCCTTTGAGGTGATTTCACTACTGGTAGTCAAAAATTGTAAATCCAGAAGCTGTTTCTTTGGAAACTGCTGTTTTATGGGAACAAACTTTCCATGGCAGCATGTGATTTTGACAAAGTTTAATTTCAAAGAAAATTGAAACAAAGTGTCTCAATAATGCAACAATGATCTTCTTAACATTTTCCAAATGTCACATTTTGATATTTCGCTTTCAAATGTCTTTTCTTTAGAAATTTATACTATTTAAGAAAATTAAGATGAGATTAGATTTTGTCCCAAATCATCTGTCTGAGTGCATTTTCTGCAGGAAGCTCTACCCTTGTGTGTGTGGCGGGGCATGGTGGGACCTGAGGGATCCTGGGTGGCTCCAACCCCCATTCCTGCTCCCTGGAATGCCGGAGCCTCCCTGGGGCTCAGCCCCGGCTGCAGCAAAGCCCCCGGCCGGGCTCTGCTCTCACCAGAGTTTGTAGAGGTTCACAGACTGGGATGTGCAGGGCAGACTGCTTGGTCTGGAATCCCTTTTGACCTTGGCCTACACAGATGGACAGAAAACCAAAGAAATGAAGCTTTCCAATTGATGCAAATCAGACTAGAAGTGTCTTGTAGAAAATTCAGAAAGGCAAGGTTTGCCACTGGTTCAGAGGAGACATATTTCACAGTTATAAAATTAGCAGAGAATGGAAATGCCGTCTTTGAAGAAAAATGTGAGAGAAGGAAGGAGAAAGGAAAAGCCTGTAGTAGGTCACAGCCTGTTTGGGGGAATCCTAAAAATAAACAGAACACAAGGCTTGCAGGGAGATTCATTTGGGTTTGGAGCTTGCACCAGCAAGTCTTTCCCCCCCAGAGCGGGTAGGAGGTCCAAAGAGCTGTGCAGCACAGATTCCTTATGGCCCATTTGCCCAGTGATGATACTGGAATGTACGGTGCAAAATCAAAGAATTAAGAAGGGAGGGGAGAGCTTTACTTTACAGCCGCTGCTGAAAGTGGAGAGCGATTTTCTGAGGGTCTTGGAGTATTTTACCTACAGGCCTGTGTAAAGCATCAAAGGTGGCATGGATTATTTGAGATTTCCTTGTAACAGGCAGCAGAAAGGAGCTGTGGACACCCCTTCCTAGGGGAGGGGGACACAGCAATGCTTTGCAGCCTATTTTCAATTCCAGTTTCCAGCCGAGTTGGAGAAGACAATGACAGGAGGAAAAAAAATGCTAAAAAAAATCACAGGCAGCAATAAATTTTCCCACAATGGTCTGAAGAACAAAATGCTTCCTAAGCAAGTTCAGCTAAAAGTATGTGTGCAAAAACCATATGGACAGTGGGAGTGCGTGGGTGTGCTTGTCAGAGGTGCCGAATGCCCACTCCTCCCCGGGCGCGATGCTCAGCACCTCCCAGCATCAGACTGGGAGAAGGTGGAACAAGGAGCATGGGAAGGGTGGCTGAGTGTGTGCATGCGTGTGTGTCCATGTGCATGCGTGTGCATGCTCTGCTGCAGGCAGGAGGCAAGTGGGCATGCACAGGACTGTGTAGGTGTTTTGGGGAGGAATGTTTCTTTATTCAGAAGCCTGCTAATTCGTCAAGAAGATGCTTCTTACATGTAGTGTTCATTGGCTGTCACAGATGACTACATATTTATTTCTGCAGTGGATCATGAAACCATGGTGTGGGAGGGGACACCCCCTCAAGAGTAAGCCTATTTATCCTTTGGTTTTATTCAAAGGCTAGCCTCACTCTTCAGATGTGTTTCTGCAGGACACTGAAATAATAGCACTGCTAATTAAACTCTGATATGGTTGTTTCACCACAATACTAATTCCCCAATGGACACTATATATCTGCACAATGGCACCAGGCATCATAAAAGTCAAAGCACTCACCAGTCGTGGAGGAGGAGGTGTGGGAACCTGACAGGCAGGGCACCGGCAGCCCTGCTGCCCATGCCAAGCTGCCAGGGACGTGGTGGGACCCTGGTGAGGCTTTCTGCGGGTGGCAGGGGAATGGGGCTGGGGCGAGCGGGAGGCTAGTGGGACTAGGGGAGTATATGGGACTAAATGAGCCCAGTGTAGCTGCTCTCCCTGGCTCTGGATGCAGAGCAGGATGATTCCCAGGACTCCCAGGCAAGAGAGCTCTCTGCCCCGTGCTCCCTGGGCAGGGAGAGCAGCCGAGCTCTGCGCACGGGCCCCAAACTCTTGGACGGTCGCCCCCGGGAGCGCGAGGCAGCAGAGGGTTCGGCTCAGCAGGAGCATCCCTGAGCACAGGGCGAGCTCGCTGCCAGGGGGCAGCTACAACCAAAGCAGGCATTTGCTGGTGTTCACTCCTCCCGAGAGCACCAAAGCTTCCCCAGGAAACCTGCTCACAAACGCCCCGTGCAAAGTCTTTTACTGTGTCTATAGAACAGCTTCAAAGAAGTTTTCCCGCAGGAGTTGCCAAGGTCTATTCAGTTCCAGTCTGCTAAGATCCCCCTTTCTCAGAAAAGGAAAGAAAAACCAAACCCTCAAGGTCACGGCGGTGGCTCACCCCGTGCCCGCTGCCGGAGATGGCTCTGGAACCAGCACACACGGACGCAGGGCATCCCCCAGCGCTCCATGTGCCTTCTGCTGATAAGAGCGGGGCCAGGCGACCCGCGCAGCGCGTGACGGGAATAGCGAGAGCCTCACTATTCTTGAGGGCTCTGAAAGGAACCACTGCACGCTGAAGGTGAAGTCAGCCTCAGAATAGCAGACAGATAAGGGAAGGCAGCAGTAAGCCACGGGGTATTTTTTATACACATTTAAAGAGGAGGTTGTGCCCAGTTTTGATGGTTAGGATAGCAGACCCTTACTCCTTCTGATATTTTAAAAGGCTACAGGAAGGCTTAAAATGTAATTCCAAATTCAGATTCATGTTTCCCCTTCAGGTCCTTCAAAGACCCAAAGGAACTGTTAATATTTGAGAGGAAAATTTCTCTTCCTCTCCAGCATCTTCAGCATTGCCTTTGCTTAGTAGCCTGTATTAAACACTAGGAATGAGAGAATAAAACAACAGGTATGTTCTGCCAGTTTAAAATCCACAGTCCTCTGCAGACCAACAGAGAGTGGCAGAGGCAGGGGGAGATCTCAGGATTCGGCTATGGGTGGGACAGAGGGATTTGTTTTGCTGGCGATGAATTTCTTCCCTGCCTTGCTGCCCAGAACTCCACATAACCTTGCACCCACAGCTGAGCATTACAGTGGTCTCCATCCGCTGAGCAGAGCGCTGCGGGCTCTGGGCTGCAGTGGCTGCACAGGGGGAGCTGCTATGGGTGCGTGAGGAGGATGCTGAGAGCATGGCAGCACCCGGTGCGGCACAGGGGGCCCTGGGAGGGAACAGCCTGCCCCACTGGACCTTGTTTGAGCAAAGGCGTTGCTGCCGCTAAGGAGGACCTGCAGATGCTCTCTTGTCTCACTCTTCCCCTCTGCTAAAGGTGAGCAGAGCTTCAGAAGGTCCCTCTCTGCACACACATGTGGGAAGCATTCGTGTTCCTGGACACTTTGTTTTGCAGAAACTGAGCTGCTGTTTTAAACTTAACTTTGCTACCGATAGTTAAAGTTTCCTCTCCAGCCCCCAGTTGCAGCAGTGCAATATCCTGTCCTGCTGTTCTCATAGCCGTGGACAAAGATGCTGGCCAGGCTCTCTCCTCAGTTACGCCGGTATAAATCCATACTCAATAGGGTTACTTCAGATTTATGCCAGCATAACTGGATTTAGCAGGTTAATAAATGGCTGCTCCATTAATAAATGGAGAGCTGCTTAAGATCATGAACTTCATGACTACGACAAGGTCATGCCCGCCACTTCTGTCCTCATAACTTTTCCAGCATTAGTATCTCCTGCGTTTCAGTTTCTCTGTGTATCCCAAGTCAGGGAGGAAGGATGCCTAAATGCAGGAGCGATGCCCCAGGGCGCCCCGGGATGAATCCCTGTGGGAAGCAGAGCCAAAGTACTGGCACACCCTGGCACCGCGTGGCCCCTGTGCTGCTGACACCGCTCTGCGGCGCGGGGTGAGCGGGGTCACGCTCCTCCGGTGTCACTTCCCCCAGTGACTTTCTCTCCCCCTCTCCTTTCATGGCTCCTGCTCTTGCAATTATGTCACTCTCTTCTTTAACCATCTGTCTCCTGCAAACAAATATAAGTCCTCCTACACAGACCCGCTGGTAGAGGGACTGATCCTTCCCTGGCTGACACCAGCATCCCTGCGCTGACTTCAAAGGAGCTGCTGCTGCTCCAAGCAGCCATCCCCTGGGACCAGCTGCCCTCCTGGAGAGGCTGTGGCACCAGCGAAGGTAGCACCCCACTCTCAACCACCCACCATCACCCCCTCCTCTTCCCTGGGGTACGAGGGCTCCCCCAGCCAGTGCGGGTGCCGATGGGGTGAGCTCTGCCCCGAGCATCCCCCGGGCACAGCCGGTGGCAGCAGGAGTGAGCAGGGCTGGCTTCACCCCGTATCCCCCCAAACAGCTGCTGCACCCACCATCAGTGGGGTGGCTGGGGCACAGGCGGGGGCCAAAAGGTACCAGGGCCCTGCACACCCTTCTCCTCCAGGTGGTATCTTGGCAGGCAGCAGTCTCTTTGCAGATGTACATGTTTAGGGCAAGACCTGTTTCTGCACTGGCAGCCCCCAGACCGAGGGCCAGCTAGAACAATAATTACCAAAGCATTGGCAGCTGCCTCGTACCGAAGTCCCAGCGCCTGGGCTCTCCTGGGACCCCCGCAGTGGCGCTGACCCTGCCGGCGCATCCCGCGGGGTTCTGGCGACAGGCTCAAAGGGCGGCTGCAGCAGGAGGGGCTCCCGGCGGCACTGGGGAATTCCGAAGGAAATCCCAAAATTTTCTTGTGCCCCTGATCTGAACAATTTTTTCTCAACATCTTCCTGGGGGAAAAAGAAGTGTGACTTGGGTCAATAAACGCAGTCAGCTCTATAGTGGCCAGAAAAGATTTCATTCTGACTTTGATTTTAAAAACTATTAGGGAACACAATGAATTTGAGAATGAAAATCCAGCAGTCCCTTCCAATAAGGCCAACAGATAATGCTTTAACCTCATTAAAAGGTGGGGGCTTTATTTCAAAGCAAAAACTTATTAACATAGAAATGTTCTTGCAAAAATAGTTTCGATTTGATACATTTCTGACAGGTAAAAATTGAATTGCAAAACTGTCAACCAGCTGTGTTTAGATACACCACCTTAACCAGAGTTTGAAGGAATACAAAATAATGGGATTTTGCTTGCACTCAAATTGTATCTTGTGTTTAAAGCTGTGTGAATAATATATTCTCCAGTTCACAAAGCACATGAAAAAATAAAATACAAATAATTTTTGGCCTTTGGCGAATTGAAAAGTCTAACAGGCTAATTCCAAGATGAGCAGAGCAACTGTTTGTGCACAAAGTTACCATTTCATTTTGAATAGTATTTTGATTTTGTTTTGACTTTAGTCAAACAAATTTTGAAAATAATTCCAATTAAGCTCATTTGTTCGAAAAATGTAAATATTGCATTTTAAATGTGACATTGAAATTTTTTTTTTTACTCTTTTTTGCGTTTTCCCCAGGGAGTGATCCGGTGATATGAATTCACCGCATGCCTCTCCACAGCCTTTGTCTTTGGAAGAAAGTTTCTCTGTGGCACCTCAGCCCGCGCTGACTGAGCGGGGGTGGCGGGCTGCTCCTCACGCCGCTGCCACCCATCCGCACCCTGGCCGGGCACCCGCTCCGCTCCCGCGGGGCAGGAAACTTCTTCCCAGCACAGGCTCATCCTGGGAAGCGTCCGCTTGCTTCTTCCCCTCTTCTATTGGTGTCTTTTGATTACAAGTCTGCTTTGAAGAGACACTAATTGTAGCCTGCACACAATGCTTGTAATTATGCCTATTACATTTTGATTCATTTCCATATGTCAACACTACTACAAGGGGGATGTGTGTGTAGGGGGGGGGAGCACAGTTTTATAATCGGTTATTGTCTGCAAAAAAAAACCTGCACAGAGCATGAGTGAAGTGTTCTTTGTGGAAATTGAAAATAAGATTATAAATAAAAGTCTTCCTCTGACATCCAGAAAATGGACACTTTAAAATAAATTGCCACTGTTGATCAAGAAGATTGCTAGCTACCTTTTACATTAATGAGGCAAATACTCTTCAAGTCCCTAATAGCAATATGTTTGAGTATGTCATTTCAATAGCTTCTTTCTTAATAAAGCTTGACCCTAATATTCCCTTTGCTGTCAAAGGCATTGTCCTGCCAGACATATCTGTGATTTTTAGCTGCTAATCAAAAGAAAAAAAAAAAGGGGGGGGGGGGGGGGGCAGGAGCAACTGTTATGCAAAGAGCTGCAGAAACCCGAGTGATGAGGCTCTCCCCCTCGGCCGTGATGGGACCCTGGATGAGATGCAGTTTGCTGCTCCAGGGCCAGCACGCTGGGAATGTCACGGTGAAGGGTGTCTGAGCCAGCGTGGTGGTGCTGGTGACGGAAACCCACCAGGAAACTGCTTTTCCAGTGGTTTATGCTTGGGTGACCCAAAAACACCAAGGTGGGTGCAGCCTGCCAGTCCCTCTGCTGCCACGAGCACAGGATGCTCCTGGGCATGGACCTTCCCCAGGTGCCCACTGCAGGGACGGGGGGGACCGTCCCACTTCCCAACTGCTCCGGCACTTCTCCCTCCTCCTCTTCCTCCCAGCAGGAGGAAGCAACACCCATTTGGCTCTTCCCCCTCCAGGTAGCTCTACCAACTAATTATAGTACTTGCAAAAGTATGAGCAGGGCTTATTCTTTAGCAATCAATCAATACAAGTTAAAAGGGCATCTTGTTTGTTTCTGTAACAATGCTCTTTAGAAAATTGGGTCCTTTTACATTTCCTGGCTGATACACCATCCGTCATATGTTGCATCAGTCACATCATGTTATGTTTCAAAGCATAATATAACATGATGTGACTGGTGCATCAGGCAGGAGATTCACAAAGGGAGGCATTATGCAAGACATTATATGCACTTTTTTTTTTTAATCTGAGTTTGAAGATAAAAACAGTCAACTTTTTGTACCAAGCGCTGTGGCAAGATGGCTTTTTTGGCATCGCAGGCAACTATGGGGGTAGTCGGAAGAGAGAGCAGGAAAACACAGCCCCTCCCCGTCCACATGCTCCCAATACCACCGTTGCCCCCTCAGCACCATGTGCTCAGCCCCGTGCTTCAGCACAGGCTGGGCACGTGTTTCCCTCCGGTCCTGTTCGGCAGTGAGGGAAATGGTGTGAGAGGAGAAAAGAAGACGAATGCAAAAAAATTAGCAGACGGGGTATGCTGTAGTCACCTGCGCCGGCAGGACAGGGCAGGACAGGGCAGGACAGCCGAGGGCTGGGGTGCCGGGGCAGATGGCTGCCCCACACTTTGTCAAATGCCTGCTCCGCTCCCCTTCCCTCCCGCTGCCCAACAGGTGGGGCAGGCACAGCCACCGCACGCGGGCCGCAGTCCCCCCCGGCTGGCCTGAGAACCAGAGACCCCTGGGCAGTGGCCCTGGCACCAAACATCTGCCTGAAAAATACTCCAGACATTTTAGAAAGTGGCCGTCTGAGGGTTTAACTCCTGCCCCTGGGCTGTGTGGGAGGGAACAGCGTGGCCGCCAGCAGACAATTGAGGACACACCTTCTCGCCCGAGTGGGCGACATGGAGGGCTCAGCATCCTTCCCGTCACCCTTTGACAGAAATGTATGAAAATAAGATAGTGGCCATAGGTGGAATTCTGAAAATTTTGAGAATTGAAGTGAAAAATAAAGCTGATCAATAAGAATTCACGTTGGACCCTTTCGGACCTGAGGTCCCACCGCCCCTTGCAGTTGCTCTGCTGAGCAGGACGCAACCTCCCAGGCAGGAATGGGCTTTTTCTACCTCTGGGGTTCCTGGTATTTCAAAGGAAAGCTTTAGAAGATTTCATGAACAAAACTGCTCCTGGGTTTTTGTCGCATGGATGAGTTCACTGTCTTTCATGTTTTTAAGACGCTCCAGTTTTACTGAAGTGAAATTGTAGACTTCAAAATGGCAGAAAAGCCACATTTTCCCTGGAAATAATGGTAGCAGAAAAATTTCCTGGATTTGTACCAAGCTGGGTTATATAAAAATGAGATAACTTAAAAACATATGGGGATGCAAAGTGTTTGATTTTTCAGGTTTCCACACTTGATCTGAGCTTTTGCACACCTCCAGACCTCCCAGGTTGGAATGAGATCTCCGAAGATTGCTGTTGGCATGAAAACGAAATATAATGTCCGAATTATAATTAGCCAAAAGTTTGTTCTCCAAGTATGACCGTGCAGGCTCCCTGAATACCAGTCACGAACCCAGTAATTTATGGCGCCCTTTTCTGATCCAGCCCCGCTGAGGTGGCTGCTCTAGGAGGGACCCAGCGGAGCTGCGGAGGGTTTCAAGAGAGGAGAGAAGAGATGATGTATTCCGTTTTTAATTGGGGCTGCAGAGAATATGCAGGCAGCTACCCACATAGGGATATAACCTGGATGTAACACACAGGCTGGTAAAAAGTTTCTGAGAAGGAAACATTGTGACTTTTTCCTACAGAACACACTAAACACACTCCCAGTAAAAAAAATAATGATTGGAAGATTCCTTATTTATTCTGATAAGTTATCATCAGTGTCACTGAGATGAACATTTAGGCAGAACAGCTCCCCTGCCCACACACTGTGTTTGCTTTTTAAAAATATTGCAAATAGCTCAGTGGCTTTAAATAAATAAATAGCTAATGAGTCACACCAATAGGAATTTAATGTCAAGACGGAGGAAGTGCCTGCCTGAGTGCCTAGCCTAGAAAGTTTATGAGTATTTCTTAACCACATCGGTGCTGCTCCCGCTACCAGCGTGCTCTGGCAAACCAGCCCTCCGGGCACCCTCAGCAGTGCCTGACAGCTCAGGGCAATGTTTGTCCTGGAGACGAGGATGCTGCTGGGCACCGGCAAGGAAAGGGTTATGTAGGGCTTGCTGGAGAGCACCTGGAAGGACAAATATGGTTTCTCTACTCCCTGCACAGGGCTCCAAACCAGGGACACACCGGTGCCAGGGAGCTAGCTTGCTGAGATGGAAGGCACCAGCCTTTTCCTGGAACCACAAACAGAGCCCTTATTTTACTCCTCCTGGAAAAGGTTCCCGTGTGGGCATGAAATGCCCAGGAGAAGGCTGAGACGGCATCACTGGTGTTTGTTTTTGCAGCTGTTCCTGCAGTCCGGGGGTGAGCACAGATCATCTGTCCTGGCTGGTGGGAGAGGGACAGGACCAGGGCCACCCCAAAGGCAGCCAGTCAACACCCATCCTCATGTCCCTGGCATGAGGGGTGCCACGAGGATGCCATGAGCACCGGCAGATCACAGCTGGTTCCAGGGTGCCCTGGCACAGGCTGGGGCATGGGGCTGTGCTTGGAGGAGCCACCGTGCCAGTGCACGGGGCCCCCGGCAGCTCCAGTGAAACCCTCCGAACCCACCTGTACGCCTGGGAGTGATTCATGGGAAGTTTGAAAGAAATTCAACTTCTGTTGGTGTGCCAGGGAGCGAGTGGGTGCTGGAAGGTGACAACATCCTGCTCCTTCATTCATCTCTTCATCTGATATAGCTGCAAAAGCCCTCCAGTCATGCAGTACATGAGGTCCCCTCTCACCACCCACTCAGCCTATATTGGTATCTGCACATTTATAACAAGCTGGCTAGCTCAAGAGAGCAGGCTGAGTTTAGCAAATCCTGTCTCACATGGGGAGCTGAGCTCGGAGCTGAGCCCAGCCGCCCCATGGCCAGCTCTGGCAGGTCCCGCTTTGTGCTGACAAGCCACGCTCCCATTGCCAGGAGCACAGGCTTTTCCCCAAGGAAATCCCATTGATAAAAGAACAAAAAATTTTACACCAACCAGACTCAAAAATCCTTTCAATTTCTTCCCCATCCTCAGTGAACAAACAAATCTTTCTAATGATGACCCATTTAAGGGACGAGGAGAGGAGCTCCAGCCCAGGGTGAACACGGCAGCTCTTCTCTCCCTCTACCAGCCCTGAACTCCCCTTGGGGGAAGAACCCAAGCACTAGGGAGAGACCCATGAGGTGATAGACGGGACACTGACACAGGGAATACGGGGTTTGCATTAGGGGCCTCCAGAGACCCTGGACCAGGAATCGCCAGTGCTTTGCAGAGGCCAAAAGGGGACAGGACCCAAGATGTATACCCCGAGTTATGTGCAGTCTGAGACACTGCGGTGACATGCTGTGGGCCATGGCTTCAGCCCTCTCTTGCTTCTCTTCCTCACTGCCTGGGAGCTGCCAGGACCCTGCTGCTCCGCTGACGGCCCACAGGGCAAGGGAGGTGAGCACAGCTGGGCTGGGGATCCCACGAGTGGAAGGGAACCCTGCTGACAGGAGGGAACCCCATTAACCACAGGGACAGAGGGACCCCACAGCAGCTCCCCTGAAGGAATATTTCCAGACTTAGTCTTCTGGAGAGGGCTGCTCTACCAGGAGTTGGATTATTTCAAAGGAAAGTCAGTCCGTCCTGCAAAGGAACTCAATTGTCAAAAAATACCCCTTTCAGTCAAAATAGTTATAAGGGAATCTTCTCAGCCAACTGCAATTTCCAGGCAGGTGGCTTGGTGCTCCCAAGGGATGGGGTGCGGGAGAAGCTGCTCAAGCGCTGCCCTGCAAAAGGAAGAGGCGAGGGGAGCAGAGGTCTGGCAGACAGACCGCCCGCGGCATGCAGACACCCCTGGTACTCGGGGGCTGCCTACTGGCTGGCAAAGCCTCTGCAAGCCCAGGATTTTTCAGTAGGGGAGGCGAGTAAGGAATGGAAAAATCATCACACACATTGCACAGATGGAAAGAGTTTACAGCCCTCCTCACTTCCTCATCCTCGTGGTGTAAATTATACAGACAGATGTACAATCTGGGAAGTTGTCCAGATTTTCTTTTTTATTTTTTTTAATTATTTTTTTTTTTAAGAAAGAGGGATGCTAAAACAACACTAGCTGTGCCATGTCTAGTCCTTGGCTTTCAGTGTTGGCGATGGGAGAGAAGAAACGAGCACTCCTGGCAAGTGGTGAATGATCCAGATAAGCGTTGAGCTTGCCCGTGGCACCCTTTCGTTGCCCAGTCCCTCTTCAGCAAACAAGGAGGTGTGATGCTGCTGTGCCTTTGGTGGGAGGCAGGAGATGGGACCCGCTGTCCCCATCCAGCTACCAGGACTGAGCACCAGAGGTGTCCCTGCCGCTGGTGCTGGGCCGGGGTGGCTGCTTTCCTGCACTCACACCTAAGCAGCTCCTTGGATATTTACTCAATTGCCAGGAATCAGAGGGAGGAGGTGGATGACAACATGTTTCCAGTGCTTTGCTTTGTACAGATATCCTCAAGGCAGCATGTGTGTGTCTGCGGAGGGCTCAGTGTGCTTCTCAGTACTGCTTCCAAACAAGGATCAAGTAAATTTTCCAAAGCATATTCTCCCCCGTCAAACACTGCTCTCACTTTGGAGACTGTCCATGGCTTTGACACTCCTGTGGGTTTTCTACCCACATCCTTGTGCCAAAGATTCCTTGGCGTGAGAGGCAGGTTGAGCTTGGCTTTTGTTGGAGAGAAGTGAAGCTGACAACACCGTGCCTCAGGGCTGGGCTGGTCCCCGCATCTGAGGAGCCGAGCTCCCGGCCTCCCTTGGCTTGGCCACCAACTGGGACAGGCTCCCCCACGAGCATCGCTTACTGCCACAAGTGGCTCAGGGTGCTGGGGGTAGCTGGGATCAGAGGCAAATGTAAAGGGTGTAAGAGTCAGAGTCTGCCTGCCCTAAACCAAGCCGAGAGCGTGGCTGCATCTGGGCTTGGTCACCTTCCTTGGCTGCACGTGACCTTAGCAGATGACCACTTTCAAAATCAAGACTTGGAGACCGAGTTGTGCCACCCACAGGGGCGATGCCCACCCCACCACAGGGCTGTGCTCACTGGTGCCACAGGAATGGCCCCACCAACACATGTGAGTGTTTTCAGACACAAATACTCCAGAGCCTTAGCAGCATGATTCAACCACCACACAGAATGAGCTATAAATGTAAGTTTTACTGCCACTATCTATCATGATTTTACTACCTTTATTTCCTGATCCATTATGTGCTTCCACCTCCCTCCCCTGGTGTGTGCCCCATGGTACTCAGCTAGGAGAGAGCTTGGAGGGGCGGTGGGGTGTGCTGGGGCACAGCCCCTCTGTGAGTCAGAAGACCCTCACAGGGCTCTGCCTTTGGTACCAAGTTTGGAAGTTCAGCTCTAAGCATTTCCCTCGCGGGACATATGGGAATAGAACAGAGTTATCTGAAAAACACAATCACAGAATCACACAGAATCCCGTGTTGAAGGGACCTCAGGGATCATCTAGTCCAACCTTTCTGGGACGAGCACAGCCTAGACAAGATGGCCCAGCACCCTGTCCAGGCGACTCTTGGAGGTGTCCAACGTGGCCGAGTCAACCCCTTCCCTGGGGAGATTATTCCAATGGTGACTGTCCTCACTGTGAAAAATCTCCCTCTGGTGTCCAATCGGAATCTCCCCAAGGGCAACTTGTGTCCATCCCCCTTGTCCTCTCCATGGGACTCCGTGTAAAAAGGGAGTCTCCATCTCCTTTGTAGCTGCCCCTTAAGTACTGGTACGTGGTAATGAGATCCCCTCTGAGCCTCCTTTTCTCAAGGCTGAACAAACCCAGCTCTCCCAGCCTATCCTCATACGGCAGCTTCCCAGTCCTGTGATCATCCTGGTGGCCCTTCTCTGGACCCCTTCCAGCCTGACCACATCCTTTTTGTACAGCGGGGACCAGAACTGCACACAGCACTCCAGGTGTGGCCTGACGAGCACTGAGTAGAGCAGGACAATGACCTCTTTCTCTCTGCTGGCGATGCCCTTTTTGATGCAACCCAGCAGCCTGTTGGCCTTCTTGGCCGCAGCAGCCACTGTTCGCTCATGTTGAGCTTCCCCCCACCAGGACCGCCAGATCCCTTCCTACAGAGCTGCTCTCCAGCCAGGTGGATCCCAGTCTGTGCTGCACTCCCGGATTATGTTCTCCCAGGTGCATGACCTTACACTTCTCCTCGTTGAACTGCATAAGGTTCTTGCTGGCCCACAATTCCAGCCCTGTGGGAAACTGCAACATTTGAATCTGGTGTCCATCCAAATGGGACAAAAACCTGCAGATTCTGCACAGAATAAGAAATTAGAGAATTTTTTCATTTTGATTTTGCACCACATTGAAGAGTTCAGCCGAAAGGTAAGTGTCAGCTGTCTCCTGGTCAGGCATGGCTAAGGGCTTCCTGAAGAAATGCCAAGCTGCGTCCAAACCTTGTAAGAAACCATGGGGTTTTCTAATTGACATTTCCCTTAGAAAACATTCTGATTCCACTGAAATACGCTTCTCAGTCTGAAAAATTCTGACCAGCTTTAGGGAACAGTAAATAATAAATAGCAAATAACCATGGAAGTAGAGATCATAGGGACGGCTGTGGTGTAGGCACCTCAGCAAGACAGAGTAGATCCATATTTAGAGGCTTTGGTGGCCAACACCATGCTGGTTTCCACAGCTAACTGTTGTTCCAAATGCAAAATGTGGGAAAATGGAGGAACAAGCAGTTCCACAGTATACATCACATCAGAAAAATGAAAAAGAAAGGGGAAATGGCAGGCATTAGCTGGACTTCTAGGTACTGCTGCGCTGTACAATTTGATCACCCTATTCCGTGGCTTCTCCCTCGTGTCTTAAAGCGCATTAACATCCCATGTTACACAGGGGTCCCTTGTCACTGCCACAGTCCCACAGCGCGTTCAGGATAGGGACTCCCATTTTCCGAACATTTTCATGGTGTTGGTCTCTGGAGGTCTGGTCCCTTTCCAGACACTACTTTAAGATAAGTAAATAATTAATACTGATGAAGCAAACCCCATTAATTGTAATGAGAAATCCACCTTGAGACACACTTCAGTCCAACACCCAGCTTACAAGGCTGTGCTGCCCAGGAGGCAAAGGTCTCATGTGAGCAGCTCCTCACTGCCTGGCTATCGACCACACTGCTGCCAGCACATTTCTGATGCCCTCACCTGCCATGACACCCACAAAACTATGGTGGGCTCTGTTCTTGGTCATGCAGACCCTGGGGGATGCCTCCGCTGCATCACTGCAGAGCAACAGCCCTGCAGAGCTACGTGCTCCTGCAGAGCCTCACTGTGCCAGAGCATCAGCCCAGAGGTGGGCACAGAAGGGGAGAAGAAATGGGTGTGGAACATTTTCAGGAGAAGGCGTAAGTGACACTCCAGAGAGTTTCACATCTGCACTGCTCTGCAAGAAGCCACTCAGGCCCTTCTTTTGGGGAATGAGTCACAGTACGAAACTCTGCAGGTAATTAGAGGGCTGGATGATTGAAGAGAATAAAGGCTTTATTTATGCCCCTCTACAGCAGGGATTCAGAACTGTTAGCAGGAATTCCCAAACCCAGTCCTGCTCTGCTTTGTTCTTAATGGGGATGGATTTTTATTCTAAACCACCAGAGAACCAGCAAAAAATGCAGACTGCACATTGGTCTCCTGTGACCCACTGCAGCACAACGGTAAACATTTCCACACACTGGCCACAGTGTTCTCCACCTCAGCTCCCTGCCTCTGGGATCTTACCCAAAACCCATGTTCTGAACTGCATCAAGCCTCCAGCACCAGTGAAAACAAGTTGCTCCAAAGCAAGGAATAAAATCTGAGGCATCTGTGTGCTTTATACTCTAAACAGGAACTGGCCTGACACCTCAAACTCCATACCAAATCACAAGCAACAGAGCAGAAAACCAAATTATTCTCAGCTGTTACACTGCTTAATTTAATATTTCCAATGAGCTCCTTTTCCTTCTCTTCAAGAATGAAATGCATATTTGTGCTGTGTCACAAAACATTAGATTTTGTCAAGGCAATTCATTTTTCAATGGTAATTTGTAAGTGCACACCATACCACACACGGTCTGGGGAATTTTATGGCTTCTTTCAGAGGCAAGGAAAATAAGAAGCACTCAAACTAGTGATGAGAGCATGGAAAAAAAAAAAAGTGAGAAGAGGTAACAATAACAGACAGAGCATTCATCTCTCTCAGCCGCACCAGCCTTGGAAAGAAAAGAATACCCTGGGAGTAAACAGGGACCGTGGGCTTGGATGCTCCAAGACAAACACTGTGAGCGTCACTGATGGGCACAGAGCATGCTTGTTTGCAAAGCCCCGGCTCTCCGCAGAATTTCAAACACAGAATTTAATGGGGCATAAAACGGGCTAAATAACCTTATCAGCTTAATAATAAAACAAAAAATATCAAGCCTTGGTTTTGGCTTGTTATAGCACGAGGAACCCTATGGAGGATAAGGGGTTCACGTAGTGGCATGGGGTGTACAGGCACGGAGGATCAGCCTGTCTCGGGTGTCAGCAGGGTGCAGGGATTGTTCTGCTTGGATGTCCCTGGCTCAGCCAGACGGTTGGGATCCATCCACAATGCCCGCCAGCCAGGTCTGTCCCAGGGCAGGAAGGGATGGAGAACGGTTGTCCCCATGGGATCTGTTGGAAGACATGGCTGCAACGGCTCCAAATGTGCACAGCAACAGCCAGCACCATCATGGTGAGGCGCCAGGATTTCAGCAGCGGCTCGTGTGCTCTGCTTTGGCTTCCAGCAGAGCTGGCCTTGGCTCTCCTCTGCTCCAGCCAGCCCCATGGTGTTCCTGCCCCTGCTCCCAAACCTTGGGAAGGGCCTCCCACACAGCGCCTGTTGAGCTGGGAGAAGGAGCAAGCCAGGGAGCATCACCAGTCACTACACCAGCAGCACCGGCATGCTCCCAGCAGCTCTGCAGGAGGGGTCCCAGAAGGATCACCTCTGCCCCAGCCTGCAAGTTCCAGCTGCTTCCACTCCTGCAGCAGGGCCCTCCCTTGCTCAGTCCAGTGTAACTCCGCACAGACCAGCCCAGCCTACCAGATAAGATCCTGGAGGAAAGATGTGCAGTCAGCTTAAAGACAGAGCTTGCCCAGTTCATGCGAGGAACTGCATGACAAGGCACGGTGATCCTGTAATTAAACCTATGATTTGAGGCTTGAATTATATCACCAACAGGGGCAAAAGGAGACTTGATCTACTGTGTTTGTTGTACTACACTCGCAGGCAGCCAATTAATTAAACTCGCTTCAGGGAGTTCCACGGGCCAGATGCAGGAGCAGGAAGGAATCCCCCACCCACCTGATGTACACCTTGGCCTCCAGCCTTGTTCTGCTCTTCCACCTTCCCCTGGAGCATCAGATACAACCCCAGCTACAGAAGGGACGCTGGCTGCATGTGCTGCTGCTTCTAGTAATGCTGACAGCTCTGGTGCCTGGATGCTGTATCAGTATTAAACTGATATTTAGTGTCAGGAAGGAATTTTTTCCCAATCCAGCTGTCTGGCACTATTCTGGGGGATGCTTCTGCCACGTGCATTTTCAGAAAGCCTGCCTTCCCGCATTCGAACTGAGCATGTCAAAGCCCAGGGCTACGCTGCAAAGCCAAGCTTGTAGAGCCATACCCCACTCGGCAAAGCCAGGCTTGCAAAGCCATACCCCAGTTGCCAGGAAGGACATCCACTCTGCTCTTGGCACTGCCTTCATTCACCACCTGTATTTTGTATTTGCAACTAGTCTGCAAGTTAATAGCAGGTATCCAGCCTGTCAGAGGCTGACATGTTGTGACATACCGTAATATGACAAGTCCTGAGTGATGCTACTAAACAGGATCTTACTGCATCAGTGCCAGACAGACAACGGCATCTCTCAGGTTGGTATGAAGGCCCCCATCTCAGACAAAGAAACATTCATTAAATACCACCTTGCTTTGGATACTTCACTCCGTCGTCTTGCCACCAACAAAGACCATGAAGAGGGATTATCGAAAGTTTAAAATGACCCTGCAGCCTGGCAAAGCTGGAGCTGCAGGCTAACAGCAGGCGACTGGCCACAAACCTGCCTGCCTCCCTCCCTCCTTCTCCGTGGAGCACAAAACCCTGAGAAGAGGGATGCTTTTAATATTTTTTAAAACCACGTGATCTATGTTAGTTGGTACATTACAGTGCAGCATAAAGCAACGGCATGGGGTGGAGCACATATTTGTGATACATCTGTTTTACTCTTTATATTTATTTCTCAGGAACTGGTTAGCTCACAGAAATTCAGGTCTGCCATTGGGGGCAAGGCTCTGTCACAGAGCAAGGTATGAGGGGAGAGGTACTAAAACACCATGGTGGTAAAACCCTCCTCCTTCACATTTCATCAGAAGCTGAGTAGCACCAACACAGCAGAAGCCAACCTGTGTACACATAGAAAATGCAATTTAGCAGGAATGGCTTGCCGTACTGTCCAACCCAAAAAAAGAGCCGCAGTATTTAGTTCCTGTATATCTTGCCTTTGAGGTGCAAAGTGTCCCTGAGCCCCAGCATGGGAAGATCACAGGCTCAAAGCACACACAGTGTTCCTGAAGACCTGGCATGTGAATATCCAGTGGCTTGTTGTGTGGACAGGCTGGTGGTTCATCTCCACTGACAACACAGACTTGCCTAGATGAGAAGATAGCAGCTCTTCTGCAGTTGCAGGGCAAGACGCACCACACCTCAGTGACTATAATTTTAATGTGGTTTTCAGGGTGAAGACATGAATAAATGACGCTATTTTGAAGCCATAGAAAAAGACAGCCAGGGAGACTAGAACTACCTACCCACCACCTAGCAGCCCTCTTCCACTGCCAGAAGGTCGGCCAGAGATCTCAACCTCGTGGTGCAGCACTGCCTCAATGCATGTCTCAACGGAAGGACAGACCAGTGTAAAAGCACCTTTGCGATGCAGGTTGCAGACTGCCCCAGACAGCAGAAGGACACCCTGCACCCCCAGCCCCTGCACCCCAGCAGCTCCTGGAAGTCCTTCACCCCATGCCAACAGAGCCTGCCCTGCTGTGCATGCCAGCCTCCACTGGCACAGGAGCCTGTTTGCTTTCTTGATGCTCCATGAGCAAGTAAGAGAATAAGATTTATAGCATATTTTAAGGTTAATCAGTAAAATCTTTCAGGCAACTAACTGTATAAGCTTCTATTCAAATAGCATGATTTATAACAGAGGAGAAGTGATTGGGAACAGCACAGAGAGCCACAGGAGGAGATGCTTGCTTAGACTCCCCATGCAAAAGACGGGCCTGCAGCTCAGTGGGCACCAGCAGAGGCACCCTTCCTTGTGCCGTGGTCCCAGGGGCCACAGCAATGGTCTCTGCTGGTTTGTCCTCCTACCCAGCCCGGGGCAGAAGCAAACATCCCTGGCAGCACCTTAACCCCGCAGGAGCGGGATGGCCTGGATAGACCCATGCAGCCCCCCAGCCTGCCTGCAGGAAGGTAGGATGGAGCTGCTCCTGAAAACCTCCAGAAAACATCACTCTTGCACAGTGTAAACACTTCACAAAACCATGCCTATTTTCCCAAAATGAAATTTTGGTAGAAGCAAGGAAAAAAAAGTAGATTTACAACCATGTTCAATCTTTACTCCTATAGCAACTTTTAAAATTATCTGTTGTGAGATTTTAAAAGTCTAAAATTAACTGATTGATTTTACCCAAAACAGTGCTTTCGCCAAATTACCTAGCAGCCTTCCTGGAATAGAGGTTTGCTACCTTCCTGAGAATTTTCCCAAAAAACCCTTCAGGTTTTGTTCCAGTTAGAAGGAAGCCAAGCATCAAAATCTCTATATCCCTTTGCAAATTGGCTTTCTGTCCTCCTCCCAGCTCTGACAATACCTTCCTCCTTACAGTTCAAACACTTGTGGACACAGTGAATGTGCTGCATGTAATTAATTAACTTAATGAATTTAGTGACCTACCTGCGGATAACCATAGCTAAATGCTTCCTTTAATAGATTCTCCTCCTCCAGTGGGCCAGGGACAGAGGAGACCTGGCATGCAAGGTGCAGCAGCTGCTTTCTGAACATCTGGACAGGTTCTGCAGGCTCTCCCACGCCCCCCTTCCCCGGGTGGACCCCAGGGCTTCAGCAGTGCTTTGGGAACATATCCTGGCCCAGGGCCTCCGGCCACGGGATTGGCTTTATGCTGCTCTTATGCCACTTTAATTGCACGCTGGTCTTTAGCCGTTGTGGGGACAACGTGGCCGCTTGGGCACTGGCCTCACAGCTGGAGCTATGCCGTAGCAAAGGAAAAGCAACACAATGGTACCCCGTGCAGAGGGTGGCAACGGAGCATGGATAGCACTGGGGGGGAACCAGAGCTCTGGAGAAAACTAGTCGGTGTTTAAACAATGATTTCAAACCCCCAAATTACCCAAAAGGTAGGAACTCAGAAGTGGTTCCTAAGCTAGCCGTTGAGTTCTTGGGGAGTAGCCAGCAAGGGGACTCCGATAATCACTAACAGTGTTTATTTGCCTTACTTAAAAATATAAAGATTTTCTCTCTAGTTCTGGGCAGGGGGAAAGGTTAATGAATTCCTTCAGAGCAAAGAGATCTTCAGACCTCTCAGTGGAAACAAGGTCAGAAATCAATGCTGGAGGTGGAGCAGGAAGGCCAGGTTGGAAAATAATGAAAAGGAAAAAAAATACAGAAATAAATAAAGAGGCAGGAAAAAATGATAAGCTAAACAAATGGCAGGGTGACACTTGCTCAGCTCCCCACAAAGAATATTGAATTATTGTCTATAATTTGGGCTATCGAACCTAAATTAGGGCCTCCAGACTAAAAACTGCTGCATTGTGTGAGGGTACATCAAGGGTCAAATGCTCCTTTGGTTTGCTCATTATTTGCTCTGATACTAGGCTGTCATTAGTGGCAGCAGTGCTGAACAAAGCTGCATTACAAAGGCAGTACACATCAATGGTGCTAATTAATTGGATTAATGGAAGGGCAGCACAAATTAGGTCTGGCTTGGATAATTTCAATGAAAACTGAATACCAATCCCCAAAGTCATTGGAATATGGATGAGGCAAATTGAGTTAAAATAGAGGAGACTACTGCATTCATTAGCCCGCCCACCCTCTGAAGTAGTTGTTTAATATGCAAACTATTAATATGCAAATCAGCACAAATGAAAAAAGTGTGATGATTTTTTTTTTTTTTAATTCTGCCGAACACGGGCAGCTGCCTGACGTGAAAGAGCTGCGCATCTCCGTGCCGGCGGAGGATGGACTTACCGTGAGCAAAGAAGAGCTTTTATGTCAGAAATTCACTTCTCTTAACTTGGGCTGCCCTTGCTCAGCCACATGCAACCCAGGGAATGGAACCAGCTGGAAAAATAACTTGTTAAAAAAAATATCGTGCTCCAAATCGTGCCTCTGGGTCTCTGGGGGGGTCTGACCACAAGCCCTGCAGGCAGCAGACAAGCCTGCCCAGCAGAAGGGGCCCGTGGGGCCGGGGCACTGCTCAGCACGGCGGGCAGGAGCGCGGCAGGACGCCTGCGGAGGCGGGTGGCAGGGCTCCGCACCGCACAGCAGCCTTCTCTGGCAGCCAGGGAGCTGGAGCAGCTTGGGACACGCTGCTGTCCCCGCAGCATCCCAGGCACCGGGGTGGCGTTTGCCCCGCGGTTTTGGGGTGGGCATGGTCACTGCCTTGTGCTGCTCTTGGCTTATGAGCACTTCTGATCATTTAGTTTGTTAAGGAAAGGTGATAAGGCAACTTTCTCACTCTTCATAACTACGTCCCACAGGAGCCTCGAGGAGTGGAGAGCTCTTCACCGAGGCAGAAACAAAGCAACGTTTGCTCCAATTCACCCAGAAACACAGGGTCTCGGGCAGGAGCACGCATGAGATCACCGTTAACAGTTCCTCCCAAATCTGTAATCCAAATCGTCTTGGCCAGCGTACGAACCACTGAATCCGTAAAGATTAGTAATAATTCCCAAACCATTTCTGTCTTCACGGTTCCAGCCTGTAAATTACAGCTCTGTTGTGGTGCTTTCCCGTCGCTGCTGTGGCACCGCAGTGCCAATCACCGCCCTCTGACAATTACAGAGCAAGTGAAAAACTTCTTAGAAACTGTAATTACCCTTAAGAACTGTTTCCCTCTTTGGCTTCCTTCGCTTAGCGGGTGACCCTTCAATGTTGTGACAAACACCTTGTTTAGAATTATTTTTTCATTTCTAGCTGTTAACTAGACACACCATCATTTCAGCTTTTGGCTGATTTTTCTCCTTCGTTAAATAAGATTATACACATTATCTCATACCCATACATCCACCGCTCACCATGCGTACGTGCCGTTTAGTGTGCCCGCCGCAGGTCGGGGTCTGCCTGGGTGCCACACACGCACCTTCCCCCCGGTGCCGCAGCAGGGCTCCTCCCCCGCTGTGCCACCGTGCTAGACCATGGCCCAACAGCACTTTGTTTCGGGAGAGCAAACTGTCCTGTTGATCTGAGAGCAATTAGATGCTTAACTTTAGGAGGTAAGTGAGTTTCCTGAGCTTCAACAGAGCAATGCGCTCAAGCTTCACTGAGCTGGTTCACGGGGTCAACAGCATTTTTATGGCCCAGATACAAACCAGAGGGAGAGAGCCGAGCTGCTGAGACCAGAAGAAGGTGAAGAGTTTCCACACAACAGCAGTGAAATACTTTCAGTCCTGTTGACCACAGCAGGTACTTACAGAGCAGGTCTTGCCCCATCCTCTTTGCTGCACGTTCCCTCGTGAGCAGGAGCACTGGGGGCACTCATGGCTTTTTCCCAGCTGCATCAGTCGTTAACTGGATTTGCAGCAGCAGATCAGACAGCAAGGGCTCCTCCTTGGCAATGGCACCAGCTAATCAGCTCATGATAACCGTCACATGTGTAAACTTATTCCACAGTGCCCTAGTGATTTAACTGAGGTTCTCACCTTATTTAGAAAACCATACTTGGGTCAACCCTGCTCCCTTTAAACACATAGCATTTGGTTCCTCATGTCCCTGCTTTGTGTCAGGGGAGATGACTCTCCCTGTGCATGGTGAGAGGAGCTGTGCCCTCTGCAGCCCTGCTCACTCGTGGGTGTCTGGGAGAGGTGAGGGGGCTGCACACCTTCACCGTGCACCAGGGGCTTCGTTTACAATCAATGGGGTCCCCAGTTTCACACCACTGGCTCCTCCTCACCAGGAGGTTTGTGCTGGAGCGTGAGCTCTAAGCCAGTAGCATGTGGTCCTGTGCTGTGGTGCTGGGGAGCATGTGGGGCTTTTCTCCTGGCACACGCTCTTCCATCTCATAGGGAGCTTGGCTGATGCTGAAGCAACCAACCTGAGCTCCTGAGAGCATTGATTTTTCCCTCTGCAGTGAAGATGCTCATGCACCAGCTTGGGGACTGCGTGCAGAGCTTCGGATCCTTCTGATTTACCTTACTTACTGTCTTGTCTTCCTTGAATAAAAGGAAGGAGACGAGTGTTTCTAGGAAAGGGGCATGGCTTAATTCTCATGAATCTAAAAAAGCTCCAGTGAGAAAGCAGTTCAGTTCAGGCGCTGCTGCTCCAGGGGCTGGAGCCGTCCTGCCAGGCAGAGGGTCCGGGCAGTGCCTGCCTCTGGGTGGGGGCACCAGCTCCTGCCGTGTCCGCCCGCACTCGCAGGGGGCTCTCCCTGCCCTTCAAAGCCACCCTGGCACCTCCCAACCCTGGGCATCTGCAGCCTAGCTGCTGCCAGAAGATAAGCTAGCAGGGCTTGGACAGGCAAAGTGCCCACTTGTTAATATTTTTCCTTCTTCAGCTGTTTCCTTTCAATCTTTTATTTTTTCTATAGGGTGTTGTACTGCAGTCACCACTTGTTTCTGAGCGCCCGATCGTCACAGCGTACACCTAAGTGCTTTGTGCAGAATTAAGCCTTTAAATATTTCAAGGGATAGGGCATCTATCTTTTCCTCCAGGAGACTAGTGAGCCTAATAAATCCCACTGTCGGGGTCCTTTTTACTCTAACTCAGCACTGCAGACTTGCCAGTGGGTTCACGCTCATCCCTTGTCACTCATCCCTTGCCAGGATGGCCAGAAGAGAAAGAAGTGCTGGAGCATTTGGGAAAGCTGTGGCAAGGCCTAAGGGCAGCCAAACATGAAAATAACACCTTTATTTTAAATCCAGCAGTATAATTTTGGTGATTTTCTTAGTGCTCCATCCTTATCAGCACGATGGGGAAGCGCGGCTGTCCTGGTGTGCGCTGGGGCACATTCCACCACGTCCCGTGCCGCAGGATGCAAGAGGACACGCAGCCAATCCAGCCCTGCACAGACCTGGCATCAAATAGAAGTGAAATACCAGGTAACTTTAATGACACTTTTCAAGAGTGCAACCAGCCTTTCTTAATTAAAGTCAGATCAGTTCCTCGGGCAGAACGAGCCCGTAGCATGGCAGCTATTTTCTCAGCGATTTCATTCGGTTTGTTTTTCTGTGCATAAGGGGATGTTGCTGCAATCCCTCCAAGAGCTGGCAGAGCCTCTATGCTCTTGTCACCCTGTAACAGCTTCCTGGATTAATGATTCTGCAAAGGGCTAATTCTTAAGAGGGCAATGTCTTTTGCAGGCTGGTATTGATCTTTGTCAGCTTCCCCTTGAAAGAAAGAAAATATTGGCTTATTTACAAAAGGTAGCTTTTTGCTCCTGGCAAGTCAACCTCAAGATTCACAGCTCCTTGTGTCCCTCAGAAATTGGAAAGGCTGAGGGTAGTTCCTCGAGTGTCAAAATCAAAGTCCTCCAAGTTCACAAAGCCCTGCAGGGTGCACCAACTGTTTTCCGTTCAGAAAATGGCCTTCCCACCGGCAGAAGCCAGAGCTGGTCACAGATGGGCAGCTTGGAGTTCCCAAAAGCAGGAGCCGGTCCCCTTTCTCCTCTGGGAGCGATGCCCATCAGGAAGGACGGGAGGTGCCCACAGAGAAGCGGCACCTTAAAATATGTGCACATGAATAACCAAACACGGGGCTGATTCACAAGGTAATCCCAGAATAGCCCAGATACATGTGTGCATCTGTGCATATGTATGTATATGTATACATATAAATAGAGAAGATGGCATTTTCAGCTCAGATAAAGGAGGAAGCATGAATTATAACATAAAAAAGATACAGAAAAACACACGGCTGCAGCACACTACCTGTGAGTGCCAGGGACGACAGCGGAGCCTGTGTGTGCCGTTCCCACGGCTGCCCCTGCCCCTTCTGCACCCATCCTGTGCCGGGGGGTCCAGGCCAGCCCAAGGGATGGCAGGAGCCGCTCAGCCCCCCGACACGGCCACGATGGCACAGCAGCACAGGCGAGGCAGTTTGGGATTGCTGCCGTGCTCCTCCAGCAACAGACCTGGGGTATCCATCACCGGCTCTTGACTATTTGTTGGTGCTTTAGCAAGACCGAGTTGTTATTTTGTTTTCAAGGTTTTTCTTTTCCCCAGAAAGAATGAACTAAAATAAAGTCAGATTTAGAAGGGGGCTTTGCTGTGCCAGGGTGTCTGGTAATGCTCACAAGCGAGTGGTTGCAGGGGAGGAGGGTCCCACCTGAAGGCGCAGGAACTTGTTCCCATGGTGGGCTGTTTGCAATGATGCTCAGAGGAGATCCCAGCCCTGAACCCTCACTCATCCCCTGCCTTGTATTTGTCCCTTGGGAGAGCCACTGTTTCCACTGGCTGCTGCCCGCATGGCTCCCCGCACCCACAATGTCCCAAAATAATTGATAGTAATATCAATTACTATCAATTACTATCAATATCAATCACCACTGTGACCGGGTTCGAGGCTGTGCCACCGAGCATTAAACGGGCCCGATCGTTGGTCCTTTCATCTCTGACAAAAAGCAACCGCGATGTCACCATCAAAGGTATCAGGAGTGCTGGAGCCCGCGCTCCCTGCGGCTGGCTGCGTGCTCAGGTCGGCCAGTCCTGCGGGGGCCTCGCTCTGCATCCCCCGTTTAGCACTGTGCTAAACAAACAATATTACGCACTAAAACAAAAAAAAAACCCTAAAAAGCTCTTCCACCCACTAACTCCTGCTGTGCAGAAGGTGCCAAATCAGATTACAGTGCACAGTTGCCACATTATCCTGTCTCGACTTCACTAACGCTCATTAAGCTTCTAAAATCCTTTTTATGGTGTTTATAACACCTCCAGAGGAGTTTACTGTGTAAATATTATTCTACCATTAAATCCTGCAACAAGGCAACCGTCAACAAGTGGAATTTGTAATGGGCCTGCCGAGAGGGCTCGGCTCACAGGCTGCGGCGCCTGTGAAGTGAGGCCAACGAAAGCAGCCAAGAACACAGTACGGAGTGATAAAGCACTTCATTTTGATGCTTTAAATCTCCTACCACTTGGGCCTGCTTAATGTAACAGGCCCACTGAGACATTAGATTTGGGCCTGGAGTCAAATAAGCTACAGGGAGCCACTTACTGAAAGCAGCCTTCCACGCAGCGGCAGCATTAGCGGTTTAACCCAGCTAATCCGGCGCGGAGCTGCCGTGGGCTAACGCGCGCGTCGCTGGCAAAGGGACGGATCCGGGCAGCCCCTCGGCAGTGGCCGCCCTCGCCCCCTGCGTGGGGAAGTGCCTTTGGCATGCCCAGGATGAGGGTGGGCATCCTCCAGCTGCCGGCGCGCCCCAAGGATGCTCGCACGCTGCCAGGAGGTCAGGGACCAGAGGATGCTGCAGCCGGCAGAGGCTGGACCGCCCTGGGCAGGCTCCCTGGTGGCTCTTCCAGCTGGGAGCAGTTGGAGCACTGAAGCCCTTCTCCCTGCTCCCAGCCCTTCTTCACACCCCGGCTGGGAACAAAAGAAATGCAGAAAGTAAATATTCCCTGGGAAAAAAAGAAAAAAAAAGCAGAAGGCGAAGGGGTAATCTGGGCAGTGGGAGGGGAGGGAAGGAGACTCCCTGAAGATCCCACAGAGCTGGCAAGTGTCAGAATATCAACAGCTGTTCCCAGTGCACAAAATAAACATCGTGGAAATGCATGATATTTGCAAACCCGCGCCACGCTGTCCCCGCCGAGCCGCGCTCCCTCTGCTCCTCGCCAGGCCCCGCGCCGTGCCAGCGCCGGGGACAGGGTGCGCGGGCACGCACGCGCCCCCACCCCCTTTCCAGGCGCACCCATCGGGTCCCAGAGCAAGCCAGACAAATCATGGATTTGCTTTTAATTCAGTGGCAGAAAATGAATCCAAAAATAAGCATGTGGAATTTTAGGGCAACAAATAATTAAAAAGCTGTTTGCGGGCAAGCTGAACATTTTGTTGAAGCTAAATTCAAATACTGTGTTTCATTTTGAGTTGTTGAGCCCCTTTCCTAAAGCCTTCCCTCCAGAAACAAAGGCAAACCCCCGAATCGGTACTTAACTGATAAATGCCACTGTGAAATGCAAAACCCCATTTTGAAAATGGCAATCTGATATGCTTTGAGGTTTTGGAAAAAAATGATCAGTCATCCCTTTTTTGGGCCAAAGTATTAGTCTAATTCAAGATCAAGTTTACAGATAACTTCGGTTCCTCCCAGGCTGGACTGTCCATCCCTACCAGGCAGCTCTCCCGCACCGGGGCTCGCCGGGGGCGCCCAATGCACGGGTCCTGTGCCACCGCCCCGCAGCAGGCACCCAGCACCTGCCCCAGGCCCCGGCTCGGCACACAGCCGCCGCAGCCAGGCAGCGTCCCCCAGCCTGCCTTGGCAAACCGCACTTCTGTAAGAGAAAAGATGACCAAGTTTGGAAATGTTGCTCAATAATTTTTACCATATGTGTTTCCTGGTGCTGTCTCAGTGCCTGCATCCAAGAGCAAGGCTCGCTCAGGTTAGACGGGGCTCAGCTCCTCCTGGGAGCCCAGTGCCGGCCGCAGCCCCGAGGATCGCCTGACGCTCCCGCCCTCCTCCTCTCTCCCCCACAAGCCCTCTCCTGCACTCGCAATGCAAAGCTGAAAAGCATCCATGTGAGCTGGAAATCAAAGTCACCCGGCGGATCTGCTTCACAAATTCCAGGTTTCAAAAATTTTTTTGGAACAAGAGCAGAAACAAACATTTTTCAATTGTCTGTGGAGGGATATGCTGGAAATCGTTGCTGCATCTTAACTAAAATGTTTCAGTTTTGACAAAATCGCTTGGATTTTATTTTGATTTTGACTTCAAGCAAAATAATTTATCATGCAAAATTAATATAGAAGACAACAGTTACAATGCAAAACACAAAACGTAATGTGATAAATAATGAAAATATTGAAATACAAGCTGTTTCAGAATTAAAAATTGAAATGACTTGATATGAAAATGTCACACAGGGTGCTGCAGTGTTGTTGATTTTTTTCCCCAGCTTTCTTCCAAAACAAAACTCTGCCAAAACCCAGCCAGTCCCACAAAGCACCGGGGTGCTGGGGGTCGGGAAGGAGAGGCGCATCCCTCTCTTTCCACAGCCTCCCGCTGCTCCCCTTGGCCCTGCAAGGCTGTCAGTGCCCGTGGCTCCCGCAGGATGTCCCACCTGCCGGAGGTGTGCAGGAGCAGTGATTACCATGGCAACTGGGGAAACTGGGGCTGTTTTGCCCTGTTGCCACTGGCCACTTGCATATTTTAGCAGGGTTATCACCCACGTAATTATCATCTCCATAAGCTCCTGCACACAAGCAAGACCGGCAGCGCAGGTCACCACCGATTCCTCGGCAGGACAATAGCCTTGGACACGGTCAGTGAGAGGGGGGAAGAGAAGTCTGTCTTGGGTGGGAGCCCACCATGAAACATCACCCCCGCAGGCAACCTCTGTCACGAATCAGAGTGGTCTGAAGTGGCAGGACAGTCCTGCAAAACCTGGCAACTTCACCAGGATTCCGTAGCAAGGTACAGCATTAAAGTACAATTAAAGTTAAACAAGGTTTGAGCAAATGCTTTAATACCATCACTGACATCAAACAAGGGGACACCAAGGAATAATGAAAGACATGCTTTCCTAGGTGGGGTTCAGGGGAGGAGACCAGAGACCCTTCCCAGAAAGGGATGGGAGCCTTGTCTGTGCCATAAGGTGTGTTTGGCAGCACAGGAAGACTGAGCTGAATGTCAAAGCTTGGATGCTTTTTAGACTGTTTGGAAATGAGTTGTCTTTCCGTCATGACAAGTCACAGTGTGATCTCTCCTACGCGATAAAACCCTGATATGATACTGCAGTAAGGGGCCAGTCACAAATGCCCTCCTAATTAGTATAAATTGTTTGTTTTCCCCTGATAAACACTGAAGACATGTTTCTTGATAAAGACGAATGATGGCCCCACATCAGCAGCTCTCTCCTCACCTGCCTGGTGGGCAGCTGCTCCGTGCCGGCTCCGGCCAACCCGTGGGATGTGGTGGCAGCCTGGCCCAATGCGCCCAGGGATGATGGGGGCAGCGGGACCTGCTACCCTCCAGCTACTGCCCCCACCCAATGCAGCTCCCGTGCTCAGCAGAGCCTGAGCGCGTTATGAATATTTCCTCTCCTTGCTTTCACATACCATGCTGCAGCAGCCACCCAAACATGGCTAAAAAGAAGAGGGCACCCCAGGGAGGAAGAGGAGCGCTCACTTGCGGGCTGTCCCCACAGGCCCTGGGCCCTGCCGGACACTTGTGCACTTCGTACAGTGCATTTTGCAGCTCAGAATACTCCGACCTGAGCAGCAGTGTGTGAGAAAACAAATGGGGTGCTGAGGGCATTACAGCGCATAGAGAAAGCTAATTAAAGGGTTTCCATCAAAAGGCAGGCTTCGGTAAGGTTCCCAATTATCCTGACAGGGATAGGGATTTTAATGGGCACCGGCACGTCCAACAAAGGTCTGCACACTGCTCCTGACACAATCCCATTCAGGCAGCTTTTGTGCGGCTGAGGGGTGCAGGGTTTGGGAAAGCCGCCATCCCTCGGGGCAGAGGGCGCGGATGTAGCCGGGTGGCTTTGCCTTCAGAGGGAGGCTCCGGGGCAGGGAAGCACTGAATTTCCCCCTGCCCGTTCCAGGCCCTGCATCCCAAGGGACCACAACGCTGCCCTGGGAGACCCTGACACTAGCAAAGAGCCTGCCGTTGTGCTGCTGCCGCGGGGCTGTGGACACTCTGCTGCCTTTTCTGGGGAACCTTTGCCCGCGGCCCCGCTCCCCAGCCCAGTGCCAGCCCACCGCCTCAGCAGAGCCCACAGCCGCCAAACGCCAGCTGACGTCAGCAGCACCCGTGCCGTGATGCCAGCACACGCCTGGGAAGCCGGCGGTGCAGCGGCCTCGTGGTGGCCGCCCGAGCACACCGGCGGCACGGCAGCGGCACGGCAGCGGCACGGCAGCGGCGCAGTGACTCAGCCGGCAGGAATGTGGGAGTTCTGCATGGCTCGGCGCTCAAAGCCTTTTAATTCCAGCCTGGTGATGAATGGGCAAGGCCTGAAATGAAATGTTCGGAGGCTCAATGTACCAGGCCTCCTGCTTGTAATTATTTTTGTACAGAATATGTCAAGTGTCGTGCTTCACAAGAACTCGTTTAGCATGCAAACATTTTGTGATTAAGTGAGGCTTACTTAATTAAGCACTTTGTAATGACTCTTAAACCAAAGAGTAGTGGATTAGTGCGTCCTATTTGTGTCTATCATGTTAAAGGCGCGGTAATAACAGGTTGCGGCAGACAATTAGGGTTAGAATACAGAGTGGATGGAGGGAGAATCAGCAGGCACCCAGAGCCCCACCACTCGCTAATGTCCTGATTTAAAGCCTCCTTTGCGGAGACAATGTGAATCCACTCCCTGCATCTGCTACCACATCCAGTCCTGTGCCCGCTGCCGGGCCCCGGCACTCTGCACTCCTCAGTGGTGCACACCGGGACATGTCTGAGGTGTCCCACAGCAAACAGGCTGCTGGGTAGGGTGGGCATCACCCCAGGATAGGGTCCCCGCTCCAGCAAAGATCACAGGCACATAATTGCTAAGGCAGGAGTGAGCTGAGGATTTGCTTGTGGCTCTAAACCACAACATTTGTGTGCTGGCATCGATAAAGCAGGGGTATACAGCCCTTGTGTGCTGGCACGCCGTGCTCCCCTGGAGCACAGTCTAGGCTGAGGGCCTTCTTGCACAAAAGGGTGCGAGTCCCCAGGGATGCAGCGCGCAGCCAGCTGCCTCTGCATGCCCAGAGCAACGTCTGGCAGCAAAAAATACCTGAACTCCCTCTAACTCTGTCTAGCTCGGAGGGCTGCAGGGTTGCACCAGGGTGGCTGCCGCTTCCAGATGAGGGAAGATATCTGCTACCAAGGAGATGTGGCTCCTGAGGCTTCTGGCAGCTATCAACACTGGTGGGGTTGCCACCAGACCTACATACTGACCAGCCCATCTTAGCTACTCTGGGTCACCCCACATCACTGCTCTTAGCGAAATCTTAACAGATGAACGTGTCCCTCTGCCTCCAGTGCACCCACCAGGCTGGATGTTCACCTGGGGCCATGACAGCGAATTGACACCTCTTGCTTTCGAGCGAGGCGTTGCTTGATGCCTCGGCTTTGGGCCTCGGGAGGTGCCAACCATCTCCTGTGGTCATCTGTGATGTTTCAGAGGCACCACAAGCCAAATTCAGGAGCTGATGGGCTGGAAGATGCAGGGCAGGAAAAATCAGCCCTGAATTGTCAGCCCTAATGCTGTTCTTCATGAACCAGACAAACTCATCAGCAGGCCAGCTCTGTGCGGCCCTAGTTCTTCCGCCCCGCTGGGATGCTTACTTAGGAGGAATTATTGATTCTTGCTATCAGAGAGGCACAAGGACACAAAATTACAGTAAACATGAGTCTCCTGGGCACTCAGGGTGAAGGAAAGCGGCAGACGTGCTGTTCTGTGCTGGAGTAAGCCCTATTATTCTCTGAACACCACACCTTGAAGGGAAAGGAGCACACATCCAGCAGGGGAAGGAGGGACCAGTGGGGGCCTCAGGTGCCATCCTAATGGGAGTGGGAGGTGGGGGGGGGGCAGGTCCCTGGCACCACAGTCCTGGCTTGTGAGCCTTCCTCTCCCTCCTGACCCCCCAGTCCTGGACCTCCAGAGCCAGGGTGGCAGAAACCTCTCCCTTCCCACGGATCCCCCACGAGGCGGGCACCGCCGGAGCCCACGGCGGGGTGATGGGCCATGCCAGTTGGGGGGCTCACCCGAAATGCAGAGGAACGTACAGATGGAGCAGGGTCCGGCCAGAACCGCGCATCCCCCCCACTTGCCCATGTCCACGAGGAAGAGCGGAGAGGGCGGGCTTTCGTTTCCAGCCGTTTGCATTCCTTTGGGAAACCACGCTGGGGCCGCACTGCCCGTGGCAGGGAGCCTTTTGTCTGACGGTGTGAAGGGCCGAGGACAAAGGCGCTGCCGAGCCCTTCCCGAGCTCTGGAGGGCGTGCGGGTCCCAGGGCTGCCCCCGCCGCCCACCCGAGCCCCTTCCACGGCCGCGGGCAGCGGGGACGCGGCGCGGGCGGGCAGCGCCCCCCGGCCCCGGCCAAGGCGGCACCTGCGGCGTCCCCACGCCCCCTCCCCTGCGTGTTCGTGCAGAGACAGCGACGGGCTGCGGCGTGCGAGAGGCGCGGAGGGGCGAGGGGGCCGGTGGCAGCAGCCAGCGCCGGCGGGAGCGGCTTCCCGGGCTGCGGAGCATTATTTCCCATGGTAACCAGCCTAACAACAGGCCCAGGAACGGCAACTTGTTTGGAAAACAAGACAGCGCTCAGCCTCCTCACTGCCTCTCCCAGCCTGGTGGGTGGCACGCACGTTTATCACAGGTGACACCGGCACCCCACCCCCCCACCCCCCCATGCATCACGTGGAGAGAGGACAAATTATCTCATTACTCCCCAACAACTAATTCATTTAAAGGACAAAAGCAAGCAGCACATCAATCCAGCAAGTACAGTGAAGGTGAGAGGCAGAGCTGTCTCTACATACACATTACATACCAGAAACCATGTTAGAAGAGCACGGGGCGCAAGGCAAAATGGAGCACCCTGGAGATGGGGAATGCAAGGACTAAGGGGCCTGACGCAGCTCCGGTTTGCCGCCTCGCACCCTGAGCAGCATTGCTCTGGTTTAGCTGTTAATGGCTCGACAGCCTCTGTGGGCGCCGCAGCCAGAGCTGTGCCCCAGGGCTGGAGCGAGGTGGGGAAGGAGGCAGCGGTTCCTGCTGCGGAAACCGGGCGGGAGATGCGCAGCAAGCGAGGCAGAGGTGCTGGCCAGGAAAGCCTTGGATGGGCAGTGCTGCCTTACAGCGCCGGCTGCTCCCGCCCCTGGCGCGAGTGCTTGCGTGATGGTAGGAAAAGTTATTTAAACCAGAAAGTGTTCACAGCTGGCTGCTCCCTTCACAGCCCCGTCTGCCGAGCGCCCAGCATGAGATGCCTGGGATTTGCATGACGCAAGAGCTGAACGCTCACAGATGTGAGCGAGCTCACTGCAAACACAAAAGGTGCTAGGCGAAGAGACCTTGGGTCCCGTGGGCCTCAGATCGGGCATTTGAGCATTTCACCACCCCGGTAAAACATGCTCTTTCCCAAGTGGGTGGCAAATGCAGAGCCCTCATGCTGGCGGCTGCCGGGGCTTGGCCGACAGGCAGTAACTCAGCCCCAGCAGCTTCACGGCCTGAGATGCTCCATCCGGCACACGAGACTCACTGTAGTTGTGCAGGGAGCAGAACTGTTTTATCAGGTTTTATGTTTTCTCTTATCTGTCTTTTTTTAGCCCTAGCATCCTTTCTTTGTCCTGAACAGGAATGAGCAGCTCAGGGGCACCCTGGCTGCGGTGCCTGAGAGCAGAGGGTCTCGCTCTCTCACCTCTGACCCCACAGGCTGCTCCCTTATTAGCAGTGTTAATAAAGCCGACACTGTAATTTACAGGGTTTGCTTTTCTGTTCCCTTCTGAAACAGGAAAAAAAAAGCAGGCAGTGCCCGTCCTGGAAAACCTTTCGCTTTGAGCTGAGCAAAATTTCTGAGTTCAGCAAATAAACATCCCTACCTGCATGTGCACGGGGTAATGGAGCTCAGAGCCGGCAGTCTGATGCGTTAAGATCAATTCACTTTTTTATCTCAAAAAGCACAAAACTCATTTTTTTTCTTTTGATAAAGCGGTGCTACAATCAAGCAATGCCCTTAGAGCAGGAGGCAGCACAGGCAGAGATGGGAAGGCTCACAGGCTCACAACTTTGATACCACTTGCCCCCTTGCCCCCAGCTCCCAATTTTCAAATGTTCAGAAGACAACAGGTAATAAATCTGGATATTTTACACTTTTTCATTTCCTCTTACCTCACATTTAATGAGATTTTGTCCTTAACAAAGGTACTATTGAAACTGACTCTTAAACAAGGCCAGACAGGGGCTGAAATATTTTGGACGTGGGTGGGGGAGGAGGAGGACTGCAAGAGGTTTGGGCAGGGGGTGGGTGAGGAAAAGGGAGCTTAGGCAAGGGTCAGTCTGGCTTTAGTTCAAGCTTTGAGTAAAGATTTAAAAGTGATTTTATTTTATCTCAAGCCTGGAAATCCCCTTCACTGGTGTTACCTTGGGATGAGCCTGGTTTTAGAAAGTCCCAAGCAGCCCCAGGCATCCAAGGTTTAGCACTACAGCGACCACAGTTCCATCACTGTAGGTGAAATTCATACTGGTAAGAGAGACTCCAGCTGAATGCCCTTGCTGAATATCAGCAGGGGGATAAACAGTGGGACTTACATTAGCATAGCTCAATCAAGATTAATTTTGAGTGAATTCCCTTGGAGCAGTGTCTCACAAAGGAAAGGCTGCGAGCAGCGCTGGCAAGCCAGGGGAGCAGAGCGCTGATCAGGCCATGCACGCGGGCTGGACGCTGCCTGTGCCTCACGGAAATTCAGTGTGCTCTTCAAACCCTGCCTAGGGTAACCTGGCTCTTCTAACCCTACACTGCACATGGGGAAGACTTGCCATTTTTTCCAAAACTGAATCCCCCTTGAACAAGAAGCAGACCCAGCAGATAAAAAACTAGAGGAGGAAAACTCCCAAACTCCAACTGCAGCTCTGAACTTGGAGAAGCCAAAACATTTTGCAAAACCTCCCACTCCACAAGGTTTTCCCAGCCCTAAATAGTTGATATTTTAGTAGCTGTTGAATTTGAGTTCAGTATTGCAACTGAAGGCGATTAACGAGGAGAGGAAAGGAGGGAATCAAAGCTCCCGATCCTGTGAGTGCTCTCAAAGGAGATTTCAGGTAGAAGTGATACTTCTTATGTCGGCTGTGATCACACCGCCTCTGTTAGGTACTGCAGTGATGGCTCCGCTCCACTTGCACTCCCCTCTCTCCCTCTCCCTTTTGTTCCCATTGCCATTTCCTTTGTACAACTCCTCCTTTTTTGTGTCACATATTAAAAAAAAGAAAGGTTATTTTAATCTGCTTTGATGTCCTTCAAAGATAAAGGGGCTGGCTGTTCAGTCCCATCCCTGCTCACCCACCCACCCACACTTGTGCTGCACTTGTGCTGCACTGGATGCTTGTGCCCGGCGGGCGCAGCTCAGCACCAGCGGACCCACAGCAGCACTGTGGCCGCAGAGCCCGGTCCACGCGGCGTGGGATGCTGCCAGCGCACCGACCTGCGTGAAACAAGCTGATGGGAGAGAACTCCTCCAAAGGGGTCCTTCCCCACCGTCCCCTTTCCCTGGGAATGGTAGGAAAAGGTTTCAGTGCTAGTAACATACACCGGCGAATGGACCCAACCAGGACAACAAAAGGGGAAAAGCAAAGTACAGATATGATCACTGGGGGGAAGAGCAAAGCTTCTGGCCTGTAGACCTGGCTGCAGAGTCAGTCCTCTGCAAGTGCAGTGCGCACGGTGTCTGACATCTGCTCGTGCTGCGACGCTGAGCTCCAGCCTACTGGGTCTGGAAAAATGCTGCTCAGTTTTAGTAACTCTCGGCAGTTGGCAGTTTCACGTTAAATTGCAGCGTTAATCAGAAACACATTGTCCATATTGTCAACACTTCGTTTAACCACTTCTATAAATTCAGTATTAGTGTTAAGAAGATTCTGATTTGATGGATGAAATAGTCATCCTCCTGCAAGCCAAACCCAATAAAAGAGAGCTAATAATTCAAGGAAATAAGGCAGAAGATACTCAACAGAGGCACAAACGGGTGAGATTTCCCTTCATTTGCATCCGGTTTTGAAAGAACGGCCTGTGACGGCAGAAAGGCGAGAGAGGAGAGCCGCTCTCTGCTGGCTGCCTCGGCGGGATCTGCTTTTCCCCCTGCGGTAGGTGGAATGGTCAGATGAAAGCACAGAGCCCAAAAACTGCATGTTGACATGTTATTGGTGATTAAATGGTGTGAATATACCATGAATATTTCCTCCTTTAAAGATGGCAGAAGCTTCCCCGGCACAACAGCTTTTCCAAGACTTTTCTGGTTTTCTGTGGTGTGAGTCCATGCGATGCAGGCTGAGACCACCACCCCACACACACCCCCTCCCCTGCCTTCTCTGCATGACAGCACGGCCACACCAAGGGAAACACCCAGCAGCGAAGCCTGTCTCCTCCACAGAATCACAGAATCATGGAGCATCCTGAGTCGGAAGGGACCTGCAAGGATCACCGAGTCCAACTCTTGTCCCTGCACAGGACAACCCCCAGGTTCACACCATGCGCCTGAGAGGGTTGTCCAAGAGCTTCTTGAATATTGTCAGGGTATCCTGATAGCCCAGGCTTGGCTTGTTTTCTTCCTGGGAGGATTGCCCCCCTCCTCCCCGGGCTGCCAGTGCCCCTGGGTGCTGGCAGGATGTGGCATGCACCAAGAGGGGGCCTGCACCGCCAAGAAGCTGGTTTGGGGGGCATATGCAAGTTATCTTATTATTATCACTTTTTTTGGTGCCTCTCTAATCAGCCCACCCTCAGCAGGATTACCTGGCAGAAACGTCCCACGGCTAGCGGGTGAAACGGGCAGCCCACCGGGAGCTCGCTGCCCTCACCGCTCTGCTGAGCCGTTGCTCACCAGGCCAGCGTGCTCCAGCCCAGCCAGCAAGGGAAGGATACCCTTGATAAACAACAGCATCTCAAAATATGTTTTAAAAGTCTTATTATCCCTCCTGGCAGTCCATGCATGTGGGAATCTGGGTCACCCATTCAGGGATGAATCTGGGGGAGCTGCTGGGGAGTGGGGCTCGAGAGTGCTGGGGGAGGAGGTGTGGCACGAGGGAGACACAGTGCTGCAGCAGCTCCAGGTGAGCACAGCACTCAGCACCCACCCACCAACCTCCCCTGGGAGAAATCACCAGACACTTGGCTGCAGCAAACAAACAGCCTCGCTGCAGCCCAGGGACGGAGCACCTGGGACTCGGGGAACCCTCCGCCGCTGTCGCTGCGGCTGACGCTGCCTTTCCTGCAGCACAAGAGGTGTCGAGGTCGCCGCCAGCCAGGCAGCTGCAGGAGGGGAGCAGGCAGAGGCAGGGTGGGCTGGAGGGCACCGTGGGACCCATCTCTGCCGGACATGTGCGCCCAGCTGGGCATGGCCAGCAGCGGGGTCCCGCCTGCACCCCAGGACGCTGCCTTTGCACCTCTCAGGCTTGGCTAGGACTTCTCAGGAGTATCCCCAAGAGTGGGATTAGCCCATGAAGCACTGCAATGACCTGAATTTCCTACACCTCCACCCCTTATTAATGGAGCCTTCTGAAAACACTACTTTTAAAAAATGCGAGCCAGGCCCCAGATTCCAAATCTAATTGCATGAAACGAGAGGCTTTCAGCACTTCTCATCCTACACAAATAGTTTCCATTTTGATTCCCAATCTACTTGACAAAGTATTTGAAAGTTGTTGTTTTTACTGCAATATGAGTATAAAAAAAAATAGCTCCACTTGGTGAACTTGGAAGTCATGGAATAATAATCCAACAACACAAGCCTTCTTGGAAAACTCTTCTGAGAATAACAGTGCCCTTGGGCATGTCTAGAGCCTTGTTTATTAAAACAATATAGTTTAAGAATTAATGCATTTATAAAGCAGGACTTATTACATAAGAATATTGTACTTCTTTCATCGTTACAAAGGATCTAGTTACTACATTAATGTAACCCATTTTAAAGGTTTTTCTCTTAATCTTATTTGGATTTAGGTAGCTGTTTTTGAGAAAAATATGGAAGAGGGGATAAAAGAAAACCTTTCCACAAATACTCATGTCAGCCAAACTCTTCACGGGTTCTGCTTCTTAAACTGAAGAATGCAAGAAGAGATCAAAATTAGGGAAAATAAATCACATTTCCAGAAAAATCTGTATTTGTGTTGGAACAGAGAATGTCTGATGGAACGGGGAGATACTGGGGGACTGAGCAAGTTGGGAAGAATTAAAAGCAAATTAAGGTTCCAATTCTGCAAACAATTATGCACATGGCTAATTGGTGTGTGCGAGCCAGGCTGCCTGTTCCACTGCCCGCCGACGCTGAAAGCTGGGCACACACGTGTCCACGGGAAGGCGGCCTGAGCGCTCCGGTGATGCCGGCTGGGTGATCTCGCCCGTGCACCCTCCCTCCTGCAGCTGGGGCTGGGCAGACGGCTGCAGGCAGCTCCCTCGGCACCGCTGCCCCGGTCAGCGGGCGCAGCAGAGGCACGGGGGGCAGCGGAGTGGGCACGACGCTTCCTCCTCTGCCGCCAGCTCCGCCGGCTCCAGGCTCAGCCCCTGGCAGGGTGGACGGGACGGCGGGAGCGCGGTGTGCAGCTCAGGAGCTGAGGGTCAGCGATGATGCCAGCGCAGCCGACCCTGCCGCCCAGCGCGGGGCAGTGGCATTTTTGCAGAACCGCTTTTCTGCTTTCACCTGCACTTCAAGCCTGTGGGTAACCAAGGAACAGCACCGAAAATAATCTTTTGGGTCAAGCTGAGCTGAAGGAGTGGTGCTGAGTGAAACCCCTGAGCACTGCAGCTGCAGCCCTTGCTGGAAGCCAGGGTGAAGGTGTCCCCACACTCTCTGCAGGAGGCTACGGCCACAGCCAGGACCCCCTGCCACGATGCTGCCGGCTCCCGAGCTGCTGAGGGCCCGGGGACCAGTGGCAGCCCCCTGCCAGCCTGTCTGCCATGGGGCAAGGGCTCATCCTGCTGCTCTGCACCAGCCCTGCACCACGCTGGCTCATTCCCTCTTCCCAAAGGGCTCCAGGGATTGTTGTGCTGCTCTGGGTTGGGTTGGTTGCCCTTTTCTTCCAGGAATTTGGTGTGATAAATCAAGGGAGAAGAGCCCTGCTGCTGACAGCACCTGTAATGAGCCAGCTGAGCTGACGACAAGCTCTTGTTTATAGGTGTCTCCTGGCTCTCAGGGAGGGCAAGGCACAGAGGAGGGATGGGATGGGATGGGATGGGATGGGATGGGATGGGATGGGATGGGATGTCTGCTCCCTGTGCCAGATGAAACGATCTCCTGGCCCGTGTCGCGCTGCCCCACCAAGGGCAGGGGCACTTTGCTATCTCCAGTCCTTACACCATGGAGGCTCTGGGGAGGCTGGAATAAGGGCTTATTTAACTTCCTTTTTGATTGGGAAAATTCTGGATTTCATAAGCCCTTTTCAGTGTGAATTTTTTGCAATTTTTCACAGTGATGTCACTTTAAGGTTTTCCATACCCTCAGAATTTCTTCCAATTAATGGAAAAAACATTAATGCCTGTTTAGGAAAATAACTTTTCCATTGCTGAAGAATGTCTTCAGTTATGCTTCATGCAGCAGAAGCCTCTGGATGAGCATGTCCTGGAGAGCCCCAGACCCACAGCCCAGAGGAGGTGCTGCCAGCAAGGTCATCCTGGCTCTGTGGCCAGGGCACGAGCAGGGACACAGGGGTGCTTTCCGGAGCCTTCCAGCAGAATGAAACCACCCACCTTTCCCTGCTCCAGCTCTGACCCTGGTCCTTGAGCGGGACTTCCTTGAGAGTGCCATCCTGTGCAGTCAAAACGCCTGCCATTCATTCAAAGCCTGGGCTGGCTGCACCTCTCTGTGTTTTCGGGGTCCTGACTGTGCCTGCACAGGGGCACAACGGAGCCAGCCAAGGGGATGGGACAGCCCTGCCAAGCTTGGGGCACCCTGAGCTGTGCCCCAGCCCCCCACTAGCCATGCTGTGCCGTGCTGCCCGTGCCCCGGCGTGCTCCCTATCACCTCCTGCCCGATGAGCCAGGGGCTGCGGGGACCAGCAGAGCAACTGGGGGCACTTTGGTTTCCCTCAGACAAACCTTGCTTTCCCTTTGCAAAAGGAGGAGTTAATCCACCAATAAATGTCTCAGAAACAGCATATGAATAATAAAGTTTACAGTTAGCGTCCCTTTTGTTGCCTGAGGAGCATTGCTGGATTCTGCATCACATTAACTATTTCAGGTCTGAAAACTGCATCCAGGTTCCTGCGAGGCGTGCAGGGGGTCACCACCCCTCACCATGCTCTGGTTTCACTGCCGAGTACCCCCGAGGCCAGCAGAGAGCTCTGCACATCGCAGCTGGATTATCCGTGTGCACCGTGTTAAAGCTTCGGGCCAGGAATGGATAAGTGTGGTTCCTCTCCCAGCCCGGACCCCAGCCTCTGCCTCCGCCGGGAACCTCGTGCTGCCCCGGAGGAGCGCGCACATCCAGTGAGTGGGAGGTAAATACTCAGCCTTCTTATTTATGTTAATCTTACTTTAAATAGCCCTGTTTCTTACGCAATAAACCACAGAAAAAATTTACTTTGGAAATGCTGAAATTAAGATATTTCAAATGGAATACCTAAAAAATCTCTGAGTTGACCATGGTACTGGATAGGAAAACACAGTGTATATAGTTGCATGGGCAAGTTTCCAAATATCAGGGAAAAGCCACATCCTATTATTTCTGGAAGTTAAACCAGAATTCATATCTAACAACATTTCATTAACCGTAGTGATACAGAGAAACCTGCACAGCAGCACTGCTTGGTGAGGAGCACACTGGGCTTCTCAAAGGAGGAAGACAAACCAAAAGGTCCTTTCACCCTGCTGGTCCCCAGCTGGCCGGGGCGTCCCTGGAAATCTCTGCTCATGCCCGCACTGCAGCCACAAGCGTGTTGCTGCCTGGCCATTCTCATCACTAGCACGGGGGTGATGCTCAGTGACAGACTGGGACAGGGCAGAGGCACACAGAGTATTCCACCACTGATATGTCTGTCAGTTATAGAAAAGCTTGCTCTGTGGTGCATCCATAAACAATGAATGGAAGGAGTCCAATCCTTATTGGTTTTTTCCGCATATTCCACCCCTATCTGGTAAGGGACACCAACATATTCAGGGATGTAATTCAGAAAAGATAAATATCCTGTCTCATATGTGAAGTATTGCTTTTATAAGAAACACTGTCATATAAAAAGTACTTGAAGAACTTGCACTCGCTGGAGAGGCTGAAGCAGGCAGCAGACACACAGCTCTTGGAAACTTGAGGTCGTTGTGAGAACATCATACTGCTCCTCCCTGTTCTTCTGAATAAAGGAAATTACAGAGTTTTTTTCAGTCTCTGATATCTCTAGTCAGTCCCTGGGACAGTTAGCACACATTGTAAACAGAATATGCTTTAAGAGGACCGTAAATAAAATTTATGGCTGCTGTAACTTACAGCATTCAGACCACAGGATTCTTTTAAAAACACATGTGCCTTTTGCTTATTTAGAGATTTCACCTCTTGGGAACATTTGATCCCCTTTCAGCTTTGGGGATAGCAAAATTTCTATGATGAATTTTTAAAAGCTGAAGAGCATTTTGGTGATCTGCACCTGCTTCACTTTCCCGTGCCACGTGCTGTTGTTGCATGCATCCTCCGTTCAAAAACCCATCCTTTTTCACATGATAAAATACAAGTCCAGAGTTGATTTTCAGCATATGTGTTGTGCAGGACCAGAGCTCGGCCTCCCAGGGGCGATATTCCCAAGTTAGGGCTCTACCTAGAAATAAATTAATTTTCTCCACTCATTTTTGTGTCTGTGTGCAAGTTCTGTGACCAAGAATCATAGTTTAATACAACAGGACAAAACACCTGGGTTAAAAAGTATTTAAAAAAACAAAAGAGAAGAAGAATGACAACGAATGACCACGCAGCACATTGCTGAAGGCTTTCCCTTATTTCCCTTTCCCAGGGAATCTCCAAGCTGTTCCTCTCCAGCCCGTGCTCGGACCAGAGTTGCAGGTAGCAGAGAAAGCGCTGGATGGCTCTACCACCCACGCCAGCGCTCGGGCCTCCAGCCCCGCCAGCCCCAGCCAGACCCAGGCTGTCCAGCTGGGCCGAGATGGTGGAAATTTTGCTCCTTCCAGCTTCGTTTTCTCAGTTGAAACTCCTGGCGAGGTTTCTGTTTTGCTTAAGATCAAGTTCCACCTTCTTCCTGTGGTGCAAGAGCTTGGCCCAGGTCTAAGAGGTCCTCAGTGTTGGCAGCAGGCTCCAGAGCAAGTGGGAACCCTCAGGGTTACAGGAGAAACTGTACGGTCCTGTGAGGATGTCAGCTCTGCCGGGGGCTGGCGGGCAGCTGGCTGCGACCGCCCTGGAGCAAACGCCGTGCTCGGACTGCGGTGGGGGGCGGTCAGCTTCGGGGGGGCAGCAAACCCGTTTTAAACCCCGAAGCCGAGCAAAAAGATTTCCCGTTACTATTGCTTAGCAGGCAGTAAGGATTCCTGAGGAAAAAGAAAAGCAGGATAGAGGGGGGTGAAGCCAGGAGGTGAACTGCTGCGGTAGCCTGGCTCTGCGAAGCGGGGTGCTGGGGCATTGGGCGATGGGGGGAAATCCCCCGGGGAGGGGAACCTGCAGCACACTTCATCCGAACAGAGAGGCGGGGAGAGGAGTGTCCTCCCGTACCTGAGAGATGATGCCCATTAAATTCAGTGACAGCACAGAGAGGGATTTTCTCTCAATAAAGACTTAAAAGGTTTTAAAGACTTAACAAAAATAGCTTTGAACAGTGTCTGAAATAGTATAGCTCTGGGGTTCCAGGCTTGGAGTAGCATTAGTAGGAAATTTTCTGATGGAGCATTTCCGCTACAGTTCCAACTACAATTTCAGTGACGTTGGAACGTTTCACAGGAATATATTGATTTCAAGGACATTCTTACATGGATTTCATTTTGCTGCTGCTGATACTTTTCATTTGGGCTTCATCAAATATATAACTAGTAAGAAGTAATATTTGCTAAGAATATTAAATTTTTGAAATCTTTAAGGTGTTACTTTCTCAATTCAAAATATTGTTTTATAAATCATTTTCTGCATAAGATACATCCCGGTTTGTAGCTGGTTTTAATTTCAAAATGAAAATTTTGATTTACAATGACTCATGATGATGAAAGCAACGGCCATGACACAGTGATGTCATGGAATGCCTGCTGTTTTGCAACGGGAAGCTCTGGCCCTCCGTGGCATCGACGCACGCAGCGACGTGGCTGCATAAACCAAGCCGACAGAAGGACACCCCGGTGCCACATTTACAGCTGTTCATTATTATTTTTCAGACTACAGTCACGCGCTGTAAGCCAAATGAGCAGCAGGAGAAGCCAAGGGGAAGCAAAGCTGCTGGGGGTCCCCCCGAGCCCCTGCGAGGCTGTGGCTGTAAGAGGCCAGGCTCTGGCGCAGCCCCAGGGCAGCGCGGCAGGAGGGCCCACAGTCCGGCGCAGGACAGCCCTTCCCGGGGGGCTTCCCTGTGGATTTATATGTGGGCTGCTCCCTTGCCATCAGCTGATGAACCAGCACCCTAGTTGGCATGAATGACTTGAAGGAGTCAGGGAAAAGGAAAAGTTACTTAAATATGTACTTTTTGCAGGCAAAAGAAGCAGGGAGGACAGTTTAAGAAACTTCTATTTAAGGAAAAATCCCTTCTGGTCAGGGAGCTCATTCTGCACTTGGCGTCAGGTCCATGGATGGTGCTGGCACGGAGGCACCCGTGGCATCCAGGCCCCGCGGAGGGGCAGAGCCAGGGCGAAGATCCCAGGTGCTGAGGAAAACTTTCACAGACGCATGCGACCACGTTGTTAAGCTCCTCCGTGGATTTGTAAGCAGGAGTGATAACGGCAGCGATAGCACACAGCCATCAGAGCTGATGGATATCCGGCGCGGAGGCTGAACAGGGCCATGGTCTCCGAGAAGCTTTGAGCATCCGAGCCTCAGAGCCTAAAGGGAATAAAGCCCCTGGTAAAATAAGCGGATCAGATAAGCCAGGAGAAAAATGGAATTGCATAAAGTAAAAATAACTAATCTATCTGGTTTTCACCACATACAAAAAGCAAAAGCTGATCCTAAAAGATACTGGATGGATGCGTGCTCACTGGTTCAGAGGCAAGGTTTCTTCCTTACTTTTAAGAAAAACAGGGAGATCTGTAGCCGGGGCCAGTGAGTCGCACTGCGCAGCACTTTCAACCAGCATTCAAAGGCCTTCAGACTTGAAAGCATTTAAAACCCAGGAAATGCTAATACCGTATTTTATTACATTTTAAAGAGACAAAAATCCTTTGGCCCAAATCCGCTATGCAAAATAAACAATATTTTAGTTCTGAACTATGCACATTGAGTCTGTAACATTCGCTCCGCTGTGCAGATACGTGGCTGTAACATAATGCTTTTCTAAGGGCTCCGAAGCTCCAGTGGGGCCCCTGTTTGACTCAGGGAAGGAATTGGGTTCACATAACCCTCACTTAAAAAATAGACTGGCACATTTTTGCTTTATCAAACTCTCTTTGCAAAAGACCAGGGCTAAATGATCTGAAAAGGTTATTTTGAAGCAGGGTCACTCTTGCTGCCACAGGTCTAATAAAACAAAACTATAGCCAAATTAGAAACATATTTCATCTAATAGGGGAAAATATAATTGGTGAATCTGTCTGGTGTTTGACCTACAGTATTTATGCTAAATGAAAGTTTAAATATATCACAATGCAGCATGAACAAGAAAAGCTGCATTCACCATACATTCTGTGGTTTGATCCCTTCCCATTAACCCTTAGCTTCGCACGAAAGCCAACATCAGCATTAACTTTGGCTGCATTGCTCAGATGCTATGAAATAAAAGTGATGGCCAAGATTTGCAGAAGTGATGAGTGATTCTGGGTAACTACCCGAGAAACCAAAAAGGGGTTCAGAAAATGCTGAGTGCTGCCCCTCTAAAAATTAGGACTCTTGAGGCACGGAGTTTGACATCCAAGCTCTGATGCTCTCAGCGGTGCAAGTCAGATTTGAAGCCAGTGCTTGAGGGATGCTTGGCAAGAGGACGGGTGTCTGCTGGACAGGGGGTCCCGGCACTGTTGTCCTCGTGGGCACACAGAGCGCTGTGTGCGTAGAGTAGGTACGTGTAGAAATACAGATTCGGCATCTTCAGAGCTAAATTATCGTGCCCTGGTCACAAATGTAGAGAGCAGGGTTGAGCTTCCAGGGCTCCTGAAGACACGGAAGCCCCTCACACAGACCCCAGTCCAGCTGCCCTTCAGCCTGCTTCTGGAAACCCAAACTTTTCCAAAACTGCTCCACACCGGACACGGGTGTCGCAGGTGCGGCTCTGCACAGCAGCCATGCCATGGGCAAGTTCTGGGGCTGATGGGTGGTACCAGCCCGGCAGCGTCCTGGGGGTGGCTCTCCTGAAAGCCCTGAGGCTACCCTTGCCCTGCGGTCCCCAGCCCTGGCACAGGTGCTCATGGAGGGTAGTGGCTACTCTCACGTGTGTTCGCTGATGATGCAGGAGGTATAATTTGTGGTCAACCAGCTGTTTATAATTCCCATTGCCTACAGAGCCCCTCCCACCCCTGATAATTTATATTCTGCATAAAAGCAAGAGGATCCTTGAGCAGCAGTGATGGATGAAGGAGATTATTAACAAGGATGAAATTTTGGAATGGTAGAATGATTTGGGTTGGAAGGGATCATCTAGTTCCAATCCCCCTGCCATTGTGGGGCAGAGTCTGTCTTTTGGTTCCTTGCAGTTACATAACATTTCATAAATTTAAAAACAAATAGGTTCCCAACTCGCTAGTCTGACAGCAGGCACCTCAGCCAGCCCTGCTGGCAGATCTGAGGGCTCCTAGGATCCATCCACATGGATCACTGCCTATGGACCATGCAGGTCCTGGCCCAGGCGGTCCTGGGCATGACTCAGGTGCTGCCGTGAAAATAACTGGCAATAACCACAAGAGTACTGTTCTCATCAGCTCTTGCTGATGCAGAGAGGAGGATTTTCAGGTAAGATTTTTGGCCACACAGTGGAAACAAGCACAGTTTATCCAGGTCTAGACATCAGCTGCAATCCCTGGTTTCAGTGTCAGCACTGCGGAGTCCCCATGTAGCATCTTTCACCAGGACGAGATGCCAGCCCATCCCCCCAGCTCCCCTGCCTGCCCCATGCAGCAGGGAGTACTCCACTGTGCACTGTGCACCATCTGCAGCCCCTGCTGTGCTGCAGCTCCCTTTGCCTTCCCCCGGCCTGCAGCCCCAAGCCAGAGCAGCCTTTGGGGCAGACGGTCTCCCCTTTGCACCATGGAAGAGCAGGATGGCCGCAGCTGCTGATGTGGGGAAGCCTCTATGCAGGGATATACGGTATTCGTTAGGAGTGCTCTTCTGACGAGGGACATGTGCCAATCTCTGTGTTCCCTAGCATTTGTGTGTTTCAGCAAAACCCATGTACGCTCAGCCAAACTTATGTAGCTGTGATTCATCTCTCACAGGAGTTCAGACTAAAAACAAAAATCCCAACAAAACAATCCTTTAAACTCCAAGTCCCAGTAAATGGACTCCTCCGGCGGGAGGAGAGATGCACGGCTCCTTCCACTGAAATGCTTGGGGAGAGCGTGCTGCATAGGCAGGACCGGGCTCTGCTCCCCTGGGTTCCTCTTTCCAAGCTGGAGATGCACTAAAATCCCAAATAGAGCAGCAAGGCTACGAACAATAAGCTAAGAAGATGGACTTGGAAGACAGGGAGCTTTTTTCTTTTCCTTTTCTCTCCCTTTTTTTTCTTAAAAAGCTTCATGTGGAAGAGAAAGAGGCTAATTAAATTCTTTTGCTGAACATATTTAGCGAGTCTTTCAGAGAAGTGATTGCATTTGGCCGCTGTCCAACAATGAGGAGATAGGATTGTGTTCAGGAAAAAGCGAGAGCAGAGCACTGATTTAGGAGGATCCAGGCAGATGACCAGCTGACAGGGTCTGGCCTGTCTCAGACACCAAGGGAGGAAGGATAAGGGTGGCCAAGGTGGCTTTCTTGAATTCCTAGTGCATGAGGTTAACACAGATCTCGTCTCCACGACATCCTCCAGTGCTTAATTTACAGTATGCCCCGAGCGTGCACTTGCAGCCTGTGCACCACGCTGCCTCCACTGATACAGGCATTATTATTAATTCAGTACCAAGCATCCCATGCATCCAAAAATAAATAAAACTGTTTGTTGCATCAGCAGCCCCGAGGCCCCACTCAGCGCTGCACTGATGCTAACATGTACTACAATTTCCAGCCTCATTCATGTTCAACAAGCACTGAATAGGCAGCTGAACTTGGGTGCTCATCAGCTGAATTTCCAGGCTCCCTCGCCTGCCTCTGGCTGTCCCAGCACATGGCCAGTACCCACCATGCGGGACTGTGGAAGGAGGTGTGCTGGCCACCGCAAGTGCTCCCGCCTGGGGTATGGCACTGTGCACCCCTCTGGGGTCTCGAGGGCACGCCACAAGCACTGGTGTGCTCAGGACCCTGGGGCCACAGCACCCGCATGGGCGCGTGGGGTGCCGTGCCATGCCACTTGAGAGGAGAGGGTGCAAGGCAGCCTGGACCCTAAACCATGGTGCACCCTCCTGGTGGGCTCGTTCCCCTGTGGTGAGCCCCCACCCCACGCACTGCAGGGTACCTGCCCCTGCACCGCACCAGCTGCCCGGCGGGACGCCAGCTCCTGCGGGGTGGCACATTTACATCTCTTCACCTATTTCCGGGGCAAATAGCCTGGTTTTATGATGCCTGACCGGCTCCCTTGGGGATATCATTAGGCAGGCAGTTAGTGAACCACAACATGAGGTTTTGCTTTTCCCACAAGGTTCCTGTGAGAAAGCCCTCCCTCCATACCCCTGTATTTATCTTCTCTCCAAGGGCACCTGAGCTCAGTGCCCCAACCCCTGGGTGCTGGAGAGCCCCGGGGAGCTCCAGGAGCACCTGCCAGCACCATCCTCATTCTCAGCAGCTGCACCCCAAACCTCAGCTGCTCTCTCGGGCAGCTTTTCCCTTGGATTTCAGCTCTTCGGTACAAGCGGTCTTTGTGTAGGGGGAGTCTGGGAATGGCTTTAAAGCCTGAGCCACTCCGGATATCATTTCTGCTTTAACGTCCCAGGTTTCTGAGCATCTCCAACCTCACAGACACTGGGGGCTCCAGTGACACTTGGGTCTGGCAGCCGGTGCCGCAGCATTCCCAGCACTGCTGCGCACAAGGAAGGGGCCATGGGACCCCCAGCCCAGGCCCGCTCAGGCTGAGCCTTGCCCTGGTGCAGCGGTGGCAGTGGCTGTGCCACCCAGCAGCATTCCCAGGAGCGCTGGAGATCCCATGGAGGTGAGAGCCCCAGCACGGCTGGTCAGACACGCTCAGTTGTGGCCAAAGTCCTGGACAGCCTGCCTCCCGCATGCATTCCTCAGCACTGGAGCTCCCACACCGTCTCGCTCATACAAGGCACTTTACTGGGGAAGTCTTAACAGAGAGACAGTTTCATCCCAAGCAGATGTTTCAAATTTGTTGCTAACCCCTATTTATTTAGACTGATAATAACAGGCAGCCCTCCAATTGTGCCGGGAGTTTTTACAATAAACTCAAGCTCACATTATCAAAAGCAAATCAATTAACAGGCACTATCAGGCCCCACCCATCCGTGCGATTCCCGCCGCACAGCACTGGTGCGGCTGGGTCCATCCCGAGGTGGGAGCTCCCCGCAGTGCTCGTCACAATCCCAACCAACCTTTTCAGAGAGTCCCCGCAGCGCTGCACACTCCCTCGTCCCCTTCCCCATCTAAAGCTCTTTTTTAATTGACTTCAGAGAGAGGAACAGTGATGCTTTCTGAGGGGCGGATTGATTTAGACATGCAGTTTTCTCCACAGACTTCACAAATGGTTGTAACAAGGTCACAGAGAAAAACAATTTTATCCTCTGATTACTGTAACATGATATGAGCTTGGAATTGCATCCACTTTGCCTATTTATTTAGGTACTGCTTGTCTGGTCCCTGAAAAAATAAAACCTCAGTGCAGGAACCACATGTGCACAGGGCCAGGATTGCTCCCCAGTGCCCACCAGTGCTCCCCAACCATTTGCAGGCACAGTTTGTGGGTGCTGCAATGGAGCTGTCGCAGCTCCCAGCACCAGCTGAGCTCAGCACAGTGGAAGTCCTAACCATTAAAAAAAATGGGGTGCATTTTTGGTAGATGGTCTCTGGGTGAAGACCATCCTTCTGCATTCCTTTTCATTAGTCCAAAATGGCCTACTTAGAAAGTGCAGCAGGGAAAGCATAGGGCACATCAGCTCTTCTTGATCAATCTAAATCCATACAGAAAAATGAATATAGCAGTTGTACCTACCTCACTTTGTGAGAACACTCATCCAGAGTGAAATATGACAAATATTCAATGAATTATCAAAATAATGGGAATATAACAAAGGCAAAATTCTACGCCATCTGATCGTAATCAGCCCTAATTCCAGCAAAACCACATTTAAAGGAGATAGTCTTGTCAAAGGTTTTTCATGGTCTGGTGGCTTTGTAGCACAAGGTTGTTTAGATCAAGTAATTTCTGATGAACTTTTATTATGGTGAGGAAGTGTCACATTCATTTTATGCTGTGAAAGTTCATAATCTTTGTTAGATAATGTAAGGACTTCTCAGCCCATAACCTGTTTCCTCCTTAAATGCAGAGGACAGGCAGAACATGAGGCTGGGACGCTGATTGTGGCACCCACCAAGGAACGCCAGGTCGGGAGGACGCGGGTGCTGTGGGAAGCCCGGGGATGTCCACCTGGCGTGGCCGGTGGGGAGCCCCGCCGCTGCCCAGGCGTGGACCAGGGAGCTGCTGCAGCCTAGCACTCGATGTGGAAAAGCAGCCACTGATTTCATCGGTGTGGACAGCAGCGCCCAGGGGTGATCCCAGAGGGAGGAGGTGTCCCGCAGGTGCCAGCAGAGGAGGGTGGGCGCAAGCAGCTGGGAGCTGCTGGGCAGCAGCACCCCGGGTCGAGGGGCAAGCCAGCACCTCTTAGGGGCAGGAACCAGCGCCCCACGACTTCCCTCGCCGCAAGGGTTAACTCTCCCGTGCGCTAGTGGTGGGGGTTTTGCTGACTTTCTGCTCTTACATCATGGCTGTGCTATGAGGCCTGGCAGGGGTCCGTGTTTCAGCCCGGCTCTGAGCGCTGTGTAATTTTTGGCGCAGGGGAAGGGAGCCTCATCCGGGGCAGCGCGGATGGGGCAGAGACAACGAGCGCGCCTGTCCCCTCGCTGGGGCTGTCAGGGGCTCGCCCAGAGCTCCGCTTGGGGGTCTGCCCCAGGGGAAGGAAGGCGTTGAAAATGCTTGTGCAACTCCCAGTCGTTAACTGGGCTGCGGGGCTGGGGAGACTTGCTCTGCACAGCATGGCTCTGCATGGCAGAGCGGCACGGCATGGCGTGGCACGGCATGGCGTGGCACAGCGTGGTGCAGCATGGCAGAGTGTGTGATCCCTGGGATGCCCTTCGTCCATCGGGGCAAACTTCATGCCAGAGCATTTCCATGGGACCAAGCAGAGCTGGAGCTGCCTCAGCCTGGCTGGAGGTGCCCACCTCCAGCCCCGCGCTCTGACGGCAAGGCACCAGCCTCCCGGGTCCAGGCTGCGGGAATGAACTTACAGAGCAAAAGCAGGCAGCCTGAGTCAACTACTCCCTAAAATCATCAATTACACCATGACAGCCCAGAAGGAGAGGAGGGGAAGTCAGGGACATGCTGCGTAGGAGAGTGTGAGGCCAGAAGGAGAGAGCAGTAGTTAAAAAACACGGCTGTGAATCAGGAGGCAGCAATGGTATTTCCAGATGCACAAAGCCTTGGGTGGGTGTGTAATGGCTCCAGAGCTGCCCCGCAGCACCAGCTCCACTCACCTGGGGGGCTGCCGAGCAGGAGCTGGTTGGGCTGCTCCTCCTGCCTGCTGGAGCCGAACCGGAGCAGCGGGATGAGCGTCGTGGGGGGAATGGGGTGGGTGTGGCACCGACAGGCACAAGGGCTAGCATTGATTATAAGCACCATTAATACCATGAAAGAGAGAATAAGCACACTATCAATAAAGTTTACTGATGAGATTCAGTTGGCATAAGTTGCAAATACCACCAACAACAGAAGACACTGGACTTGGAAGAATTAGGAAAATGCAAAGTACGACCAAGAGAAACATGGATGGGACACAGAGCAGTTGAAACAGCTGAGACACAAGGGAGTGAGAGGGAGGAAACAGGAGAATCTGGATGCTGTTCTGATGGGAGAAGCAAAAAAGATTCCAGACAGAAAATTTGGGATGAGTCTACAATGATGGATGAAAGCAGAGATCATTTCCAACCCCACTATCATTTCAGTCCCTGGAAGAATGCCGGTCTCTATCAGTGACTGGAACAAAGCCAGGGGCTGTGCATTGGTTGAGACTCTGCTGTGGCAGGAAGGGGCTCTTGGAGGAAAGCAGGATCCACCAGATACTAAACCAACAACCAGGCTTGGTGCTGTCTTCCAGCTCCTCTGAGCAAGGGCAGGAGGAGGGGGAAGGTGATGTGCTGGCTGCCTTCTGCGAATATTCAATGGGCGGTATAAAGAGTTGGACCCAAGCATAGATTTAGTATTCCCAATTTTCTCTTTTCCTGGCAGAAAGATGTACAAGACACCCAAGGGAAGCAGTAGAAACTTTCATTTTGCTAGCTGAAAGCAAAACAAAAACACAAATAAGAAGATAGATTAAGTATTGGGAAATGCATCCTGGAGTGCAACCTCATGGGGTGACCTAGCAGATCTTTGGCACCTCTGCGTCTAGAAAACAAGGCCAGTTGTGAATTTACCTATTATTCAGCACAACAAAGTTAATTGGAATGTGGGAAAATCATCATCAGCAACTTCCTTTCAAAACTTATTTGTAATAAAAATAGTCCACAGAAAAATAAAACACAAGTATGCATGGGGCTGATATTAAATTACCTCGGTTTTATCATATCTGAACTGAGAGGGGAAAGTAATGACATCTGGACAAACCATTAACTGTAACAGGCTTAGCATCATGACTGAGGGTCGCTGCAGTCCTTCCTTCCAGCGTGGCAGCAAGGACGAGTCTTGTTGGTTCAGGCTGGAGCGCAGAGACTGTGTTTCCCACGAGGGAGGTTTCCAACCTCCACAGGAGGAAAAGTGGGTTTCAGTGGAGAGTGGTGTGCAAGGAGAGGAGGAGCATCAGGCCACCAAACTGGAAATAATTCCTAACTGGTTTCTTCTCAAAAAGCAGGTTACTTCCCCATGGCTAACTTCACTATCACGTTTTAGGTGCCTCAGAAATCCACAGACCTGATGGATGGAGAGCAAAACTGAAATGAAATGCTGGGAGATGGGAGATAATGGTTTCATGCATTTTAACCCATACCCAAGCTGGGGGGTCCGTAAGGTTTTCAAACCCAGGAGCACCCTGATCTGCCTGCAGAACAACCCTGGGGACACCGCAGCTCTGTCACTGCGGGTGTGGAGGTGCCCACCCAGGAGCGGCGCTGGAGCAGGGAGCCTCTGTGCCCAGCCCTCCCCAGCGCTGGCCAGGGGACCGTGCTCTGGAAGCTGGGAGAAGGTTTTGTTTTAGAAAAAGGAAGGGAAAATCAAGTGTAGTTCATGTTGATGAACACAAACCCTTTCCACAACAACTACGTAAGGAAAGAAAACCCTCTTCCCGTTCTCTGCACAGGAGCCAGGCATCCCCATAGCCAGGAGGATGGATGGCTCTGTGGGGACCCACGTGAGTTCATCCCTCCCTACCAAGGCAGGGGAGGTGGCACCATGCCAGAGCCAATGCTGCAGAGACGGAGCGGTGTGAGATGCCACCAGCAATACAACTCCATCACGCTCAGCAGCAGCGCCGACTCCCTGCTTGATGCCATGAGTTCTGCAGGGTTTGACCACACTCTGGTTCGTCCCAGTGCTCTGCCACGGGTGGCCTGAGGATCGAAGCAGGTCCATGCGGGGGCTCTGAGCTCCCAGCTGCCCCGGCACATCCACTGTAGCTGGGGCAGCCCCGTGCCTCCCTGCCTGCCAGCGCTCTGCCCTGGGCCAGGGCTCAGCAGCCTCAGCCCCCACCAACACGGGGCGGGATGCTCGTGAGGAGGTGAGGCTGGACAAGATCATCAGGTTGCAAAGAAAGGCAAAGGAAACATTTAATGAGCCTGGCATGAGCGCTAAGCAGCATGCTGAAGTGTAGGGGGATGTATGTCCAGGTGCTCTGCTCTAGGCTCCTGCATCTAATAAAACAAATGTATGCAGTGCTAGCGATCGAGCGCATAATTATAGCGAGCAGCAGCTCGCGGTGGCTGGCACCGGGATGGGGGCTGCAGAGCAGGAGCACCACCAGCGCCCTGCTGTGCCAGCAGGGACGGCCCTGCAGCGCCCCGACCGGCACCACCAGCACAGGATTGGTCCCGCGGTGCCAGAGCCACCAAGGACTCTTTGTTTGCAGCTGTGCAGGGCTCCATGGTCATCTTTTTATTTAAAACACAAAAATATCCAAAAAGTACCTGCAAGCGTGTTTACTCAGTTTAACATCTGGAACATAAATAAAAGATGGCCGGAGAACCGGATTTCTTTGGAGAGTAGGAAACAAAGTACCTTGCCACTAACTTATTTTAGCAGTTCTCTGTAATATAATTTCCAGTTCATTTGGTTATCAGAAACACTGATTATTTGCACGCTGAAGAGGCGATTTCAATGCCCAGCACAGTACGTCCCGTGTTTGGGATTCTGTGTTAGTTTTTTGATATCCACTAATTTCTCCATGCTGAGGCAAATTTGTCACACGCATGGGTCTGTTTGATTTCATTAAACAGAATATTTAAGCATAAAAATTGTTTAATCGCCTTGTGTCATTATGAGATGAATTTCATTTTGCATACATTTGCATATTTCATCAAAATTAAGGCTGCTAATATGCAAATGAGAGACAGGTTGCGGCTGAGGTGTTTATTGTAATAGCTGCAGGCTGTTCCACTTGAAAAGCTTCTGGGCGGTGCAGTGGAAGGGGGTGCAGAGACCCCTCTGAACGCCTTTTGTAATCAGTTTGCTTCTATTTTTCCCACTAATGTCCCCTGCAAAAATGCTCCAGGTCTGCGATGGACATTCGGTCTCTCTCACCCCAGTGGCTCATCTATCAGATCTGGGAAGTCACTTTTCCCTCCAACACAGCAAGAATCTTTGAAATAAAAAGATTCCCTGCCCTCAAAACCATGGTCAAAAGCAGGGAGGGAAAGCGGAGCCCCGGGGGTCCGGGCTGTCCCCCAGGAAGGCTCCTGGAGCCGGGACGAGCCCCAGAAATGGAGATTTTCCCCCAAAGCCTGGGGAGCGAGGCATCTCCCCTCTCTCATTGAACACAGTGAAGGTCAAGCACCAAGTTCCTCCAGACCCATTTGAGAAGCCCAGACAGACAAATCATGAAAATCAATCCACAGTGGCTAATTAATGCAGACTTCATTAGCACACAGTGGCTGAACGACCTGCATCCAGTGGTTATTGTGTTTTGCAGTAGGCCCAATAAATCGGGATGAATCCAGCTATCCCAGCTGAGCGCCAGGCGCTGCTTAACTTTTATTTTCTGATCGATGCAAAGGCCTCCCCTGGCTTGTCACCGTCAGCACTTTTACTGCTCAGAGTGCGAAGCTCCAGAAATTTTATATGATATGGCATCAGTCCCTTACATTTTATTTTTAATATATATTCTCTGCTTGTTATTTACGAAGAAGGATATTTCACACTTTTAACCCTTTATAGAGCCCAATTCTTTAAAAAATAGTCATTCTGTATATTTAGCAACTGCTGTTTTTTAGAAGCCGGAGTAATGACATCTAAAATATAAAGCCCATGATGAGCGATCAGCTACTTCGACTTGTGTATAGTAATTAAACCAAAATTAACTGGTGAACAGTCACAGCCATCCATCCTGAGCAGGAGCCTGTTCTGCTGACTCTGCACAGAGCACACAATGCAGAGGCACAATGTGAACTCTTGCTAGGGGCTATGGACAATGGCTGAGCAGCACAAAGAAAAGAGCTTATGGGACTTTTTAAAAGCTTTTAGAATTAACATTTAAAGCACAACGGGCTTTTTTAGCACATATTAGTCAAACCAAAATTTATATTAGCGCTTCTCCAAAGAAAACTCTAGCAGTGTCTTTGCTGTCCTGCTCAGGGTGCTGCCTGTATATTAGAGCATGCGTATTCCTAAATTTTCAGATTTTTTTGGTAAATATTAGCTCTGAATGGCCACTCTACAGTGACTAATAAGGGAAGGTAACCCTGCACTCCCGCAGCACAATTGCAAAGGAATGCAAATCCCAGTGCTATTCTGAGCATTTCTCTTCACACAGAGGAAGGAGAATGGGACCACCTTAAGTCGTCCTGAAAGGCTATGGCTCAAAGGTATGTATTTGCTTAAAAAAAAAAAAAGCCTAGTGATTGCAGAGAAAAGAGAAACCTGAGAGCTTATTCTTGAACAGTCAGACAGGGTCACCAAAACCAGACTAAATAGTCTGACTGCAGGGCAAAGCACTGGGGCTGTCTGAAAAATGATCCTCTGGATGGAGGGAATAGCAAGAAAAAAAACAGGGAAGGAGGGCTGGGTGGGAATGCAGAGCTACTGGAGACCCGGCCAAAGGAACCTCAGCGTGACAAGGAGCCTGGGCATGGCAGAGCACACCACAGCCCCTGCCAGCGAAGGTACTCCCTAGGGCTTCATGGGACATCGAGTTAAACATTTTGTATTTCAGAGGATGCTCATTTAAAGGTTAGAGTATGAGAGTAGGTTGTAAGGAAGGTCTGTTCTGATATCACCCGCAGAGCAAGACCAGCTCCTGCACCACCCAGCAGGAACCAACCGACTGCAGCAGAAACCTGGCAGCCCTGAGCGCTCGGCTTTTACTCCACCTCATTCCACATCCTTCTGGTCAAGTGCCTTGAAGCAGATCTTGACCCTGGCAAGGGCAAACTCTAAAAACCTCCAGTGCCTGAGGGGGAGAAAACAACTCAGAGAGAGCTCATAACTCATCCTTATTTCAGACAGATTAAGTTTGATCTAGGCACCACTTGAAAGCTCACTGCCTTAGAACTAGGTGGAAGCCTATGTTCTCCTTACTGCTCACATCTTACCCGTACACTGCTGTTACTGCACGTTGGTTGGGGTTTTTTTTCCCAAAGTGTTACCTTGCTCTCAGTCTAGAAGGACCTTTCTAAAATGGTCTCACAGAACAGCTGTAGGAAAGGAGCTCCTGAAAGCAATAAGCAGAAACTTCACTCTTTAGATAAAGCTGTGCACCGTCCACCACTAACAGAATTGCACACCGGCACCTCACAGAACACCAGAACTTCTTTTTGTTTCAGGAAAAAGCCTAAACTAAAACCACATGCTTACTCGTTACATTAAGCTACAAGGCCAACCCCCACAGAATCTACCCATACCCACTTTCTTACAGGGCTTATGCCCTCACCTGTGAGGAGCAGGACTGCAGTACCAGGCACCCCCAACACCCTTGAAAAGCCAGCTGCAAGCACAGCAGTAAGATACCGGTCTGTAACCAGGCTGCAGTGTTCTGGGTTGGGGCGAGAGGGTCCTCTCCTGCCGGGTGCCGGACCAGGACGCGCTATGCCACACTATTTATGGTGCTATCATATTCCTGAAGGTAGTTGCCTGGGTAGGCTCTATGTGTTTTTATAGCTTGCTACCCTTCAATTACATATTTTTTTTTGGTGATTGCTTTTGCTCTTCTAGACTTTTGTAAGCTTTTCCTATTATTTAGCTTCATTCTTCTCTCTTACATGATCTCTTTCCGATTATTTATGCCCCTTGTCTGATTTTCTCTTCAGTGCCTGGTATCAGCAATTGACCCTCGTCTCTCCTCCCCCGCTGTACCCCACTGTGGCATCCCCACCCAGCTGCCCCTTTCCCAGCAGCCTAATGATAAATTCTTAAACTTCCTGCTAGCTTTTGTTTTTGTGTAGAAGTTTGTGTTTTCTCAGATCTGAGTCTGAAATCTGTTTATTGGCTTGTTAGCTTGGGAAAGCCAGCTGCACTTGAGAAAACACAAGTGTACCTATGTGCATGGGTGGGTGGTGGCTCCAGCAGTTATTTCTTTGAGTGCAGAAAACTCTGGAAGATAAAGGGCATCCCACAAAGCCTGGTGTGTCCATGGCCAGGACAAAGGGAGCACACAGTGCGTTAGAAAAACCTCCCAACTCAGCCGAATCAGAGAGACAGATGACTGAGTAAACACGAGGTGTTTGCCAGATATTAGGCAAGCAAGAAACACACGCTCAATTCTTTTAACTTATGACTGCATTTAATTACTGCTTTTTCCTCCCTTCATAAGCTACATATGGGATTAATAATAATGCTGAATCAGATATGCTCTCTTATTCACCAAAAAGAACAGAGCAGTAAAAATGAGCAAAGGAAGCTCTGATGAGGTAAAATACATATGCTGTGGGGAGAAAACTGCTTTTTATATGAGGGGGTGGTGATCCCAGAGGAGTCAAGCCAGCCAGCCTGTGCCTCCATTTCCCCATCTGTAACGCAGGGCTTTTTTTACCTGCTTGCAAGTAATTCTGGTGCCACCACTGAAAAGTGGTGCGGGTGCCCTGGGGACTGTTAGCCCGTGTCAAAGCCGACAACACCCAAGAGCTGGAGCCCTGTGCCTGGAGCTGCAGGCTGGGTGCAAGGAGGGCAGTGCTCTCCTTGCAGGTTGTGTGAAATGCAGCTAAAAAATTGTGCAGCTTTGTAACCTCTGCAGGATAAAAGCATCTAAATGCTGGAGTTATTCAAAACTAGCCTGACTATATTCACAGAATCACAGAATCGCAGAATCCCAGGTCAGAAGGGACCTCAGGGACCATCTAGTCCAACCTTTCTGGGACGAGCGCAGTCTAGACAAGATGGCCCAGCTCCCTGTCCAGACGACTCTTGGAGGTGTCCAACGTGGCCGAGTCAACCCCTTCCCTGGGGAGATTATTCCAATGGTGACTGTCCTCAGTGTGAAAGATCTTCCTCTCGTGTCCAATCGGAATCTCCCCAAGAGCAACTTGTGTCCATTCATATATTCATATAGAGTATCTCCCACCCCCCAGCTAGAGGCGAACAGGTAAGTCACAACACAAAACATCTTCTCTGCTGGGTGTGGGGCATGGTGCTGGTGCTCACGGCCAGTGTGGGGACGTGGGAAGGGGCTGAGGTCTTGGCTGTCCCCAGGATGCAGTTGGCTTAAGCTGGCGAAACAGTGGTTTAACTGGATGAAGTAATATGATGTAGTCAAACCCAAGGAATCAAAACACTGTTAAAAGCGGTTTGAAGCTCCAGCAGCCTGTCCAATGGTAACATTTATATTCCCCCTGGAGGTGCTGAGCCCCTGAAGGCACCGTGGTGCTGATGGGTTTGTTTAGCTGGGAACCGGAGGAGGAAGGGGCTCCCTCATGCATTTCACTTCACTCCATTGGTTATTATGGGCTCTTTATCTGGGCATGCCAGCGGGTGCAGTGCTCAGGGACACTTTAATAACAGGAAAATTTAATTCAAAAAGCCCAAACTATGTGCTAGGCTCTGTTTGACTGTTTACCTGCTAATGTTTGCCAACTGCTATCTCATTAGCTGTACAGGAAATATAATTGATATTTCTGTAGAGACATGACACTTGTGCCTCTGCTGAAACGGGAAGGTTTTCTCAATGCTTCATATCACTCCTGTTCGCCACTTCCCATAAGTGATACTGCCTCATTTTGGGAAGGAATCCAAGAAATAAGAGCTTACCAGAGAGGCCTCTTGAAAGTATGGGCAGCTTTATGTCAGCCTGGGAGCTCCCTTGGACACAAATCTTCTGGAGGAAGGAGTGGATTCTCTGCTGTTTGCAAAAGGGCCACAAATGGGAAATAAAATGTTTGTGCAGCTCTTTAATGTGAAAAACATCCATTTTGGAGCACGGATTCTGCGTCTAGTCTGGGTGAGACTGAGCAGGCTGCGCGTAAGGGGCTGGTTAGAGGGAGGCAAGCAGCTCTTTTCAGAGATGCCTGCAACCCTGACTGCTGAGTTGGGACATGGACTGGTCCGAGCCCTGGTAACTGGGACATTCCTGGTCAATGCGAGGGAGCAGCACTCTTGCCTGTGGTGCACGTGTCCACATCTGGCTGTTGGTAACGCAGGACAGTGCCGTGGGTGCGGATGCAGAAGAGACCCTCCTGCTCTTCCCCTCTTCCCTGTCCACCAGCTGGGCGCTGGTGAGAAGCAGTAAAAGTCTGCAATTTTAATGCCTGCAGGGATAATGGTTACCAGCTAATTACTGTGAATGCTGCACCTGAAATCTCACTCCAGACAGCATCGTTGCATTTTGCCATGAAAAGGTATTTTTGCCACTGCAGTCTTTTTCATTCCCACACTCAGCCAGTGCCCACTAACGAATGGGCACATGCTGCTTTCCTTGAAAGATGACCCAAGGCTGAGGGCATCCTGCATGGCACGGGGGTGTTGGTGAGGGGGCATCTCAGCTGGTTGTGTTCGGATATCACCAAGCAGCAGCGGAAGACACGTGGAGCTACAGAAAAGGGGGTAACCAGAAAGAAAATATGCAGGATTTCTGCCAGCAGAAGGAAGCAAGTATTTAGGGGAGAGCACACTCTGGCAAGCCATCCTCAACTGGTTTCCACACATGAGCTAAGCAGATATTTCTGTATACCTGTCTACAAGAGGAGCTATTCCCTCAGGACACATTGCAAACCTACAGGAAAGAAGAATTTCTGGTTTGGTGGGGCTTTGCGTCCTCGTGCTTTTCTGTTCTTTATTTTGAGTAAATATTGGGCTCCATTAAATGGAGGAAATCTGTGCAATGTGTTACCGTGCATTGGTGATGCTGTGAAAAAGGGCTGTGCTGATACGGCCGCTTCCTCTCTCCTTCCACTGATGCTATAATTCCTGGTGATATTTCTTGCCATAAAGCCCCATCCATCACCCCTTTTTTGAGATTTGCATATAGTTCGTACAGAACAAGGCTTTTTTCCCTGGGATGAAATCTCTTGAAATCTGATCCATGAACACATCTAAACAGTAGCACCAACAGGAAACTCGGAGATATGGAAATGTAAATCATTCCCCAATCAATAAAGATAATTATAGTGAGAGATAGACTGACATACAGTATCTTGAGGCTTTTTTTCTTGTCTTCCAAGGGGCTCCCCAGAGGCACCACAGACACTGGTGAATGTCTTTCCAAGGCTTACTATGGTTGGGGAAAATTGTTCACTGAAACAGGCACACGAGTGACACTGCCAAGTTAACAATGTGCGTGTTGCAGCTGAAGCCAAACTTCTCAGCAGACTGGGGGCAAGGAATACGAGTGCAGTCATTACCAAGGGATTTTCAATTCTGTAGTTCATTTTCTCATTGACATCCTATTTTTTGCTGTAATTATAAACAGCATGATAAAGAGATCAGCATTATTCAACTCTCTTCCTACCTTTTAAAAGATGTCACTAATTTTGTCCAATTAGCCTTGGGATTTAGCAGACTAAATACACACTGCTGTTAACTTCTGCAGAACCCCGAAGGGGAGAGAGAGTTTGATTTCTCCCCCCAGGTTGTTGGCTGTCAGTGAATACTTCGCTTGCATGTTTCTGGAAGGGCTGATGGGGCAGGTCACGCAGGATTTTCCGATGTGGCCGGCTGGTCTCCCTCGTGGTACTGGGTGCAGGAGTGGTAGAGCCTTGCAAGGAGGTGCAGAAAAGCCTGAAATGGGAGTAGTGGAGAAGGATCAATTAAACGCATAGAAGCTTTGATCGAGTCAAGAGCTTCCTGAGCTGGGTCACTGTGCCTGTCCGGCCCGTTCTTCCCGTGACACCCCTGCTCTCACCGCTGTGTCTGAAGGGCCTCCTGTTGAATGCAGCACTTGTGGCTGCCGGCACCTGACTGACGGCAGAGAACATGCACGTCCCAGTCCAGCCCGCACGCAGCCCAGCCGTGACTCTTCTGCTAGGTCTTGATGAAGCTGCTCTTAAATCTGGCTGCATTTCAAGAATATTGTCCCGTTTGAAAAAACTTCACTTACTGTCTAGCATTCAGCTGGATGGTCTTTACTCAGAAGAGGAACTTTCTCAACAAAGTTCATTTTGTTTGAACTGATGAAATAATTCCTAGTGCAAGCTCCAAAAAGACCTTTTAAATTTTTCTGCTTGAACCACTGCCCGTTGCATGAGGCATGATGGACACTTACGAGGTCATCTCCCCATCTGCTTTCAGCTCCTTCAAAAGACACATCTGACAACTTTGATGCAAGCCAAAACCCAATGCATTTCTTCCTCCATGGCACTAATTTAAATATATATATGTATATATACACATACACTTGGAGAGGAATGAAACTGTGAATGTGGTGGTTAAGGTCATGCCGTTAAGGGTGGTTAAGGTCACACCATCTGACACATGTCAGATGAAAAGCTCAAGCAGGAATATTCAGCCAACTCCTCAGTGAAGTTTTTCATCCTTTCTGTGGAGGGAACAGCCCGTTTCCCCAGGAGCAGCTCAGTAGCGCGAGTCCTGTCCTCCTCACTCGTGGGGCAAGGAAATGCGTATCGCACATAGCATGCAGAATAACTATACACCTTTAACAAATGTGGCACGTGTGAAAATGCCAAACTTCACCCTCCCTTTCTTCCCGCTCACAATCATATTTAACGGAGGAGGAGAGAAAATAGCATTTACCCATCCTCATTTGCTTGATGTTCTCCCAGGGATGAGAGGGCGCTCTCAAAGCTTGCTTTGGAGCCGTACAGACCTTGCTGTAAGGGACCAGGCTCTGCTTCACAGGTGTTGCTCAGGGTCAGCCCTGTGCCCTGGCATCGGCGGTTTGCGCTCTCTGGGGTGCGGGAGAGGCTGCACCCCATCCTGCCCCCCGCTGGCTCCAGCCCCGCAGGGTTGCTGCTCCGATGCACTCATACCGCGCTGATAGCAACTGATAACTCGGAGCACACCCCGGCGCGTGCACCAGGCTTGCACTATTTCTGACTCCAAAGTACAGATGGCTCTGGGGTGGCTTTTCTTGGCACCTCTCTGCAAAACCTAGAGAGGGCATCTGCTGAAAACAACTGCTTCGAAATAGCTGATTCCTCGCCCTCTCCCTCCCGGGTGCTCCCATCTGGATCGCCCACTGACCTCACAGGCTGCACTGCGCTGGGTTAAACGCACTTACTTTAGTTATGTGCCTCCAACAGCTTCAGGCAACAAATGTATTTCATGCACAGTCCTCCTGTACCTCTCCTTGATGTTCTAAGGCAATGAGAAAGAAGTGTTAAATTTGTTCTTGGCTACTTTTCCTTGCAACTCCCAAAGGCACTGGTTACAAACTGAATCAGTTATCAGCTAGTTAGGCTGGCAGTTCCCGAAGGTACTGCATGAATACTGATAGGGACCCATGCATTATTCAGTGCGAAGAGCAGAGGAAAATGAGCAACACGTCCAAAACAAGAACAGCAGTGGCAGTAAGGGAATAATTAGCGAGCTGTCACTTGTCCCTGTCAGTATTCCCTCCCTTAACACATGAGGGAAAATAATAAAAAAGGGTAAGATCATCTTGCAAGCTCTGCTCTTAAATATGCAGCTGGTAGGTTAAAATACAATGATAAAGGGGAGAGGATAGAGAGCTCTGATACAGTTTTCAAAAGATATGGCCTCCATTTCCATGGAGACTATATTTTTTTTTATTTTTTTTTAATCCCACAGGCACTGGGTTATACAATAAGTCCCTGCCTTAAATATCAGCCTGTGTACAACAGCATGAAAGGGACGTGTCTCTAACATGGGGGCTTATCCCAGGGAAAATATTTAGGGGTTGGGTTTTTTTTTTTCCCCTCCCTTTCTACAAAACACAACTGAAGTGAATGTATTTTAGAGAAACCAGGTTCACTGAAATTGGCTCTGCTGAACAAGTCTGCAGCTCCAAAACAAAGCGTAAGAGCGGGGGAATCCTGTTAGCCAGGGAGCGTGTGCCCTGCGCTACTCTCCCAGCACGTCCCCATCCCTTCTTCAGCTCTCCGGAGGGGCTGGAGGTATCGGGGAGGCAGCTGAAACTGTTAACTGGGGAGTTCACATCAAGTTTATCTGGAGTAAACTATTAACTAATTAAACAGTTTGTAGATTGATGAGAATAGATTAATTCTGCTATAATCTATTAAATAGCCTCCAAAGCTTCTCATGAAGCAGCGGAGAGCGGAGCCGGGTGCTGGTGCCTGTGGGGTGCAAGTGCCCCGCTGCGAGCAGGGCTCTGCCCGCAGGCTGGCGTTGTGGGGCAACAGTGTCCGTGTCCTGTGCAGCCTGCGGGATCCAGGCGCCGCTGGGTTCCACAGCCTGGACCGCAACAGCGGAGGATCGCCGTGAGCAGCACCTGTGCGTTGGGCTGGCGGCAGCCTGTGCCACACTCGACTTCTGAGCCTTGCGATGCCCCAGTGCTTGCAGGTGCCGTGGTCAGGCTCTCCTTAGAACAGAGAAAGTGCTGCTGGACAGAAAGGCTCTTTCCTTGCAGACCCAAGTGAGTCCACCTGCCTCTGCAACAGGCACTCCATCTTCGCCTGCAGCAACCCTCAGAAAGCTCCAGCTAATTCCCATCAGGGAAGGGATTTGCGCAATGCACAGAGAGATTGTATTCACAGCAGTGTTAGCAGTGACTTCCCTAAAATATCCTGACATGGATCCCTCCAAACAATCTGCCACATCACGGTGAAGCTGCAGAGTCCATCAGGATGGGGAAGTGAGCAGGTCTTCAAGCATGTGGCCCACCACAGATCTGAAAATGTCAAGATTCACCAGCAGATTTCAACCCTCTCACACAGAAAACTACCACAGAGATCATGAACAGCGACTGCAATGTTTAGAAAAGCTATTAATGAGCCCAGCTTATTTCAGAGATCTGTAACACTTACGTCACTGAGGACCCACTTCCCTTGTTCTCTGCCCTGATTTCTTAAAAGGAAATTTTGGAGAAACCGCAGGCAGCAGCAGAATTCTGCAGGGAGCAGGGCGGAGGGACGACTCCTGGCACGGGGTGTGGGGTCTGGGGTCCTGCGGAAGGGATGGGGGAGCAAGTTCTGAAAATGGTGTTAAGTCAAAACAAAGGGAAAGAAAACAAGGAATGGCTGGAAAGGCATTATCAGAAGTGTCTGCAAGTGGCGCCGGTCCAGCTCCCCCAAAGCCAGAAGAGGTTCTTCAACAACCCTCTTCCCACAGTGGGGGGACATCTCCTTTGAAGTCCCTTCTTCCCAAAATATATTTCATTGTTTTTCCCTGCTTCTGCCTAGCAGCCAGTAGGATAACAGCTCTTGGTGTATAGTTTCATGCTGTAAAAATGCATGCAAAGCAAAGCATTTTCATGTTAGGTTTTCATAAGCCCTTTCTAGCTCCTGACTAATCCATGCCCAGCCCAGCCTCTGACATGACAGAGTTCCTTTTGAGCTTGTGCCACAGATTTACACAGATGACTTTCTTTGATTAACACAAGATGTTATAGATGGTCCCCTATTTAACTCTTATTCCAGCACAAATTCATGGGAAGTTTTTTTGCTCATCAGATGTCTGTCTTGGATGTCCTAAACTATTATCTAGGTAGCCATTTTCTTTTTCTATCACATGCTCTGTACATTGTTCTAGGTCTTCGATGAATGATTCTCTGGATAATATATTTAATCCCACAAAGCCTGTGTATGTACTGGGAGAAGAAAACTGGAGATATTTCACATCAACTAAATAAGCATCTTTGGTGTCAAGTGCTTGTATTTTTGCATAAGCACTCACAGGTTCTTCAGTCTCCCTTGCTGAATGAGATCCCCAGCACAGATGAATATTCATAAGAAATAACTGGGAAGAGCTGTGGTTTTCAGCAAAGCAAACTTTCCTGGGGGAGGAGGAAGGTACATTTTCTGATACTTCTCTAGTGTATGTTCAGCCCCAGGTGATACCTTCCAAGTTCCTAAGACAGGGTTAGGAAAGCAGTTGACCACCGGCATGGATCTTGGTGCTGAACAGAGCCATAACCCATCGCAAATCAGTGCTTGTCCACTGAGGCAAACAGCATCATGCTGGTCTGCCCCCCTGACCTCAAAGGACCCATGCTGGCTTTAAACCAGCCCCAAATCAGGCATGTTATTTTTAATTCATGGTTGCAGGACAGACCCAAAATCCAAATTCTAAGAGTAAAAGAGATTTCTGCCCTGCCCTCACTTGGTTTCGGTTGCTCAGCCCTTTCCATTTGATGCAGTTCATTCTTCCTCCCGAATTTCCCTGCTGCTCTAGCTGCACAGACGGCAGGGCCAGCTCTGCTGACGGTATCATTATTGCTGTCACATACCCGTTACTGACAGGCGGTGGGGAGCACCGGGAACCTGATGTTCCGCCACTGCCGCCCGGCTCTTCGCATCCCCACTTGGAATTATGGGACCTTTGTTTTCCACCCACTAGAAGCGGCTGCAGTGTGATTGCAGGAGGATGTGCGATTTAGCCAGCGGAGAGTGAATAATTTGGCACAAGCATTCCTTGTTATTCTGTCAAGGAGTCTGCGTGTCAATCGATGGGCTAACAATTATGATCAATGTCAACAGGAAAAAACAAAAAAACACCATTAAGCAGTCAGTAATGTGCACAGGCATGAAACGGCCTTGCTGCTGCCTTGCTGCAGCTGCCATGGCTGGGGGAGCTGCCTGGGGAGAGTGTCCAGGCAGTGCAGCATGGGGAAGGGGTGGGGGACAAGGTCACAAACCTGGTTCTTCCTTCACCAGCTCACCCTTGGTTAGATCCCTTCTTGCCGCTTTGGATTTTCATGACCAAGATGCAGGATTCAGCAGACCCAGCACGCCCTCTGAATGCAGCACACACGGAGTGTGCTCCTCGAGACAGGCTGGGCAGGCTCCAGCGTGGGCGTCTGGGCACTGACTCTTCTGACGGCAGCACTGAAGCTGTCAGTTCATAACCATGCTAAAGCCACCGTGACTTCTCCAAAGAAACTGAGCCATGATCTGCGCTGGCCTTTTTACACTTGTGCTTTGATGCCTGAGACATGACCAGTGTGCCAATGGACTGGAAACCTGGGGGAGCTCACAGTCCTGGCAGGGGAAAGGGACCAGAAGGGCTGCTCAGGTGGCCCTGGCTCAGCAGAGCTGAGCCCAGGCTGGTACTAGTGTTCAGCTTTTGAAGGTCTACTCCTCTGACCTCTCCACAGGCACCTGCAGCAGCAAGATCCCTCCCCAGCTCCTACAAAATGTCCTAGTGCTGGTGACCCAGCAGCTCGCACGAGCGCAGGTTCCTCCTGTGGTTTTTGTAGAGCGTGCTCTCCATCTGCAGGGATGGCGAGGGGGTTGTGGTGTGCGGTGCCAGGGCAGGATGGCATCCCGAGCAGCTGAGGCTTGATGTGAGCGTGCATGTCGTGGGCTGGCAACACCTTCTGAAATTAATGCAGCTCAGACACACCTGATGTGCCATTTGAGGGAGATGCGAGAGCATTTCAGAAGAATGCTTGATGCCCTCTGTCACTCATTGCCAGGAATAATGCTCTTCTCTGCTGTCACATACTCTCATAGGATGTTGAATTAAACAGTGGGTCTTTTGATGCTGCTGAAGTAACTGTTGCATTAATTATCCATAGAATTTGCACATGCACCTTACATAGTGAAAAAGGTGTGCTTCCCCAAGACTAATGCATATTTGAATTCTCAGCCCCCCTCCCTGCTGAATCGCCCATCAAGTCGCTTGGACTTCCAGAATGCATTGTGCCGACTCGCTTTCATATTGTTTATTAATGAACTGAACCTTGAAAGTATGAGATCTTTGCCAGAGGTTATTTTTACTACCAGGTTAGTTAAGGCTGAGAGTATTAGTTTACATGCCAATGAATAATTTACCTGCCGTCAAAAAGCTTGTTCTGAAACGATCATCAGCACTAGCCATCTATTACCTGAACAGCTGCATGTATGCAGCAAGAACATGTTGAAAGTGGGATTTCATATGTACAGCGTGTTTCCTGCAAAACTGCAGCGGAAGGAAGGTCTTAAATGGCTGTGCAAACTAAAATGTCCACAGCACCAGAGTTTTCATGATGTGTGTCTGAATCTCGAAGTCTATAGCTTAGAAAAAAAGAATAATGTTGATACCACCTTTTTGCTTTTCCTTTTCCTGAGATCTCTATTTTCCCCTTAGATTCTCCACACCTACTGATTATTTATAGCATACCAGAACTCGAGCCTTATAAAATAGCACGCATGACTTCTCTTGCACTCAGTGCTAAGGGAGACTAGGCACTATTGGTAAAAGATTTAACTTATTAATAGAGTAAAGCTAGAACAAAGCTCCATAATTTGGTATTAGCTTTCCCAACCTGATTGTGTTTATTTAGAAAGCAGCTAAGACATAGGCATGTGGGGCTATAAATCAGCAGAAAATCAAATGCTAACATGTAAATAAATTGCAAATCAGCTAAGAAATTGGTTTCATTTTGAGACGATAAAGCATATTTCCCCTGTACTGATTTTATAAGGTGCCCCTTAAGAATTGTAATATTTCTGTGTGGTAATGATAAACATTAGTGAGTTGCTTTAGAAATGAAAAAATGGCAACCCTGTGGGGATTTGAAAAACATATGCACTTCAAATTTGAAAATCCAATTTAACTGTCCATTATATGGAGAATAAAAAAAGGTAAGGATAGGATAATTTTGCAGTTACACAGCATTTGACTAAATCTGATTCAGGGATGACAGCTACACTTTAAAAGCTACATGTCTGAATGTAAGGAGACAGCAAATCATTTATTTATGATTGTAATCTAGCTCCTGTCTAACAAGTTAACAACTGTGCAGAGTGCTCCCTGAGTGGAGGCAGCCTGTGTAGGCTTGTCAGTTAGCACTTTTTGAAACACTTTTCATAGAATTTCTGTTAAAAAAAAAAAAAAAAGAAAAAAAAGAGAGACAAAAGAGAGTCCCTGTCAAATTTACCAAAACAAGCAGATGTTAAAATTGCAAAAGTTTGAAGAAACAAATCCTGTTCTTAATTTCATACAAAGCACCTTTTGCAAAAGGTATACAGTAATCAGAGAGGCAAACACAAAAGATCCGGTTGCTCGCCCAAACCTGCGCTTCGCGGCAGCGCTGCCGTCAGACCTGAGCCCCGACCCGCCGCACCCAGCCACAGGCGCCTCCGCCGGCTGCTGCAGGATCCCCGGCCTGCCGGGCACCGGCCTGCGGCACCACGGGGCTGCATGGCCAAGGGTTCCTCGCCGTGCGTGCCCGACTGCTCCATCGGGCGCTCCTTTACTGGAGGTGTCGCTTTTTTGACATGGAGGTCTTGACTCCCGGGTCCATGCCCAGGGTATTCTGCGGTTAGTGGTGCCCGTAACATACTTTGTCCACCAGTTTCCATACGGCTTGACCTTGGGATCCAAGCTGTACCTTGGATCAGGCTAACACTGCCCAAGCCCAGCAAGCAGAGCAGCGACGTGTTTGTAGTTGTACCTGTCTTAAAGTGAAGCGTTGATGTAAGAAATTTTAAGACAACTAAATCACCTGAACAGTTATGAAGAGCTATGAACAGGTAGTATTTACCCACGAGCTGTAATGTGATATAAGTAATGTAATATTGATGGCATATATTCTTTCATTTTAAATCCTCTTGGTACCAAAGGGCTAGAAGGCGAATAATGCAACAAGTTTTTCTGAAGGGAGATGAGGAAGAGCTGGTGAGCTGTTTTCCATGGCCCCAGGGACCACATCAACAACCTGGTAGAAACGATCACAACGCATAGGACTATCCAACAGCTGGAAAACTGGGAGAAATGGGGAAAAAGGCAGTATGGCACTGGGGGAGGGCATGCTTTGGAAGATGGGCCCTTTGGGTTTCTTCAGGAGAGTCTGACAAGTGTGTGGTGGGGAGGTGCTGGGCAAGATCTCCAGCAGAATCCTTAAGAAGGAAACTAGCCCAGCTGGAGGCAATGGCTCCGTGTGGCATAGCTAAAGGACAGCATCAAGGAATCAAAATAAATTGCTTGTTTTCAGAGGCGAGCCTCATGGGACTTGCACTGGAACCAGTGCTGGAAGAGGGGACAGTAAATGATCCAGAAAAGGGCTGAGATGGTAAGGTTTGTTGATAGCACACCGTGATCTGTCTTTCTAAAGGCAGGGACAGCTGCAAAAGTCGCGGAGATATCTCACCGGGGTGAAGGGCCGGGCAGAGGCAGATGACATTCAAGGTAGATAAATGTAAAATCTTGAACTCTGCGGGGTGTGTATGACTGGAAATCTCATCTTTATGTGCACAGAGGACTCTGTACTGATGGCCAGCACCCAGGGGTAAAAACTGAGGGCTGCAATAAATAACTGTATGGAAACACTAGCTCAACATCCAGCAGCGGCCTAAGAACAAATCAAATATTGGGAATTATTAGGGAAAAACTTGGGACTAAAGAAAAGCCCTGTGCTGGTGTAGACCTTTGTATAGCAGCCCTATCCTGAATCCTGCACTATTCTGCCCCTACACCATGATAGCGAAATGATGATCGAAGTAAGAAATGTCCAGAGCAGGGCCCCAGTGGTGAACAAGGATAAAGGCAGGATTCCCTGAGTCAAAGCTTTTCAGCCTGGAAAGGAGATGTCTGAGGATGGGTACAACAGAAACCTGTGAGGTTGGGACAACGAACAAGGAGTCACTGCTGATTGTTTCTCACCATACAAGAACAAGGGGTGTGAAGGGGGACTGGCAGTAGGTTGAAGACAAGCAATAAGGAAGGCTGGCCTCATGTGCATAGTTAAACAGGAGATATCTTTCACCAATGCTGTGAAAGCTAAAATTTACATGGGTTCAGAAAGTTACTGGACAAATTAATGGCAGAAAAATCCATCATACATCCATACATAGACATTATTTCTGGCTCTGAAAGACCTTGAGCCATAAATTACTGGAGGTTAATAGAGTACTTGATGTAGTATCATTGTTCGCTTACTCTGTTCTTATGCTCTTCTGTGGGTGTTTGCCATTGCTCTCTCCCAGAGATGAGCCACTAAAGCTATTTTTATGCTCTTAACATGTTCTTTTACCAGTTGAAGAAGTATCTAACGTTCAACATAAATCAGACATTCTCGTTTGATGTGACTTGTCATGGCCTCCTTGAAGCCTGTGGCTACACTGCCATTTGTTTCTATGGGGTCGCAATTATACCTGTTGCACTCAAATGCAACCACATAACCAAACGCTCCTGGTGCCCCCGCTCTGACGCCGCCCCTTCCAGCATCCCTCTGTCCGTCCCACTTTAGGGACTATTTGCATAAATGGGATCCTCTTCTCAACTTTTGGGAAAAAATGTCCTTGGCGAGGCAACACTCGGCACATGTGTGAGCCCTCAGCTGCCCCAGGGATGCTCTCTCAGGGTGATGCCATCTCTGCACGGAGAGCTGGACCAAGGCAGTCATCTTCTGGGGGACTCATGTGGTTTCTTGTCAGTCAGAGGGTGTGTTGGACCCAACCCACGAACGCCTGCAGGGTCTAGAGCAGTTCCACAACCTGCTCTGTCCCCTTCTGGATTTGGCTGCCTCTTTTATCAGGGGGGAGGTCCTGTGAGCACACATGCCCCCCGAGCTCCTCACCAGCGGCTCTGCGGGCTCTGGGGTGGCCCCGGCGGTCACAGGCACCCCAGGGTGTGCGGCCGGGCAGGCTCATCACCCTGACCCTGCCCTTGGCAAAGGCCCGAGGGAAAACAGCTTTGCATAAGAACATCTGTGTATGAAAGGTCAGGCGTGCTGTCTTTTTTAAATTGAATCAGCACTTCTCGCTTTGAGAGGGGTGACTTATTACAGAGCTGAAGAACAGGGGTCACTTTTTACTTTGTATTTTCCTGACTTTTGCTCAGTTTTCAGAAAGAATAAAGCAAAAAAAAAAAACCCTTATTCTGGTTATTTGATATTGCACAAAACCCTTTCCTCCTGAGCAGAGAAAAACTGCTTATCTTTGCAAAGGTGCCCGTGCATTTGTACGCTGTTCCCTTCCCCTCCGCTTACGGACAAAGCCTCCCTGGGTGCCTCTGATGGCAGAGCTGGCCTGCAGGTGCAGAAAGCTGCTCCAGATGTGCGAGGAGGCAGGCTGGCTGCAAACCCACCCGGTGGGAGCTGCTTTGTTTATTGTGCGTGAGAATCACAAGCAACTAAACTAAATGGAGAAAGTTTGAAATGGTGATTGTCAGATAGTATCACCCTCACACCCTCTGCTGAATGTTACTAAGTGTAAGTAAACACAAGAAGTCTCTGCTTGTTTATTTATCTTGTATTAGGTCAGTGCCTGAGAATACACAGTTTTGCTTTTTCAGATAAAATAATTCCTTTCAGATAGAAAATGCTGGGTTTGTAATTCATGATTTTCCCTTTTTTGATGTAGGGGGAGAAATGTAACTGCAGAAGCTTAGTGGTGCGGGTTGTTCTTAACTGATATTCGGCTGATAAGAAGATATTTAAAATATGGTTGGAAAATAGCCATCAGCAGAGTATTTTGGAAAAAAAACTGCAGTATGAGAGTCAGGGATGTTTACTGCACTCTTGCTGGCCACTCGCTGAACTGATTACTCTTCTGTTGGAAAGGAATGCCTATAGTGTTATTTAAATTAGATTAAAAGTAAAAGTGTTTTAGATAGTGTAGGAGTCTGCTCCACTCTTTTTTCTTAACGGAGGGAGACAAAACTTTCAGAAATCAATAATTTAATTAGGATCACTGAGGTCTTAGGTAACTGCGGTTTTCCCTCCCTGTGTCCTCATGCTTTCTGCGCCTCCAAAGAACAAAAACGAATGTTATTACTGTGTTTTTTAAAATGAACCATTGGTTGCTATCATGTCATCGTGCGGAGGGGATGTGTCCCTGTTGGTAATTACTACAGTGGAGAGACTGGAAATATCTGCATGGCTGATTGACAGCTTCGGCTAAGCAAACAGATCCTTCGGCAGTCGCTCACAGTCTGGACTGGGGCTGGGCTTGGCTGCAGTTTGGCAGCAAAAGCCAGGAGGCCGTGGAAAATGGCACTGTTAAACCAGCCAGCAATCTGTGGGGTCTTCAGAACCTTATCATCCATGCGAGTCAACAACTGTGCTAAATTGAAATTGTAGAGTTGATTAAACGACGTATTTAAGGCCCCATAAAAGAAAGCAAGCAAGCCAGGAAGGGAGCAGTGCGAGCGTGGCGCGGGGGGAGCAGCAGTGTTGGGAGGGTTTATCTCACCACGAGCAGCAGGCTCAGCCACTGATCTAATCAAATTATTCAGCATTAAAAAACTGCCAAGGCATTCCAGTGCTGCAGCTTCCAGAGGCCCAGCTGGGATCAAATGCTAATCAACATCTCCACGATATTTATTCCCACTGTCAGTCTGGTACGTGTTTGTTTTCCGAGCACTGCATACTAAACTGAAAGATCAAGATGAATCGGTGGAGATGGGAGATGATGAGCAGCCAGGCTAAACATATAGAAAAAATACCGGCTATCCAGGAACGGGGATAGCTGGGGACGGCTGGAGGGAGAGGCGCAGCCCTCGCTGGCGGAGGGGCCGGCGCACTGCAGCTGGGCGGCACCCAGCCGGCGGGGAGCACCGAGCCGGGCACCGCGGTGGCTGCGCGGGGTGGCTGGCACAGAGTGCAGCAAGGCAGCACGCCGCGTCCCCTCGCACCAAGGCCTCGCATCCCTCGGAGCCAGGTGCTGCTGCTGCACCAAAGCCCCTTTCGTCACAGCTTGGCTGGGCTGGCCCTGTGCCGGCTCCTCGGCCCAGGGGGAAGGACAGGACAGTGCCCGGAGGTGCGGGGACAGCTGCATCAAGTGGTGGCCCTTGGGACCTTCAAAGGCCACATGAAAACCAGCAAGGTCCTCCTTAAGCAGTAGCCACCGGAGCGCTAGGAGACTAATTAATTTCCTTTTTGTTTTTGAGAGTTTCATTTTTAAATTACAGTCTTCCCTCCTCTCTAATAAATACTCAACAATTAAAGCTTTTTTTTCCCCGACATGCGATTCCAACATCTCAGTGTCCCACCCTCCTGTCACCTTCCCTGCCATAAACAGATTCGTAAAAACTGCTTTTGACGCCCCAGCTGCCATTAGCCACTTAAAATCCCATAATTATCATCCTATCATGGGCCTGTTAACGAGCAGTAAAAATAAGGCCATTGAATATGGTAATTTATTCGTAAATTAGCCTAATGAGAATAGGTTTCAGACACTGTTTACTTTCTAGCTGCCTGTTTCGGTGCAGTGCAGGCTGGCTGTGCTGGGATGGCAAAGCTGTTTGTCAGTGCAGGAGCCTCTCTGCCTGGGTGGCAGGCACAGCTCCCGCGCCGGCGGGGAGAGCCATTGGTCCAACACCAGCCCCGCTTCCTCCCCCGGCTTCCCGCACAGCCTTCCCATGGCTCTCTTGCTCTTCCATCAGCGGCACCACTGCTGGCGTCCCCACCGCTGGCACCGGGCGCCGTACCACGGCAGCGTGGCGGGGATGCACTGGGCACCGCTCGCGCAGACATGGCCCTGCACGCAGACACTGCTGGCGCTGATGATTCCTCTTCGCTTACAGCACTAAGGCTGGGAACTGTGCTTGCTGCCGGAAAACTGCACTGTCGGCTCCCCAGGAGACATCCCAGTCTTGTCTGCGGTGGTGTCTTTTGCTTCCTCAGCCTCTTAATTTGTGGAGGTTAAAGATACGCCGCCTGAAGAGCGCAAGCCAGCTTGAAGCAGCAAACACTGTCTTGTCACAGAGCAGTTTTCTGCAGACCATCATGGCTTGTCCCTGCGCTTTTCAGAGCTGGGTGAAAATACCAGAATAAATGCAACAGAACAGTGTTGTGCCATACCCCCGCAATGCAAAATAATAAGAGCTTGCCAGGGTCCGGCTTTAAGAAAGCAAAGGGTGAGGATTCAAGGGGAGGCAGTAGTGGGAGGAAGCCTCAGCACTGCAAAAATGAGTTAAAGAGAGAAACCTATGGATGCTTTTGGAAAGCAGAGGGGGCTGCAGGACCCTCACCCTGGGCAAGGGTATGGTCCCGCTGAGTTTCGGCAGGGTTCCCCAAGCAGCTTTTCGGGCCAAGGCAAGCAGCACTGAGGACCTGGCCGTGGGAAGGTAATGTCACCCACTGCCTTGGAGACAGCCAGGCAAAGCCCAGACGTGTGCTGTTTGCCCTGCTCTCTGCTCAAGGAAAACCTCTCCTGAGAGCTGCCCCAGCGAGGCTGTCATCTGCAGGGGACGTGGCAATCCCTCCCCCGGCACCCCCAGGCACCAGCTCAGCCAGGGCGTCCCCACATGCCGGCAAGAGCAGCAGCAGTCCCCATGCCAGTGCCCACCTTGGTGCCGTGTGGGTCCAGCCCATGCTTGCATTCCCTGTCTTCTGCTCAGAAAGCTGGAGGTTTAACCAGGGCTTGTCTGGCTGTGCTGGAGGAGGAAGATTCCTGTGGAGTGACCTGCCCAGCTCACTTAGGGCTCCTGCCTGGAACAGCAGTGAGCAGGACACATCTGGTCCCATTTCTCCAGCTATTTTTGGGTGCTAATTCCCAGTAAGTAAAGAAAAGACTATTGCTCACAACCTGCTGTGTTTAACACCCCAAATCCAGGAGCTAATAAAGATGCTCTTTGGTGGCCAACCACCAGCTAAAGACACAGCCTGGTCCTCCAAATTCAAATGTCCATCAATCGGGCTAGAACAAGGAAGAACAGACCTGAACTGACTCTGCTTTGAATCCAGAACTGACAGGTCTAAGCACTCTGGCACCTGGGCAGCTCTTTTTTTACCAAGCTCCATCTTTGCAAACAGTTATTCTCAGGCAGTGGAGTGGTAATAAAGCCCTGAATGAATGAGGATGAGAGGTCCTTTCAGGGAAGAGGTGAAGAGCTCTTGACTATGAGCCTTTCACCCCCTAGAGTATTTTCATTCCTAGGCTGGCTAAAAGCCAGGAAATAAATCTGCAGGGCCAGAGCTTCTTGACTGAGTCGCTGAGGCACAGCCTGCAGCACCCTCGGCGCTGCCACCCATCCCTTCTCCTGGTCCCCCCTGGGGTTGGGGCTCAGACCTGCCCCTCTGCAGCTCACATCCACTCTGCCAGCTCCTGCAAAAGTCCAGGCTCTGCCAGAGCTGTTGGGGCTCGAGAGATGTGGCTCAGGAGAACCCTCACGCAAATCAGTGATAGTTAGGCATGCCCTCCTGGAGAAAGGAGTCAAGTGAGTGCACACATCAGCCGCTCAACGGCAGGGGAAGCCTTTTTGTGCTGAGCCTGGTCCTGCAAAGGAGCAGTGCCTAGTATGACTGTAAAACAGGATGAATTTGACAATCCTGGCTTCTGACCGCCTCAGCCCAACCCTTCCGCTGAGGTTGTTACCTGGGAGTATGTGGGCAGCCTGGGCATCTGTGGCAAACCTGGAAGGGAGTGCACTGGCTTGGGAGAAACCCGTGCTCGTGCCGAGGCTGCTGTCCCTGCCTGGAGGCCGAGCTGGAGCGCTGGGCTGTGCCGGAGCTGTGCGAGTGGCTGGCAGCGAGGGTCTGAATGGACGCAAACATCAAGGACACTTTTCAGGACCCTGCACATTGGTAAAGGTACCTGCGCCCCTGGGTGCCCTGCTTCCTCCAAGCAGTGGGTCCTTCCCAGGAGATCCCTCTCTCGGCCCAAAGCAAGGGCAGTCACGGACCTCAGCACCGACTGCATGAGTGGTGCCTTTGATGGGGACCCTGCAGCGCCCGGTGCTGGAGGGGTGCCTGGGGACCGGCTGCTCCCGCACCGCCAGCGCCAGCCCCTGCTCCCGTGTGCCGGGGGGACTGCAAAAATCAGATGCTCTGGGAGCAGGAGACTGTTGTCATAGCAGAAGTCCATTCCTACCAAGAATCCTGACTGTTTTCCAGTGCCCAGTTTCCCCGTGGTAGGAGCAACGAGGTAATAGCAAAGTCTTCGTCATGGTCCCAGCTGTGTGCCTCCGACTGCTCCTTTTTGCCAGACGGTAGCTCCCGTAATCACGCTCCGTGGTGGCTGTACTCCTGCCTTTCCATCTCCTAATTTAATTACAACTTGTTTCTTCACTAATTATAATGCTCAAATCATAGAAGAGCTTAAGGCCACTGTAGCAGGGAGGCTGGTGGCTGTCTCCTTTTTGCTAAGATGGCCCCATTATAATTTCACTTCCTTCTGATGGAGATTATAAACACTTTGTGTCAAACCACTTCCCAGCAGTTCTCACAGTGTGAAAACGATTGAGGTCAGGAGATGCACACAACCTACCCATCAGCTCAAGTATATTCCTCAAACACTGACACGCAGTAGAACTGCGGGGAGGTCACCTCTGTAAGAAACAATCCTTCCAGCTGCTGAG